>NW_028327176.1:127912668-128541002 GCF_987537825.1 Furipterus horrens
GAAACACTTCTCACCAATCATTCTACTTCTGGGGATTCATATGGTAAAAATATTTCATTCAATATTAAAGTAAAGAATAAGAGAAGATCCAGTGCGGATACAAACCTGGATATTTGGTGAAATTATAAAATACCCATCACAAACCCCAAAAGTCACAATGAAGAGCTTTGAATTTCATCAACAAAATCAGCCTGGTAAAGTAGTACTATATAATATGTCATCAATATTACTTCTAGATAAGCACACTTTTGAAGGACTAGTTATAAGACAGCATTGGATAAGATATACCTAATAAAGCTCTCCAACAGCATTTTTGAATGAATCAAATCTGACATATAATAGCCAATGAAAGTGCTAGCCAGTGATATTATGTCACTAATAGTCTAAGAAATTCAGAGAAACTCCCAGTATAATCTAAGGACACTATTTGTAGGAAACAGAGAGACCCACTACAGAACAGCTGAAGTTCATTGAGAAACACCAATCTTGGACTAGGTTGCACGTCAGGTCCCCAGTTGGAGGCGCGAGTGAGAGGCAACCACACAGTGATGTTTCTCTCCCTCTCCTTCACCTTTCCCGTCTCTCTAAAAATAAATAAATAAACAACCAAACAAACATTAAAAAAAAAAAATACCAATCTTTGCTCAAAAAAGTGGAGTCAAGAGTTATACCTATTAAATATCCAAGTTGACAAGCTGAGGAAGTTAGTTATATGATTCTGGAGTTACTAGTAGATGTCTGAGCTGGACCATACATTTAGAAATGAATGAAGGATAACCTAGGCAGAAATAATAAGGATAGCCTTACATTACTGCAACCTCCACGGACTGGGAAAAGGAAGAGGATCTAGAAAAGAAACAGGAGTGGTGAATAAGGCAGGAAGAAAAAGGCAAATGAATAAAAGGTTGCAAGATAGAGGTAATGATGTATGCCAAGAGCTCAGGTGAGATGCCTCTTCACTACCCCCCAAAACTTGTTCCTTCCTTCATATTTAGATTCCCTACAGATTCCACTAATACACTACTAGAAGTGATAAATGAATTCAGTAGTGATAAATGAATTCAGTAGTGATAAATGAATTCAGTAAAGTAGCAGCAGGATACAAATAAATCAAAAAGTCAGTTGCATTTTTTACACCAATAATGAACTATCAGAACGGGAACTAAAAAAAATTCCACTCATAATTTCACCAAAAGAATAAAACACTAGGAATAGATTTAACCAATGATTTAAAAGACTTACGTTTGGAAAATTATAATATACTAAAGAAAAAAACTGAAGAAGATACAAATAAGAAGCATATACCATGTTCATGGGTAGAAAAAATGTCTATACTACTCAAAGCAATCTATAGAGTCAATGCAATTTCTATCAAGATACCAATGGCATATTTTACAGAACTAAAACAAATGTACCAAAAATTTATACGGAACCACAAAAGACCCCAAATAGCCACAGCAATCTTGAGAAAGAAGAACAAAGTTGGAGGACTCACGCTACCTGATATCAAACTATACTATAAGGCCATAGTAATCAAAACGGCATGGTACTGGCAAAAAACAGATGTATAGATCAATGGAAAAGAATAGAGACCCCAGAAATAAACCCATACCTTTACAGTAAGTCAATATTTAAAAAAGGAGGCAAAAACATACAATGGTGGAAAGACAGGCTATTCAATAAATGGTTTTGGAAGAATTGAAGAGATGTGCAAAAAAAAAAAAAAAAAAAATGAAACTAGACCACCAACTTACACCATGCACAAAAATAAAACTCAAAATGGATTAAACACTTAAATATTAGACTCAAAGCCATAAAAACCCTAGAAGAAAACATAGGCAGTTAAATCTCAGACATCCCACGTTGAAGTATTTTTGCCAATGTATTGTTCCAAATAAGGAAATCGAAAGAAAAAATAAACAAATGGAATGTTAAAGGAATTTATTTAGGAAAAAGAAGATCAAAACTACGAACATTAAAATGGTAATAAATCTATAACTATCAACAATTGAATCTAAGAAACAAGCTAAGCAAACAAACAAAACAGAAACAGAATCATAGATATGGAGAACACTGAGATGGTGGCCAATGTGGAAGGAGGATCTGGGGGAAAAGATGTAGGAATTAAGAAGTACAAATTGGTAGTTACAGAACAGGCAGGGGGATGTTAAGAGCAAGTATAGTAAATGGAGTTGCCAAAGAACTTATATGCATGACCCATGGACATGAACAAAGTAGTGGGCATCGCCATAGGTAGTGGGGGTTACTGGGTAGAGGGGAGCAAAGGGGGGAAATTGGGACAACATAATGCATAATCAACAAAAACTAAACAAATGGGACTGCATCAAACTAAATAGCATCTGTACAGCAAAAGAAACAAACCATCAACAAAATGAAAAGACAACCCACTTGATGGAAGAACATATTCACTAATGATGCACCTGATAAGGGGTTAATAATTAAAATTTATTTAAAAATTTACAAAACTCAACACCAAAAAAGAAACCCACAAACAATACAATTCAAAAATGGGCAAAGGACCTGAATAGACTCTTCTCCAGAGGACATACAGATGGCCAATAGACATATGAAAATATGCTCAATGTCACTAATCATCAAAGAAATGCAAATTAAAACCACAATGCGATTGCACCTCATATCAGTTATAATGGTCATCATTAATAAATCAACAAACAGCAAGTGCTAGCGAGAATGCAGAAAAGAGAACCCTGATGCACTGGTAGTGGGAATGTAGACTGCTGCAGCCACTGTGGAAAGCAGTACGAGATACCAGAAAAAATAAAAAATGGATCTGCCTCATGACCTAGCGATTCTACTTCTGGTATATAAAAAAAAACCCTAATTCAAAAGAATATATACACCCCTATGTTCACTGAAGCATTAGTTATAATAGCCAAGATTTGGAAGCAACACAAGTGCCCATCAGTAGACCAGTGAATAAAAATATCTGTGATATTAATACATTTACATAATGGAACACTACTTGGCCATAAAACAGAAAGAATCTTACCATTTGTGATGGGCTTGATGGACCTGAAAAGCATTATCCTAAGTGAAATAAACCACTAGAAAAAAACAAGTATCATATAATTTTATTTATATATGGAATCTAACGAACAAAGTGAACTAACAAGCAAAGTGGAGACAGACTCATAGATAGAGAGCAGGATGACTGTTCTCTAGATGGGGGTGGGGATGGGGTCTGGTGTGGGTGGAGGGATTAAGAAAAAAAAAATCATGGACTCGGAAAACATTGTGGGGAATGCTGGTTGGGGGAGGGTAGATAGGGGAGGTGGAGGAGGGTAAAGGGGGGATAAATGGTGATGGACGGTGACTTGACTTGGGGTGGTGTACAGATGAAGTGTTATGAAATTGTGCACCTCAAACCCGTATAAGTTTGTTGACCAGTGTCACCCAATAAAATCAATAAGAAGGGGTGGAAATGGTAAGTTAAATAAAACAGTGATGGGAGAAGAAATACCCAGACAGGTCATGAGATTAAGGAGAAATAATAATTATTAAGAAATTAAAATAAGCATTTTAAGCCAGAAGACTAAAGAAAAAAAGCAAATCAGCAGTATTAAAATCCTACTTTTATACAAAAGTACCTGAGTTAATTATACAAAAGTTGAGCAATACACACAAATGAGAAACTTCCATTTCCAGAGAATGCAAGTATTATAACATCCTCAATTATGGTGTAAATATTTCTTTTCTGGGTGCTGACTCTCACAGTGTTCATTTCTCCAAGAGGTTTGTAATTCTTTGTGTGTTAACTCATTTTATGTGAGAGTTCTGTGAGCCCTGGGTGGAAAAAAATGTTGCTAGAGTACTGAAGATCATAAGATTTCCTTCTGCCAGTGCCTCTGAGGGTTTCAACGGTCATGCACTTTTGTGTTAATTTCTCTGGTTTTAGTTTTTGGACCATGTAGGTAGACAGATCTAAATCCCATCCACCTCACCATCACATCGGCCCAGACCTTTCATTGTTCCCCTTCCAGCAAAGCTCAGGAGTGGAGGGAAAGCTTCCTCAGCACTTCCAGCTGGTGGACCATGGCCCACCACCCACGCCTTTTAAGTCTTGGACCTCGCCTGCATCCCTCAGCCCCTCAGTCTGGCATGCAGCCCACGCACCTGCATCAGCCACCTCTGACCACTTAGGGTCTGTTTTCCACTCCCTTTATGTCTGACACAAAGGGTTTAGATTTCATTCATTCAAACTATGTGATGTAGTAAAAGGGAATTTATGCTGTCTTTCTCTACCTTAAAAAAAAAAATCAACTTTATACACTTTGTGAAGTATATGACTGTCGAACCACTATACTATACACTTGAAATGAATACAAAATAATATTGAGTACAAACTGTAATTAAAAAATAAAAATAACCTTTATGTGGTATAACTTAAAAAAATAAAATATTATAACTTAAGAACTTGGTTTCTGTCCTTTGATTATCTATACATGCATCAGACACTCTCGCAGAGACAAGTACTGTATTTTTAACTCTCTTCAGATGATGTCCACACAGGACCATAAAGACAAAGGGTTTTACTGATGCTTTTATCATTTAACAAGCACATGGCAAAACAAGTATATACAGGATGGGGCAAAAGTAGGTTTACAGTTGTGAGTACATGAAACACAGAGTTTATTCTTGTATTATTATTTATTAATTATTGCATTATTTTCTACATGTACAACTCTAAACCTACTTTTGCCTCACTCTGTATTTTATAGACCAAAAACCATAGGTAAGTGGTTAAGTTAGGCTGTCAAAACACATCAAATTAAGTGAGGCTAGAGAAGGAAACTTTTCAAAGCAAGTCACTAAAAATTTCCTTCAGAAACCTTTTTTGGCATGCTTAATATAGTTTTTGCACATGTGCTTTTTCAGAAACTCATCTGCTACTTAAAATGAGGTGCCTCTTTGGTGATCTCCCTTACTCCTCTTCCAGAGACAGGTAGATCATAGATGTCATAGGAGATGAGAGCTGGAGGAAACTTCAAAATCTAGTTTCTCCGTTTAATAGATGAGGCTCAGTAAGGTAAAAAGAATGAAAGTATGAGAATCACATTGGTTTCATGGGTGAAAAGACAGGCTTGGATTGTTAGTGAACATTATTAAGAATTAGGACAAAAGTGAAAGGTCCTCACACTTTCAGCCTTCCAATTGACAACATTCGTGTTCATAGCTTAACCTTGAGAATGGATAATGGCCATGAGCCAGTGGAACGAAGGCCAGAGCAGAAAATGGTGTCTCTCAATGCTGATGGAGTGAGTGCACTGACAATAATGGGAACCTGCCCATGGTCGCTTGAGCAATGATAGATCAGCATGGTTTCCCCCAAAGCCTAAGTTTTAGTTAAATATTTTCAGTCACAGCTTGCTTGATTTTTAATAAATAGGCAAGTTGATAATCTTTCTCCTGAGAACTTTATCTCTGTTCCTAAAATGAATTTAAATAAGCACACTGGGTAATTGAACATTTTCACCAGAATATAAAAACATGCAGTGGCAAATAGCTAGCCTCCTCCCATGGCCCTTACCCAACTCTTACCTCTTCCTCGCATCTCCCGTCACACACATGTGGCCCTGTGCAGACACCAGGCAGTGTTTTCAGTCATGACTCATTTATGCCGGACAGCTCCAGTCTCTGAAATCTCTGTTCTCACATAGTCCCCTGCCTCAGCTTTCCTACAGCGGACAACAATGGGAAAATGAGAGAAAATATAAGGGCTCATTAGACAAACATAACATCCCATCACACGCAGTGCTGAAAGTTCAATTAAATTTTAATTACAGGGGCCTCCAAGCAAAAATTTCACACATAATTTGTTCCTATGTCATCTCTCTCCCGCTGCCACAATCACAGGAAAACTCTCTAGAAAGTTTTGGGTTTTTCTTTTTTCTGCTTTACTGAGCTATAATTGACAAATTAACTGCAAGATATTTAAAGTGTGCAATGTGATGATTTGATATACACAGGCATTGTGAAAGGATCCCTTCCATCATGTTGATAAACATATCCATCAGCTCACATATTTACCCTTTTCATTTTTTGGTGAGACCATTTAAATATTATTTATTTAGCAAAATTCAAGCATATAATATTGTGCAATGTTATCAAGTACATTCATCATGTTCTACATTAGATCCTCAGACAATATCCATCTTATAACTGAAAGTTTATATCTCTCCCTTTAGCAACCTCTTACTCCCCTTCCCTGAGTCCTCAGCCCCTGTCAACTACTTTCTACTCTCCGTTTCAATGAGCTTGACTTTTAAAAACGTTTTTAGATTGCACATAAATGTGATTCCATGCAGTATTTATCTTTCTCTATGAAAAATTTTTTTCTTTGAAAAATGCCATTGGAATTTTGGTAGGGATTGCATTAAATTTCTAGATTGCTTTGGGTAATATGGACATTTTAACAGTATTAATTCTTCCAATCTATGAGCATGAAATGCCTTTCATTTGTTTTCACTTTCTTTCATCAATGTCTTATTGATGTTTTCAGCGTACAGTTCTTTCACCTCCTTGGTTACATTTATTCCTAAGTATTTTATTCTTCTTGATGCAATTGTAAATGGAATTGTTTTCTTAACTTCTCTTTTTATAGTTCATTGTTAGTGTACAGAAATGCAACTTATTTTTATATATTGATTTTTGTATCTTACAACTTTACTGAATTTGTTTATTTGTTTTAACAGTTTTCTGGCAGTACCTTTTAAGATTTTCTATATATAAGATTATGTCCTTTGCTTTTCAGGAAAAAGCTGGGAGTGGGGAGTTTCTCCCTGATTGTATGGCACTGTGCTGGGGGTCGAGTTCATGACAAGAGTGGGTCTCTCTCAGCCTTTCCTACTCATTTCGATGTGGGTATTTTCTCATTCTTCCACTGTGTATGAGTTGCTCAGTTCATTTCCAGAGTTCTTTCAGAGGTCACTGCTCTGTGTGTAGCTGTCATTTCAGTGTGTCTGTGGAGAGGAGTTCAGGAACTTCCTATGTCACCGTGTTGGCCAGCCTCCCTTTCCTCTGGAAAGGTTTTCAATTTTTATAAGTGTATTTTATTGATTATGTTGTTACAGTAGTTCCACTTTTTTCCACTTTGCTCCCCTCTGCCCAGTACTCCCCTTCCCTCCAGCAATTTCATCGCCCTTAGTTCATGTCAATGGGTCGTACATATAAGTTCTTTGGCTTCACCCTTTCCTATATTATTCTTAACTTCTCTCTATTTTATACCAACCAATTATGCTTCTTAATTCCTACACCATTTCCCCATTTCTCCCCCTCCCCACTCCCAGCTGATAACCCTCCAAATGATCCCCATACCTATGATTCTGTTCCTATTCTGATTTGCTTAGTTGGATATTGTTTTTATTTTTTAGATTCAGTTGTTGATAGTTTTGAGTTTGTTGTCATTTTAATGTTTATAATTTTGATCTTCTATTTATTAAGTAAGTCCCTTTGACATTTCATATAATAATGGGTTGGTGATGATGAGCTCTTTTAGCTCTGCCTTGTCTGGGAAGCACTTTATCTGCCCTTTCATTCTAAATGACAGCTTTACTGGATAGAGTAATCTTGGTTGTAAGTCCTTGCTTTTCATCACCTTGAATACTTCTTGCCAGTCCCTTCTTGCCTGCAAAGTTTATTTTGAGAAATCAGCTGATAGTGTTATAGGTACCCCTCTGTAGGTTACTCATCTTTTCTCTTGCTGCTTTTAATATTCTCTCTTTTTCTTTAACATCTGCCATTTTAATTATGATGTGTCTTGGTGTGATCCTTTTTGGGTCTAGCTTGTTTGGGACTCTCTGTGCTTCCTGGACTTGTATGTGTATTTCCTTCACCACAATTGGGGAGTTATCCTTCATTATTTTCTAATATAAGTTTTCAATTTCTTGCTCTTCCTCTTCTCTTTCTGGCACCACTATGGCTCAGATGTTGGCACATTTAAAGTTGTCCCAGGGGTTCCTAAGCCTCTCCTCATTGTTTTCAATTCTTGTTTCTCATTCTGTAATGGTTGACTGTTTTTTTCTTCCTTATGTTCCAAATCATTGATTTGAACCCTGGTTTCCTTCCCTTCACCATTGGTTTTGTGTGGATTTTCCTTCATTTCATTTAACATAGCCTTCACTTCTTCTCTTATGTGTTTGCTGTACTTACGTATATCTGTCAAGCCTGTGAACATCTTTATCACCAGTGTTTTGAACTCTTCATCTCTTAGGTTGGCTATCTCCTTGTTGCTTAGTTCTCCCACTGGAACTTTGATTTGTTCCCCTTTTTGGGCCATACTTCTCTGTCTCCTCATCTTGACAGGTTCCTGTGTTTGTTTGCCTCTGTGTCTTAGGTAGAGCTGTCACTCCTATTACATTGTAAGGGGCAGAGCCTTAGGTATTCATCAGTATAGGGTGAACTGTTTCACCACACTGTGGCACTGTGTGTAGGGGAGAGGTTCGAGAGAGAACAATGCTGCCTGCTCAGCACTCACCTTTCCAGACACTTCTCCCACTTCTGCATGGGACTGGCACCTCTGTAGTTGTCGCCAGAGTGAGTGGGTCTGCAGACGTTCTAGGACCATTAGGGCCCTTTAAACAAGCAGAGTCTGCTGAGACCTGCAGTTTCTTCCTCCACCCCAGCCCCCACTGGTCTGCACAGTCAGAAGCAAGGAGGCTTTATTTTCCCCAGAGCTGGGACCGTGAGCTGCGCCATCTGGTCTGGTGCTGGGAGCACTCCTCAGGTGTCCCTCCTGATGTTTTAAAACATGTGACTGCACTTTCCACTGGCCTGCCACTGCCACCATTTAAAACATGTGACTGCACTTTCCACTGGCCTGCCACTGCCACCATTGCTGCCACCACCACACCGCATCCTCTCCACCCTGGCTCTGCCCTTCCTACCTATATGGATGAGTATTTCTTCTTTATATCTTTGTTTCTTGGACTTCCATGTAGTTTGATTATCTGGAACTTCTGGTTGTCTGTAATTTTGAGGTAGTTGTATTCCTTCTTAGTTGTGGAGGGAGATGCAGCATATCTATCTAGGCCTCCATCATGGTCAGAAGTCCTCTCAATTTTTTTGCTTGTTTGTTTGTGTTTTTTAGTTCCCTGACAATCTCTTTATTTCCTGGGTCTGTCTCACAAAGGCTTTGGAAAGGCTGAAAGAGCTGACAGTCAAAATGGGAGAAGGGGCAAAGGAAGTCCATATAAAGAGCATACTAACATTACAAAGTTGTTTATGAACAATGCTCTATTTTAATCAATGCTTATTGCTGCTATATCTCTGGCCCTGTGTTGGGTATTGAGATACAGTGATGAAGACACAAACCTGGTCCCTAAAGTTTTTAATCTAGTGACAATTGACTAAAACTAAATCCCCTAATGAAAATAAATGCAGAGACATCTTTGTCAGACCTTTCTTTGGCGGCATGAACCTCCATATATGTGGAAAGGATACTGAAATCATGAAAAAAAAAAAAAATAGGAGAGAAAGAAGGAACCTAGAAAAGAGAAAGGAATAGTCCTAAGGGTAAGAGAAGTAACACAATGTATTAGCATGGAAAGAATATAAAAAGATGGGGGCAGACTTACAACTAAGGTACAAGTGGTCAAGAGCAAGAGCTTTGGAGATAATACTGCCAGGTTTGAATCCAATTCTGCTATTTACCGACTGGGTTATCAAGGCCAAATTGCTTAATCTCTCTGGGTCCTAGTTTTAACAGATGAATAATACCACTTACCCTCATAGCATTTTTTGAAGACTAAATAAATTAATATCTGGTATAGAGTATGTACTCAGTTAAAGTTGACTAATAGCATAATAATAATAATATCACTTGGCTCTCTGACCCTTTTATTAGCATCCTGGATATATGTAAAAGGTCTTAAAGTTTGCATCTACAATTGCCCAGTTAGTGCCATAATTCTCACCAAGAGACCAAAAGAAGTACTGTATCTGGAAGAGGATATAGAAAAGTAGCCTGCTTCACCCTCTTCATTCATAGTAATACATGTTCCTTCCTGCAGAGACAGAGTTTGACAGAGTTTGACAGATTATGACACATAGTTGCTGTCAGGAGTAAGAAAACAACTTTGTAGTAAATCAGTTTTTAATTTGTGTTTCTGAAAATGTGGGACTCTGTTTAAAATCCCCTGAAATTATTCTCTGGTGAGGATGTGATTCCAGGGGTGTAATGCCTTCCCTTGCCTCTGTGGCAGCAGTTCCCCCAAACAGAGCAAGCAGACCTGTTCTTGATTCTGTAGATGAGGGACTGTGGAGCCTCATCCTCCAAACTATGAACTGTGAAGGCTTCCCCTCAGGGGCATCATTTTGTTGCATTAAATCATAACCATGGCTCGGCAGCAGAAACCTGTGCTGAATATGCCCTAGATGCTTCTCCCCCCTCACATTTCCTCCTCTACACAATCCACGTCCCTGCATGATGACAATGAAATAAAATGGGAATCAAAAAGAATTTGGTGTCATGGATGGAGAGTAATCAAACATAGTTGGGTTGTTTTGTTTTTTCCAAAGTTGATGCCCAAGTCAATAATAAGAAAAGACCAGATGATGAGCTACTGGGAGAGGTAACTCGCTAGGAAGGCTACAGATGCTTCCACCAGGAGCCTGGAAGCCTCAGATGGTGACAGTGCCAAGGAGAGGATTGATTAATGAGAGAGTATATAAAATCCTGTTCAGAAAAGCCAAGCTTCCAAAAGCACAAAGAAAGATTGAGTGACACAGAAAGAGGGCAGAGTCTTTAAGACTAGGACAGGGTGTATGCCCAGAAAGTCTGCTTTAGGAAAATGCTCTTGGTAAACATAAAAGATCTCTGGGGCCAGGTGGCTGTACAATTTTAACATGGAACCAAATAGAGAAGGCAGCTTACTTCCTAGGTAAACAGAAGCATGAGAGAGCAATGCCTGAGCTGGGGGTAGATTAGATTGTTGGCTATTTACCCTGCATCCATTCCCTCCTTCTTCCTTCCTAACAAATGCCTTGATCTCTTTCCATGAATGATCTCTTTCCCTAAGAAACCTCAGAAAAAGCTGACCCAATCCCAAGTTCCCAAAGAGGGTCTTGGGTATCTAAAAGAAATCCCACTCTCCTCTCTGAAGACTGGTAAATTGATCCATTGAGACCAGGGGTAGTGCTCCTAGAGCTTCTGCAAAAGTTTTCCCTCACCTTCTGGAAGACATTGCAAGCATTCCTCAAAAATTGTTTGTGATTCAAGGTTCAAAATTGCTTCGAACCTGGGAATGAAGTCACTTCTCTATGGACATAAGAACTAAATTAATACAAATATAGGGATCAAGGGCCATGGGATTTGGTCACTCAGAAGCTGTCCCATCTAGGACTTCCAAGTTCACAAGCCAATAAAATCCTTATGGTTGAAACCAGTTTGATCTGGATGCTTCTGTCATATACATCCTAGAAGAGGAGGAGGAGGTGGAGGAAAAACTAAAAGTTTCAATTATATGTTAAGACAGAAAAATTACTGCAAGCTGCAATAAGTCATTACTCCAGCTTAGGTCTAGTTGACTTCGAATGCCTGTACTTTCCCATGATCATCTCCCATTGCATCTCTGCAGCAGATAGAAAGAAGCACCTTTTCATTTCCTGCCTGAATAGGGTATGCCCTAGATCTCCACACCAGTTTGTAAAATAGCTTTCTCTTGAGAGACAAAGGGCTCTGTATAAGAGGAAGGGAAAGAGTACTAATCCTGGAGCCCAGTCTTAAAGGCAGAAACCCATAATCTATGGAGGTAGGTGGGTGGGGGAGGCAGGAACTGCTGGCCTCCTTCTGTTCCATGACTTTCCTGGGCCATGTTTCATCAGAGTGCAAATTCTAGCAGCAATGGAAAGGAAAGTGCTAGTAACTCCTACTCTCAAAGGCTTAGGAAAAATTAGATGGAGAAAATAAAATGCTACCATTGAAGTTAAATATGTAGAGAAATGTAATACACTTTTCAAAACTTCACTTGTTTTTATTTTCCCACTATTTAAGGCAAGTGAAATAGACATACATTTCCCCATTGAAGTCATGGAAATTCACTGTAAGCATGACTTTTTATTACATTAAGTACTTTTTTCCTTGGAAAATGTTTTATTAAATGCATAAATACTTTGATTATCAAAGTATTTGATAATCACTCTCTTGACAGAACACTCTCTTGACAGAAATTTAGCTACCTAAGATGGAATTAGCATAAGTAAGAGTTACCTAAGATAGTAATAAGTGGAAAGAGGAATGAGCATCTGTCTAGTCTAGACTATGATTCCCTCCCTGCCTCATCTCAGAAGGGCACCCCCTCCACCAAAGCCACTAGAGGATGACAATTCTGAGTCCTCTAGCTCCCAATAAGGAAGAAAGGAGCAGGGAGGAAGGCACTCTTACCTCTCCCATGATGGGTGTCCCACTACTTCTGCTAACAGAGGATCTTCATGTTACCACATGACCCATGATTCTCCATATGAAGGCTATAATGGGTAGGTGAAGTCATGAGAAACATTATCATATACCACAGTTCCTTTGCTTCCCTTCATGGTCCTCACCTGCAAACTCCCAACCCTGGTTACATTCATCCATCCTTCTACTCTGCTTTTGTGCACAAGCAGTTGTCTGGTCTCACTTTAGATCTGTGATCACAAACCTCAGTGGTGCTACCTGGCTCTCCTGCTGTATCCCCTTATGCAATTCATCTTCTCACTCTCCCAGACAATTGTTCCCTTTCCTCTCCTTAGGCCTCCAGCATTGCCTTCCTCCTCATTCCTAACCAATGACTTTGCTTCTCATTTCAATGAGAAAACAGATGCAAACAGAAAAGAAATCCATTTCCTCCCATTATCAAAGTTACCAATTTTTCATATGTATCAACTATCTTGCACTTACCTAGCCAATCCCTCCACTCGCACATAGGATCTCACCCCCTCTAATCTGCTCTTAATTATCAAAGAGCTTCAAGGTGAGACTCCAGAAAATATATTCAAAATGTCGTGTGTATTAGTATTTAGAAAAAATAATCTCAACAGGAACCAAAGCATTTAGCCCCACTCTCCTAAGAGCGCTTACAAAACCCCTATTTATTGAGCCTTTAATATGGGCCCAAGAATAGTGTGAATGAGATAAATTAATTCTCAATTCAATATTAATAGTATTATTGAGATACCTAAGTCACAGGTGGGAAAAGCAATGCACAGATGCTCAGAGAGTTTAGATAGCCTACTCAAATTTGTACAGATCAAGTTGCAGAACGGGGATTTAAGCCGAGTCAGATGCTCAAGACCATTACTCTAATACTGCCTCTATGTTGTCTAGGAGATCTGACCACCAAGGGATGAAAAACTTAGAATAATTTTTCCTGCCCCTCATCTTATCTTTGGAAAACTAATACAAAAATCTTTATACAAATTCTCTTTAAGAAAATGCTAGTTTACAATCAAAATTATTCTAGTAAAATGCAAGGCTGAGGAAGGCGAATGGCTCTACTTCATAAACAATTTAAATGATACATTATTTTCTGCACTGTGCATCATTTTAAATCAACTATTATGATATTATGCAAATTAAGTTATCAGCCTTCTGTAAATAACAAAAATATTGTAGCAGTGATTTATAACTGCTCAAATGATTAAAGGAGGTAATTTAGCCTTCTCTTTGAACTCTACATACTTGGACAACTAAAAAATTGCTTAGTTTACATTCTAAAATGTCAAAATGTGAGTCACTATGATATATTCTCACTTCTTATACCATGGCTGCTAGTCCACCCTCAGTTCTTTATGTCTGTGATCAAGAGACAAGCTCTCAGTATACTCAGCTGCCTTGAAGCAAGTGCCTCGATTTGAATATAGATGATAAATCAAAATTACTTATTGAAGGGATGAATGACTGTCCTCATTTATCACAGCCTCCATGTAGGGCTGCATGCCTACAGATGCATGTAGAAAAGAAGTCTATAGATGTGAGTGGTACAGAGACACATAAAAAAATTAGAGAGAAAACAAAAGCCTTACCTCTCCTCTGTATGAAAAATATATTTATCACATAAAGGATGCCCTCCAAGGATGATCCTGTCCCTCCTCATCTTCCATTATTCCTCCCACACTACTACCTCACTGGTCCTTACAATATGCCCTCCTCCTTCCTAATGATCCTGTTCCTGCCATATCCTTTAGTACCAGCTCCCACTCATTCTCATAACTTGCCTTTCTCTCTACTGTCTTCTAATGACCACTCTCATCTGACCCAGATAATTGTCTATTTGTTATTTGGATGCTAAAATAGCAAGAAATAATTTTGTAAATAATTGTATGTATAAAATATGTCACACGTTGATTTATACCTTATGAGGGGAGACTCCCAAAAAACTATTTATAAAAAATTGTGTATTTATTCTTACATGTTTAAACTTCAGTCACCTTCAAAGCACTCTCCATTTGAAACAATACACCTACCGAGACGCTTTTTTCCACTGCTCAAAACAGTTTTTGAACTTGTCAATTTTGATGCCTTTTAGTGTTTCTGCCATGTTTTTTGTTTCACCTCTTCCACATCAGCAAAACATTTCCCTTTGACAATTTTTTTCATTCAGGGAACTTAAAAAAAAAAAAAAAAGTCACTTGGAGCGAGATTGGGTGAATAGGGAGGGTGGGCCACAGGAGTCAAGCCGTTTTTCGTCAAAAACTGCTGAACACTCAGCACCGTGTGGGCAGGTGTGCTCATGGGCAAGTGCGTTGAAAGAGTCTTCAGAAAAAATTCACTGAAGCCAAGCGCAGTCTCTCACAATGCTAGCTGATACACTGATAGATGGGTCCCTAGAAAACTCACCTAGCAGGGGAAGACTGTACTACAAAGAGCCTGCCCTCCAGAAGATAATTCCTTTTTATTTTCAGTCCCCTCTCATACATACTATATGTGTACATACAGTATTTAATATATGTTTTCTAGGTATGAGCAGTGTATCTCAACATACTGTTATATGTCAAAAGATCAATATCAGACTTCTGGATATGGAGTAAATGGATTTATGATGGGACCTGAAGCAACACTAAAAAAACCTGCAGAAAATAACATGAAACAAGTTTTCAAGACATTGAACCTCAGGCACTGAAGGCCAGCAATCCCTGACAGATAACAAACAAGGGTGGTAAGTGCTATGATTGCTCACCTTACAGTTTTGAGAGAACTTTAGGCTAAGGCACAGGGAAAAGGAATCTGAGTGGAACCTAGTAGACATCTTGAGTTTGAGAAAGAGAGTTGGGAGTTCAGGGAGCTAAAGAAGGCTACAGTTGGGAGAATAAGAACACTAGGGAGGAAGGAGCTTCGCAGAGAAGTTCGAAAGCTCAAAGCCAGACCATAGCATAGCTCCCATATGTGTGAAAACAACCAAAAGAAGAATCCCATGAAAGAAGTAGTATCTGGCACTCATGCAGGACTAGGAACAGTGCCTATTCCCACCAATCAGACTGTTACATCTCATACCTCACAAGGAAATGGTAGAGTACTTAAAAGGGTACTTACTGCCTCTGAGTGGAAAATATTAGCAATAAACAGAATTCTGGTGCTGCCTAAAAAATATGAAAAAAATCAAACTGTTACCAAGTAACTTAACTGCACCCCCAGAACAAAGCTCAAGAATATTTACAGGAAAACAAAAATATCCAGCATCAGTAAGGTAAAATTCATTATGCCTAGAATCTAATCGTAATTTTAAAGGCATAAAAAAGAAACAAAAAGATATCATCCACAATGAGTACTAGATAAATGAAGTAAATGACACTGACCCAGAACTGACACAGACATTAGAACTAATGCACAAGAATATCGAACACTTTTATGTTTTTATGTTTAAAAAGTAGAAATATGGAAGATATAAAAGACAATCCCAATTAAATTTCTAGAAGTAAAAATTGTAAGGTGCAATATATTGGTTCTCTGTTGCTAGTGAACAAACCATAAAAAAATTGATATCTTAAAAAAGAACACTCATTTATTATCCACAGTTCTATAAGTCAGAAGTCCAGAAGGGCTTAGCTGGGGTCTATGATTATGGTCTCACATGACTAAAATTATGGTATTGGCTGGTCTGAACTCTTATCTGGAGGCTCTGTGAAAGAATTCCTTTCCAAGCTCATTCAGGTTTTTGACAAAACTCAGTTACTTGTGGATATAGGGCTGAGGCCCCCATTTTCCTACTAGGTATCTACCAGGGGTCACTCAGGGAACCTAGAGGCAACTCTCAAGATTTTTTAAATCTATTTTCAAGTCAGCAACAATGCATAAAATCTTTGATGTGCTTCAGATCTCTCTGGCTTCCTCTTCTGAGAGCATCCTAAGGAAACTCACTTGTTTTAAAGGCTTATAAATTACATAGGCCCACACAGATAGTCTCTCTTTTGATTAATTCAAAGCCAACTAATAACCTTGACTACATGTGAAAAATTCCTTTTGTCATGTAACATTACATAATTGGGAATGTGATATTTTATTATACTCACAGTACTGGGGATTAGGAAAAATCTCTTGGGGGCCCATTTTATAATTCCCTATTATATGTGAGATGAAAAATACACTAGATAGGACTAAAGGAATATTAGATATTTTATTTATTTATTTTTTAATCTTCACTTGAGGACATATTTTTCAATGGTTTTTAGAGGGAGGGGGAGAGGAAAGGAAAGAGAGAAATATCAATGTGAGAGAGAAACTTCCATCCGTTGCCTCCTGTATGCACCTAGACAGGAACAAAGCCATGACCTAGGCATGTGCCTTGACCAGAAAATGAACCTGCAACCCTTAGGTTACGAGACAATGTTCCAATCAACTGAGCCACACCAGCCAAGACAGGAATATTACATATTTTAGAAGGAAATATCAAAAGTAAAATACAGAGAAAATTATATAACAATTTTAGAAAGGCATCAGTGGGCTCTGGGGAAAATTTCAAGGAAGGAAAGGAATATTTGAAGGAACAGTGGCTCAAAATTTTCCACAATTGATAAAAACTATAAACCCACAGTAGCAAGAAGATCAATGAATCTCAAAGAAACTTGAAGAAAGCTACACCAAAGCACATCGTTAGCAAATTGTTCAAAACTAATGATAAAAAGAAAACCTTAAAAGGAGACAAAGGAAAAAAAACATTATTTACAGAGACAAAGATGAGAGCAAAGTTCTCTTTGGAGACAGTCCAACATCTTTAAAACATGGGAGGTGGCTAAGAGTGAGGAGGCTACCTAGAATGATATACCTAGCAAAAAGTACTTTAAAAGACTAAGGCAATGGCACCCAAGTGGATTAGTGAAGTAGTTCATAACCTTCCAAATGTGACAAACACAGTGATATTGGGGTTGAAAAGTGGCATAGGAACTGAATTCAGGGCCACGTAAATAATACCTGTTCAATCCAGTCTCGCAAAGTGGGTAGTTCATGTATTACTGCTTCTTTCACCACTTAACTCATATCTGAATTACTGTCTCGTATATATGCAATTGACTGATAGAATTTAAATAGCATCCAAAAGCCTAACTGTAATAGTTTAGAAAACATAATTAACCTTCTAGCTTTTGCAGCCAAGAAAGGTACAAAGAACTTGCAAACAGATGTTGAACTAACTGATCTACTGTATATTCCATATCAATTAAATTATGTATTAGGAACTTCCCAAAGATATCAGTGTGACTAGCCCTGTGTTCCCATATTATTCATAGCACATATTGTAGTCTGGATTCTAATCCCCTACCTTGAAGAACTTCCTACAATGTCTACCACATAAACAAGTGTCCAATATTCCTGAAATTACACTGCAATTATTGAGTGGGTTCAACATGGCAACTTAGAAGGATCCTGACCACACTTCTTCCCATGGACCGACCAAATCTACAGCTACAAATGGAACAATTTCCTCTGTAAGAAACCCAGAAACTAGGTGAGTAACTCCAACATTGTATTAGCCCTGGCTGGTTTGGCTCAGTGGATTGAGCGTCGGCCTGCGAGCTAAGTGTCGCTGGTTCGATCTTCCAATCAGGGCACATCAGAGAAGGAAAACTCTGACTCCAAAAAACCTCCGCTGCCTTGCAGCATACCTCTTCAGGGGAAAGGCTAAGGGAGTAAACCCCGACAAAAAATCCGGAGCCGGAGTCCCTAAGGCGGTTTGACGTTGTAGTCAACACCGGCAACTCCTGCGGCGCACCTGAAGCCAAGCTGTATTGACTCCGTCTTTCCCTTGGACCCTTCAGCTGCGAAGAGAGGGGGGGTCTGCTGCATGGGCAACAGCAGACCCTCCATATCACCCTGCCCAGGCTCTGTAGCTTCAGCTTCACTGGAGAGGACACTCCAGCGTCATCGCAAGATGTCGATTCAACACGGGAGGAGACAGATACCGTGTCACTCCCAAGTCGGACTGCACAGCCATTCTCGGCGGTGCAGATAGACTCTTAAGAAGCTACACCATCGTCTCTCGAGACGGACGGCTGCCTCCAACTCCAACTCCAACTCCAACATATTAGGCAAATGAGAGAAAATCCACATCAAAATGAGTAGGAGAAGATGAAACAACAGTCTCACCATAAAGCCACCCCTGGTATGGCAACCCATAAGCAGGAGGGAACCCACAACTCCTAGCTCCTCCATGAGGAATGAAGGGTTTGAACCCCACATCTGGCAAACCAATTGTCACGGCACCTGAGGCACAAGCCTCAGAGCACCTAGCTTTGAAAAGCCATGAGCTTGTGTTCATGTCACCCACAGGCTATAGTGAACTGAGAAACCGTTCTTAATAGTTCAGGAGGACTCACCATGGCTAGACCCTAAGGCCTGGCACATAGGCAGCTGATTGAAACGCCCCAGTCTGTCTGTGACAGAGACCTATTTATTTACTGTAAGCAACGGTCTGAGGGGGCAGGCATCTAACTTAACACACATCTGAGACCCTACTGAGGGCACCATCTTTGCACTTTCCCTTTGCCTTGGTCTACGTCACCAGTATCTCCCAGCAAGGAGCTTACGCACACAGCTGGTGCCCCAGTTTCTGTGGCTGCCATGTGGGGAATGCCCCTTGACTGCCTGGCTTGGAGGTGCCAGCAGGGCTTATAGTCACAAATCCCCTAGGGCTGTAACAAATAGAGAACATTTCTTCCCCTGCTATTCCAAGGCCACGGCACAGAAAGAGAGAACTGAAATGCATCCCCAATCTTTCTGTGAAAGAGGCCTATCTGCTTACCTTAAAGCTTCAGCCTGAGAGACAGGCTGCTGATTTAACACATAGGGAGACACCTTCTAAAATACTCTCCAAAGACAGTAGAGGCCAGCAGGCCCTATCTTCATACTCGGCTTCCGCCTCACTCCAGATCTTGGGTAGCTTCAAGAAAGGCTTTTGCACACACATTTATAAAGCCCTAATTTTTGCAGCTGCCTTAGGATACACCATGTGACTACAATAAAGAAAGAGTTCTTTACCAGCTCCCCCACCCCACCCCCACAGTGGAGAGGTAGCCAACTGAGATGCCCAATCTGTGAAAGAGGCCTATTAGCTTACCTTCATCGTGGTGGCCCGAGGGACAGGCTTCTAATTAAACACATCTAGGTGCAGACTCTTGCGTGGGTGCACGGTGGCAGGGAACAAGGCAGCCGCAGCTTTCCCTCTGGCCCTTGAGCCCGCCCAGCCTGGGCTGGTTTCCAGCCAAGTCCGAACCAGACCCACTTCCCACCCCACCATGCCACGCCCCCAGGAGCCTGAGATTGTTCGAATTTTCCCGTGATGCCGAGGCACACGTGGGCGCTGTTCAGGTCCTCGAGTACATTACAGGCACCTGCGGGAAGAGGCTTCACAGCCAAGCGCTAGCGGGAAAATTCCAAAGTCAAACTGAAACAAACAAACAAAAACAATAAGGGGCAAAAGCAAATTTTGAAGCCACAGATCTCTGGCGGTGGCATCCTTTCTGCTACTGCCCCAAAATAGTAAAACATAAATTTAAAAATAACAAACATTAAGCACCTACAGTGTCTATATGCCAGTGACTGTTTCACAAACTTGAAATATAGCAGTGAACAAATTAGACAAATTCCCTGGCCTCCTGGATTTGACAGTTCTCATGGTGGGACAGAAGGAAAACACCAATAAACAAGTAGTTGTGACACAATATTGAAACTTCCCTGAAGAAAAATGAAGAGGGCAATAGAATAGAACAAGATGAGGACTGTTAAGCTGTTTTAGGACTCTTTGAGAAGGTGACATTTGAGTAGAGATCTGCATGGAGTGAGGGAATGAGCTATGTAGCTAGGGGAAGTGAAGAATAGCAGGTGCAAAGGCCTTACGTTTTGAATATCTTTGGCAAGTTTGAGGAGTAATAAGAAAGTCAACACGGTGAATCACAGAAAGTGAAGGTGAGAGTGCTAGGCAAAGGGGTTGGACTCCCACCCCTCACTGCACCTCTGAAACACCTGAAACTTTTAAAAATCACAGATATCCGCATCAAAATGGTACCCAAGCAGCAGTAATTGTTCAATACTTCCCAGGTGATTCTAATGTGCAGACATATTTGAAAACCACTGATGTGGGGCCTTGGATTAAACCTGATGGGAAGGTATGATAGGTTGAGCAGGGGAATCAAATTATCTGGTTTCCACTTTAAGAGGATCCATCTGGCTGCTGAGTGGCACAAGAAAGCAAGTAAAGGGGCAAGCACGGGAATGGAGAATAGCAATTGGGAGGTTATTGTAATACCTGATGAAAAAGGGTAGAGTGACTAGGGAGGTGGAAGTGGAAATGATGAGAAATGGCCAGATTTGTGATGTAGTTTGCAATGTAGTGACAACAGAAGTTGCTTGCAGATTGGATGTAGGATGTGAAAGAAAGAAGACTTAATGATGGCTCAGAAAGTTTGGGGCCTGAGGAACCAAATGCATGGTGTCAGTGAGACAGTGTCCTTCAGTAGAGGGATGGGAAGAGAGAAGTCTGTTCTGGGGGAGAAATCAGGAGTTGATGTAAAAATAATTATTAAACTGGTGTAATCAATACTTTTCTACATCTTTGCCATCTTCCTTTTTTTTATTTCACTTTCATTTGGCCATGCGGTCTCAACTACAAATTGCATCTCATTTCTTTTAGAATCCAAAGCTCGAAATGCTTCCCTACAGTAATATTACAGTCGGCAGCCGTCCGTCTCGAGAGACGATGGTGTAGCTTCTTAAGAGTCTATCTGCACCACCGAGAATGGTTGTGCAGTCCGACTCGGGAGTGACACGGTATCTGTCTCCTCCCGTGTTGAATCGACATCTTGCGATGACGCTGGAGTGTCCTCTCCAGTGAAGCTGAAGCTACAGAGCCTGGGCAGGGTGATATGGAGGGTCTGCTGTTGCCCATGCAGCAGACCCCCCCTCTCTTCGCAGCTGAAGGGTCCAAGGGAAAGACGGAGTCAATACAGCTTGGCTTCAGGTGCGCCGCAGGAGTTGCCGGTGTTGACTACAACGTCAAACCGCCTTAGGGACTCCGGCTCCGGATTTTCTGTCGGGGTTTACTCCCTTAGCCTTTCCCCTGAAGAGGTATGCCGCAAGGCAGCGGAGGTTTTTTGGAGTCAGAGTTTTCCTTCTCTGAGTAATATTACAGTATATCACTATTAAGTAATATACCTATACAGATATTCTAAAGATCTGATGGAAGACATATATGGTTATGCCTGCAACTCCAGGAAAAGACATTACAAGCATATTCACAAGGAAAGTTTTAGCTTTTCAAAATATACTCCAGAATGCAAGTTAAAATTTGGTTCAGCCAAATTCCTGAGGGGTGGGTCCTGAAGCTTTGAAGGGTCAGGCCAACTGAATTGGAAGTAACCACTCTTTTCCATTAGCATTCCTGCAAACAAAATAAAAATTAACTGGGTAACAGATTTTTGCAAAAACTCAGATGCATTTCTTTATTTACCAATTATAAGCAAGGCTCATTAGATGTTCTTTAATTATATTTTTAAATTTTAAATAGTTCTATTAGAGAAGAGTTTTAAATATCCCCATTTTTAAAAAGAAAAGTGTTGAACTTCTAACCCCTCTGCTCATTTTAACATAAGGTTTTATCATATTTCTAAAAGGCAATATTGAATGTTTAAGTTTTTCTAATGTCCGATTTCCACTCTGGAATTAACTTGGCATGTCTATTTGCAAGTACTCTTCGGTCTGCAAAACATGTTAGAATAGGTTTCCTCTCCTTAACCCCAAGATGGCAATGGGTTACAACTGCTGTGTCATGACACATGTCTTTTAAAATGTTATACTATTTAAATTAAGAGAAAAAAATTATCTTTATCATGTTTTCTTATCAAAACAAAAAAAAATTAAAAGCTAAAAATATAAGAGAGACTTTAAATAATAATATTTAAAGACTAAATTACGACTTCCAGCCAAGATGGAGGCGTAGACAGACACGCTGCATCTCCCTCCACAACTAAGAAGGAATACAATTACCTCAAAACTAGAAACAACCAGAAGTTCCAGAAGGTAAAACTGCATGTAAGTCCAGCAAACAAAGATATAAAGGGGAGACACTCATCCAGACAGGTAGGAGGGGCAGGGTGGGACAGAGAGGACGAGGTGTGGTGGCAGCAGCGGCAGCAGCACACTGGCAGAAAGCACAGTCACATATTTTTAAAAGTCAGGAGGGATGCCTGGGGAACATTCCCAGCTCCTCACCGGACCTTGCAGCCCATGGTCCCAGCACAGGGGGGTCGGGCCTCATTGCCTCTTACTGTGCAGACCAGTGGGGGTTGGGGTGGAGGTGGAAGCTGCCGTCTCAGTGAAGTTCTATTGTTTAAATGGCCCCCGTGGTCCTGGAGCATCTGCAGACCCACCCACACTGGGAACAATGGCCAGGACAGCAGCTGGAGGGGCCCCAGTCCAGTGCAGAGGTAGGGGAGGTGCCTGGGGGTGGGGGGGCAAGTGCTGGGAAGGCAGGATTGTTCCCTCTTAGACCCCTCCCCCACATACAGTGCCAGAACATGGTGAAACAGGCTGCCCTGTACTGACCAACCCCTAAAGTCCACCACTTACAACATAATATGAGGGACAGCTCTACCTGGGACATGGAGGCAAACAAACACAGGAGCCTGTCAGAATGAGGAGACAGAGAAGTATGGTCTAAAAGGGGAAACGGATCAAGGTTCCAGTGGGAGAACTAAGTGAGGAGGAGATAGCCAGTCTAACAGATGAGGAGATAGACAACCTAGGAGCTGCAGAATTCGAAATACTGGTGATAAAGGTGCTCACAGGCTTGACAGATATGCTTGAGTACCGCAAATGCATAAGAGAAGAAGTGAAGGCTATGCTAAGTGAAACGAAGGAAAATCCACACAAAACCAATGGTGAAGGGAAGGAAACCAGGGTTCAAATCAATGATCTGGAACATAAGAAAGAAAAAAACAGTCAACCAGTGCAGAATGAGGAAGCAAGAATTGAAAAAAATGAGGAAAACTTCCCAAATTTTGCAAAGGAGATGGACATACAGGTCCAGGAAGCACAGAGGGTCCCGGGTGAGCTGGACCCAAATGAGTCCACACCAGGATGCATCATGATTGAGATTCCAAAGGTGAAAGAGAAAAACAGAGTTGCCTACAGGGGGGTGCCTATAGGACTATCAGCTGATTTCTCAGAGGACACTTTGCAGGCAGGAAGGGACTGGCAAGCAGTATTCAATGTGATGAAAAGCAACCTACAACCAAGATTACTCTATCCAGCAAAGCTATCATTTGGAATGGAAAGGCAGATGAAGTGCTTCCCAGACAAGGTCAAGCTAAAGGAGTTCTTCATCACCAAGCTGTTATTATATGAAATATCAAAGGGACTTACTTAAAAAAAAAATCAAAACTATGAACACTAAAATGACAACAAACTCACAACTATCAACAACTGAATCTAGAAAATAAAAACAAAATCCAACTAAGCAAACCAGAATAGGAACAGAATCATAGGTATGGGGATCATTTGGAGGATTATCAGCTGGGAGGGGGGAGGGGGAGAAATGGGGAAATCGTACAGTGACTAAGAAGCATAATGGGTTGGTACAAAATAGACAGAGGGATGTTAAGAATAATATAGGAAATAGTGAAGCCAAAGGACTTATGTGCAGGACCCATGGACATGAACTAACGGGGGTGGGATTGCTGGAGGGAAGGGGAGAGTACTGGGCAGAGGGGAGCAAAGGGGAAAAAAATGGGAACTACTGTAACAACATAATCAATAAAATATACTTTAAAAAAGACTAAATTAAAATTTAAATCATTTTATAGATATATAATAATAGGATAGCTAGCTATGAACATCACTTTTCATGTACTAAAGATGATGCCAACCAAACTTTTTGTTAAATAATAAAAGTTAGAGATATCACAACCAATGTATCAGATTAAATTATTTCAGAAAAAAGGTAAAGACCGATCACACTGGGTTTTTAACTTAATGGTTGACTCTGGGGGAAAAATAAACAATATAACAATGTTACTGATAAGAGTTTGCTTATGTGTAGTAAAATGTTGATGAAGGAGGCTCTTGATATATTGAAAAAGAATTGCATGTGTATAGAAATGGGGGGTAAAAGTCTATCTTAGAAAAACTCAGATGTGAAGAAATTGGGTTTACAAATAAAATTCAAGAGAAGAGAATGTCAAAGAGGAACATATAAGCTCCCCTTGACTAAGGGAAAAAAAGATCAGAAATATGTTTTTCCTTAATGATAGTCAATTTCTGAAGAGCGTTTTTGCTTGCCAGAAAAATTGAAGGCAAAGAAAAAAACATTTCAAAGTGATATTATAGATTAGGCTCATCTCATACACAGCAATATTTTCTTGATGACAAGACTTCATCTTATGCTAATGAATTTACCACTTCATTTTCCTGCTAAATTCCTTTGCCTTTAGTTGTTTCAAATACTTTTGAAGCACTGCTCACTCATGTAAGTTGTAAAAACAATAGTTAATGTGAAAGGTTAATGATGTTCATAAAATTAGGTTGATATACAGACACAAGCTCATTTTTTAAAAAATCTAATAGGTTACTAAACTTTTCTTATAAATACATTTATTTAAAACATGTCTTAAATTTATCTTTTTAAAACATTTTTTATTTTTCAATTACAATTGACATTCATTATTGTATAGTTTCAGGTGTACATTATAGTGGTTAGACATTTATATAACTTATGAAGTGATCCTCCCAATAAGTCTAGTACCCACTTGACAACCATACATAGTTATTATAATATTATTGACTATATTCCTTATGCTCTACTTTAATGGTATTAAGGCAATATTAACTTGATCATCTATGTAGGCAGTAGAATTCATATTTTATATTTCAATCTTATTTTTAAATTTCCCACTTTTATTGAGATATAATCGACATATTACAATGTATTAGTTTAAGAAATACCACATAATAATTTGATGTATGTATATGTTGTGAAATTACCACAATAAATTTAGTTAGCATCCATCACCTCACATAGTTACAAATTCCTTCACAAAACAGAGTAATATAACAAAAGAGTTGGGAGAGTAGGTGGGGAGGAGGAAGAGAGGAAGGGAGAAAAGGGAGAATATCTATGCAAAAGAATCCTCCAAAAACAAGCGGGGTTGGGGGTCTTTCTGCCTCCCTCTTTCCTATTCCCTAGTAGTCTGGCGCTTCAGGGTCAGTGGTTGGTATTAGGAAAGCAGCAGCAGCAGAGACCTGACAGTAGTGAGCAGGGGCGCCCCAAAGCAGCCCACAGGGGATCAATCACACCCCGAGGGAAGCATCGCACTCCGAGTGGGATCTCGGAACACCGCCCTAACCGGCAGGGCTGGGAGGGCTCCGGGAACCCAGGAGGGGCTGTGGGAAGATGGGAGGTGAGGCCGGAAGGGGGTGATTTCACCCCTCTTCCTTAAAGCTCTCGGAATCTTCAACTAAATCCCTTCCGAAGGAATAAAGCCTCACACTGAGATAAACCCCCAGGAATGGAATCCAAGGGCAGAACAGGCGTGCTGGGCATGAAGGAGACAGAAGTTTCAACTGTGCCTGAAGGAGGAACTCAGAGGTGGCTCCACAAAGAGGCCATGTTTTTTAATGCCTGGCAACAGCCGCGAGCCTGGGAAAACTTCCTGGTCCACTCCCGCCGTCTACAAAGGCTACAAAGGCTACAAAGGAACTTTTCAAAGCAGAGAAAAACTCATCACTGTTTGCCAGGAGCAACAAAAGAGGATCATATGGAGCTCCATGCAAATACAGGAAAAAAGGGAAAATGGTCCCAGTCACATACTGACACAATTAACCGCATACCAAATGTGTGTGTGTATATATGTATATACACACGCACAGTCACACACACGTAGTCACAAAGCAACTGACGATTATAATCTAATATTTCAAAACGAGATAAAATAAATTAAGAAAATGAGAGAAGCTACGAAAAAACCACATAACTGAAATATAGAACACTTACAAATAGTACGACTGAAACAGTATGAAAACAGAACTGACAGAGCATAGAAATGGCAGAGAGAGACCCTGGAGACAAATGCCAGACATCTCCCTTTATAACCTGGCTCTCACTTACAGAATGATAGGGCTAAATTCTCGAGCTCATTAAACCTCTGTGGCTCTGTGTTAGATTTGCCCCCACCTGCCTTCGCCTATCCCTGACCACGGCATTTAGAACCTCTTCTGCATCATTCCTTAAATTTTCCCTCTTAATCTCATCTACTCTCCCTGACACCCTCTGAGCCATTCTTTATGCCTCTGTCTAATATTATTACTTTTACCGACATGGTGTCCAAATCCTACAAAGAATGAAAAGTCTTAACCTTGACATACTGATTCCCTTGAAACCCTGCAACCCAACTCCAAATGGTAAGTAATTCAGACTTTGACTACAGAAGTGACACTTGGCAATTGGTGACAGTTTCTCTTGGCAAATAATTGTAGGATAAATGGAGTGAATGAGGGCTGGAGGGTGTCAACTTTCTAGCAGACGATGTGGCTTTTAAAAATGAGGGGCAGAAAAATTCTTTCATGTATGTTGAGTTGACCTTAACTAAACAATAATTGGAGTAATTAAAGTGCAAATATTACATATGACATATTTTTCTGTTTCTGCTGCTAGGTCAATGACACAGGGAGAGTGGTGGCATTATGAAATACGCCAGTAATTGCAGAGGGAAGCACTCAGTCCCTGAAATTTTCTTTCTGTCCATTGTATAGTCTCCCAACAGCCTGGCTCTCACAGGCAGAATACTTCATTACCAAAAATGTAGTACCAAACTAAAAAGGCTAAGAGAAGTTACTGGTAACACACACACACGCACACACACACACACACACACACACACACATATATTCCAGCCCTAGCTGGTGTGGCTCAGTTGGTTGGTGCTTCGTCCTATGAATCAAAAGAGCTCAGATTTGATTCCCAGTCAGGGCACCTGCCTAGGCTGCAGGTTAGGTTCCTGGTCGGGGCATGTATAAGAGACAACCAATCAGTGTTTCTCTCCTTCTCTCTCTCTCTCCCTTCCTCTCTCTCTAAAAGCAATGAGCATGTCCTCAGGTGAGGAATACATATAATTTCAGCAAACAAAGAATAATGCCATTTTCCTTTTGAAGTAATAAACATCTTGGTTTTGTAAACCAGATTGTACAGATCATACCTCCCCTACCCCTTTCTGCTCTATCCTTTATTTTTTAAGTTTTATTCTGAATTTTCCCCTTAGTTAGGGTTATTAAAACTACCCTGATGCTTGGACAGCTGTGGTAATTTAGTAAGCACATAAATCTAAGCCCAATATCTAAGCCAAGAATGTCTAAATCGTTATGGATCTTATTCTAAGATGACAGCATGTCCTTCCAAACACCTCTCTGCCACCGAGTAAATGAAAGCTTTAAACCTGCACGGATTAAAGATGGTGGTGCTGAGTTTCTAACTTTGTTCATAAAAATCTAAGTAATGTTCAGGTAACATTATGCAACACTGGTAAAATAAGATGGCACTTCTGATCACATTGCAGAAGCTGAGCAGGATGCTCAAGATACTCCGGGTAGGTTGCACTAGTACATGATGCAAATGTAACATATAAACAAGAAGAAACCTACTGACTTTAATTTAGTGGAATAAATAATTGTGAGAATGGCAACAAAATACAAACCAGACAATGGCTCAGTTAGTTGGAGGAGGGGAAAAAGTACAATCAGGATGATCTTATATACTTCATTTTTTTATATATACAAACAAATTCTGATGTGTGAGAATGTCAGTACTGACAGGCTGTTTCTATAGTAATATCCTAACAGCTTGGAGACCTCCTGGGGAAATTATTTCTCTCTCAGCTCTATCTGATGGTATGTGAAACGAATCACCTCCAAAATTAAACACTGAGAATAGCACAAAATGTAAGTGCAGAGAGGAGAAATGTGTTGTACATGTATATGGCTACCTCCTGAACCTCAGGAAGAACTAAGAAATTGAGCATGTCATTTTTGCAGCAACTTTTGTCCATTGGTTTGAGCAGAAGATGAAAAAAAAACAAACCCTCCTCTTCCTTTTCCTGCTGTTAGTGAATTTGAGACAAGGACAAACACTCTCCATAAGAGCATAGAAGAGAAAGCTGTTGTAATAGGTTAATAATTATGAAAGACTCTTTGTCCTTCTCTTAGCCTTCCCTTCTCAGTTAGATCTTGAAATGTTATCATTTGTTCAGAGTTCTTTTTTAAAGAGTTTAAGAATTATTTTAAGGAAAATAACTTCTAAATCTAATATAAATTAGTAGAAACATTATTAATATGTAATATCCCCCATTGTCCCTTAAATTCACTGAATTCCATTTGGGTCCTTCAGTTTAATTAAGTCAGAACACTGCTAGAAGCAAAGCTTTTCTCGAATTAAGTACAGGGAGGGCAGTTCTGTTCTGTGGCTGTTGCTGCAGGTGAAAAGCAAGGGGACGCCCCCTACCAAAAGACAGTTTGTTTTGTGTTTAAATTTAATTACAGTCAATTCCTGTTTCCATCTGCCTGGAACACCCAGAATTTCCAGAATCTTACTCTTTTGAACTCAAGAAGAAGCCTAGAGGCAGTGAACAGTTGAGGGTAAAGTTGGGAAATTGTTTTTATTTAAATCAGAATCAGGAATTTCTTCCTACTTTCCCAATAACTTAGGGAGTGAGATGATGTCTAGTACCGATTTGCTAGTGGTAAGGTTACAGCAGGGACACAACAAGTCTGACAGAAGTGTCTCAGACAACAGGAGGCATACAGGTAAGCTCTGCGTCTGATGGTATGATGATAAGCCGCAAGCAGTGAAGAAAAACTGCAAAAAAATCCATTGCTAATTACTTCGAAAATGCAAACACAGCCAGTATCAATGGCAGGAAAGACTGTTCTGTCTGGGAGAGAGAGGGGAAGAGGAAAGGAGGGACCACTTTAGCCAACACACTGCACATTTTTTTGGTCCTGAACAGAATACACAGGAATATATTAACAGCATGGGAGCAAGCTAACAATGTCGTTATCCACAGGAGTGTAGAAAGTGTGTGAAAACTGTGCAACTCACTGAGGAGATTCAGGTTAATACAAGATTACAAATTGTTTCTGCCTCCCTAACAGCCAGAGCAAAAGCACCTTTGCTGTAATTGTCAAGGCACAGAAATATAGCCCTGATATCAAGTACAGCCTATAAATATAAATTCAAAATAAGACTCACAGGAAAGTTTGTGGCAACACAATTTAGCCTGTCACAAAGTAGGAAACCCAGCTAGTACCTCCTTGCACGTAAGCCACGAGACAAGAAAATCAAACTAAACAGATTTTATAAAATCCCTAAATGAAAGCCTATATTCCTTTCTTTGGGAAAGGCAACAAAATAAGCCATTGACTTTTTTTTATCCCTAAATTAGCCAGCACCCAAAATGCAGTACAATGCAAGATATTTCTCCTACTGCCCTTTGCTCAAACACAGATTTCCATAAACTCAATCTTATGGGTGGAAGGGGCCTTGGAGGTCAGGAAGCCCAGCCTCCCACCCAATCCTCCCACAGCCAGGAGATTACCCAGCCTGTGTTCAAAAACCTCCCCTGGGGGAGCTCACTACTGTGTAAAGCAGCTGCTTCCATTGATCAAGAGCGACAGTTATTAGAATGTTGTAATATTAGACTGAAATCTGCCTCCTGATAATTTCCACCCACTGGTCCTAGTTTTGTCCTCAGAAGGATTTCAGAGCCAACTCCTCCTCATCACCATGACAACTCTTCAAATATTTGAAGACAATGAGACCCTTCTGCACCCAGGCTATACAGTCAAAGTTTCCACACCTCTTCATTTAGAGATAGTTCCTTCATTGCCCTAGGACACTGTCCTTAACTATCTCCTACTTGGTCAATGTCTATATTAAAATATACTGACCAGAATATGACACAGTGTTACCTTTTGCCCTGGGTGCAAAGACTTCTGCTCTTTTCTGGGAACACACATTTTCCTACACGAAAATAAAAATTTTGTTCACCTTCTCTAGTAATGCCTGCTATCAGAAACATAGGAGGTTGTACTCAACCCTGACATCCCAAGAATAGAAGTTTTCTCACAGCAAACATTCTAAGACTGACTTCAGTTTAGTTCAATAAATGGTTTCAAGCATTTATGATATAAAAGGCTTGATGCTAAGGAATATAGAAGATGCAACATGTTTACATCTAGTAGGAAAAATTAGACAAATGCACAATTAAATTATAAAATAACATAAAAAGAATTAAGTATCCTAAAAGACATGAAAGATGACTAGATGTGGTAGAAGAGGAAGCTGCTTCCTCGGAGCGGTCTGGGAAGGCCTCATGGGGGACGTAGGAAGAAGTTGGATGTGAGGGAATCTCAAAGGAAAGGTAAGGTTCTAATAAGCAGAGAAACATATTGGGGGAATGAGGGACTCCAAGATAGAATGGACAACTGAAAAAGGGACTAAAGAAAGAAAAGAGTATGATGCCTCCAGAAAATTGACAGCCCGATTAGACAGAAGTGCATAAGGCAAGAAGGGAAGGAATGGAATAGTATAAAGCTCCAAAATCCATCTGAAGAAGTCAAGTATTTTTAAACAAATGTTTACCAATTATTCTAATTATATAAATTTAACAAAAGACCTAGTCATGGCTCATGGCTGATGACTTTTATTTCCATACTCTCAATGTAGTCAAATGGAATTTGGCCACACAAAATCTAGATGCATAGCATATATGAATATTTACACAAACGACTAACATATTTTACTCTATTTAGTACAATTCATATTCCAGGCACTGTACTAAGTACTTTACATGAATGAACACATTTAATATTTATAATATCCATATGAAGTAGGAACTATTATTTTTCTCCTTACTTGCCCAAGATCACATAGTGAATAAGTGATAGTTAAGATGTGAAGTTAGATTCTGATTCTATTTGCTATTCCATGCTGCCTCACATTAAATATGCAGCTACTTATTCTAACAACTGGTTTATAATCTAACTAATTCAGGTTTTTTCAAAGTTGTTTTTAGCCTACAGAGTGAGCTAACACAACTTTTTTGGTTTATATCTATCTGTTCATCTTCCGGAACTCTTAACACTATTCTGGATACTGATTAAGGGGCTCATTTAGCATGCTGAGTCCCAAGAACTCTGAATCATCATAGAAAACGAGTCACTCCTCTATGGCTAACGAAGCAAAACTTGCCTGTGGTAAAAAATATCTATAGATCATACACAATTCCCCTCATATCTCCTTTAAAGCAGCTTCCTTAATTAAGGGTAGACTAATCTCTCCTAGCCTCCGCCCCCTCCCTGCATCCAGGATGGCTCACAGCTGAACAACTCTCAGATAAAAATGTAACCTGCTGTTAAAAATCCCTAAGAAAGAAAATTACACAGCCACCCCCAAGGTAACAAATCCCCCTGCCTGACCACGCCTATTCATCACATGAGAAAGTTTATTTACATACTTCCAACGAACCTGCTTTGTCTTGATAGCCTTAGGGGCCCTCGGGTCCCAGAAAACCTGCTTTGTTTTGTGTCAGCTGGTGCCAGTTCAGATCTCGTATCACTTAATTGGGATTCGACTTGTTTTCTGGTTCTAACTCCTCTATCTTCAAGGAAACTTGCCGGTTCGCAGACTGAGCAAAGGAGACTTAGGGAAGTTTGTCTCTCCAGAGGGAGCTCTTCTTATCCCTGAACAACAGCTGGGCCAATGTGGAGATCCAACATGCACCAATCCAGCCAGGGAGGCTTGCCCTCTCTCCATAAATCCTATACCTTTCTCTCCCTGTCAGTTGAGCCTTCTGCTCTGATTGTCTGGCTCACCTTTGTTGGGGTTGGAGGTCTCACTACTCTTCTCATCCTCAGAAACTTGCAGGGCTAGGCTACTAGCCTTGGGTAAGAGAGCTCCAAAGTCTGAATCTTTAAGAAACTTCAATATTCTTGTAGTGAACACTCTTGCACAGATTGGTCAGGCAATAGATAGACCCACCATCTCCTCCCAGTCAGCAAGGATAGGAGCATAGAACATAATCACCCCTAACTTCATTTTATACTTTTACCTACAAATTCTCCTAGTATTGTTAGATCTGGAAGGCAATTATCCTAACATTAATGACTCCACCCTGAATATTAGAGTCTCAAGTCACCAGCCCCTCCTGACTCTAACCAGCCTTTGGCTGTTTGTCAACTCATAAAACAGAAGGATGCTTTCACTCCTCTATCCTTCATTCATTTGTCCAACAAACATTTATCAAGCATCAGCCAAATGTTCCCCAAGCACAAAGAGGAATAAGTCATTACCATATCTTCAGGTGCTCACAGTCTAGTGCGACAGACTGATTATGAACTAAGTCACTAATTTAGAGTGTTGTAAGCCCTATACCGGCAACAATGTGTTCCTATGCTATAGTCATACACAGCAAGAAGTACATAAATGCCTGGAGAAATTGGGGGATGTGGAATTTAAGCTGAACCTTAATAATGGATAGGGGTATGTCTGCAAGAGAAGAGAATTATTAGAACAGTCTTGTCAAAGAAATCACCTTGAACAAGATGCTAATATATAAAAATATGTATATGCACTATTTAGAGAAGAAAGATAGCTTTATATAGTGGGTAAGTCTGAAGGGAGGAGGAGGAGGAGAGGGCCAGATGGAGTAACTTGAAAGACAGTTTGTGACTTAATTGTGAAGACCGTGCCAAGGAATTTGGTTTCATTCAGTGGGCTGGGGGGATCCAGAATAGCCAGGAGTTTTCCCCTGTGTGTTAGAAAAATGCTTTCAGTATGGAGCAGGGTAAGAACGATGTAAGTACTGCAGGTAGAATAGTTCATTAGAAGATCACTCTAATAATCCACATGCCTTTCCCCTGTTTTGCCAATCTGCAAATAGGGCCGCGATCACAGGGAGAACATGACAGCTGCTGTCAGAGACTGGAAGGTGTGTCTTGAGAGAGAGGGATCAGGCCCCTTCTCTGAAGTCTCTGAGAGGAGGAAAGGCTCTCTGGGAGAGTGAGATTTCACCCTGAGAGAGGGGATGGGTAAGGTTTGTCAGTGAGGATTACAAGTGCTTACAAATCATGCCATGCTCTAGAATTGGAAGGATGGATATTCTATTTCATGTTCCCTTCAAGTCCATTTAGAATCACATATCGTGCTAAAAAAATGCCTGCTGTGATCCAACTACTGTGGGTGAGAAATTCATTATATTGTTAATTTTTTTGCTTAAGGGACAACATGATGATTTGTGGTTAGTATAAACTACTGCTGAATGTTACTTATGTACTTTGTAGGCAAAAAGGAGCCAGCAAAGCAAATATTTACTAAACTCCTTTTATGTGCCAGGGCCAAAGCCATAGCAAAGATCAGCTTTTATTTTGAAGGCTCTATTTCCAGCTTGCCAAAATAGTTACCATTATTCATCACCTGCTTGGTGTCAGACTTTACACTGGCTGCCTTATTATATAATCTTACCCCACACAAACACCATACGAAGTAGGTATTATTCCTAAGATATTGAAAAAGAGGGAAGTACAAAGGATAAATAACTACTCTAAAGTAATAGTGCTGGTGGGTGACAGAGATGGGATTAACTCCCAAAGTCATCGACCTCCCCAGTCCCAGGACTCGCCCGAAGCTGCCACCTTGGGTCCAGTGGGTGACCCAGAACACTGAGGCTGATGTTGGAGCTGGCAGAAATGACAGATGCAGGGTGTGGCTCTGGGCAGCAATAGGTTTTAATTCACTTTTTCTAAGTGAAGCTGCTTCATGTCAGTATTTTTCCAACTATCTTTTAGGCTACACAGAGCAATGGGCCACACTCCCTAGGAGGACAAAGTGACTCCCCTTCCAGCTCTGCCTCTAGAGCCTCCTCCCTTGGGGGAATAGCCCAGGCCACCACCCTCCAAAGTGTGTTTGGGGAAACATAAGGCTCCTGAAACGTAATTTTTTTTTTTTAAGTAGAAACTTCCTTTAGTTTTGTGTAATTCAACAGTTCAGAAACTCACTTGACCACAGTCTTTTCTCCACACAACACCTAGCATCCTGAAGAATTGACAGCTCACAGAAAACGTGGTGACTCAGGCTAAAGGCCCCTCAGGCTAAGGGACCCTTCCACCTCTCACCTCCCCCAAGACAATCCCAATATCCAGGTGTGGATTAACCTCTCAGGTAATGATTTCAACCAGAGCCATCTGCAGGCGGTGTAGATGCAGAGAAATAAAAAGATGCCACATACACACTGACTGAGTGAGTCATTAACTCCTTTGAGCTTCAGTTTCCTGTGATGGAGGAAACAAGGTTGCCTTGGGGATTAATGAAATAATGCATTGAATAGATTTAATATAACTGCCTGGCACATATAATAAGACTCAAGGAAGATTAACTATTATATTTTAAAATAATGTTAAATGTTGGAGGTGAAATGACATAATACTTGTGAAAATACTTTATAAACTCAGTAATACATATGAATATCAATTATTAGTTGTTTTGGTTATTATCAGATACTTTCTAACTTCTATAAAATGCTGCAGTTAAGTCCTCAGTGGCCACAGAAAATTCCCAGAGACTGATTACTAAGCTCCTTACGGCTTCCTTACTCATGGAGCCCTGACCCACAACGAAAAGAAACAAAGAATCCTCCTTTCCACCTTTGTATGAATGGAAAATACTTTTCAAGAGGCCACGTTCCGTTGGCGTAAGAAGCAAGGCAGAGAAAGCACTTGGATTGGGGTCTTCGCAATTCATAAAGTATAAGAGAACAGAGAACATTTAGACAGATTATAAAAAAGTTTTAATATAATAATCCAGAAGGATCTTTAGAATTTTTTGTTCAGGTGGTCAATTTCTAATGGAATTTCAAAATCATGGGAAAAGCAGATCTGAAATCTAGTCCAGGTGTGAGCATCTACAACGTGCAGCCGTGCAGTGCTGCGCTTCCTTCTGCATCAGGCTCTGGTGAACAGGTTTCCTACGCCAACAGGAGCTCTGTGAACGTTTCCTTCTCCACGCATCTTGTTTATTCATGTGAACTGAGAATAGAGGTGACACCCTTACATGCAGGTTGGGGCCCAGCAGGGTGGGATTCAGTTGCTGGGAAGACTTTAGGATCCTGCCCAGAAAAGCTAACTGCCTACTGAGGTGCCCAGAAATGCTGGAAGAAACTGTCCTAACATGCATGTGAACTGTGGGCACAGGATATGTAAGCATCACCCAGCACCCAGACACCCTCTCCCTAGTCCTGCATGCCAGGCAGGAACACAGAAACAGGAGCCCCTGCTCTAGGGCTGCTCCTACGTCTCTTCTCTCTCCTTCTCTCCTCTCTGTTCTCCTCCCTCTCTTCCTCCTTTCCCCACAAAGAAAAGGCCTTCCCCGTGATAAGTCTTTCCATTTTACAAGGCAGTTTTACAGCTGCCCCTGACACATGAGCCTGGCAGTTCAGGCATTCACTATGTACCCTTGGGCAAGGTTGGCTAACGTCTCTGAGAACTGTCGTCGTCGTCGGCAGCCGTCCGTCTCGAGAGACGATGGTGTAGCCTCTTAAGTGTCTATCTGCACCGCCGAGAATGGCTGTGCAGTCCGACACGGGAGTGACACGGCATCTGTCTCCTCCCGTGTTGAATTGACATCCTGCGATGACGCTGGAGTGTCCTCTCCAGTGGAGCTGAAGCTACAGAGCCTGGGCAGGGTGATATGGAGGGTCTGCTGTTGCCCATGCAGCAGACCCCCCCTCTCTTCGCAGCTGAAGGATCCAAGGGAAAGACGGAGTCGATACAGCTTGGCTTCAGGTGCGCCGCAGGAGTTGCCGGTGTTGACTACAACGTCAAACCGCCTTAGGGACTCCGGCTCCGGATTTTCTGTCGGGGTTTACTCCCTTAGCCTTTCCCCAGAAGAGGTATGCCGCAAGGCAGCGGAGGTTTTTTGGAGTCAGAGTTTTCCTTCTCTGATGTACCCTGACTGGAAGATCGAACCAGCGACACTTAGCTCGCAGGCCGACGCTCAATCCACTGAGCTAAACCAGCCAGGGCATCTGAGAACTGTAAAGTTTAAATAAGAATACCAGTATCCCCCAAAGAATTCTTGGGAAGATTCAATGATCTAATGTATGAGAGCATTTTCCACTGCCACTGGCATAAAGAAAGTACTCATTAAGTAGCAGCTATTAGAATTGGCCCTTCTGAGTTAGGAGTCTTTTACAAAAGAGGAAACTACAAAATAAAGGGAGGATGGGATTGCCCAAGGCACTTCAATTAATGAGAACCAGAACTAGAGTTTGAATCCAGGACACTTGACTCTCTGGACACTTTCTACCACATTGCTCTGTGGCCCTTTTGTCTGATCTTTTGACTTATCCTCCACATGACCCAAGAAATGTGTTTCTTAGTAACACAGAGTGATTCTGCTATGAGATCAGCTTTATTTTCTGGCTCTGGTGACATAGAACTAACCTGATTCCCACCATTCTACAGAGGACAGGAAATTACAGTCTGACTTGATCAATCTATACAATAGCTTAAACTATGCAAGAATATATGTACATATGTATACATGCATGTATGTATGCATATAGTATGTTAAACTGTAACATTTTTATCTAAGAAAATCATAGACAGGTTAAGAAAGGAAAATCTTCAGTGACATTCAGGGAACATTTAAGAACAAAGTGGAGACCCTTCAATGATGTGAGAGGAGAGAGAAAACAAGTTCAGCCTCCATGTGGTCCCAACTTCACTGCAGCGCTGCTGATTCAGTGTTCTCATTTCTTCAAAGACATATTTGCAGTAGCTCTTCTTATATTTAACAAGCCAGCCTGTGCTTAGTGTTTTATAAATACAAAATGAGAATATAAATTTTTTAAAAAGCAAGAACACACAATGATACTGAATAATGCTGAGAAAGCATCATACTTGGTACAATACATTTCATGTATAAGAAAAGACCTTTCCTGGGTACAGTCTGCATAGTTATCTTGGAACTTGAAAAAAATACTCATAAACTACTAAGACATTATCAAATATAATCATGCTGAGAAATCAGAAAACTTTACTAGAACCTAAATAAACATGCCTAAATAAAATCTACCATTTATTACCACCTGCGTTGCAAACTCGATAGAAAATTTACGTTAGGTTAAAATCAATGGTCCTACAAAATGCATTTTATTAATATTAGACCATTTGGGAAACCTAAAAATGTAGAAGTTTAGGGAGAAGATCACAAGTAGTTTCTTTAAGGCCCCATGAGTTGTTAAGTCAGAAGGTCCTTTAACTCTGACTTCTCCAAGTTGCCCTGGTCTTATTTTATTAGACCTTGTTTTTTATTATAAGGCGAGGAAGGCCTGGGAAACACAAAGACATCACCATGGAATCATTTTATAAATGAGTCATTTCACCAAAAATAGAATTTTATTTCCTATAATAATATACATTTTAAAAAACAAGGTGTTATTTTTTAGAGCAGTTTTAGGTCCACAGTAAAACCGGAGGGAAACTATAGACATTTTCTCTCCGCCCTCACGCATCCATAGCCTCCTCCCGGAGTGGTACAATTGATATAATTAATGAACTTACATTGGCACATCATATACATTATAGTTTACTCTTGCTGTTGTACATTCTATGGGTTTAGATAAATGTAAAATGACAGGTAACTATCATCATGGTATCATACAGAGTATTTTCACTGCCCTAAAAATTCTCTGTGCACTGCCTATTGATCCCTGCCCTTTCACCCTCCCCACCGTAACCTCTGGCAATCAATGATCTTTTTACTGTCTCCATAGTTTTGCCTTTTCTAGAAGGTTGTATAGTTGGGATCATACAATATGAAGTCTTCAGATTGGTTTTTTTCACTTAGTAATATGCATTTAAGTTTCATGAGTTGATAGCTCACTTCTTTTTAGCACTGAATAACATTCCACTACTTGGATGTATCATATTATTTGTTTATTCACCTACTAAGAGATAATAATATACTTTTAATCAAAAACAGTGCAAATAATATGGAAGTAGGATATAAAGTATAAATTCTCAGAGTTTTGGTTCTAAGACCTAAATCATGTCGTAGTAATAAGCTGTGAGTTGATGGGTTTAAATGTTGACTCTATGACTTACAAGCTTTTGCTTCTTCAACTATGTCATGGGAATAATAATACATACTTCAAAGGTGCCATGAGGAATGGGAATGATGACATGCATAAAAACTCAGAGATAGGGCTATGCATACAGTAAGAGTTCTGTAAATGTTGGCTGAATCTGAATCTGAATTGAACCTGAAGCTTAACATGTCAGTCTTTGAAGGCAAATATATGTGGCTTCCAGTTTCCTTGCTGCCCTCACCCTATCCCAGCCAAATCCCTCGAGTAGTTTTCAAAGAATAGTGGGTTTTCTGTCCATCTGAATAATCTTTCTTTATGAAGACCTCAAAACTCTTCTTAGATATAACATCATTCTCAGATAGTAAAAAATCACATACTGTCTTTGAAAGCATCAGTTTCCAAACATGAGAGGATTTTATTTGCTTATTTTATTTTGTTTTAAAGAGGGTAATATTTCTTAAACTGAAATTTTATGTGGAAGCACAATCTCTATCCATTCAGTAAAATGTGTGTGTGTATGATGGTGAGGGTGTTTGGGTTTGGAAGCCGGTAGGGTCTGGCCTACAGCCAGCTTGTCTACTCTCCAATGACTGACTTCCTCAACGTCCCCAAGATCCACACAATAACTCCCAGAAATCCTAGGAGAGTTTGAAAACTTCCATTCTACATAAGCCTTCCCGTGCCGGAATAGGAAAGCTGCCAGGAATATTGCGCTATAGCACTCATGACTGTAATCCTGTTCTTTCATTAGCCAAATGAAAATATGTGTAATCCTGGGAAAATCACAATGTTAAACACCAGTTGGGTCACCATCTATTGAGAAGTCCCTTATTTCATTTCAAATTCTTGTGATCTTTAAACCTATTGGGGGTCATTTAATTAAGAAAGGTTCAAGGTGAGATTTATTTCAATCTAACTTGTTAGCACATACTTAGTATTAGTTTGGTGATTAGTAAAACATATGAAAGTTACATAGGTTGTTTCTGACTTGGGCATAAGAAAGCAAAACTGCAAAATTCAATATTCTGCAGGTTTAAATTTATCTAATGGTTAGCACCTAGTTGCAGACATCCTCCAAAAAAACTGTAAAGAGATACAATCCATGTGGGTCTAAACTGAACAAAGTAGACACAGTGTTATGATGGTATTACAAATGAGTCCTTGCCCTGGTGTCAAACTTACTTCCATCTCCCAAGCAGGAGGCATAAAGAAAGTACTGTGTTTTAATTCGGGGGCTATTTATACACCATAGTAATTACAGATGTGAAAGCAATGTTCTTTGTAAGAAACTTCTGGCTAAAAGGATAGTTTTAAGGATCTGGATGATAGCTTTCCAGTAGCTATTTGTATTTCTCTTCAGACTGACTTTCAGCAGTATCTTTATTTATAGAAATATACACCATGAGTTAAATCTAAGATGGTTACATTTCAGGAAGGAGAAATACCCTCTTTATTTGGTTGAAAGCAGACAGAAGAATAATCTGTACCAATCCTCTGTAGCCCCAAATGTCTTCCCTAGCACCATACTAGATTAAATAATTTTAACTATTGAGTAAAAGGAGCTACACAGCACTTTGAAAGTTAAGCTCTTCCTTTAAATAATACGTATCACTATTTTTATTCATAAATTCATAGTCACAAAAATCCTATTTATAAAAGGCAAGTGTTAATAATACACAAGCCGCACTATTTCCTACGTGGAATAGTATCCGTTAACATAGCTTGCTTCATTCTCTTGAAAAATGGGTGTTTTTAAATCAGTGAGTGGCTTCTAATTTAACAAATTTAGATCAGTTTTGATTTATTACACTGTTCTTTTTGCCCTTTTCCATCTTGAAACTTAAAGAGGTTTATTTAGTCCTAGATTTTGTGTTTGTTCTTGGAGAGATACACAAATCATGTTTTCCTTGTTGTGAACTGTAGAGACAGAACGTGTGGGGTTGTGAGACACTGAGAAGGGTAAGTTGGAAACAAAACCTGCTGCTCAGCCTTATGATTGAAAGATCTGGAAGTGCCAATACTCTGGTCTGAAAGGGTGACTGAGTTTCATAAATATCCATGCCGCTGTGTAATTTGCCACAGAAAGGAGGAAGTGTGAGTCACTGAAATGCAAGCAAATTAAAACAAATTGATGAAAACCCAGAAAAAACAAAAGTGTGATTCAGTGCAGTACGAAGAGATAAAGTGAGATTTCATTTCCAATAGTCACAGATTACACACACCACGCTAACCTGAAAGTTTAGGAATTCATCATAGGACTCAGATTAAAGATGAAAAACCAAGCACGTGCATCAGCCCAGCCTTCTACATCTTGTGTTCTATTGAAATGGCCAAAAAGGTACTAATTTTTTAAATGAGCCTATAATGATGCTGGCAAGAAAGGAATCAAACAGAAAAGAAAATCTGCAAGAACCAGGAATGTTCTGCTACTGGCATGGTGACATGAGAGAAAGCAAATGTGATCAAATGAACGAAGAAAAAAGAGTGGCGAAAACAAGCTTTCAAAACTGTAGTGTTCAATAAAATTTGAAGATCTAATTCAACTAACACAAAAAGCAAGAATGGGACCTGGAGCACCAATCAATGCAATTAAGAAAGAACTGAATGCAGAATAGCTGAGCCAATTGGCCCCTCGGAATTTCTGGAGTTCTAATGGCTAACATTTATTGAGGACTTACAAAAAGCCAGGTGCTTATTAAATCTTTTTAACAGCTCTCTGAAGTAGGTGTAATTATTATTATTTGTTAAATAAAGAAACTGAGGCACAGAGAGCTTAAGCAACTTGTTTGTGGTCATATGGCTAGTAAGTGATAGAACAGGAATTCAAACCCAAAAACAGTCTGGCTCCAGAAAACATGTTCTTAATAGCCAAGCTGTACAATACTGTGCTAGACGGCCAGATAAAAACTGCTCCTTTATGAAACTGAGGTGCGGGGCATCAGATTCAGGATGGCAGACTGAGCACAAGCTGCAGCCCTACCTTCCTGCACCATCCCCAGAAATAACAGCTGCAAAATTTTTTCAGTATACGTTTATATAGTGAAAAGCAAGGAACTGCCTTCATAGGATCAGAAACTTTGAAGACTCCTGAAAGACCAAAGTCAAATGGGATGAAAAAAGGAAACCACAAATCAAAACACAGGCAGAAAAGGGCTACTTAAGAAAGAGAATGACAGAAAGAGAGAGGCCAAAGGTGCCAGAAGCCCAGATGTGGCAGTTACTGGGGAGAGGAGAGAGCCTTGGGACAGCTAAGAGACAAGTGCCCCACGCTGCCCCTGGGCTAAGCTGGTAAGCATTGGAAACTGTGGCCCCAGGGAGAACCATGACTAGACACTGAACTAAGCCCTGAGTAAAAGAACGAAACGGCTTCCATCCTCTAGACATAAGCACTTCTGCCCCTCCTCTAGTCACTGGAGAACATATCTCATTTAGACAGCAGTGCTGACTCTCTCCCAAAAGCACCCTTCACTGACAAACTAACAGGGAAGCTTGAATCTGAAGAAGAATCCAAACCTATGAGTCACCAATATTTGATTTAGAACATCACCAAACAAATGAAAGCACTTGCATCCTGAGGAAATAGAGCAAACAGAATAAACTTTTAGGATAGGTATAAATAATAGCCTCCAAAGACATTAAAGTAAATGTAACATCCATAAAGTAAAACAAGTATAAATCATGGAACTCCAAATTTGATCATTTAAATCTAAAAATTAAAAACTAGCTAGGTAGCAAAATGGACAAAGGAAAGCAAGTTAATGAGCTAGATGATCAGACTGAAGAATTCTTCCACAACACAACTCAACAGGACAGAGAGATTAAATGTACAACAAAAGAAATTAAGAGGCACAGAGGTTAGACCCAGAGATTCTAATATTTATCTAACTATTATCCCAAAAAGATGGTTATATAGTATTGAAAGGAGGAAATACTCAAGGCAATAATGGAAGAAAATTTTCCACAACTGAAGACAGGCATCCTCAAGATGGAAAAACCTACTAAGTACCAAAGAGGATAAATGAAAAAGACAGATTATGACATATATTCAGAATTCCAAAGATAGAGACAAAATCCCAGTTGTTTCATAGAGGAAAAGTTTGTAATTCCAAATAAAGATATAATAAAGATTAGATTGACATAGGGCTCTCTATTACCAACAGTACATTCAAGAATGTCTTCTTGGGGCCATCTCTTAAAAATTCATGTAGGAGCCCTGGCAGGGTGGCTCAGTTAATTGGAGTGTCATCCCATACACCAAAAGGCTGTGGGTTCAATTCCAGGTCAGGGCACATGCCTAGGTTGTGGGTTCAATTCACCGGTTGGGGCACATACAGGAGGTAACTGACCGATGTTTCTCTCTCATATTGACGTTTTTCTCTCTCTCTTTCTATTTCTTGCTCTCTCTCTCTCCCCTCTCCTCTTCTCTCTCTCTAAAATCAATAAACATACCCTCAGGTGAGGACTTTAAAAAATTCAAATATTCATGTGAGAAAATTATTCTTAACCTAGAATTCCATGCCCATCAAACTATCATTCAAGAGTTAGTCAAAATAAAGACATATTGAATGCAAAGGAATTAGGGGTTTTTAAAAACCTTTGAACCTTCTCTGAATGAATTGCTAAGTTGTACCTCAGCCAGAAAAACAAACAGAAAATGAATCTAAGCATTTCATCCAAAAAAGCAATGATAAGCAAAATGTACAATAGAAATAATATAACAATAACTTATACTATATAATATATATCGTAGTATATATAATAAATACAATATAATACATAAATACAGTGGTACCTTGGTATCTGTTGTTAATTTTTCCAGAATTCGCGATGAGTGCTGAAATCGATAAGTATGAAACAAGTGACCGGTGATGAAGCGTTTTCTCTTGCAGGGCAGTTTCATGACTCACACAAGTTTTAGCAGGTGCTACAAGTCTTGAGCAAGCACAGAGTGCTGAGACATATTTGACAGCCTTGGTTTCCACGCCATCCCCCCCTCTTCCCGCCTGCCTGAAGCTGCCTGGGAGTTTCCCATGACAGTGGGGTACATCAACCCGAGCTACATTTGGCCTTGATGAGCCCTGGACTCACAACTGTGAGATAACTGAATTCAATAGTTTCTTTTTTCTTCCCCCTATAAAACAGCCCCTCCTTCTCTAGCACCCCGGAGTTGGGCCATTCACGGCACAGCTTCCTCCCCGCTTGCTAGTTCCCTCAATAAACTTCTTTCTGTCTGCTCACTGCCTCCTCATGGTACTTTGAGTGACACCATTCTTACAATATTTTTCTCATCAAAATGCAACAAGTACAGGGTTTGATGAGTTCTGAACCTGACGAGTACCAAGGTATGACTATATTATATAATACCTATTATATATGTAGGCAAAAAAAGGGGGCCACACACTAAACCTGACAAGATCAAGGGAGGCCTGCATGATGGCTTTACAAACTCAGAGACCTAAAGTAACCACAAAGGATGGTCTGAAATTAAAACTTCCTAACTAAAGGCGAGTCCTGGCAGGTAGTCATGTCCTAGGCTTGTATCTCCTTGACACAGGTCCATCTTTACTTAACTGAGCCTGTCTATTGTCTTTTTGCATCTACGATAACATACCTTTGGAATGTCAGGGTGATCCCTTTTCCAGACCCCTTAGGGAAAATTCTCCCACCAGAACACAAGAACACAGAACCCCACTTCTCCCACGCACTATCTCCATGTGCTATAAATGTTATTTGTTAACTATCCTTTACCCACCAATGTAAAAAAAGTGTCTATCTGTTTTACTTTATCCAATCTCAGATATCTCCCCACTTTGCTTTCTCCTGCCACCTTTATCATCAATAGATTTCATGTAACCTCCTTATGTCTTCTTTTTTGATTCTGATGTATAAAGTAAGTGATAAAATTGTCATTTTCTGGAGCATTTTCTCAATCAGTTGAGATTCTGCTTTCCAGCAATTGTCATCAGTTTGGCTCACATAAATCCATAAAAATTCTCTACAGGTTTGGATGTTTCTTACATCAACATTTACATAGATTGTATATAATATATAGTGTATACTACATAGTATATGTAAAAAATAATAATATAAATAAAATAATATATCAAGTATACAATAAATATCCCTAAAAATCTGGAACTAAAATCTCAACATGGGAAAAAACTGGGAAGAAATGAAGGACATGTAAGTGTTTTAAGGTTCTTATCTTTTTTCGGAGAAATTATATACACATTGATTAATTTAATGACATTGATAGGAAAATGTTTGTTACTATTAAAATTTTAAGACCAACCACCAGAAGATTAGAAATATAATGCAAAAACTGTAAAATTTCCAAAATTTAGAATGGGTTAGGAAATTAAACAAGAAAATAATCTAGTCAATAAAGAGCAAACAGAATGGAAAAAAAATTTTAAGTATTGCAACTAGGAAAAAAAGTATGATAGCTGATGGATGGAATAAATGCAAACATATCACCAATTACAGTAAATATTTATGGGTTTCAAGAGCTTTAAAATAAAAGACATTAAACTAACAAGGATAAAAAGAACAGGAAGAGGATTATAACAACAAAACTTTGGACACTGGAAACAGGAAGATAAATGGTTACTGACTTAGCATACCTGAGACTAAAATAAAGTCTGGGCTAGGGGAAACAGGACATGGCTGAGGAATGGGTTACCATATGAAAAACAGGGAAGTGAAAGTCTAGGTAAATACTTATAGCATCTTGAAACCCATTGCCCTGCTCCCAGCTGGATCCCAGAATGTTTTTGGTGATGCTTTTACCATCCAGACTAAGTGATCCTTCTCTGGGGAACAAGAGCAGCCCCAAAGAATAACCTAAGAATGCTGACATCAGGGGTTCCCCAATTAAACTAACTGGTCAGTCTCCCTGTTGGGAGGCCAACAGTCAATAAGCCTGACCCCTGTTCACAAAGCTTTCTATCAGATTTTTAGTGTACCATCCTTAAATGAGCGTAGAACCAAGAATCAATATATATCCAAGGAAAGTCTAACAGGAAAGATCAATCGAAGCCACAAGCAGAATGAAGAAAGCTGGAAGAAACAGTGTGTTTTAAAGAAAACTTTAAAAAATACTATTATTGATATTCTCAGAGAAATAAAATGAAAATTAGAATGCTTTTATAAGGAGAATTCAGAGCAAAAATATCCCTTAAAAATTAGACATATTATGGATAGATATTAGAACACTGGGAAAAAAAACTTTTAGAGGGTAAAAACAAAAAAAGAAGAAGGAGAAGAATTAAAATTGCATCAGACTTCTTAATGACAAAGTTGGTAACTTGAAGAAAATGGAGCAATGCCTTCAAAAATTTTGAGGGGAATAGATTCCAACACAGAATTAACTTCAAATCCAGTTAATTATCAATTAAGTATGAGGATAGAGTAATGCTGTTTTCAGAAATGTTAGGTATCAAAACATGTATTTCATGCACTGTTTCTTAGGAAGGTACTGGTGGAGGTACTCCACCAAAATGAGTCAGTGAAATAAAAATAATATATGAGATTCTGGACCATGAATCCAACCCAGATGGGATGAAGAAATTCCCAGAATGATGGAAAAAGAACACCCTGGGAGGAGAACTATGCAACAGGCCTAGGAAGAAACAGGTTCAAATGAAAGTGCAGAAATTTCCAGTAGAGAATTCTCCAAAAAGGACAAAATAGACAGCATACTACATGTGCTCAAATACATATAACAAAAGGACATGTAAACAATTAGCAGAAAGTCTTGGTATAAAAGATAAATATATTTCAAAAACTAAAATTAAAAAGGAAATAAATAACTCCAGAGAGAGCTAAGATACGTGCAAGAGAGCTTTGAATAAAGTTTACATGGTCGTAATCATAAAAATATATTGATATAACCAAAATTACGTGTAAGTTCATTAGAATGATAGGAGGGAAAGATTGTAAACATTATAAACTATGATCATGAACAATAAGAATAAAACATTTTTTAAGTATATTTAATGATTATGTTGTTACAGTAGTTCCCATTTTCTTCCCCTTTGCTCTCCTCCACCCACCACCCTGCTCCTTCCAGCAGTCCCACCCCCCCTCTTAGTTCATGTCCATGGGTTGTGCATGTAAGTTCTTTGGCCTCACCCTTTCCCATATTACTCTTAACTTCCCCCTGTCTATTTTGCACCAACTAATCATGTTTCTTAATCCCTGCACCATTTCCCCATTTCTCCCCCTCCCCACTCCCAGATGATAACCCTCCAAATGATCCCCATACCTATGATTCTGTTCCTATTCTGATTTGCTTAATTGGATTCTGTTTTTATTTTCCAGATTCAGTTGTTGATAGTTGTGAGTTTGTTGTCATTTTAGTGTTTATAGTTTTGATCTTCTTTTTCTTAAATAAGTCCCTTTGACATTTCATATAATAACAGCTTGGTGATGATGAACTCCTTTAGCTTCACCTTGTCTAAGAAGCATTTCATCTGCCCTTCCATTCCAAATGATAGCTTTGATGGATAGAGTAATCCTGGATGCAGGTTGTCTTTTATCACATTGAATACTGCTTGCCAGTCCCTTCCTGCCTGCAAAATGTCATCTGAGAAATCAACTGATAGTCCTATAGGCACCCCCCTGTAGAAAACTCTCCGCCTCTCTCTTGCTGCCCCCAGGACTCTCTCTTTATCTTTCACCTTTGGCATCTTAATCATGATGGGTCCTGGTGTGGTCCCCTCTGGGTCCAGTTCGCCTGGGACCCTGACCCTCCGTGCTTCCTGGACCTGTATGTCCATCTCCTTTGCAAAATTTGGAAAGTTTTCCTCATTTTTTCAATTCTTGCTTCCTCATTCTGCACTAGTTGACTGTTTTTTTCTTCCTTATGTTCCAAGTCATTGATTTGAACCCTGGTTTCCTTCCCTTCACCATTGGTTTTGTGTGGATTTTCCTTCATTTCACTTAGCATAGCCTTCACTTCTTCTCTTATGTGTTTGCCGTACTCAAGCATATCTGTCAAGCCTGTGAGCATCTTTATCATCAGTGTTTTGAATTCTGCATCTCCTAGGTTGTCTGTCTCCTCATCTGTGAACTTGGCTATCTCCTCGTCACCTAGTTCTCCCACTGGAACCTTGATCTGTTCCCCCTTTTGGGCCATACTTCGCTGTTTCCTCATGCTGACAGATTCCTGTGTTTGTTTGCCTCCACATCCCAGGTAAAGCTGTCACTCCTGTTATGTTGTAAGGGGTGGAGCCTTAGGGATTTGTCAGTACAGGGTGACCTATTTCACCACGTTCTGGAACTGTATGTGGGGGAGGGGTCCGAGATGGAATAATGCCACCTGCCCAGCACTTGCCCCTTTTCCAGGCACCTCTCCCATTTCCGCACCAGACTGGCACCCCTCTAGTTGCTGCCCAGGCCGTCGTTCCCAGAGTGGGTGGGTCTGTGGATGTTCTAGGATCGTGGGGGCCCTTTAAACAAGTGGACTCTGCTGAGACTGGCAGTTTCTGCCTCCAACCCAACCCCCACTGGTCTGCACAGTCAGAGGCAATGAGGCTTGATTTTCCCCGATGCTGGGACCATGGGCTGTGAGGTCCAGTGAGGAGCTGGGAACGCTCCCCAGGTGTCCCTCCTAACTTTTTAAAACATGTGACTGGGCTTTCTGCCAGTCTGCCACTGCCGCTGCTGCTTCTGCCACCACACTGCATCCTCTCTGCCCCAGCTCCACCCCTCCTACCTGTCTGGATGAGTATTTCTTTTTTATATCTTTGTTTGCTGGACTTCCACGCAGTTTGATTTTCTGGAACTTCTAGTGGTTTCTAGTTTTGAAATAGTTGTGTTCCTTCTTAGTTATGGAGGGAGACACAATGTGTCTGTCTATGCCTCCATCTTGGCCGGAAGTCCAGCATAATGTGTTTTTAACAGGGGTTGATACAACTAATCTTACATTTATTCTTTTCCATAATGCCTTTTTAAAAATCCCAGTTTTTAACTAATTATTAATATTTTCTTTTTGTCTAATATTTTTACTAAATATTACTAAATTTTACTAAATTTCTCCCCCTTCTCATTTTAAAGGTTTGGTGTCAGAAAGGCCCGGGTTTACTTCTTGGCTCTACTACTTTCTAGCTGTATAACATTGGATATGTTACTTAACCTCCCTAAATATAAGATATGCACATATATAAAGTGGGAGAAAGAAGTCTTAACCTGCCAAGTCCTTTGAAAAGAAGAGATAAAATGCATGAAGCCTTTAGCCCAGGGTCTGGAACATAGTTATGGCAATGATAATGATGATGATGATACTAACAACCTTTATTGAACGTTACTATTTGCCAAGCACTTCTCTGAGGACTTTATATGAATAAGCTCATTTATTTCATAAAAAGAAGTGAACAGTTGTCACTCTAATAATAGTGTTCAGTTTGAGGATGGTATGCCCTTGCCACCATTTCCCTGTCAGAAACATAGTGATGGAAGGTTTTAAAAAGTCATTGTAGTTCTTTGGTATTTACCCAAATGAATTAAAAGTCTACATTGACCCAGAAACCTGCGCAGGAATGTTTAAAGCAGCTTTGTTCATGGTTGTCAAAGCTTGGAAGCAACCAATTTGATATTTTGTTGGTGAATAGATAAACTGTAGTACATTTATACAATGAATTATTTTTAAGCAACAGCAAAACAAGAAACTATCAAGCCACAAATACACGTGAAGGAACCTGAAATGCATATTGCTAAGTGAAAGAAGCCAGCCTGAAAAAAGGGTACTGCATGCTGTATTATTCCAACTACATGGCATTCTAGAAAAGGCAAGACAGTGGAGATGGTAAAAAAATCAGTGGTTGCTAAAGGTTCAGGATGGGGGAAGGAGGGGTGAACAGGTAGGGCAAAAGGAACTTTAAGGCAGTGAAACTATTCTGTATGATATTGTAATGGTTGATATATGTCAAACATTTGTTAAACCCACAGAACGTACAAAGAGTGACCTCTACTATACACTATGAATTTTAATGAAAAATAATGCACCAATATTAATATTCATCAATTGTAACAAATGTACAACGCTAACATGAGATGTTAATAAGGGAAACTGTGTTTGGGGAGTGAGGCGAGTCGTATATGTGAACTATGCACTTTCTGTTCAATTTCTCTATAAACCTAAAACTGCTCTACAAAATAGTGTTATTTTTAAACTTCCCAGATTTATACTTTAAAACTATATTTAAAGTTCTTTCAGTTAATTAATAAAAATATTATTTTTCCTTTCCTAAAAGTCATTGTGGAAAACCAAAAGTTGGGAATTGTCTTAATTAAATAAGATTGGCTGGAATTGGATTCTATATTATTGCTGTTTTTCACACACACACACACACACACACACACACACAGAAAGAAAAAGTTATTCAGAGATTAAATAAAGGGAACTGACCTCGAGTGCCCTCCTCACCCCTCAGTTGCACTGAACAATCTCAGACAGAGAAACCACCAGGTGGGTGTGATTCCTAAAGGGCGGTCCTCACAACCGCAGCACCTGCTTTACCTGAGACTTCTTAGAAATGCAAATTCTCAGGTAGGACCAAACCTGCTGAATCGGGGGTGAGGCTCCAGGTGAGACTGATGCATTGGGGGGAAGTAGGGGGGAAGGGCTAGGGTCACTGAGGCCTGCCCCATGCCTCTCTCCTGACTGCTACACATGGCCTGTGTCACACTATCCTCATTCATACTCAACTGACTCCACATTTCCTGTTTAGATCTCCCTTCACTATCCCCATTAAAAAAAAAAATGATACTAATGAGTGGGAAAAATGTCAGCATTTAAAATTACACCGGAAAAATATGACTTAACATTTCTATGAGTTGATTGAGTTTGCACACAGAAATCGAAAGTAGAGAACCCACAAAATAAGATCTCTACATGCAAGCTACAGTAGTGCTGAGAGTTGCAATTCTGAGGACTCACCAAGGAGAAGATGCACTGAGCTAGATGGGGTACATTTGATAAGTTCATTAAAGTGCTTTGTGCACTGCGAGCCACTACAGGAATGTTCACTGTGGTTATTACTGTCTTCCCTGGAGATAGCAGCTTCAAGCCATGTTTGATAAAGGAAGAGGATATTAGAGAAGAAACAAAAATCTGTAGCTAGAAAAAGAAATGAGAAAACAGGGGAGGGTGGGAAATGAAAAACAGATTTGCTTAGTTCTTATAAGAATGAAGAAAACAGAGACAAACAGGTAAAGTAGGTGTCAGAGGGAAAGGACAACGTGGGAGAAAGGAGGTTGGGGGGAGGTTTACCTTATGACCTAGAGCAGCAGTTCTTAACCTGTGGGTAGTGACCCCTTTGGGGGTCAAATGACCCTGTCACAGGGGTCACCTAAGACCATCAGAAAACACATACATAATTACATATCGTTTTTGTGATTAATCACTATGCTTTAATTATGTTCAGTTTGTAACAATGAAAATACATCCTGCATATCAGATATTTACATTATGATTCATAACAGTAGCAAAATGACAGTTATGAAGTAGCAACGAAAATAATTTTATGGTTGGGGTCACCACAACATGAGGAACTGTATTAAAGGGTCGTGGCATTAGGAAGATTGAGAGCCACTGACCTAGAGGATCATTCAGCCTGAACCTCATCTGGATTCCGAAAGCTGAGAAACTGGAGGTCCTGATTCAGGTTAGAAGCAGCAAGCAATTAAAAATATACAAATTACATTAAAACTGAATTAAATGGTTACTTTAAAACGTTCAATTGAAGGAACCCGTTGGAGACTTTGACTAAATTCAAACTTGTTATCTGAAGTGGTGGGTTTCGGGTACTTCCATAGCAATTACTTTTTTAAAAGAATTGAAAAGAAGAAGAATGGAAGAAGCTGTTTTTGCTGTTGGAGCACTGACCAACCCCGGGACACCTGAGTCATTCTAAATGGAGACACTTAGTATCACTGTGGGAATCTACAACCCTGGTGATTCAGGCAACTTTGCAAACTGGTTTCTCTTTGAAGAAACACATGCCTTTCTCAGTGATTGCTACTGAAGACCTGCAGCTGAGACCCAGCAGAAGCTACAGGAGCCAGAATCCGACAAGGCCCAGCAGGTCACAGGAATAAGGGCTCCAGTTCAAGCCAAGAAAGCAGATAAAAGGAAAATCAGACTGGGTTAGGTAAAGCTCTTTCTTAACTTGTTGCTAAGAAGTAAGTTGCCAGCAGACACTAGGGTCAGGTAAAAACTGAATGGCACTGTCATTACTTTTTGAAACAGAGGAGCTCCTCAGGATTAATAGCATATCTTGTAAGAACTAGAATTATTTAAGATCAATTTCCCAGGAACAGCCCATTAGGGAATCCATGCAGAGGTGGATGATGTTCAAACACAGTCTAGAAAAATATGATTACTTATCAGGATCAGGACTCCTCTATCACCTCTGTTGAGCATCACTCAGACTAGAACTAGGGAAGAATGGGAAGGCCCCTATGAAGCATAGGCTTTGTGGAATAGGAACATGGGAGTTGATGTGTTCTGGTAAACAGGTGCTCACTGCCCCAGCCCATCATATGCTAATGAGATATGGACTATCCTGGTCAGAATATTCTTCATACAGGATATCAATATAGGCTGACCAGATCCAAGAGAGAAATTCACTGATGGAGCTGAAGGGCCCCCAGCTCTAGATCTGTGGAGATGATGACCATTCCTATACCAGGGGGCAAGGACAGGTTCTGGGACAGAAAGAAAATTCTACCAGCCTAGAGGCATGCCCACTTTCAAGGTTAAAGTGAAGGAAAGAAATTCAAGGCTCAGATCCTACAAGTTGTATCAATAGGTTAGATAATGGCTTTTCTAAAAAAAAAATTTAATGCTGTTAATCTATATTTCTTTTATTTTTTAGAGTTAAGTCTCCTTTGAAAATACTAACCTATCTCTGATAAATTGAGAGTGAATGATATTTGTCACTACTTTAAAGTAAAGACAAGGACAAAAGTTAAGGTCTTTGTATTAGAGAGCGGAGTTTTTTAAGATTCTTGAATTATCCAGTGACATGATGCAATCAGTCTTCAAAGAGAAAGATCTGAGTAACAGTGTATAGGATGAATTAGAAGAGAAGGTTGAAGACAGAGAGCTGTTAAAGTGATTTAAAACCTAAAATAACAGCCCTGGCTGGTGTGGCTCAGTTGATTGGAGCATCATCTCATACACAGAAAAGTCAAAGATTTGATTCCTGATCAAGGTACATGCCTAGGTTTCAGGTTCGATCCCAGTTGAGACACATACGTCAGGCAACCCATCAATGTTTCTCTCTCACATCGATGTTTCTTTTCCCCTCTCTCTCCCTCCCTTCCCCTCTCTCTAAAATTAATGAGCATATCCTCAGGAGAATTATTTTTTTAACTTAAGATAACAATTGCTAGGACTTGATGGTAATAATAGAAATGGACAAACAAAGAATTGTTTAGAGCTGGATGTAGGTAGAAAGACAGAAGAGAGACAACCCCATGTCTTCTGAGCAATGTGGGGATAGAAGAATACTGGAGCTCTTGAGAGCAATGAGGAAAGTAGGCTGAAGTGACTGTTTGAGGGTGGCAAATAATGAATCATTTCAATGTTAGAATTTAGGATAAGATCGATATTGGGGGAGCAACTAGAGATATAGTAACAAAAAAAGAGTGAGAGGTCAAGTAAAATTTAGAAAAGAAAATACCCAGGTTGAAAATATGTGGTAGTGTAGCGATTTCCAACCGGTGTGCTGCAGCAGGCACACGTGTGCTCCAAGAATGTTTAAAACATGCAATACCTGACTATTAGTCAGGGGCACTGACCTCTTTTCCCTTAGATTGTAAAATAAGAGAAAGCAGCCAACACAACAATAGCCGTTTGGTGTGAATGAATTAAAATTATATCTATTTTCTTTTTATGGGTCAGATCTGCAAAACATGTATTTTTTGGTGTGTTGCAGAATTTTAGTAATTGGTTTACATGTGCCATGAGATGGAAAAGGTTGAAAATCGCTGTGGTAGAGAAAGGAGCCAAAGACACAATAACAAGAACAATAGTAACGATAACTTCTACTTATTGGTTACTATGTTCTAGCCATTGTAACAGCATGTTTTATCTCTAGACACTGAAATAGATTGGATTGTTGCTATTAAAGATGGGAAATTGAGGTTTTAGGAGGTTAACCCTTTGAGTGCCAACATCACCGTGAGCAACGCTGACAAATTTTCCTAAAAGTGCCAGCGTCGTTCCCAGCAACTCTTTTTTTGATGGCTATAAATGTAAATAACAATGGAATAATTCATATTTTATGTTTTGTTCTCTTTTTTTGTACCTCAGGTTATATATTGATATAGCTTTTTCTCATGTTGAACCATATTTCGAATTACACATGGCACTCAAAGGGCTAAGGGACTTGCCTAAGGACCAGGACTAGATTTCTGTCTGTTGTCTCCCAATGCAGTCTCTTTCCACAGCCTGTTTCCTTTCATGCATGGGGGTTCAGTCTCTTTGCCACAAGAAGCTTGAGATGAAAATATGGAAATATGGTTATCATGGAAATAGCTTTGGGTAATTTTCAATAGAAGAGAATAAGGGAAATTGGGACGCAAACACTGGCTGGGCCCAGTTCTGGTACAGAAAGAGTCCGAGAAATTTTTAATGTCCTGTTCCAATGATGAAAAGTTATCAATGGAAGCATTTCCCCCTTGTCCTAAACCTCACACAGTACAAGGACAGAACTTTGAAACATAATTTCATTTTTAAACGATTACCTCCCCCACTGACACAAAGGGGAAGAAGAGATCAAGATAATAGCTTTGGAGAAAAGCAGAAGTTCCAGTAGGGGGTTGAGCAGAGAGAACAGAGATGCTTTATAGCTTCATTAATAAATTCCCAGAACACCGTACAAATCCATATTCAATTATAAGCCCTCCATGTCCTTCTCTCTTCCCTTTGGCCCCATACATTACAAACCCAGATATAAGCAACTTTTATTTTATTTTCCTGGTATTGACCATAATATGTATTGGGTTAGCCAAAAAGTCCATTTAGTTTTTTTCTGTAAAATAAAAGGCACATTTTTTCATTTTCACCAGCAACTTTATTGATTTGGATATTTTGAGTATATTGGCTATCTCTTGCATGGTATAGCATTAATTGTTCTCAATTATTGTCTTGATTTGATCACTATCAACTTCAACTGGTTTACCTGACCATGGAGCATCATCCAGTGAGAAATTTCCAGCACAAAACTTCACAAACCACTTTTGAAATGTTCGATCAGTCATGGCACCTTCTCCGCACACTGCACAAATCTATTCTTTGTATTTCAATTGTGTTTTTACCTTTCTTGAAATAATAAAACATAATATGCCAAAAACTTTATATATTTTCTTCCATCTTCAATATTAAAATTCACCAATTTGATAATTTTTTTCTTAAATGTATGCTGATATGACAGCTGTCACAGTACAATCCAACAAAATTGTTTTGAATGAAGTTAAAGACAACAAAGCACTACTAGAGCCATCTTATGGGAAAAAAACCAAACAAACTTCTTGGCCATCCTAAATACATATGTTTTGAAGTCAAATGATAAGATCCTAAAATCAGTGCCACTTAACAAGCATTTACTAATCAATTAATATGTGCTAACCTCTGGTAGAAACCAGGATATAGAGACAGAGTAGACATTTCCTGCCTTCCAGAAACTCACCATAAATCATACCATAGGCAATAGAAGTATGAACTAAGTATTCTGATCATAAAAAAGGGAATGAAAATCTTGGCCTGAAATGACCACACAGAAGCTCATCAGGAGATAGTGTTTGTTCTGGGCCTTGAAAGGTGAGTAAAATTGAGGGGTTCAAGGACACATAGGAAAGATGGAGTATTTTAATGGAGACTGGAACAATTGACAAGACTAGACTTGTCCCCAAAGGGAAGTAGACTACAACCTAATGGACAGTGTATAAAGGAGCCTGAAGGATGTGTACCAATATAGTGCCATCAATTAGGGGGATCAGCAGCAAGAGCCCAGGTAGCAGGCAGCACCTGAAGTCTGAGGGTCAGCAGAACCATGGTTCCAGGGCTCTCTCTTTCTGACCCTCAGAGCCAGAGCCTGAGAGCGACTTTGACAAAGGCTCATCCATGGGCTCAAGACAGAGTCCAGTCCCTCTCAGTGTTAGAATGCTTAAAGAAGCTGTGGTTTGTGGAGAATAGTCTTGGCCAACCTCTGCTGAGCAGACTGTCAATGCCTAGACTATAGCCAAGGAATAACAGATACCAAGTCTTTACAATAAGATTAATCTGAGACTCCACCCAACCAACATGAGCTAGTGTTCATTAACTTAATATTTCCCCAAATTACTAGTACAATGATTTACAGCAGATGTGTTCAATATGTATTTTCTGAACAAGTATCTGAATGTTTTTATGCTATATTAAACATGTTTTGCTTCCACTTCCTACAGAAGTACATGCTACATTATCATCATTAATCATCTTACTAGCTACCAGTTATGATGAGTTTACCATGTACCAGATACTATGCTTGGAGCTGGGGATATCTGATCCTCAGAACACTCCTACAGGGCAAATGCTATTAACCCCATTTTACAGATGGAGAAAGTCAACTTTAGAGGGATTTCTGATCTTGCCCAAACTCACGTGTAGCTAATAAGTGGCAAAATAGTAGGATAGCAAAACCATGTCTATCTGGTATCAAAATAGTTCACTTCAATAGTAAATACATCATTTTGATTTTTTTTTAAAGTTGGTCAGTTAAAAGGGAGCAAAAGTCACTCTGTTTAATTGTATTTTGAGAATATAACAGGTAATTGACTTTTTCTAAGTTTTTATTTAAAATATATATATGAAAATATATAATTTGATGAGTTTTCACCAGCTGATAAGACTGATTTTTACGTTTTGGTTGGATATATTAGAGTTCATGTATATAGCACAAAAATCACTTGTGTGTGTGTCTACTATAACCTTATGAATAAGAGGAAAGATGTAAATTTACAATCTGCAGACTTGAATAATCTAAAATTTACAAACAGCCTCCTGGCACCGTAATTCAAGTGTCTTATCTACTTTTCTACCCTTCATGCGTTAAAAATTCTAATTAGCTAATATATGCAATCAGCTCCATCACCAAGAACTTTTAGACTGAACTGAAGACATTTTTTCATTCACTATACTCAGCTTATCTTTTTCAAAGAAATATCTCAATTCTTCCTGTCTCCTAAGAACACTCAACTTCACTGACCTCAACTCTGAGGGCCTGAGGAGTTAGAGATCTGGTAGAACCTGAGTGGCCCTCCTTATTCTCATTACACAAAGCTGCAAAATATAGCGAGGAAGTTACATCTGATTAGCAAAGAACCTGAAACATTCCATTTTTAAAGTGTTCCTGTCTGACAGGGCGTATGAATTGTTATACTACACCCCCGATCGCTAAATCTGCCCCCTCTCAGGGACGTGCCAGCTGCTGCCTGCTCACTGGCAACAGCTCTGTCACTTTTACTTTGCATCCTAATTAAGAAGAAATAGAGAGACACATGGAAATGCAAGTACCAGAAGAATTGTGCTATCTGTCACACTGTCCTCCAGATGTTTTATGATGCCTTTGAATTTGGATAGAGGAGACATACAGAAAGAACTCTGGCCCCATGAAACCTTTCTGTGACTACTTGTTGAAGAAAGACAATTAACAAGCAAGCAGCTGCTAATGGGGACCTTTAGCTGGAGAATTTGTGATGAAGAGCATTTACCGGCTCTCCAAGGAATTCATACTGATAAACACCTCACTTATGCTCCTTATTTTTGTTTTAAAATGCACAAGTCATTCTTCCTAAATAAGTTTCTTTCAATTACTAAGAGAGCTCATTAAGATAAAAAAGATTTACCACCATTTTTTTATTTAAAAATTTGTGAACTCATGAAAGCAAAAAGCCTACAATAGATTTCATTTCCCTAAAATGTTTTCAGATTTTTGACCAGTAGCCCCAGTATTATATTATAGGGGAATTGCAAACATATTGTTTTGCACACTGGAACCAAATATCAGTAATTTCCCTGTTATACATATCACTAAATTACTTTCAGAAAGAGACTGTGTTTAGAGTACTGTGACATATCCCCCCACACCTCTCCAGAAGCAATTAATACAAGTTCTTGCTCGGGATACATGTGACTTATGGGAGGGTGGGGGGGACTTGGTCAGTAATTCTTAAATTATCAATTGGCCATGGGCCTTGTCTTTGAGGTAGCCAGACTCTATTATAACTATGGGGTACTGTTCTCATTTGCTCTAAAATGTAGGAGAATTGAAAGCTAAGTTTCTTGTAAGGAGAGTAATCGAGCAAATTTCAGTCAGTGTTGATCTCATTCCCTAAAGAGAATAAAAGACTAGTTAATAAAATAACTTTTTAAATAGAAACTTTGACAATTCTGTCTAGTTTCATTATTCTAACAATCTTTCTCCACCCCCAAAGAAAAATGAACAATTTCTACTAATTTTCATAAATACTGTACTATGCAATCAGGAAATTATAAATTTAGAGCTCTTTATCAGTAATGGGACAAAGTTCCTTAATGAACATCCTCCCTTAATTCAGTGATGAGACTACTATTACTGAAATATTTATTGACATAAAATTACATCAGGGAAAGAAAAAAAAGCAATTTTTTTAAGCCAGGTCAAATCTTGAATAATATACAGCTAATTGCTTGTCCTTTTGGCACTGAAGTTATAAAATTCTAAAGAGCACTGAAACTCTAAGTACATATACAGTTTTTGTTAAAAATAATAGACAAGATTCTGTGCATTTTTTCTGTTATAACACTGTGTTAAATGATAGGAGATGATACAAGTCAAAGAAAACTTTTCCCTCAAGAAAATTAACATCTCATTCAGAATTTCTTACAATGGCTCTATTGACATTTGAGCTGGATAATGCGTTGTTGTGAGGGTGGTTCTGTACAATGTAGGATGTTTATTAAAATCCCTGGCCTCTACCCATTCAGTAGCACCACCCTTTGCCCCAATTATAACAACCAAAAACATTTCAGGCATTACCGAATATCCTCTGGAAAGCAAATTCATCTCTGGTTGAGAACTAACTGAAGGATCTAAACCTCAAAATCTTCAAGCATATAATTTTTATAAGAGGGATACAATGATAGATCAAAGAGTAGCTCAGCATCAAGAGAGATGTCTAAATAGCTAGATAATTGGGTGATCTAACAGTTAGGAGCTTTGACTGTAAAGTCAGTGTCTTAGGTTTAAATCCTGGCCCTGCATTTCAGACAGATAGACTGAGTTATCTGTCCACTCTAAGCTTCAGTCTTCTGTTCTACAAATTATGGAAAATAACAGAATTTACACATAAGGTTGTTTTGAATATGAGAAAAACAAAGCATAGGAGGACTATTGTTATTGAAGGTGGCATTCAAATTTTTGTTGAATTGGACAGACTAGGCCTATGAACATTTATCCATTATTCACATAGATATCAACAAATACAAAATAAACCTGAATGAGTCTTTTAGTGCTAATGAAAAATGTTAAGTTTTTTCTGCATTGATAGAATACTATTTAGATTTTAAATAGTATCATGTAACAAATAAAATATGCTTAATCTCATGAGTTTTTCTTTTAGAATGACCCAGGAATAATTATGCCAGAGTGATCAAAATTGACATGTATCCTAGAAAAGTTATTGAAGTTCAAAGAAAACCCCCAAATTTGGCAGAAAGCCAGGCAAAAATATCAAGTATTATATGAAGAGAAAAAAAAAATAAGGCTGATCTCAGATTTCTCCACAGATTCCAGTGCCAAAAACAAGTAAATCAATACCTATAACATTTTCACAGAAAGAATTGTGACAAGCTATTCTTAGAGTTTTATAAAAGCTTCTGTCAAATCACTTAAAATATGCAAACATTCAGGGAATATTGCTATGATCCCTCCTTGAGAAAACTACTGGGTGACAAGTTTCATCCAACCAAAATATACCTGGGGTAAGTATGAAAATAGAAATGATGGTGAACACTGAATATATTTCATTGTAAACCAAACAAAGAATATTTAAACATGATTTAACTAACAAAAATTGGGAGAGAATTGTGAAAGAAGATGATAAGAAAAGTAATTTTTTTGATTGCCTCTTATTTAATACCTGGAAATCAGAGGATCTCAAAGGTAGCAAAGTCAAATAATATAAATTCAAACATATAGTGATCGGCAGTACAAAGAGAAGCACCAAAAAAGCTAATAGTTTAATTTAAATAAACTGATAAACTAAAAGAAGAGAAGGAAAAGTGAACATGCTAATTTCAGTATTGCATACAGTAGGAAACTAACAAGTACAGTCTAAAAACATAGAGAAACTAAAGATATTATAGAAAAATACAATTAAAGGTAACCAGAACAAAAATGCAAACCACTTACTATCAGAAAAACCACATAGTGGCAAACTGAATGAAAACAGACCACAAAATGAAAGACTCTTTAAAACAGAAAATATAGCATGAACTAATATAACAGAATGTGGACCAAACATAGTTGTCACATCAATAAATCTAAATGGCCTGCACTAACAAAGAAAAAAAAACTGAATCACAAATCAAAACCCAATTCTATATATAAAAACTAAAATAAAGTGATTCAGAAAGTGAAAGAAGAAAAAAAGAAATAGGCAGCATTATAATGAACAAAAGCAAATAAAAAGAAAGCAAGTCTTACAATTTTAACAGCAAGGCAGAGTTGAATCTAGAGCAAAAAGCATTAAACAAGGCAAAGAAATTTACTTATAATAACAATGTAAAATTTGCAATGAAGAAACAACTGCTACAAATATTTCTACACAAATTAACATAGCAGACTCATAAAGAGAACAAATTACAGGAAATTCAGAGAAATACTGAAAAACACATTAGTAAGAGATTTGAAGTCACCTCTCTCATTCTATTAAATTGTGCAGAGAAGAAATAAATCCAATTATGGGAGAATAAAATAAAATAAATTAATAACAGAGGCCTGAATGATAAATATAAAATTCTGCACCCTGAAAATGAAAACTATACCTTCATTTCATATAAACATAAACATTCTCAAAAATTAGCAACATATTAGACCCCAAAAGTAACCTTGTAAATTCAAGAAAGTGGAAATTACAATGCTATTAAAATAGAATCCATCTAGAATTAGTAAAAACTCTCCCTTTAACAACTTTTGAGTAAAATAAAACTAAAAAGGAAAATTTTCACATTTCTAGAAAATAATGTGGTGTGATAATTTAACATATCAAGACAAATGAGATATAACTAGCACAGTGCTAACAGAAAAATTTATAGACTTAAATGGCTATTTGAATAAAACAGACAAATGACAAAGACATCCAACTTTAAAAGTTATATACAGATCAGCAAAACTAACAGAAGGAAAGCATGAGAAGGGAATTAACAAAGACAATACAGGGTATACAGGGTGGGGTAAACATAGGAATGTGAAACAGAGTTTATTCTTGTATTATTATTTATTAATTATTGTATTATTTTCCATATTAAGAATTGTAAACCTACATTTGCCCCACCCTGTATAAGAGCAATTAATAAGTTAGAAAAAGATATACAGGGGAATTTATAAATACATTTCTGTAAAGGAAAGAGGAAGGGTGAATAACTTACATTAGCAAGAAAAAAGCGAAGAAGCAAAAACTACATTCACAAAACGAAAGATGATAAAATGGAAATGTAAACAGAAAAAAATAAGGAATCACAAAAGATTCGTCGTCGGCAGCCGTCCGTCTCGAGAGACGATGGTGTAGCTTCTTAAGAGTCTATCTGCACCGCCGAGAATGGCTGTGCAGTCCGACTTGGGAGTGACATGGTATCTGTCTCCTCCCGTGTTAAATCGACATCTTGCGATGACGCTGGAGTGTCCTCTCCAGTGAAGCTGAAGCTACAGAGCCTGGGCAGGGTGATATGGAGGGTCTGCTGTTGCCCATGCAGCAGACCCCCCCTCTCTTCGCAGCTGAAGGGTCCAAGGGAAAGACGGAGTCAATACAGCTTGGCTTCAGGTGCGCCGCAGGAGTTACCGGTGTTGACTACAACGTCAAACCACCTTAGGGACTCCGGCTCCGGATTTTCTGTCGGGGTTTACTCCCTTAGCCTTTCCCCTGAAGAGGTATGCCGCAAGGCAGCGGAGGTTTTTTGGAGTCAGAGTTTTCCTTCTCTGATGTGCCCTGACTGGAAGATCGAACCAGCGACACTTAGCTCGCAGGCCGACGCTCAATCCACTGAGCCAAACCAGCCAGGGACAATCACAAAAGATTAATTTGCATAGAATTTGGTGAATTCTAGAAAAATGTTTTAAAACCTGTATGAAATAGATAACTGTCTAGAAAAGGTCATTTACCAAAACTGACTACAAAAGAAATAAGAAATATGAAGTGAACAAATTCCACTTAAAAATAGAAAAAAATGTCAAGGAACTTCTAACAACAACAAAAGCACCACTCCCTGTTTATTGATAGGATAATTCCAACACATTTTTTAAAGCAGTAAATTCCAGTGCTACTTAAACTGCTCAGATTATGAGTATTGATAGAAAATTTTAAATTGTTTTCATGAAGCAAGCACAACATTGGGACTATGCCTGACAAAAGAGCATAAAAAACACTAGAGTCAAATCTCATTTATAAATATCCATGCAAAATCCTAAATAAAATATTTGCAAACAAAATCTGACAATATATTATGAGACTAACACAACATAATCACATGAATTTATCGTAGAAATGTTAAAGAACAAGGTAAAAAATTTGATGTAATAATCAATAGCATCATGTTCAAAAATAATAGAAAATATAATAGAAGAAATCACCCCATATCTCATGTCACCAAGGAATAAAATCAACAAGAAATGTACAAGAACATTATGAAGAAAAGTTTTAAATGCTACTAAATAAAACAACAGATGGCATGAACAAAGTAAAAGACATACCATTTTCTTAGATGGAATGACCCAATATTACAAGAAGGTCAGTATTCCTAAATTAATTAAATACTTAGTAATATTCCAATAAGAACACCAATTTATTTCTTAACAAGTGAATATAAAGTCCATATGAAATAAAATTAGAATATGAAAAACAATTAAACACCTGAAAATGGAGAGCAATAAGGGTAACTACTATCACAAGATATTTTAAAATTATAAAATCATAATTATAAGTGCTCTAGTATATGAACAGACAGAGCCATGGGGAGAAAAGAAGAGAGAAAGAGTACAGGACAGTGTGTGTGAAGTCAGGGTTGGGGAATAGACACATGTATCGGTTTATAGACATATGCACAAAGTATCTATGAAAGGATATATAAGAAATTGGTTACAGTTTCTCAGCTAGGGACAATAGTGGAAAAAAGACTTACTTTTTTATTATATAAGCAAAAAATGTCCTTTGAATATTTTTTAAAATCTATTTTTGAGTCTATAGGTTGAATTTGGCCTGTGGTTTGCTAGTTTGAAATCTTTTCAATGATCATTAAAACAAAGTGATCACTTTTCTCATAAAATTACTTTGTCTATACTTATATGTCTATGCTCATATGATATTTGCATTATGTAATCAACTTTATCCCAATATGACATTTACTATGATGTAAGTACTATTAACTCTTAGGGCCCCAAATTCTGACTATTATAAAAATAAAGTATTTGACTGTGTTGGAGATGGGACTATTTCATTGCAAACTAAATCATGTAGGGTTTTGCTTGCCAATCCTTCTACCACTTACTCAATAACCCTATAGTTTGGGTTGATTCATGCAGACTGAAAAAAATTAACCTGTCCTGTTAAAAATTCAAGAAAGAGCAACAGAGAAGAGAATAGGGGTTTATTCTGCTGTATTCATTTCTCAAGAGAAACATAAAGTACATTTGCTCATATCTGGAGAAGAATTTAAAAGCATAAAAGTTGATAAATAGTAAGCAATCATATAAAAAGAGAAAGAAAGAAACTAATCACATCTGACAGTATAGTCCCAGAAGAAAATTTTTCTTTTTTTCTTTTTTTTTATCAGAAGGGTTAAGAAACAATCACCCCGTGCTGATTCCCAAATTGCTCTATAGATTCAAATCTCTTTTGTCAGCCCCTGAATGACTCGAATTCCTCAGGTCTGAAGGCTTTTTGACCTTCTCATAATGTTTATATTGCCAGCCCGAACTATTTCTTATATACAGTTCACTCCCAATTAAATCTGTAATGGGTTTCGACCGAACTGAAACTTTCCATTTTAAGTAATATTTAGTGACACATCTAAAGAACCTAGTACAAATGGTATCTACCCAAGGATCTCATTTTAAAGTTTTTCTTCCCAAAAGGCTACTTCAACTTCTAACCATATAAACTGAAATGACCCACAGTCTTTATTCGGCTGTTTATCTATATATTCTGTGCTATTATTTCATACAAAAGGTTTTTGGTGAAGCAAGAAGCATGTTTCTTGAACCTTACCCTTTAATTAGTGTAAGCTCCTTGGGGACTGATGGTCTGACTTTATAGCAGGCAATAGAATTGATCTAGGAAACAGTGCTAAATTTAACACTCCATCCAAATGTTTCAGGCAATCCTAAGCTATGAAATGCCTGCCAACCCTCTCAGAAGATCAAAAGAGTGACCACTGGGCATGTAATGCAGAACCTCCCACTGGAAGGTCCAGATAATGAAACTCCACATTGGGCAATAGGTCAGCAATATAAGCACATTCTTGCAGAAGAATAGATTCTCTTTATCTGTGCTCCTCACTCCAGTGAATGGTCCAGTGAGCAAGTAGCCCTGCAAAAACTAACACCCACCAGCCTCAACTGATTAGATGGCTTCACATAAATAAGATTAGATTATGGAGTTCTTGCTTTTAGGATTCACTAGAAAATTGACAAGCATTCTAGTGTCATCTTGAGTAATAAGGCTTTTTCTTTAAGAACTTCAACTCAGCTGTGGCTGGTGTGGCTCAGTGGATTGAGCACTGGCCTGCCAACCAAAGGGTCTCCGGTTCGATTCCCAGTCAGGGAACATGCCTGGGTTGCAGGCCAGGTCCCTAGTTTGGGGTGTGCAAGAGGAAACCACATATTAATGTTTTTCTCCCTCTCTTTCTCCCTCCCTTTCCCACTCTCTAAAAATAAATAAATAAAATCTTTAATTAAAAAGAAGAAAAAGATACTTACCTGGCAGGAGAGATACCATGATCACGAAGGTGGTTTTCCCAGGGCGAGGCTTATCCATTGCACTCCGGTTGTGCTGACCCCTGCGATTTCCCCAAATGTGGGAAACTCGACTGCATAATTTGTGGTAGTGGGGGAAAAAAGAAAAAAAAAAAAAGAAGAAAAAGAAATTCAACTTAATTCAGCAAACATTTAGATTGGCTTTTGTAGAGCAAGCACTTGCCTTTTACTGACCGGCACATTTGCCTGTGCTTTTTTGTTTGCTTCATTAAATTTAATACACACATATCATACATTATTTGTAAGAGGAAAGACATGCTCAAGTGTTACAGGCTCCTCCTAATAAATCCATCAATACAGTGGAATCTGCTGTACCTACTTTGCAATTCCATACTAGGTTAGACTCTCTCTTTCAACAGCAAGTTATTTATCTTACTAACTATCAAAATAAATATCTCCTAAGGTACAGTATTATTAAATATTTCTCAGAGCTGAAATTCCCCAACCCCCTTAGGCAGAATTAATAGCTTTTTGTTCATATATTTATCATGATGTTTCTCACATTTTTAACAGGTGCTATTGTTGGTGGACCTTTTGTTACTACCAGATTGGGACACCCCTGAAGGTGGAGAATGGGTCTTATGCATTTCTCAGTAAATCCCAATGACTTTTACAGAGCCTCCCACATTATAGATAAATAAATAATGAAAAGTTATAGCCAAAGGCTTGTAGTCATCTCTTTCCTGCCTAATCCCCACAGCGATACTGGAACGGGGTTGGCAGGGCAGAGAGGGGTGAAGTGTTGAAGTGCTTAGGACTATGTCTCCTGAGTTTCTCTCAATCCCATGGCCCTACTTCTCCTTTTCTCCTCAGTTCTACTGCTATTATGACTCCCAGATCACAATTTAACTCTTTTCTGAATGTGAGAGTTGCTGCATAGAATGCCGATTTAGACCCATGACCGTTTAAGGTAGGAACAGGCAGGGTGTAGTACTGAGGTCTTCTTTGGTGATACACTCTTACACTGCCCACTGCCCAGCCCTCTTTTATTTCTCTCTTGCATGGCCTGTCCCCTCTCCCCTTATCTGGCTCTACTCTGCTGCTCTCTTTCTTATTCTACTCCACTATTGCCATTTCCCTGCTTGTGCTCAGGATAGCCCATGGTCTAAAACTATGCCTGGGGAGGGGTGGAAACTGCCCTGGAAAGTGCCACCCTTCTTCTTTCACTTGCCCAGGTCAAAAATCATTAATTGATTTTTAAGACTCTTACTTGCAACCTCACAGTCCTAAAGTGGGGCTAGAGAGAGCCACCACCACTAACTACGAGTGGGCATGGAAGATAAGCTCCATTTGCAATATCAGGAAATTTTTTTCCTCTTGGCAGGAGATAGGACTAATTTATTTAGGGTTTAGTACTGAACTGACAATTCCCGTTTTTTCTTAACCCCCCCCCCTTTCCCCATTTTGATTGACTGGTAGTGGCTCTTCTGGAGCACTGTGTTTAAAATGATCAAGAGTTAGCATCCTGGACCCCTGCCTCCCACCCAACACACACCCTAAAAGTACTTTAATGTATTACTGATATCTGGCTAAGCAATCAAGAATAGAGGGCAGCAACATACATGCTTAGCATTTACCCCATCTGCCTTATTCTATCATCTGGTAAATTATTTCAATATCCTCCATGTAATCATCAGGGTTTGCAAAGTTTATTGGATTCATTCATTTAACAATTAACTAAACAAGTATGAGTTAATTAGAATTATAAATTGGCACTATGCTAGACACTGGACATATAAAGGTAACTAAACATAGCCCTTAATCTTAGAGTCTAGCTTCAAACAACTACAATATTATATCTGTCCTTCAGAAAAACTGACCAGTAATGTTGCCCATGTTCTTGCAGTTTAAAAAATGGCTTGCATAGAAACATTCTTTTAATTTAAACCAAGAAATCTTAAGTTTGGAATTCCAAAAGCCTAAATCAGTCACAAATATTTCAAAAGATCTCCCCAAAATTTCTGGTTTCCCTTGAAAGGGGCTTAGGGTCCATAATATAAGTTCAAAAAATTAAGCAGTGAACATTGCCACTCCAAAGAGTCTGAGAATCAGTAGATTACACCTACATGGTACATGATATTTGGTGACAGTGGCTGAAATCAGGATAAGCCTAGAGAAAATAACAGAGTACAGCAACACAGTTCTTCTGCACAGAGATGAGTGTATGCCACATGAGCACGGACTAACTTACCATACCAGTCAGTTCAAGGTGAGGTGTGACAAACACAGAAACTGTGACACTGGCACACCCATGATGGGAGTAACTAGTTCTCAGTGCTAAAAAGAGCTGTTTCCTTGCAAAACGAACCGTCTGACCTGAGAACTGAATTCAAGCAGCAGGGCAAAGGCGACAGGTCAGAGTGCAACGGGTCCGGCGTGTCCCTCTGAGCTGAATCGCTATCTGCCATCAGAGTGTCCTCTCTAACCAATCATCATGATGGTCTCAAAGCCAGAATCTTCCCAAGGATGAGTCTGCTGCTGTTTTCTAGACCTCTAAACCTTGTTTGTGACAGGTGTCCATTATACCTGCAGATGTGGGGTTTTGCTTATTGACTTGCTTCGCTTAAACTGGTATAATATCTAGGCTTCAGAAAAGTCTCCTAACTTTTAAGTTTTTAACTAGATATATGCAACATATTAAATATATAAACCTTAACTACATATACATCTTAATATCAAATTGGGATATAGTGTGCTTTTCCCCAAACCAGCCAAAACAAATCCAAGAACTGTTCTATTTTCAGCTTCTCAAAGGTGAGACAGGTATTCTCCCTCCGACCCCCCACCCCCACCCCTTTGTAAAAATGAAACAGATTGACATAAGATATTTCTCACGGTGGGATTCACAGACCACCTCACTCAAAATCTACCCAGGAAACATTAACATGCTGGTTCCTGGGCTCCACCCAGGAACAATTAAGGACCCATGAATCTGCATTTTAACAAATTCATCAGATGGTTCAAAGGGTATTAAAGTGGAAGGATTCCCTTTCATTCTAGGATAATTGCTCTGTAGAACAGGCTTTTCCCATCTAGTCCTTAAAGGCATCTAAAATATATAGGCAAAACTAGTTACATCTGTGCAGCAGCATTAGCGTAATTACAAGTTCAGGCCACTGGAAATTTTCCGAAGCTTGGCAAGAAGGCCCAACTATCAGCCTGCTAGGCCCAAAATAACACTGTTCCCTGATGCACAAGGCACACAGAGGCCACAGATGGCCGTGGTATGATGATTCTAGAACTATTTACAGAGCGGGCAGGGATCTTCAACCCTCGGAGGGCCCCTGACAGCCAGGTCCCCACCCTTCACGGGACAGGAAGAAGCTGCTCAAGCTTGGTCCCAGCTCTCTGGCTGCCTGCCTTGCTATTTATTGACAGATATTCTTGGCTCCGGAAGGGCAGCTCCCAAAGTGGGTCACGAGGGATTTTTGCCTGCATCTCTGGCTGGTGCTGCTCAAAGCCGAGCACCCATAAATCCTCCTGTTCTCATCGATCAACTGCAGAGAAAACAAAACTCAAACCACGAAAGTTTAAGGATCGAAGGGGCCGCTGAGGGGAAGCACATTGTACACTGATTCCTCCATTTCTTTTAAGAAAGAAGAGCTCAGAGATAAATACAGAAAATTATTCTCTTGCTATTTTCGAATATCTAACCTTTAACTTTGTTTAACTTCAATAATTGCCTGAGTTGAGACTACTTTTAAAACCAGACTCAAGTTAAATACTAAGTTCCGTTCCCTACTTGATTTTATTCAATATAGATTTCCTTTACCAACATTTCAAAAGAGCATTTATTTTGATTCACATCACACTTATTAACACACACACAGAAATCCCCCATGCTAATGCTTGTATTGAATGAAAATACTAGAATTTGTGCATTTCCAAAGTGTTTGTAAGCCTCTTTGTCCTTTATCATGCTTCTAGCTAATATACTGTACCAAGTACATTCAGAACTTGATTTTCTACAGAGGTCTTAGTTTGTATAGGACTATATATATACATGAAAGATCTACAGCCAACAAAAGAATAAAAAGGGGACAAAAAAATGACTGAAATTTAATTTACAACCTTTATTTTGCAATTCAAGAAACTCTGAGTTTCCTTCTAGTACTGACGTTGGGATTTGCCTAAAAGGCAGAGGTTTGGCACCCTGCCTTACCCCTTCACCCATCAGGATCCCCACACCTGACTATAGCTTCCTCAGCAAGCACCTGTTCTTCTTCCTGCCTGAGGGTTTTCTCCCACTGTAGGAGCATGTTGAGTTGCTGCATGGATAGGAGAAACGTGCAGGGCAGTTAACATCTCTATACTAGCTCTCAGCCAGGAACCCAGGAAGCTCGATTATTAATCAGCTTCTTGCCCTCACTGGGACAGCCCTGAGGTGTCCATTATGCCACTTCCCAGAGGCAGGTAACCTGCTGGCAGACTGTGTTGGCTCCCTGCCAATGTTCCCTGAAAAGTTGCCCCAACCTGCACTCAAATCCTTGTCTCAGCTGTGCTTCTGGGGGAACCCACCCTAACACTCAAGTCCCACAGCAATGGTGGAAAGCGAAAACCAAGCCTGCTTGGTTTGTATTTTTTAAAGACAAATATATTGGATCATATCATGGGAACCTAGAGGAAGAAGTAAACAGTTCTGTCTCAAACAGTGTAAGAGGTTCTCACCAGTCCAAGTTCTCAGAATCTTTGTCTCCATTCATACTAGGGAGTTATTGAGAAGTGAATAAGAACACATATCAATCGGATTCACATTGATCTAATGAACAATTTTGAAGTAAAACTGAAAAAGAAACCTTATTTGCTCAAAAGCCAAAAGCAGCATTTGGAACACTTGCCTTAGGAGAGCAAAGCATTACAATTCTACAGGTGTCTTCACAGTTAATATTTGGTTTGAGTAAGCCCAGTGTCTACCTGGTTTACTACGTTCAGTTTTGCTTTAACCAAGACACCTTTACACTTGCATTTCATCAAATTTGTGTTAAATTTGCATTAACACTTGCAATACCTGCTTTAAAACTTTGTTTTTAATCTTTTGTTCTTACTAAGCCCATATTTGATAATATTTTAGTCTCTATAGCAATATACAATATTTATTAAATAGTTGTGTTGACAAGTTACAGGTTTTCGAAACAAAGGCTTTTCTCTCTTTCATTGTTATAGTAATGGATATGTAGACAGGAAAAGAGGACTTTAAATTCGAGCCTCCAGTCCACTGAGTCTGAAGTCACTCAAAACATTAATTTAGGATGAAAAATGTAGTAGTACGGTGTACTGGTATAACTTTCTTCCCAAGAAAAGATATTACATATCATTGCTGCAGCCACATTGACAGGGGGGAAAAATAATGTTTTCCAGGACAAAACAAGATGCAAAGATTGCAAACGAGCAAGTGAATTGCCTGAGACCCGTCTCAGAGCCAAAGGGATGAGTGAAAACAGGCTGTAGGACCCCAATACCAGATCATGAAGTCTAGATAAAAATGTGGTTATTTAATCTCACTGCCAGGCAGAGGCAGATTTGCCCCAAATGTGATGAAGCTTTAATTTCGCAGCCTTGCATATGCCTGCACCACTTCCGGAGCCCTGGGTGGCCCTCTCACGTGACCCCACGAAGTCATATGGTTTTGTAAAATTTGCAAACGTGTGATTATTTTAAGTGTAATTTGTTAAGATCCTTCTCCTGAAGAGATCCTTCCCAAATTTTATAAGCTTCAGATCCTACAAAATTTGAATCCTTTCTTCTGCTGCATCCACACGAACATTACCTATACTTTTCAGCTGAACACTTACCCTACAACTCACAAACCTACCAAGAAGTCTTCTCTTCCCAAAGAGACTTTATATCACAATATGAGCTCAGCCTCACAGCCCGTCCCTGAGTAACAACTTCACTAAACCATGGACTTCCAGAAAATATTTTATAATTACCCTGTACCTTAGTGAGAAACTTAAGAAGCTTTAGTGCATCAGTGAGCAGTTAACATCTGTGGGTTCCAACTGAGACCTGAGGTTTAAATCAATTAGTGGTACCCAGGACTCTTTGCAATGGGGCTTTCATAGAGAACAAGCATATGCTGATGTTTTAAATTAAAAATGTACTCTCCTGTAAAGAATGTCCACACAGCATTCTTCTTTTTTTGGCCCATTTAATTCCTATTACATTTTACACTTCAAGGGTGATTATGGGACTCCGAGAAACACTGAATTCCAAAGGAAAATATTTCTTTATAAGAAACCATAACTCTTTGAATCCTATCATTTTGTAGACTTTTAATCACATAGCTCTTTATCTTTGGTTTTTCTGAGCCCCTGTGGCTTATCCTTCATTCTCTACTCCCATACCCCAGCCAAAATATTAGATAAAAAGACATGAGCCATAATCTAATAGCAGGAAACCTTTCTAGGATGAAAGGTAGACCTGGAGAGGAGCTGGCAGCTCACCCTCCTCTCCAACTCTTGATAATGTAACTAATGTAGCCAAGTTTGTCTGAACTGGTTTCATGAACAATAATAATAGCTAGCATTTATTAAGTTCAGACTATATGCCAGGAATTGCATTACACACTTGACATGCATTATCTCATTTAAGCAGCCCAATAACTCTAGAAGCACCTATATTCTTTAATGTTCCATTATACAGACAAGGAAACTAAAGCCTGACAAGGTTAGGTAATTTGCTCAGAATTGCTTTTTACTTGGGCACCTTCTTTCCCATTTAGAGACACTTAGTCCTAGTCTCCCCAACATAGGGTTAGACATGTTACTCAGGCTGGCCAATTAGAGAATCCCATCCTCCTGGCCATGACGATTGATTCAGAGATGGGCATTGTATTCGTTTTCTATTGTTGCATAATGAACAACCACACCCTTAGAAGCTTAAAATAACACCCATTCATTAGGCTCACAGTTCTGTAGATCAGAAGTCCAGATATAGCATGGCTATATTCTCTGCTCGGAATATTAGAAGACTAAAATCAAAAGGTTGGCCAGGCTGAGTTCTCATGTTGAGGACCTGTGGGGAAAACCCACTTCTTGAAGCACTTTTGTTGTTGGCAGAATTTAATTCCTGCCTGTTATAGGACTGAATTCTTTGTTCCTTGCTGACTGTTAGCACTGGACCACTCTCAGATCCTGAAGGCTGCCCACATTCCTATCTACCTGACCCCCTTCATCTTAAAGTCAATAACAGTATGTTGAATACTTGGCATATTTTAAATCTCTTACATCACCATCTCTGACCTCAATTTGAAGGGTTCATGTGATCAGGTTAGGCCTACCCAGCCAATCTCCTTATCTGAAGATCAACTGATTTAGAAACCTAGTTATACCTGTAAAATTCAGCAGTAACACCTAGATAAGTACTTAATGGAATATTGGAAAGGGTGTGTTGTATAGCAGGAATTTTTAGAATAAGCTTAAAATTCCATGCCACAGGTATATAAACCAAGCTGAGTCTGTTACAATCCTGTAAATAAGAAAGTATTCTCTCTTCTCTGGGCTCACTAACTGTATGCAAAACATATGCCTAGGTCTGTGAAATGAAGAGAGTATGCCTGTAAATGAGGCCAAAATAGTGGGAGAAAAAGTTGAGAGGGAGAAGTAACACTGTTTGAGTATCTAGATACAGAGAGCCGCTATCTTGAGTTGGTGTCTGCTACTTGGAACCAAAGAGTTCTGATGAACACAATTGAATCTCACTCTAAAGCCCAGGCCTTGACTATGGAATTTTGCATTTTTCTTTTGTGTTAATGGAGGCACAATATAAAAAAATTGTGACATCAGTAACATAAAATGTGTGTGGGGAAAGTAAAAGTGTATTGTTATTTGTATGTGATTGAGGTTAAGATTTTATCGGCTTAAAACTATAAGATATTTCAAGCAAGCTTCATCATAACAACAAAGAAAATACCTATAGAAGATACACAAAAGAAAAAATAGTTTTAAAAAGCACTATAAAAATCAATAAAATACAAAGGAAGAAAAGAGAGAAAAGAGAGACAAAATAACTATTAATATTAACTTTAAATATAAATTGATTAAACTCCTCAGTCAAAAAACAGAGAATGGCTGAATGAATAGAATACAAGACCCAATGATATGCTTTCTACAAGAGAGTCATGTTAGATTTAAGGATGCTCACAGTCTGAAAATAAATGAATGAAAAAATATATTCCAGGCAAATGATAAAAGGAGCAAGAGTAGCTACACTTATATCAGATAAAATACACTTTAAATAAAAATGGTCACAAGAGACAAAGGAGATCATAATGATAAAAGGATAACTCATTAGGAGATATAATAATGATATAGTTTAAATTTAAATTTTTTTAAATACAAAAGATATAATAACTATAATATATATTCACCCAACATTAGAGCACCTAAATATATAAAGCAAACATTGACAGAACTGAAGAAAGAGATAGCAACTCAATAAAGTAGGAGACTTTAATAATGTAATAAAATATATTATACCACTTTCAACAATGGATAGAACATTCAGACAGAAAATTAATAAGAAAATAGAAGTCTAATAAGAAAATAGAACCTAAGAGATGTACATAGAACATTCCACCAAAGAGCAACAGAATACACATTCTTCACAAGCACACACAGAATATTCTTAAGCATAGATCACATGTTAGGTTACAGAGCAAGTCTAAACAAATTTAAGGAGATTGAGATCATGGTAAGTATCTTTCTAGAATCAATAGCAGGAGGGTAATTGGAAAATTCACCAATATGTAAAAATTAAACAATGTATTCCTTAAATAAAATGGGCCAAAAAATAAATCAAAAGGGAAATCAGAAAGTGTCTTGAAATAAGTGAAAATGAAAATACAACATATCAAGATTTATGGGATACAGCAAAAGTAGTATCAAGAGAGACGTTTATAGCAATAAAAGTTTACATTTTAAAAGGTTTTAAATAAATAACTTAACGTTATACCTCAAGGAACAAGAAAAAGAAAAAACCTAAACCCAAAGTTGGCAGAAGGAAGGAAATAATAAAGACTAGAACAGAAATAAACAAATTAGAGACTAGATAAAATAAATAAAACTAAGAGCTGTTTTGTTTTTTCAAAATATATTTTTAAAAAATGACAAACCGTTAGCTAGACTAAGAAAAAAGAAGACTCAAATAAATCAAATCATAAATATGTAAGGAGACATATAACTGAAAGGAAATTAATAAAACAATCCCATTTACAATAGCATCAAAAATAATAAAATACTTAGAAATAAACTTACCCAAGAATGTGAAAGATTTGTACACTGAAAATTATAAAACATTGATGAAATAAATTAAAGAAGATACAAATAAATAAAAAGGCATCTGTGTTCATGGATTAGAAGACTTAATATTGTTAAAATGTGCACATTACCCAAAGTAATCTACAGATTCAATGTTACCTCCATCAAAATCCCAAAGGTACATTTTATAGAAAAAATTTCTAAAATTCATTTGGAACACCAAAAGTCCCAGAATAGTCAAAGTGATCTTTAGATAGAACAACGCCAGAGGTATTACACTTCCTGATTTTAAAATATATTACAAAGCTACAGGACTAAAGACAGTATAATATGATGACAGACATATAGACCAATGATATAGAGAGCCCAGAAATAAACCCATGCATAAACAGTCAACTGGTCTTTCATAGTACCACGGATACACAATGGGGAAATTACAGTCTTTTCCACAGTGGTGATGGAAAAAATGGATATCCTCAATCAAAAAATAAATAAGATGTATTCTTATATTATGCCATAAACAAACAATCAAACAAAAAACTGAAATGAATTAAAGAGTTAAACATAAGAACTGAAACTGTAAAACTCCTAGTTTTACAGAGGAAAACATAGTAGAAAAGCTTCTTAACATTGGTCTTGACAATGATTTCTTGGATATGACACAAAATTACAGGCAACAAAAAGACAAGTGGAACCATTTCAAACTAAAAATGTTTCTGCACAGAAAAGGAAATGACACAGTGAAAAGTCAACCTATAGAATGGAAGTAAATATGTGCAACCTATCCATCTGATAAGGGATTAATATCTAAAGTATATAAGAAACTCCTGCAACTCAATAGGAAAAAACAAACAAATAACTGATTAAAAAATGGGCGGTGTGTCTGAATAGACATTTCTCCAAAGACATACAAATGGCCAAGTAAATGAAAAAGTGTTCAACATCAATAATCACCAGTAAATAAAAATCAAAACCACAATAAGGTATCACCTCACACTTGTTAGGATGACTATTATTAAAAAGACAAGAAAGAAGTTGGAAAAGAATGGAAAAATTGGAACAGTTGTGCACTATTGATGGGGATGTAAAATTATTCAGCTGCTATAGAAAACGGTATGGAGGTTCCTCCAAAAATTAATAATAGAACTACCATATGATTTATCAATCCCACTTTTGGGAGTTTATCCAAAAGATTTGAAATCAAGATCATGATAGGATTAACTGCACTCCCATGTTCACTGCAGCTTTATTCACAATAGCCAAGATTTGGAAATAACCCAAATGTCCATTAACAGATGAATAGGTAAAGAAAAATGTGTATTCATGTAGTAAGATATTAGCCTTTAAAAAAAGGAATTCTCCCATATGCTAGAGCATCAATGAACCCAGAGGACATTGTTAAAATTAAATAGAAAATGAAGACCAGACTTGAAAATTCCCTGAGCAAACAAAATTATTTAAGCCACATAAGTAAAAATTAATTTAGATTATTCTGCAAAACAAGAGAAAATTAACTTGGTCCACTTCTTGTAAATACCTCTAATAATCATAAAGTAAATTTAAGTTACCGTCCTAAAAATGATATAATATAATCACTTTTAACCCATTTCTTGACTTTAGGGAAGCCCCATTGTAATAACTAAACATTGTAAAGGTTAAACAACTTCATCATTTTAATTTTCTTTTTCCAGGGAGAGCACAAACACAGTCCCCCATTACCACAAATTATGCAGTTGAGTTTCCCACATTTCGAGAAATCCCAGGGGTCAGCACATCTGGAGTGCAATGGAAAAGCCTCACCCTGAGAAAATCACCTTCATGATCATGGTATCTCTCCTGCCAGATAAGTGTGTATTATCATTTTTTATTTTAAAAGCTATCTTGTAATGTAAATGACCCTGAGCTTCACATCAGACTTTGAATTTGAAAGCTTCCAGTTCACAAACTGTTCTTAAATGCACCATAACCTCTTATTAAGTATTATTTATTGATTTGGTGTTTTTCTGGATATTTGATACTATGCTATGTGAGGTAAGCCCATGACAGGACAAATACTGCACAATTTCCCTTATATGGGGAATCTAAAATATTCAAGATAAAAGAACCAGAGAATAGATTGGTTTCCAGGGACTTGGGGAGAGGGGAGAAATGAGGAGTTGTTATTCAATGGGCATAAAGTTTCAGTTATACAAGATGAAAAAGTTCTAGAGATCTTCTGTAAAACAGTGCCAACTGTTAACAAGACTGTATTGTGAGCCTAAAAATTTGTTAAAAGGGTTGATCTCATGTTTCTCCCACAAAATTATATATATAATTTATATATATATATATATATATATATATATATATATATATATATATATATAAGCCAAACAAAAAAATACAATGGTGGAGTCTTGATTGTGATCCCGGACGCGGAGATAATTCCAGCAAGCAGAATGAAAAAGATGATCGGGGGACTGCAGCACGCTCTGGCAGTCAGCAAAGAGCGAGAAGCCTCACTGTCCTTTTATTAGGATTTCAAAAGTTACAAAAAATAGAACGGGTGCAGGGGGTGAGCTCTACAGCCAGCATTGAAAGAATTTTTACAATGTATCATTAACGTGTAAAATACAGCCAGGGTAACTTATGGGTTAGATAGCATCTATCAAGGATACAAAGCAGACTCACTAATCCTCAAGTCCGGCTCCTATTAAGACTTTATCTACAAGGAGGCAGATGGAGTACTTAACAGACCTCTTTGTTATCAGGATTCCATGACCCAGTGGCCTGAACAGCCTAAAGCCTCAGGCGGAGACAAGACCAGCTCATCTCCTGAGCCACAGGACATCTGGAAGTAGGGGCATGGGAACATCTGAGTTCCTGCAACACAATAGAACTTTTGAAGTTGATGGTTATGTCAACTTGATTGTGTAATGATTTCATGGATATATGCATATGTCCAAACTCATCAAATTGTATTCATTAAATATGTCCATTTTTTAAGATCAATTATACCTCAATAAAGGTGATTTTTAGAAGTGCGAGTATTTTTTCTACTGACTTCCATAATAAATTCAATGGTGCATCCATGAATATAGATGCAGCAGAGCTTGAAGAATGCTTATTCTTCTTGAGTAGAGTGACCTACCCTCAGAGATTCTGATTTAATTGCTCTGCAATGTGGTTCAAGCATCAGACTTCTTTTTTAACTTCACAGGTGATTTCAAAGTTCAGCCATGATTGAAATCATCTGGTATATGGCAAGGATTCCCCAGCATCCTGGCATCTGCTGGTCTGTGTCTCATTCTTGGAACAGCAAGAGTCTAATAGTCAGCAATATGCAAGGGTACCCACAATTGAATCAGAAGAACCTAAAGGGTGATTTGAAGACAAAAATATTGGCACCTGTACAAAACATAAACCATGCTTCTTCAGCTTTGGCTAGTGTGTGGTCACCTTGGGGGGAAATCCATGCATGTGACTCCATCTTCCTTGCTCTGTTTACATAAACTCATCAAGCAACCACAACATCACTGATCTGTTGCTGTGATCTAAGCCAATCATTATTGGGATGGGGAGAGAAAATCAGTACAGACAATCTGGAGAGGGAAAGATGCATTTATCTTCTTTTTGTATTACACCAGCCTGTGACAAGCTGTAAACAACAGGGGAATTCATTTGGCACATTTTCCCTGCAGCCATTTGTCAGGTGTCATAATTCTATGCATAGAAGAAGCCCATGGGAAAGTATAATGAATGTGTTCCTTACTCTTGAATTTCTATTTATGCCAATATCTCTTAAGACTCTCAGCTTTTATCCATATGCAACACTATTTTAGTATTGATATCATTAAACTTTCTGGAGAATTCTTATTTGATACCCTAATCTTGGTGAAATAAAACAAGTAAAACACTTCAGGATTTCCATTCTTCATAAACGTTTGGACTGAGAAATAATCAGAAAAGACACAATTTCACAGTTACCAATTACTGAAGTTTTTTTGTGGGTATTTTTTACATCACATAAATATGAGTGATGGTTTTACATTTCTAATATTAGCAAAGAAAAGATACATAAGAGAAAAGACTTAAATATGACCTCAGGAAATTTCACTTGGTTCAGTGGTTCCCAAACTTTTCTGTCCCAGGACCCCTTTTCATCCCCCCAAAATTATTGAAGATGCAATTGTTTTCATTTATGTTGGTTATTGCTGTTGATATTTATTCTTTTAGAAATTAAAATTGAGAAAAGATTTATGTATTTATTAATTCACTTGGAAATAACAATAGTATACCCATTGCACATCACCATAAATAATATACTTTAGAAAAAGTAAATGTATGTTCCAAAATAAAATATATTTAGTAAAAGAGTATCCCTTTCTTTTTTACAGTTAAAATATCTCTTCTTAGAAGACAGCTGGATTCTCAGGCCCACTTCAGCATTCAATCCATTGTGATATGTTGTATTCGATAAAGCATATATAGAAATCTAGCATCTCAATTTATACTCTGGAAAGGGAAGAGTATTTTAAAATTCAGATAATTGTGGATATCTTTCTCTGATACTACAACAAAACTCAACAAGTAGTCATTTCTGAAAGGTTAATTGCAATATGGAAATCAGAAACCATTATCAATGAACTTTTATTTTCTGTTACATTAAAATCTACTGGTTTAGACTGTACTTTGAATGGATCTTTTAACTATGCATTATTTTGTGACATTTGGAGAATACTGATTCACTGAGTTATGAAGATCTTCCAAATGTTGACACATTTCATTAGATAATATCGAAAAATCACATCCATTCATATCACCACCAATCTCATCAGAAGTTTTTGCATATTGTAAAATTTGTGTCAAGCTCATGGTGGCAGATACATGTTTTCTAAAATTCAAATTTTCACTTGAAAGCTCAGATTTTATCACTGGTAACAAATGCTGTCAGTTGTTTTCCTTGAAGTAACAGGACCAATTCATGCTTTGGAAAAAAAAAAAAATCAGGCCCTGGCAGGTGTGGCTCAGTGGATTGAGTGCTGTCCTGCAAACCAGATGGTCGCAGGCTCAATTCCCAGTCAGGGCATAAGCCTAGGTTGTGGGCCAGGCCCCTACTTGGAGGTACGCCAGAGGCAACCACACATTGATGTTTCTCTCCTTCTTCTCCCTCCCTTCTCCTCTCTCTAAAAATAATTTTTTTTAATTAAAAAATATATTAGCTAAATATTCATGTCTCAATACCAAATATAAGGTTGGTGCAAAAATAATGTCCAATTTCGAGGTCTATTTTAAAAATGAAAAAGCCCATGATTATGAAAATATTTATTCTTTAACATAACCTCCTTTGCTTTCTAGAACCTGATTCCATCAGTCAACTAGCTTATAAATGCCACGCTTGTAAATTTCTTTAGGTTTGGAAGCAAAATATAAATCCAACTCATTTTCAACCTCTTCTCTTGATGTCAACCTAAGACCATCAAAGTGGTTCTGTAGTCCCTCAAACAAGTGATAATCAGAAGGAGCAAGGTCAGGAGAATATGGAGGGTGAAGCAATATTTCCCAACGAAGTTATTTCAAGAAATTTTTGGTGAGTCAAGCTATGTGAGAACAAGCATTATTGTGATGGAAGATGACACCCTTTCTGTTGACTAAGGAGGGTCACTTCTGGTTCAAAGCTGCTTTCAAATGACAAAGTTGTTCAACAGTAAAGATTAGCAGTAATTGTTTGATGGATGTCTAACAGTTTGTAATGGACAATTCCTTTCATATCCCACCATACATTCAATATGATCTTCTTTGGATGAAGTCCTCCTCTTTGTTGTTGAACTCTTCTTCCTCCTCAACTGATCCACGATTGGCAGCATTTAACATTATGGCAAAGGATCCACTTCTCAGCACCTGTAACAAGCCGACCTAAAAATGGTGACTGAAGGTGTTGCAAAAGCAATGATTCTCAACAAGCAACACACTGTTGCAGATTCTTTGGAAACAGTTCATGGGCGACCCATTTTCCAACTACTGAAACCTTTCCGATCCTTTTCAGTTGGCATAGCATGGTTATATGGGCTACATTAAATTGTTCTGCAAGTTCCCTAGAGGTAATGGTGGGGTTTCCCATGACAACAGCTTCCAACACTTTGGAATCATGTTTTTTTGGATGACCCTCTTTTGGTTCGTTTTTCAAACTGAAATCCTGACTTCAGAAATGGGAAAATCACCACCTGCAACTTCTTTCAGTCACTGCATCATCCCCATAAGCGCTCTGAATAGACTTTGCTGCTGTACTTGCATTGGCACCTTTATGAAACTCATAGAGTAAAACATTTCTAATGTGGTCTTTAGATGGGATGAACATGGGTGAAAATATTGCAGACAACTATAAACAATACTCTGATAATCTGAAAAAATAAAGTATATAATAGTCACTGTGACATCAGAAAATTATAAGAAGAGGCACAAACTTAATAAATACTATTTAAAACTTTCTTTTAAAAAAGTCAGGCATTAGTTTTGCACCAACCTATAGTTTGTTTATTAGTCATTCTTTCCAGTGAAAAGGAAAGTTTTCCTCGTGTTCTAGGAAAAATAGGGCTAAATCAGATGCAATTCAAGCAACTTTGTAAGTGCTTTTCCTCAGAATAACCATCCTAATTCACATGAAGTAAAAGGGTTTTATGCCTAAGTCCTAATTCCCACATAAATGTATTAAAAATCTGTGTAGTCAATAGTCAAGATTTAATGACATTAATATTTTTAATACTGCATGAAACACATTATAAAATAAAATTGGTATTTGATTTTTCTGTTTGTTTGTTGTACTGCAAGTGTGTGGCAATAAGAATACAATGCCCAGGACTTAATGGCCAAGATGGAGCCCTAGACTGACATGCTCCATCTTCCTCCACAACTAAGAAGGAATACAACTACTCAAAACTAGAGACAACCAGAAGTTCCAGAAAATCGAACTGCATGGAAGTTCAGCAAACAAAGATATAAGGAAGAAATACTCATCCAGACAGGTAGGAGGGGTGGAGCCAGGGCAGAGAGGACGCGGTGTGGTGGTGGCAGCAGCAGTAGCAGTGACACGTCAGTGGAAAGCACAGTTACACATTTTAAAAAGTCAGGAGGGACACCTGGGGAGCGTTCCCAGCTCCTCACCAGACTGAGCAGCTCATGGTCCCAGCACCGGGGAAAATCAAGCCTCATTCCTTTTGATTGTGAAAACCAATGGGGGTGGAGGCAGAGGCAGAAACTGTTGGTCTCAGCAGAGTCCACTTGTTTAAAGGGCCCCCACAGTCCTAGAATGTCCGCAGACCCATCCACTCTGAACAACAGCCAGGGCAGCAGCGAGAGATGCACCAATCCCATATGGAAGTGGGAGAAGTACCTGGAAAGGGGGCGAGTGCTGGGCAAGCGGCATCGTTCCTTCTCAAACCCCTCCCCCACATGCAGCGCCAGAACGTGGTGAAAAAGATCACCCTGTACTGCTGAATCCCTAAGGCTCCACCCCTTACAACGTAATAGGAGCAATATCTCTACCTAAGACACAGAGGCAAACACACACAGGAGACTTCGAGTCAAGATGGAGGCCTAGACTGACATGCTCCATCTCCCTCCACAAGTAAGAAGGAATAAAACTACCACAAAACCAGAAATAACCAGAAGTTCCAGAAAATAAATGGAAGTCCAACATCTGAAGTTATAAAGAAGTGGTGCTCGTCCGAATGGGTAGGAGGGACGAAGCCGGGGTGGAGAGGTCAAGCTGTGCTGGCAGCGGCGGCAGCAGTGGTGACAGCAGCAAGACAGCAGTGTGCAAAGACACCCATATTTAAGGGGAGGCAAGAAGTGCTTGGGGCGCACCCCCAGCTGCAGACCAGACCCGCCAGCTTACAATTCCAGTGCCAGGGAAGGCAGACCCCCATTGCCTTGGACTGTGAGGCCCAGAGTGGGTGGAGACAGAGGAGGAGGCTCTCAGTCTCTCAGCACAGAGTCAACAACAGGAATCCATCTTGGATCCCCACCCCCACACAAAACACCACAGTGTGATGAGAAGGGTCGCCCAATTGTGACAAGTGCATGGGGCTCCACCCCCTATAGTGTAGGAGGTGTGACAGCCCTGCCCAGGAAGCAAAGGTAAACACAGAACTGTCAGGATGGCAGAGATCATGATAGAGATCCCAGTGATGCAACTGACCAGCCAGCAAATATCTAATCTAATAAATCAGCAGATAGGAAATCTTTCTGAGGCACAGTTCAGAGCTTTGGTTATAAAAATGCTTATAGACCGAATAGCAGATCTTAAACAAGATGGGGAAGGAATGAAGGCTAGTCCTGCTGAAATGAACAAAAACTCATATGAAACTAGTGGTGAGGGCAAGAAAACCAGGGATCAAATCAACAAATCGGAACATAGGGAAGGAACAAATAGTCAACCAGTGCAGAAAGAGGAAACAAAATGTGAGGAAAATGGGGAAAGGCTCAGGCAGCTATGGGACAGCTATAAGCAGGCCAACATCCAAATCATAAGGCTGCCAGAAGATAAAGAAGAACTAGAAATTAAAAAATTATATGAAAAAATAATGAAGGAGAACTTCCCTAACTTGGGGAAGGAAACAAACTTACAGGTCCAGGAAGCACAGAGAGTTCCAGAAAAATTGGACCCAGGGAGAACCACACCAAGACACATTATAAAAAAATGTCAAAAATTAAGGATAAAGAGAGAATATTAAAAGCAGAAAGAGAGAAGAAGAGAATTACATACAAAGGGGTCCCAATAAGACTATCAGCTGATTTCTCAAAAGAAACTCTGCAGGCAAGAAGGGACTGGCAAGAAATATTCAAAGTAATGAAGAGCAAAAACCTACAACCACAAAGCTGTCATTCAGAATAGAAGGGCAGAGAAAGTGCTTCCAAGAGAAAGTAAAACTGAAGGAGTTCATCATATCCAAACCACTGTTATATCAAATGTTAAAGGGACTTTTTTTAGGACAAAGAGGATCAAAACTATGAACATTAAAATGAAAACTGTATCACAACAACCAACAACAGAAGTCAGGGAACCAAAACAAAGGCAAACTAAGTAGGCAACAAGAGTGGGAAAAGAATTATAAGTATGGGGAACATTATGGGAGGAGATCAGCAGGAAGGGGGAAGGGGGAAAGGTAGGGAGATGGTACAGGAATTAAGAAGCATAGTAGGAGTGAGTGGGATAGACAGGAAGATGTTGAGAAGAACTGTATGCACAACCATCGGGCATGGACTAAATGGGGGGGACAGCTAGAGGGAGGAGGGTCACTGGGTGGAGGGGAAAAAAGGGAAAAGAAATTAGGACAACTGTTACAGGATGATCAATAAAGCATATTAAAAAAACAAAAGAATCAAAACCAAAAAAAAAAAAAAAAAAAGAATACAATGCCCAGAATTAGAATAGTCTGGAGCCACTCCCTAGATTCGAGCTAAGGCACCAGCAATATTATTCACCACTGATTTTGCACCATCATTATTTGAACACAGGAAATGTTTATTTATATCTTGAAACTAGTACTATCTCCTGCAATAGTGTTCCACAAAACATGTTTGGAAAAAGCTGTATTTAATATTATTTTTAGTCCTTTCCTACTTCTAGATCTACAAAAGAGTTTATGGTTGTATATATTCACCATATTATGCCTTTGAATTGCCATATATTTAGGGGGTAGAGAAATTTTACCCATTTTCATTAGGTTTCAATGTTTTTTTTTTCCCTATAATTTACTAACCAAGTTTTGAGCTATATCTGTAGCAATTAACACAATACCTGGAACAAGGTCTGTATTTTTTAAATGTTTGCTCCTTTATACTTCATCATTTTTAAAAGATGATTTGAGACATTTTTAAAAAACACACAATATGATAAATGCATTTTAAAGATCGGATGAAACAAAAAGTGCAGCATGAATAATTTTCAGACTTAGATTGAAAAATTGGCCCTGGCTGGTTTAGCTCAGTGGATTGAGCATCGGCCTGCGAGCTAAGTGTCGCTGGTTCGATCTTCCAGTCAGGGCACATCAGAGAAGGAAAACTCTGACTCCAAAAAACCTCCGCTGCCTTGCGGCATACCCCTTCAGGGGAAAGGCTAAGGGAGTAAACCCCGACAGAAAATCCGGAGCCGGAGTCCCTAAGGTGGTTTGATGTTGTAGTCAACACCGGCAACTCCTGCGGCGCACCTGAAGCCAAGCTGTATTGACTCCGTCTTTCCCTTGGATCCCTCAGCTGCGAAGAGAGGGGGGGTCTGCTGCATGGGCAACAGCGGACCCTCCATATCACCCTGCCCAGGCTCTGTAGCTTCAGCTTCACTGGAGAGGACACTCCAGCGTCATCGCAAGATGTCGATTCAACACGGGAGGAGACAGATACCGTGTCACTCCCGAGTCGGACTGCACAGCCATTCTCGGCGGTGCAGATAGACTCTTAAGAAGCTACACCATCGTCTCTCGAGACTGACGGCTGCCGACGACGACGAGATTGAAAATTCGACTGAGCTTCTTGACAGTGAGAAAAACATGAAATTTCAGAAAAGCACATTATGAACTTAAGCTTTATTTATTTTTTATACCAATATGAATATTTTTTATTATTTTTTTTTCTATTACCATTTAGTCCCATTATACCCTGCAGCCTCCCAGCCCCACAATCACCACACTGTTGTCCATGTCCATGGAACTTACGTTTTACTAAGAATTGGACAAAAGAGAATTAAGGGTCTTAGAAAGTGATCCCTTCCACACATCCAGAGGCAAATGTGACAGTTTAATAAATACTAGATATAGATTTGTATACCAACTTATAGAAGTTGTGGGGACTTATCTTCCTGGCACTGAAACCCTGGGCTGGGGGCCTGGTATGCGGCTGGGACTCCTCACTCCTGAGATAGCCCTCCTGAATTTTTATCCACCACATGTGGGTGAGGGACCAGCCGATTTCACATCTTCATCCCTCCTACTAGTCTAAATGAATGTGGTTTTTTAATTCTGTAGTTGTCAGACTTCCATTCTACTCAATTTCTGATGGTTCTGAGTGATGATTGTCCTATATTTTAGTTCTAATTTTCATGTGGTTATGCAAAGAGGTGAGCCATGTCTGTCTACGCAGCCATCTTGTCACACCTGTCAATTCTTAGAGCATGCATAAGATATACATCATTGATTTAGAAAATTATTCATGGCCTTTTACTCTTAACTATTTGGTCATCATATGTCAGATCTTCCTAACTAGTTGATGTGTGCCTCACAATGCTAAATTCTAGCTTCTTAGTCTCTATATGATAGGTGTCAAATAAATACTTGTAAGGAGTTAATAAAATTTCACTGATCTGTGAAAAAGAAGACACACTATCTATGCAGTAATGGAGACATTTTTGTTAATAACAGGACAGATACTGGATACCAAAATGATCCTTAGAGTATCTTATCATTGAAACTCTCCTCCAGCAGACTCTGTGACTATCCATGAAAGAATGGATCTCACAAAACACTCTACCTTGGCCTCCATAGACTTTACTCTGTATTTTTATTAAGTTGCTCCACTAGACCTTTCTGTCCTATGAATGCCCTGTGTTTCATTTTGTACAGTGTGATAGAACTGAGCAGAGCATAGTGGGTAAATAATAATTTTATTTCCCATGTTTTTGCTTTCGGTAATTCAGATACTCATACAAAGACATTATTATCATCCTTAAGTAATGAGCTCTTTCCGGTTTATAGTTCCAGTTTATAAATAAATGAACATGTGCCATTATTGTCACAACATGTTTGGCAAATTATGTTTTCATGGTTCTGAAGATGATTTTGAAATACCTCTTTTAGAACAAAAAGAATATGAATATATATAGTGCCAGAAGACCTATTTTACTAGGTCAATGAAGGAGCCAGTTCATGTCATGAATAGTGTGGCATCTTCCTCACACATGGAGGTGTCCAGGTGGATTAAATTTGTCCTGGGAAATCTGCTAAGTGCACATCACCAGAGTGATTAGAATCATCATGCTTCATCTGTGCCAATTTACTAATTATTTTTAACTTGATGATGTCTACTAGTTCCATTCATTCTTCCTTAAATTTGTATCTTAGAAGATAAAAGGGAAGAAAACTCTTTAAAGAACAAAGGCATAGGTACCCATATGTCCTTCAGTGCAATATATTTAAGGTAGCTTTTCCAAACATGCATCAGCCAAGAGATTAATTTGCATTAAACATTAGGTAAATATTAGGCCTAAAGATGCAGGAATAACATTTTCTCAAGGTTGAAACAATTTGTGCAACCTAAGATTAATATCCCCTTTCCAATTGCCTTAAGAGCTCAGGTAATCTAATTACATGCCCCATATGATGTATCCACATTGCCTTTTTATGGTGGAAGCCTAACTTTCAATGTTTTCATTATGCATCATTGATGATTGGACCCAACTGAAACCCTAAAGATAAACTGCTGAATTAAAAAACCTACAAATCTGTCAGCTAACTGACCAAGGAGAATTTATAACAAAGATTGCTAGGAATGAGTCTGATTTATCCTGTGAAGGACTGGAAGGACTTACATATCTCAACGATCCGCTCAGGAATTACATTTCTTATCACAAATGGGCCTCTAAAAAACACTGATGTCAAATGACTTGTAGCATGGTATCTTGCTACAATCTATTTGAACAGGGATTTTAATTCAGATAGAATTAGAATTGCTGAAATTCCCTAATCATTTCTAGAAACCCCACAACCATTTATGGTATGATGTGTTCCAGACACTGAGAAAATCCCCACAAACCAAATGAAATTGTTGTTAATGTCATCATTTTACAAACATAAAACAAAAAAAATCCTGAGTATTAGTGAAGTTAAATAACTTGCAATGGGTCATCCAGCCACAAATAGAAAAAACAAATACAAGTCTGTTCTGTCTGATTTCAAGGTCTGTTTATCTCAAACATTCCTCACAGGATCTTTTCCTTCCTGAAATCACACAAGAGATCATGGATAAAGGTTGCTCTCTGACAATTTGGAGCTGAGGAAATTGCTCTCTCAATCTCTCTCACTCTGTCCCTCCCCCACCCCCCATTTGTATCTGTCCTCTGTACTAGGTGCCACTGCAGGCTGGCAGGAAGCAAGCTTGAAACAGGACTAATCCTCTCCATTTCCATTGATGACGGAGGATCCTAAAGGGAAAAGCAGCCCTTGAAGCGCATTTCATCTTGTAACAAGATTGCGCATCTCTTCCTGCTGGAATCTGGGTTGCCTTTGGAAACTCAGCTCATTACCTGAAGATGTGAGAAGTCCTGATTGACCTGTCCTGATTGTACAGCTAATAGAACTGTCAGATCTCCTGTCGTTTGGCCATCACCAGCCCTCAAATATAATAAAGGCCTTGAAGGCAATACGGCCAGTGGAACATCCCAAGGGCAGAAACTTCGAAAAAATGAGGCTGCTTGTTGAACTACATACTCCACTTCAAATGTCTGATTCAGAGCAAAGGGGGAGTGAATGTGATACAGCCTTGGTTTGTTGTTATTTTTTTTAATCGGTATAATTTTCTTTTCAATCTCAGCATGTTCGTATCACTTCAATCTATGAGTGTACCAAGTGTAGCAATGTACAGTTGAACCTGGCAAGATCAGACAAGGTCATTCAGAGAAGGCCATGATTTGTGTGTGTTGGAGGGGCTGTTAGTTGTAAAAGGTGCTCTGTTTTAAAGAAAAACTAAAATCCAGGTTTTAGTCAATACTATTAAATTCTGTTCAGTTTATTGAACATATCAACATGTATTGTGCTGCTGATCTTGACTGGCATTTTTCTCTCTGCTGAGGTTAGGTACAGAAGATGACAGAGAACTGATAATGCTCACAAAACATTGATATTCTCCTTTACATTTCCCAGACTCCCTTGCTATTTATTATGTTTAGATTGTATAACTAAGTTCTGATTAGTGAGACCAGAGCAGAGATGGTGTAAACCACTTCCAGAGCTGACTGCTGAAAATATTTCACATAACTCTCTAGGTCTCTCTTCCTTTGCTATATGACCTTGGAAGCCACATGTTCCAGATGGCATCACTACAAGGTACAAACAACCTCTATTCCTGGGTGTCTGCTTAGAAGGGAACGCCCTAGAGAGAGCTACCTGGCCCAGTTAGATTTTGAATAAGTGAAAAATAAACTTATTTTATTAACCTGTTGGGATTTCAGGGTTTGTTGTTATCACATAAACTATTCCAGTGGTTTGTAAAGTGTGGTTTACACAGCAGCAGCAGCAATAGCAGCAGCAGAACCTGCGAACTTGTTAGAAATGCACATCCTAGAGCTCACTTGAGAGTGTCTAAATCAGAAACTCTGAGGATGGGTCATAACTATCTGTGTTGTAGCAAGCCTTCCAGGTGATTCTGATGTACACTCAAATTTGAAAAACATTAATCTAAACTATCTTGTCAATATAGACATAATCCTTGATCTCAAGGATCTCGCAGTCTAGTAGACAGGTGCTTCTGTATCCTAAACCCACTCTTAGTTTTTCCCAAGACTTTCTTGCCTTAACTGAAACCAGGCTTTCTCCTGAGGACAGGGCATTCCTCCTAGCAATATCAAGGTGGTGCTATTTGTGCTATTTACTCTATTACTACTCACATTCCATACCTTGTGGTTAAAGATGGAATTAGTGTTCACTTTGCTTCTTCCCACCTAGTGTACTCCCTTACTCTCCTATGAAAGATTTTTCCTTTGAAGCCCCTGTCATTCAGTTCTGTCACCCCATCTTTCTCCTTTCTGGCTCATGTCATCTGACTGCCCCTGGGTTTCTTTTATTTGTTGATGATTTTGGCACCTGGATCAAAATCTTCACCTTCACCAAAATATGGATAATTTCTCTGTACATTTATACTTACTGAAGTCTCTCCTAGGTAAAATAAATTCTTGAACCCCATAAATTTCTACACTATTTCTCCTTTCCCCATTCACATCCAAATTTCTTAAAGAGTTGTTTATAATCATTGCTCCATTCTTTGCTCCTTTTAAAACTACTACAATCTAATTTAAGCCCTCAACAATCCGCCAAAACATCTTTCATGAAGGTCACCAGTGCCTTCCATGTGGCCAACTAAATGGATAATCTTGAAACTCCATTACCTAACTTGACTCTGATGACCACACCCTCCTTTTAAAACAATTTATTTCCTCAACTATCCTAATATCATCTTATATACTTCTGTTCTTCTCATATATTCTGTCCTGTTCTTTTGTGTCCCTTACACATACACATCTCCTTCAAAGCACAGTCCTGGCCTTGCATCCACCCCACATTTCTTCTCATGCTGCTCCTCTTCCCTAAGAATACTCAGCTAGAACTATTGTTCAAATATTATGAATGCCCAGACGATTGACAATTTATGTCTTTATTCGAGACCTCTCCTCTACAGAGTCCAAAATGTTCAACTGCCCACTGGCTTCTCTCAAACATACCTTAAACTCATCATGTCCAGTCCTAAATTTAGAATCTTCCAGCCATCCCCAAACCTGGTCTTCTTTCAGTGCTTCTTCTCTCATGATTCTCTCATCAATCCATTTGTATAATCCAGAAACCCATGAGTTATCCTTGATGCTGACTTTCCCCTCATTCTCTTTATCCAATAAATGACCAAGTTCTGTAATTTGATTATGCTGAATATCTCTTGAAATGTTTCTATTCTCACCCCCTCCACCAGCATCGCATTTGTCCAGCCCAATATTCACTCTTGTCTGGATGACCGTAATTCCTCTGAAGTGGCCTATCCACATCTATTCTTTAGAACGCCATCCTATTCTTTCGTTTTAAAATCTTTCAATAACTTTGCATTGTTCTTAGAATTAAGAGTAAAATCCTTTCAAAAATTGGTCCTTTTTACTTACAACACACTTCACACTCTTCTTCTTGCTATCTCCCCCATAGTCACAGGGTCTTCTCTCAGGTTCCCAATCTCACCATCCTTCCTCCTATTACAGGGCCTTTGCACTAGCGAGTCTTTCTTTCTGAAAAGCTCTCTCTCTACCCTTTGCCTCCTTATGTACTTTGCACTGTATCATGCTTATGATCATAACTCAAGGGTCACTTCCTTAGGGAAGCTTCCCCTGATAATTTAGTCTTCATTTGTTATATGCTCTCATATATTCCTTATCTTTCTATAGGGTCACTTTTGCAGTAGTTTTTTTTTGTATACTCGTAGTCTATGATATTTTTGTTAAATGTCTTTCTTGCTCACTGAACATGTGCTATAGAAGCAAGGACCCTTTCATTTGGTGTAATAAAAAAGAGTTTTATGGATTTTTTAATTAGTAAGACTTGGCTTTTTTTTTTTGCCACCCCATCATTTTCTATGTGTGGGGATTTGCGAAAGTTATTTAAGGTTCAATGAGTCTTAGTTTCCTCCTGTAAAAGAAACATAATATTATTTATCTTGTAGAGGTACTATGAGAATTAATGACATATATTAAAAAGCCAAGTATGTAGTAGATTTTTAATAAATGGCAGCCATAATTGAGTTGTAGTCATTATTATACAGTTTTCTGTGAACAGGTGACTATATTAAATGTTTATCAAAAAGAAAATTGAACTTCTGGCCAAGATGGAAGCATAGGTAGTCATGCTTTGCCTCCTCGCACAACTATAAGGATTACAACTACCTCAAAACAAAAAACAACCAGAACTACCAGAAAATTGAACTACATGGAAGTCCAACAAACAAAGATATAAAGAAGTAATACGCATCCAGATGGGTAGAAGGGGCAGAGACAGGGAGCTGTGGTGGAGAGAACGCTGTGAAGAGAAGCCAAAGAACTTACATGCATGACCCATGAACATGAACGGGGGAGAGGGGGTGATTGCTGGAGGGAAGGGAGGTACCAGGCAGAGGGGAGCAAAGGGCAAAATAATTGGGACAACTGTAACAGCATAATCAATAAAATATACTTTAAAAAAGAAAATAATTTGTTTTTATTTAATCTTTATTGTATTTTATTTCCATTACCATTTACTTCCCTTATACCCCCTCCCATAACAATCACCACACTGTTGTCCATGCGCATCGGTCCCTTTACCTTTTTTGCTAAGTCCCTCCATACTGTTTTCCATGGTGGCTGCACCAGTCTGCATTTCTACCAGTGATGCAAAAGAGTCCCTCTTTCTCCACAGCCTTGCCAGCACTTGTTGTCTGTTGATCTATGGATAATTGCCATTCTGACATGTGTGAGATGGTATCTCATTGTGGTTTTAATTTGCATTCCTCTGAGGATTAGTGATATTGAGCATCTTTTCATATGTCTATTGGCTAACTGTATGTCCTCTTTGGAGAAATGTCTATTCAGGTTCTTTGCCCATTTTTAAATTGGGTTGTTTGATTTTTTTGATGTTGAGTTTTCTAAGTTCTTAATAAATTTTGGATATTAACCCCTTATCAGATGTATCATTAGCGAATATGTTCTCCCATTCTGTGGGTTGTCTTTTTATTTTGTTGATGGTTTCCTTTTCTGTGCAAAACTTTTAATGTGATGTAGTCCCATTTGTTTATTATTTCTTTTATTTCCTTTGCTTGAAGAAATATATCCGATAAAATATTGCTATGAACAATGTCCAAGATTTTGCTGCCTTTGTTTTCTCTTGGGATTTTTATGGTTTCGGGTCTAACATTTAAGTCTTTGATCCATTTGAACATATTCTTGTGTGTGGCATAAGAAGATGGTCTAGTTTCATTTTTCTGCATGTATCTGTCTAATTTTCCTAACACCATTTATTAAATAAACAATCTTTAGCCCATTGTATGTGCTTGCTTCCTGTGTCAAATATTAATTGACTTTAAAGGTGTAGGTTTATTTCTGGGTTCTCTATTATGTTCCATTGATCTATGTGTCTGTTTTTATGCCAGTACCATGCTGTTTGGATTACTATGGCCTTATAGTATAGTTTGATATTAGGTAGTGTGAGTCCTCCAACTTTGTTCTTCTCAGGATCACTGTTGCTATGAGGCCCCTTTTGTGGTTCCATCTGAATTTTTGAAAACTTTGTTTTAGTTCTGTTAAATACGTCATTGGAATCTTGATAGGAATTGCATTGAATCTATAGATTGCTTTGGATAGTATGGGCATTTAATTATGTTAATTCCTTCTATCCATGAACATGGTATGTGCTTCCACTTATTTGTGTCTTCTTCAATTTCTTTTTTCAGTGTCTTATAATTTTTCAAGTACAGGTCTTTTACATCCTTGGTTAGGTTTATTCCCAGGTATTTTATTCTTATTGTAGCTATTGTGAGTGGGATTGCTTCCTTAATTTCTCTTCCTGTTAGTTTATTATTGGCACATAAAAATGCAACAAATTTCTGGACATTAATTTTGCATCCTGCTACTTTGCTGAATTCATTTATCAGATCTAGTAGTTTCTTTGTGGAACCTTTGGGGTTCTCTATGTACAATATCATGCCATCTGCAAATAATGACAGTTTTATTTATTTATTTTCAATTTGGATGCCTTTTATTTTTTCTTGTCTGATTGCTGTGGCTAGGACTTCCAGTATTATGTTGAATAGGAGAGATGAAAGTAGACATTTCTGTCTTGTTCTTGATTTTAAGGGGAACACTTGTAGTTTTTGTCAATTGAGTATGATGCTGGCAGTGGGTTTGTCATTTATGGCCTTTATTATGTTTAGGTATATTCCCTCTAATCCTACTTTGCTAAGAGTTTTATCATAAATGGGTGCTTGATTTTATCAAATGCTTTTTCTGCATCTATTGATATCATCATGTGGTTTTATCCTTCATTTTGTTTATGTGAGTAATCACATTTATCAATTTGTGAATGTTCTACCAACCTTGCATTCCCAGTATAAATCCCAGTTGATCATGGTATATATTTTTTGGGATGTATTGCTGCATTTGGTTTGCTAATATTTTGTTGAGAATTTCAGCATCTGTGTTCATCAAGGATATTGGTCTATAATTTTATTTCTTTGCAGCATCATTATCTGGTTTTGAAATTAGGATAATGCTAGTCTCATAAAATGAGTTTGGGAGCCTCCCTTCCTCTTGAATTTTATGAAATAATTTGTGGAGAGGTGTTAGTTCTTCTCAGAACATTTGGTAAAATTCCCCTTTGAAGCCATCTAGTCCAGGGCTTTTGTTTGTTGGAAATTTTTTGAATACTGCTTTAATTTCACTAAATATTAATCTGTCTAATCAGATTCTCTGATTCTTTATGATTTAGTTTTGGAAGATTGTATGTTTCCAGGAATTTATCCATTTCATCAGGGTTGGCCAGATTGTTGGCATATAGTTGTTCATGACATTTTCTTACAAACGTTTGTATTCCTTTGGTGTCAGTTGTTATTTCTCTCCCTTCATCCTGATTATATTTATTTGGGTCCTCCCTCTTTTTCTTGATAAGTCTGGTTCAAAGTTTGTCTATCTTATTTATCTTTTCAAAGAATCAGCTTTTGAATTCATGGATTTTTTTAATTCATTTTTTAGACTATCTCATTTATTTCTGCTCTGACCTTTATTATTTCCTTTTTTTTTTACTCACTTTGGTCTTTGTTTGTTGTTCTTTTTCAAGTTCCTTTAAGTTTGAAGTTAGATTATTTATTTGGGCTGGTTTTTTTTTCTTCTTTTTTTGAGATAGGTTTGTAATGGTATGATTTACCTCTCAGGATTGCTTTCCCAGTGTCCTACAAATTCTGAAGTGTTGTGTCCTTATGTTCATTGTTTCAAGGTATCTTTTGATTTCTTTCTTGATCTCGTTGGCCCATTTATTGTTTAATAACATGTTATTTAGCTCCCAGGTCTTTGAATGTTTTTCAGTGTTGTTCTTGTAAGAGATTACTAGTTCCATAGCACTGTGGTCAGAAAAGATGCTTCATGTGATTTCAATCTTCTTAAATTTATTGAGACTTGCTTTGTGTCTTAAGATGTGATCTATCCTAGAAAACATTCCATGTGCACTTGAAAAGTATGTATGTTCTGCTGCTTTGGGGTGAAATGCTCTGAGAATATCAATTAAATCCATTTGATCTAGTGTGTCATTTAAGGCCACTGTCACCTTGTTGGTTTTCTGCATGGAAGATCCACTGAAATCAATGTGGTATTAAAATACTATGACTGTATTTCTGTCAGTCTCTCCCTCTATGTCCATTAAGATTTGCTTTGCATATTTATTTAGGTGTCCTACGTTGGGTGCATAATTGTTTACTACGGTTATATATTCTTGTTGGATTGTATTTGTCTTTTACTATAGTTTTGGTTTTAAAGTCTATTTTGTTGGATATAAGTACTGCTACCCCAGTTATTTTTTCCTTTCCATTTTCATGAAATATATTTTTCTATTTCTTTACTTTTAGTCTGTGTGTATCTTTCAATTTGAGATGTTTCTCTTGGAGGAAGCATATATATGGGTCTCATTTTCTTATCCACTCAGCTACTCTTTGTCTTTTGGTCAGAGCATTTAAGCTATTTACATTTAATTTGATTATTGATAGATACATATTTAGTGCCATTTTATTGTTAGGCTACGTTTTGCTGTTTTGGGGTTGTTTTTTCTTTCTTTCTTTCTATTTTTCTTCTTCTTCTTAAAGCATCACTTTAACATTTGTTGCAGAACTGGTTTGGTGTTAACAAACACCTTTAGCTTTTTCTTGTCTGGAATGTTCCTTATTTCTCCTTCAGCTTTAAATGATAGTCTTTCTGGGTAAAGTAACCTTGGTTGTAGGTCCTTGCTTTTTATCACCTTGAATATTTCACAGTAGTTCTTTCTGGCCTGAAATATTTCTGTTGAGAAATCAGATAACAGTCTAATTGGTGCTCTCTTATATGTCACCACCTACTTTTCTCTTGTGGCTTTTAGGATTCTCTTTTTGTCTCTAAGCTTTGTCATTTTAATTATAATGTGTCTTGGTGTAGGCCTCTTTGGGTCCAACTTGTTAGGGACTCTCTGAGCTTCCTAGACTTGTGTGTTTTTTTCCTTCACCAGATTAGGGCAGTTCTTAGTCATTATTTCTTCCAAATAGTTCTAGATGCCTTGCTTGCTCTTGTCTTCTGATATTCCCATGATGTGGATATTGTTACACTTCATGTTGTCCAAAATATTTCTTAAGCTCTCCTCTTTTTTATTTTTTAATTTTTATTCTTCGTTCTTTTTGATGCTCTGCCTAGGTGTTTTTTTTTTTGTTTGTTTTTTTTTTGTTTTGTTTTTACCTTTTCTTCCAAATCACTGATTCGGTCCTCTGCTTCATATAAGCTACTGTTCATTCCTTCCAGTGTATTATTCATTTTGATATTTTATTATTTATTTCTCATTGGTCTTTTTTTGTGGTTTCCATGCCTTTTTTCATGCTGTTGAGTATCCTTATAATCATTACTCTAAACTCTCTGTCTGATAAAATACTTGCCTCTATTTCATCTAACTCTTCTGGAGAATTCTCTTGTTCTTCCTTTTGGGGTTTGTTTCTTTTTCTTCCTATTTTGGCTGTTTCTTTATATTTGTTTCTATCTAGTAAGTAGATCAGCAAACATTCTGGTGTAGGTCTTTGTCTGACACATCTTATGACTGGCCATGATCAACCTGTTTGGAACTATCAGTGATTTAAGCATGTGGCTCCTTCTGCTGGGCCTCTTTGTGTGTAGAATGAAGAATGCTGTGCACCAAGACTGGCTTTTATCAGCACTAGGCCCTAGGGAGAGTCAGCTGAAGTCTCATAGAGCTCCCTGAGATATGTGTTAGCTGTTAAACTAATCAATGATATAGCCTCAAGCTATAATCAGCGGCCCAGTTTAAGCCCCATAGCACCCTGTAGTTGGGGCTATTGTTTCCCCTCAGGCTGATGCCATTCAGAGAGGAGTGCACTGCCTGAGCAAGATGGCTTCTGCAACACAGGGATCCTGGCAGCTGTTCCTTCAGTTTTATCCTCAGGGCCACCAACACCAGAATCTCCTCAAGAACCACTAGTCCACTATGCCCTACTTCTGCCATAGCCTAGCGTAAGTAGCTATAAATAAAATTTTGTGCATTTGTCTTTTAATAGACTCTCTGCATCTCCAGCTGTCTCTCCCTGGCAGACAGAAACCCCACTACCTTTGACACCTGGATGTTATCTAGTTTCCTTCTGGCTCTGGTGCTGTCGACTGGGGAGCCCAGCTTGGGGTTTAGACCCCACATCGACTGCTGAAATATCCCTCTGAAACTTCAGCTGTCACATGTGGGAAGTGAGCCCTCTCATGCTTCCTCCTCACTCTGTACCAGTTACGTTTTAGTGAAGTGATTTCTTCTGTCTGTCTGTGGTTATAAGGCTTCTCTGCAGCTAGTGTTCAGTTGGTTATTCAGGATGATATCTCTATAATTTAAATTGTAATTCCAGATTGGTCCTGGGAGGAGGTTAGTGTAGCTTCCACTTACTTCTCCATCATCTTGGATCTCAGAAAATGATTTTTAAATAAAAATGCTATAAATTGAATGTTTGTGCCCCCCATTCATATGTTAATAACTAATCACCAGAGTGATGGTGTTTAAGGTCGAGCCTTTGACAGGTGATTAGGTCATGAGGGGTTAGTTCATATGAATAAGATTAATCGCATGAGAAATTAGACTCCTGAGTATTCCCTTGAACCTTCCATCATATGAGGACACAAGAAAAAGGACATTTTGAAAGAGGATGTGGCCTTCAGCAGACAATGACTCTGCCGGTGCCTTGATCTTGAACTTTCTTGCTTCCATAACTGTGAGAAATGACTTTGTTTTTATGAGCTCATCTTTGGGATTCCGTTATGGAAGCTCAAACAGATTAAGACCAAAGCTTTGTAAAGATTTTAAAAAGGTTCATAATCCCTGGTAATGTGTTTGATAAACTGCTAACATCAAATATACGTTAGCTTGTAAATGCCTGTTAACCTAAGGAGCTGGTTTATATTTTTAAATAAATGAGGGTGGAAAATAAGGGGAAATGAATTCTGACTTGCTATCTGATTATACTTTCTATTGTGTATTTAGATTTTAAAATTTCCATTGACCTTTAAATTAAAGTGTTTATGTATCACAGAATATATTTTATCTGTGATACATAAACACATTATAGAGAATATAATTATCACATCTTTTGGCAATTAAAAAAAATCCCATGTTGGATATCAGCTACAGCATACACACTTAAGTATATCACACATCATATGAGAGAAAGATAATTTCTGAGTCAGAATCCAAAGAATTGCAAAAATGGAAAGTTATTTTTAAATTTGCTCATTTTTAATTAGTTCATATAACATCATTTATCATAAACTGTAAGAGACCTGTTCATAAATATTAGAATTTGAAGGTCACATTTCTAGATAATATACCTGCTAGGCTTTCTCTAACTGTTCAATTGTTTACAAGTAGGTCATTTTTCACATGGATCAGACACACATATTACACTTCTCAAAAAAATCATTTCTAGGAGGTCATGGTCGAAGATCCCAAAAGAAAAATTTTAAAAGACATGTAACAGAATTAATATGTCTTTTTACCAATATGAAGCTCCTCAATTTTATCTTCCACACTGTTCAAAAGAGTTAAATGCCAGAAATCAATAATAAATCTTAAATGTTCCATGCCATCTCTGACAAGAGTGTAAATTAAAAGGCTGTCAAGCTATTTAGTTTTAAAAATGAAGATAGACTTACTGGCAGTCTCTTTTTTCCCACCATCGATGACTCTGACCATAAGAGAGGATATGAACTAACAAAACTAAGACAGGCAAAGAAAGAGTAGGACAAAGGAAGTGAGCAGCATAATGAAGGAAAGAAAGACAGAAAAAGAGCAGTTTCAAAACCAAGAATAGAAACAACTATTTTTCCACTGCCTCAAATACATAAATAATTTTTTTAAAAATCAGAAATATTTTCTCAGTAAGATGTGGTAAATAAACAAAATAGGCAGCTCTTCAGAATCAAGTGTTTTTAACTTAGATGCAATTATGCTTGTGTGGAAAGAGGCACTCTAGACCAATGTTTTCAAATTGAATTCTAAAAATAGATTACATTTTACATTTTCATTTTAGGAGTGGCCATACAAGCCTGCTACACATGTGGCTTTCCTATCAATCCAAGCAGTGGACTCTGATAGTCACAAGGCAACATCTCTTATGAATTAATTTGAGAGATGAAAGCAAGATTTGGAAAACTAATTGGATTTCTTATCTAATTGGCCCTGTTGGAAATAAATGAGATTCATTTCTTTCCCAGAAGTAAATGCTAGAACTAGGACTCATATATGCTAATTTCTATGTTGCTATCTTATTGTGTTCTTTCCTTTATACACATTACTATATATATTCTTCCATAAAAATACTGAAATGAACAACCACACAGGAAAGATTATGGTTAATCTGCTCAGATCACAAATAAAAAAATGAATAGATGATGATATTTATATTGTTATAGTAGGATATCATTAAAATGGATGGATTCAGACAGACTGTTTTCAAAATAGATCTGAATACCATTCCACACTGAAAGGAACAAGGACTCATCGGTAAAATGTTTAATTCCAGGGCTGGAATAAGGAAAACATAAGGTAAGCTTAGAATATCTTGGGCCAGAAAAATGAATAATACATTTTTTTAAATTTTAATTATAGTTGACATACAATTTTATATTAGTTTCAGGTGTACAACATAGTGATTAGGCAATTATACGACTTATGACATGATCACCTCTATATATCTGCACAAAATATTTGATAATTACACAAGAAAGAAGAATAAGGCTCTAGGGAAGCCTGGCACACACTACTTTAATCAAGTGCAAATATGAGCATCTCCAGCAATGGGACAAATCAGCACTGTACCACCTGATAGGATGCAACAAAGAGAAGCCAGCAACACTTCTGTGATATTTCTACTAAAGATGTATAATTTGAATCAAATCATAAAGAAATTCTAGACACCAAAATTGAGGGACATTCTACAAAAATACTGATGTGTAACTTCAAAGTATCAAGGCCATGAGAGTCAAGGGAAAACTGAGAAAATGTTTCAAACAAAATGAGACTAAAGAAACATAACTAAATTCAATATGATTCTGAATTGGATTGTTTTGTTGGAAAGAACATTATTGGATCATTTGGCAAATGAGATCTGAAGATCTGAAGATTAGATAGCAGTAATTTATTCATGTTAATTTCCAGACTTCGATGGTTGTTATGAGTTAAATTTTGTTCCTCCTTTAATTTATATACCAAAGTTCTAATTCCTCAAAGAGTGACTGTTTTTGGAAATAGGGCTTTTAAAGAGGTGATTCAGTTAAAATGGGTTTTGGAGGTGGGAGGGCCCTAATCCAATATGACTGATGTCTTCATAAGAAGAGGAGATTCTGACATGCAGAGAAACACATGTATGCATGGAGAGAAAGGCCATTTGAGGACACAGGGAGATGATAACTGTCCACCAGCCAAGAACAGAAGCCTCAGAAGAAACCAAACCTGCCAGTACCTTGATCCTAGACTTTTGGCCTCAGAACTGTGAGAAAATAAGTTTCTGTTCTTTAAGCAACCCAGTTTGTGGCATTTTGTTATGCCTACACTAGCAAACTAATACAATGGTTACATTGTAGTCATGTAGGAAAATGTCCTTGTTTGTAAAAATAATAATAATGATTAAGTCAAGTAACAAGGGTGATGAAGTATTAAGTTACTGGCTTACTCTCAAATGATTCAAGGGAAAAAATTTTTGAAATGGACCCATAAATTTTTTGTAAGCTTGAGATTTTTTCAAAATAATGTAAGTACATGCATAATATATAAAATCATATATATGTATATATAAATAGAAATATATATATGTAAACCTAAAGATCCCAAAAGAAAGGTTTGTGGAGTTGAGAGAGGGTCAGAAAGGATAAACTCCATGCTGCTTTTGACACACTCAAAGTGCTGTTCCAGATTACTACAAATAATATAGGCTGAGAAGAAATTAGTTTAACCCAAAAGATTAAATATATCAGTGGAAAGGTATACAATCTTCTTTTAATGAAATAGACTCTTAAGTCCTCTATAAATAGAAAACTCCTTAAATTTTATTCCCATACTTAACTAATTCAAGTACCTGCCTTCATCCTCTGTAAAGCTGTGACTTCAAACTCTTTTCAGGGGATCCCTATTTGGAAGCTCAATCCTATGGGGTCCCCAATTGTGCAAACAAGTAGAAACGGAGTGCTCTGGATAAAATAATGGTTCTGAATGAAATAAAGTTGTGTTCGTTCAGCCTATTTTTTCCTTTCTTCCTGATCTCAAGAATTCTAGGATGTCCACAAAGTTCCCAATTATATGAGGGCTCCTTTGGTTCTTTATCACCACATAACCCTTCATGAGCATAGATTGTCAGGGGAGTAACCATGGCAAAAGACTGGCACCATGCTATGGAAGGTGACACTGTCATATGGATGTTGCTGGCCCTTCTAGGGTAGCCTTCAATTCCGGTCCAGACTGCATAGTTCTCTTGGAGGTCCAGAAAACCTCTAAAGCAAAGATCATGTTATAGTGCTGTCTGGACCAAACCAAAGTATGTCTGAACCTACCTCAGGGTAGGTCCCCATTGGCTCTGAGAGGTTATTTGGCTAATAAAATCTTGTTAATGAAGTTGGAATTTCACCTAGATAAAATAGCTCAGTTCTGCCAGAGATTGAGAGAATTTTTTAAATTCAAAGGTCAGGCTAAGGTTTTTAAATTTCTGTAAAACCATATTTCTCAAACTATACTTTCTGTAACAGTTATTAATAAGAACTATGTGAGAAAATGATCTTAATAAGTATTCTATGAGAAATATTCAAATAAATCTGTGACACACTGAATACTATATCATTTTCTCTTTTTTTCCAACTGACATTAGCATATTAATGACCCTGAAAAGTCTTGTAGTAAAGGAACCTGCTTAACATTGTTAAGTCAAGTGATTCAGAATTAGAGGTAGAATCTTATAATATCCCTGGAAACTAATAATTCTCTGGATGCACTAAACAATCAAATCTAAAAACACCACAGGATGGGTCACTAGGTTAGAGCCAAATTCTCAAAACTGTCTAAGTCCCCAAAGTGATCAGACTGTGTGACCAAAGACATTAAATGGTTAAACAGAAATGCTCCTGAACTGTTGCTGAGGCATTGCAGGTAGGGAGTGGTTAGTGATATCACACAGGAAGTGTGTGATAAGGCAATTCCAACCAAAACAGGTTTATGCCTTCTGTCACTACCCTTGGCCTCCAGCTATCATCACCACAGAATGCAGAATGCTAATCCAATAAAAGAAGCATGGTCAGAAAGCTCTAGAATTAGAGATACAGACACCTACAGCATCACAAGGCCATTCCTGGGCTTACTCGTCGGCAGCCGTCTGTCTCGAGAGACGATGGTGTAGCTTCTTAAGAGTCTATCTGCACCGCCGAGAATGGTTGTGCAGTCCGACTCGGGAGTGACACAGTATCTGTCTCCTCCCGTGTTGAATCGACATCTTGCGATGACGCTGGAGTGTCCTCTCCAGTGAAGCTGAAGCTACAGAGCCTGGGCAGGGTGATATGGAGGGTCTGCTGTTGCCCATGCAGCAGACCCCCCTTCTCTTCGCAGCTGAAGGGCCCAAGGGAAAGACGGAGTCAATACAGCTTGGCTTCAGGTGCGCCGCAGGAGTTGCCGGTGTTGACTACAACGTCAAACCGCCTTAGGGACTTACTAGGCAAAAACTAATCGTATGATCTGTGATCAGCAATCAAAGAGCCCATGACTTCAGCTGATCACAATCTCAGTCTCTGCTAGCCTCTGTGGTTGAGAACTGTCAGCCATGCAATCCTAACTATGCCCTGTTAGCTTCTACTGTGCTAAGAACAGATCCTTGAAGCTCTCTCATTTCCTGGTGTCTTGAGAGTTCAGTAGACTCTTCTGAAGTAAGAACACAAATGTTTCCTCCAAGTAGCACTCTTATTGGCTTGAGAAGGAAAGAATTGTGTGTAACATTATCATATCTGAAATCACAACTTTTTCAGACCTTATTATCTCTAATACTGCTGCATGAAACCTAAATTCCATTGCCTTCTATCCTCATTATCCAAAAGACCTGTCCACATGTATCTGAACTAGTCAGGAAGTCACAGTTCAAGCTAGAGTGTTATTGTTGTTGTTTCCAGATTCCTCAGCCTACGTATATCACTAGAGGCTAACAATTGATTGAGGAAATAATGCATTTCACAGAATGCATTCAGTCAAGTCTCAGTTTCAAACTACTTATGACTCTATCTCTCTCTCTCTCTCTCTCTCTCCCCCCCCACTCCCTCCTTATCTCTCTATGTATATATAAAATTTTCATTTCTGAGTATGGGTTCAGTTAGTCTTAACAAAACTGTTATATAGATACACCTGAATTGGCTGGTTACCTCCTTGGCCAATATAGTCAAGATTCGGAGTCAAGCTTCTGAGTCATTCTGGACATCACAGCATACGATCATAAGTGTACTTGCTACCTTTATTATTTTCTGAGGCATTGTCACCCACAAAAATGTATTTTTAACTTTCAGGTCAAAAGAAAACATCAAAGATGTAGAATTCCCCTACATAAACTTTGTAATATTCACATTTCAATTTTGCTACTCCCTTTCTCCTTTTAATACAGGGAGTCCATTTTAATAAATCACTTTATTTTTCAGATAATTATAATTTTTTTCTACCTCCTCACAACCTGAAGAAGTTTTTCTTGTGACTATCTGAGCCTGAACCTTTATTCCCAGATCCTAAGTTCTCATTCACATGTAAAGTTCCTATATTTGTTTAGGGGCTTAGTCCTCTTCTCAGAGACATGGCCAGCCTCTCTCAAGGTTTGTTACTAAGAAGACTACTAGCCTTTCAATTGAAAACAAAATTTAAGTGAAAAAAAGGTTATATTTATACTCATAATACATTCATATCACTTACACCAAATTCTTGATAACAAATTTAAATACAGTTGACCAAAAAAACCTTTCCAAATAATTACTAGCTGACATCTTAATCTTTGGGCTATAATATGTTGTTCTTAAAAGTTTTTTCAAAATATTATTCTAATTTCATACAATGGATTTCTTAATGATTTTGATTATATTTTATTTACACATTCTATATATTTTCTAATAATTATTTATTTTTAAACATATTTAACTTAATTTTTAAAAATTATTCATAATCATTATTTTATCTGTTTAATTTTATTTATACATATTTTAACTATATTTTGTGTTATATTCTTTTTTAAGACAAAGAGCTTCACCAAACATAAATCTTTGATGTGTAACTTTTCCTCACATAGTAACCTTATAACAACAACTATGCATTTAGATTCAAGTTCTTTCTAGTCCAAAATGATTTCCACATAATGGGGCAAATTTATTTGGTAATTATCACTTCCCTAAAACTAGAGTAGCATTTAGTGAGCCCAAAGGATGATTCTAGGCACTGAGAAATGGCTTAATATCTATCATTTCTATGTGATGAAGAGGACCTTTATAGGTAAAACAAACAAACAAAACCCTCTATATGTTAAAAAAAGAAAAAGAAAACATCTGCCATTTTCAGTTACAGGAAAAGGATGACCTATCCTTTCCTTGGGCAGTGATACTTCCACTCCCTCAGAAGTGAGGTTAGCCATCTCTTCAGGTCTCAGAGTTCTCCTCCTATGTTGCCAGAGACATTGGAGAAGAAGAGAGGAAGCACAAGAAATACTGGGAAATGAATAGAGAACACAGAAGATAAGAAAAGAGTTGCTTCTGTTTAGGGCCAAGGCCAAGCAAAATAGCTATTGGAGGAGGAAGTAGCAGGTACATGCTGTTAGGAGAAGGTCTCAGAGTGGTTTTTTAATTATTAAGCATTATTTTAGTTCCTTCAGGCTACTATATCAAAATTATAATAGACTGGGTGGCTTAAGTAACATTTATTTATCACTGTTTTGGAGGTTGGGAAGTCAAAGGTCAAGGTGTCAACACATTTGGTATATGAGACCCTACTTCCTGGCTCACAGACAACCATCTTCTCACTGCATCCTTATATGGTGGATGAGGTGAGGGAGCCATGTGGAGTCTCTTTGATAAGAGCACTAATCTCATTCTTGAGGGCTTCATCTTTACAACCTCCCAAAGACCCCACCTTGTAATACCATCACATCCAAGCTTAGGATTTCAACATATGAATTGGGATGGGGTGCTGGGTGGGGGAAAACACAAGCAATTCAGTCCATAACAAGCATATGTAAAGAAATACAGTTTCATTATTTTCAGGTACACACTACCAGGAAGTAGAGCAAGACACTATAATTAGATAATTTTTTAAATAATTGCTTTAAATAAAATCTGAATGGGTTGTAAATAATTAATCAATTATTTGACTATTTCTGAAGTGCTTGAGAGTATTTAACTATTTTGTTCTCCTCCAAATATCAGTAACTGCCTACAATTTTGTTGATACCATTTAGTACCATAGTAAAGCTTTCTTTGCAACCTCTCCCAGCAATGGCCTCCACCTGACCTGACATGGGCGCTGCCTTTTTCCACTGAAACAAGCTCTCCTCCAGCCGTTATCCATAGAGTTCTACTGTCATATTTTTGTCCTGGCTGAAACCCGTCTCCCCTAAGATTGCTGCTCCTGAAGATCATGAGGCTCAGGAGATTGTTCTGGCTCATTTTCTTAATCTATGTGTAAGGGTTAAGAAGTGGGGTCAGCATTTTCTTTAGTCACTCATGCTACTTCCAGTTTATTATTTTTTCCTGCTGTATAGTAAGCCCTGTTCAGTGTAGGATCCTACATTTTTGCCATACCATTTTCACTCTTCCTCATCTCTGTCAATTTTGATCTCCAGTCACTCTATCCCACTCTGAATATTAATTGACCTGGCGCAAATTCTTCTTCAATACTCCAAGTACAACCAATATCCTGTCCTTCCTGTGTGACTTCATGTGGAAGGCCATCCAGAGCCCTAGCCTTATGATTCCTCCAAGTTCTATTGGTGGTGGCCTTTGTCATACCATCCACTCCTCCTCATGGTCACACTGGGGACATCTTATTACTTAGAACCTCTTTTGAATTCATGCCCTTTTCTCTCTCTAACCTTCTCGTCCTCCCTTCCTTTACTCTCACTATAGCAGTTCAAAAATGTTAGCAAAATTTTTATTCCCCTGACACCACCCTCTTCCAATCTATCAGTTTTAATAATTCTCTCCCCTGTGTTGATTCTCAGGACACATGGTCTATCACTGCCACTTTAGCTTCTTTATATCCTTAATTATAAAGATTACTATCAGAAATAATATTAGTTCTTTGTTTGTTTTATGACTTTTCCACTAGAACATAGCCTCCTTAAGAACAGGGACTCTGGTTCACTGGGGTTTCCCCAGGGGCTAATGGAGTGAACCTCTGATGACCTCACACACAGAATACACTCATTAAATATTTGTGGAAGGAAGGTCAAAGGAGAGAAGAAAGGACAAAGTCTTTTCTTCGATCCAGAGACTAAGCACCCCTTATTTAGTCCAACAAGCTTACACCTAGAACAACTTCTCAGAAATATTTATATTACAATGATTCATTAAATTTAAAAATATATTATTCAGCATTAGAGGCTTCATTTAATGCCTCCTGGTATAAGTATATAAAAGAATACTTAGTCAATACAAAGATGACCTAGAAGAATATTTAACAACATGAAAAAGTTCACATATTTTATTAATTATAGTATAGAATATGTAGTATAATTTCATATTGATAGAATATATAGGCTTAAAAAAAAACTGAAGAAAAAAAATCTACATGGCTTTAGATGACTTTTGAGATACAACACCAAAATCATGAAAGAAAAAAGTGTGACTTTATTAAAATTTAAAAATTTTTCTCTGTCAAAGGCACTGTTAAGAAAATTAAAAGACAAACCACAGAGAGGGAGAACATACTTGGCAAAACACATTTGATAAACGACTTGTATCCAAAATATGCAATGATCGCTTAAAACTCAACAATAAGAAAGTATACCACCCAATCAAAAAAAGGGCAAAAATATCTGAACAGACACCTCACCAAACAAGATAAATAAATGGAAAATAAGCACATGTAAAGTAGCTCAACATTAGTTGTCTTGAAGAAATTGCAAATTAAAACAACAATGAGATATTACTGCACAGCTGTTATAATGGCTAAAACCCAAAAGGCTAACCATCCCAATTGTTGAGAATGTGGAATAACAAGAACTATTATTCATTGCTGGTGGGAATGCAAAACGGTATAGCCATTGGAAAGAGTTTGGCAGTGTCTTGCACTCCCAGGTACATATTTAAAAGATTTCAAAACTTATCAGCACAAAAACCTGCATGTGAAATTTTATAGCAGCTTTAAAGTAAAAATGAAAAGCAACCAATTTGTCCTTTAAAAGCTGATTAGATAAACAAATTTTGGTGTAATTCTTTGGGGACAAAATGCGGAATATTATTCAGTAGTAAAAAAAATTAACTATCAAGCCATATAAAAATTATGGAATTATCTTAATTCCATTTTGCTAAGTGCAAAAAACCAGTCTGAACAGGCTCACATACTATATGATTCCAATTATGACATTCTGAAAAAAAGAATCTAAAAAGACCAGTTGTTAGGAGATGTTTGAGGGAGGATAGGAGTGTTGCTTGGTGATGCATAGGGGATTTTTAGGGCAGTGAAACTATTTTATATGAAACTGTAATGATGGATACATAACACACTTGTCAAGACCCATGAAACTTTATAGCATAAAGAGTAAACCTCAACACATACAATGTTCCTGAAAAATCACTTAGGAGGTCTTGGGGATCCCAACATGGAATGCAGAACATGACAAAAGAACCTAATTGTATCATTAATGCAAGAAACAACTTCACTGACAGTAGTGGGGGAAAGGTGTTGACTAAGTAACTTTAGAAATGAGTGAAAACAAGAAGACTAAAGGCAAAAGTAACTGTATATAAATACTGTAGTCTAGTTAAAAAAGTTGTTTCCCATAGAATTACCTCTTAACAATTCTGACTCTGCTCTACATGTATACTAGAACTGAACCATATGTCCCTGCTCTCTTAACTGAAAGGTCATAAAGCAATGATACCCCAGTGTCAATAAGCACATCTAACACCCAGCTCTTGGTTTCTAATAATGAAAGGAACAGGGCTCCTTGGAGAAATTGGTGATTAGAATCCAGGCCTTGAAGATGAACCTAGAAAATCTTGCAGCACCAGAAAGTGAGAAAGTACTCAAACAAACAGAACTACTTACAATTATGGAGGTATGTCAAAGCACAAGGATGCAAGAGCTGACTGAAAGAGATCCCAATGGTCAAAACTTGAAAAACTTGAGCAAGAAAATAAAGCAGTGCTCACTTTGGCAGCACACACACTAAAATTGGAACAATACAGAGAAGACTAGCATGGCCCCTGCGCAAGGATGACACACAAATCTGTGAAGGGTTCCATATTTTGTGCAGGGTCCTGGTGGGCATCTTCACACCCTTTGATTAGCTCATAGGAACTAGAAGTCAAAGCACGATGTGTGGCACTCAGCAAAATCATGACTTTTCACTATAAAAATATATTTTTTAAGAAAATAAAGCAGTATTGGATAATAACCCAAAGCATAAAATATATATCCAGACTTCATATTGATATAAATCAATCAATCAATCAATCAAATCTTCCATGCAGAAGATCCCAAGAACTTTGTATGAATACTCCACCCTCAAGTTGGTGAAGCATAACTCCCCACTCCATAAGTTTGGGTTGTGCTTAGAGGGTTCCTTCCAAAGAGTACAGCATGGGGAAGGGGACAGAAAAGAGTCACTTTGCAGTGCAGAAAACTGAAAAACACAACTTCATCCAGGCGATCGAGATCAATATCCACATTGATAAGTCATGCGTATATGTAACCTTGATATGATGGGATCAGAATGGCATTTTACTTCCATGGTCTTTTTTCTGAAAGCCCCAAACCCAGTCTAATTTTGAGAAAAATATCACACAGTTCTCAGTCAGGTAACATGCTAAAAAATGCCTAATCAATACTGCTTCAAAAACTAGAAAAGGTGAGAAACAATCACAGCCAAGGAGACATGACAATTAAATATAATGTGGCATCTTGTATGAGACCCTGAAACAGAGAATGAACATGAGGTAAAAACTAAAGAACTCTGAAAAAAATATATTATTTAGTTAATAATAATGTATTAATATTTGTTCATTAATTGTAACAGATATACCATACTAATGCAAGATATCAATAATAGAAGAACTGGGTACAGGGTATATGAAAAACTCTATATTTTCCTAGCAACTTTTAAAACTTATAAAACTTTTAAAAAGTATATTTAAAAAGATTAATAAAAGGACATTTAAAAAGACTTCTGGCCAAGATAGAGGCGTAGACAGACATGCTGCATCTCCCTCCACAACGAAGAAGGAATACAACTGCCTCAAGATTAGAGACAACCAGAAGTTCCAGAAAATCAATCTGCATGGAGGTCCAACAAACAAAGATATAAAGAAGAAATACTCATCCAGACAGGTAGGAGGGGTGGAGCTGGGGTGGAGAGGATGCATTGTGGTGGTGGCGGCAGCGGCAGCAGCAGCAGGCAGTTGGAAAGCACAGTTACACATTTTAAAAAGTCAGGAGGGACACCTGAGGAGCGTTCCCAGCTCCTCACCAGACCTGGAAGCTCACGGTCCCAGCACCAGGGAAAATCAAGCCTCATTGCTTCTGACTGTGCAGACCAGTGGGGGTTAGGGCAGAGGCAGAAACTGCCAGTCTCTCAGCAGAGTCCACTTTTTTAAAGGGCCCCCATGGTCCTAGAACATCCACACATCCACCCACTCTGGAAACAACGGCCGGGGCAACAGCTAGAGGGGTGCCAGTCGGAAGTGGAAGAAGTGCCTGGAAAAAAGGTGAGTGCTGGGAAAGCAGCATTGTTCCCTCTCAGACCCCTCCCCCACATACAGCGCCACAACGTGGTGAAACAGGTCACCCTGCACTGATGAATCCCTAAGGCTCTGCCCCTTAAAACATAATGGAAGCGACAGCTCTACCTAAGAAACAGAGGCAAACAAACACAGGAGCCTGTCAAGATGAGGAGACAGGGAAATATGGTCCAAAAGAGGGAATGGATCAAGGTTGCAGTGGGAGAGCTAAGTGAGGAGGAAATAGCCAACCTATCAGATGAGGAAATAGCCAACTAACAGACGCAGAATTTAAAACACTGGTGATAAAGATGCTCACAGGATTGACAGATATGCTTGAGTACGGCAAACACATAAAAGAAAAAATGAAGGCTATGCTAAGTGAAATGAAGAAAAATACACACAAAACCAATGGTGAAGGGAAGGAAACCGGGGTTCAAATCAATGATTTGGAACATAAGGAAAAAAAAAACTGTCAACCAGTACAGAATGAGAAAACAAGAATTGAAAGAAATGAGGAGAGGCTTGGGAACCTCTGTGACAACTTTAAACGTGCTGACATTTGAATCATAAGGGTTCCAGAAGGAGAAGAGGAAGAGCAAGAAAATGAAAACTTATATGAAAAAAATAGTGGAGGAAAACTTCCCAAATTTCACGAAGGAAATAGACATACAAGTCCAGGAAGCACGGAGAGTCCCAGGCAAGCTGGACCTAGAGGGGACCACAACAAGACACATCATGATTAAAATGACAAAGGTGAAAGATAAAGAGAGAATTCTAAAAGCATCAAGAGAGAAGCGGAGGGTTGCCTACAAATGGATGCCTATAAGACTATCAGCTGATTTCTCAAAAGGTATTTTGCAGACAAGAAGGGATTGGCAAGCAGTATTCAATGTCATGAAAAGCAAGGACCTACAACCAAGATTATTCTATCCAGCAAAGCTATCATTTAGAATGGAAGGGCAGATAAAGTGCTTCCCAGACAAGGTAAAGCTAAAAGAATTAATCATCACCAAGCCATTATTATATGAAATGTCAAAGGGACTTACTTAAGAAAAAGACACACTAAAATGACAACAAACTCACAACAATCAACAACTGAATCTAAAAAATAAAAAGAAAATCCACCTAAGCAAACCAGAATAGGAACAGAATCATAGGTATGGGGATCATTTGGAGAGTTATCAGCTGGAAGTGGGAAGGAGGAGAAATGCAGAAATGATGCAGGGATTAAGAAGCATAATCGGTTGGTACAAAATATACAGGGGGAAGTTAAGAATAATATAGGAAAGGGTGAAGCCAAAGAACTTCTATGCATGACCCGTGGACATGAACTAAGGGGGGTGGGATTGCTGAAGGGGAGGGGGGTACAGGGAAGGGAGGAAAAAAGGGGGAAAAAAGTGGAACTACTGTAACAACATAATCAATAAAATATACTTTTAAAAAAGAAACAGTTAAAAAAATTTAACAAAAAAAAAGAATGAAAGAAAGAAAAAAAAAAAAACAAATACCTTATCAGTGATTGTGTTTTAGTGATGGGATTACAAGTGGCTTTTCTGTTTGCTCATCAATATTTTTAAAACAATACTATTGGAGTTTGATTTTTAGCACTTCAAGGCTTGACACTAGCCTAATGGCCTTAGCATTTGATGTTCTGCATCTTCAGACAGGCACAGAGTTTCGGCCCTTGTTAAGTAAGTGACACTGTTTGTACCTCCAGGGAAGGAGTCCCACTGCATTGAGCATCCCACCACAAGGAGCAGCAGTGCCAGGATGACAACCTACTGCATGGTTCGCATGTGTCAGAGTTGCCAAGAAAGATACAACTCCCCCAGGAACTGTATGGAACAACACTTGACTCACATGGAGAAGAGACAGAGTAGGATCAACCTCAATGGTGAGCTTCCATCCCACAGGGCCAGTGGGTCTTGCCCCACAGCTGACACAGGTCTGCACTAACCATTCTTGTGTTACAGGTGAAGAACCCCCTTTTCTCCCTGCTAGGAACAGATATAGCAGTGGGTGCCACATGCACACACTTTAAGCAGAAGGAAGAAGCACACATCAAACCCAGAACAGGGAAGAGATTCCCAGACAAGGCAATATCCCCAGCACAGGCTGTAAAGGGCTTATTATAGCCACATAACAAAATTGTCTGGGCCCGAGGCACACTCTTACACAGCACCTACAGGGTCAGCAGACTGTTTTGACTCCCTTTCCCCAAACTCCTCATTCATAGGAAAACATACCAGGCAGTGTAACCTCCTTTTGAAAAAGAAGATAAAGGAAATATAGTGATCTCATAGTGAGTGATAGAGGTAGGTAATTTTAAATATCAGAGGGATACAGTAAACCACTATTATTAGAAAACCAATTACATTAGCAAATTAAAATTTAGGAATTATGCCAGAAAGATAACTGCAAAATTAATAATGCCTAGAAGAAGTAAAATCTCAAGTTCTCTGGAAAGATAATCCTTTGCATACGTTACAGAATTCACAGGGAGTCCAACAGAGCAGAATTTTTTTCACAAAGGATGGAAGCATCTCAGAAGGGACATGAGAAGACATCAATCAGTTCTACTCTTGGCTGTCTGGAATCCCTCTAAAACTTGTCCTTCACATCTTTCTGAAGTGCCAAACACCAATGACAATAGTTTATTTGCCATCAAGGCAGCTACTTTCATTTTCAGATAGATTCCAAAATCAACTTACATAAATCAAGACTAAAATACTTTATGATGATTTGTTTGTGGTTTGGAAATACCCAATTACTAAATAATAATTGTGAATTGAAGAGATTAATATTATTTATATAATGACTCATGTCTGTTGTCTAGAAATGTTGTATGGATATAGAAGTTAAGAGCTTAAGTTTATATTATATGTTGGGCACTTATTTAACTTCTCAGTGCTTCAGTATTTCCATTTGTAAAATGGAGATATTTGTAGTCCCTACCTTATAGTTGTTGTAAGGGTTAAATTGAATTAGTTATGCTAAGTGCTTAGCATAGTATTTGGCATGTAGCAAGTTCTATATGTTAGCTGTTGTTTGAAGTAAGTGTACTTAGTAGCTTTTACTTTTTCACATTCCTCCTGGATCTCCATACCCAACATCATAGTGCCTCTCCCCTCCCCCATGCCTGCCAGCCTCTTATTCATTTCTCCCCAATTCACTCATAGACTGATGCCAGGTTAAGCTTTCTTTTTATATTAGCAAAAATTTTGTTGAGATATAATTCACATTCCATAAAACTCACACTTTTAAAGTATACCATTCAATGGTTTTTAGTATATTCACAGACTTGTGCAACTTTCACTATTATCAAATTACATAATGTTTCATCATCCACAAAAGAAACTCCACACCTATTAGCAGTTACTTCTGTTTTCCCCCACCCCCAGCCACAGACAGACAAACCCTAATCTACTTTCTGTCTCTATGGATATGTTTAATCTCTCATTCTTGTCAACACATTATTATCCATCCTAGTAGGTATAAAAAGCATTATCTCATGGTTTTGATTTGTATTTCCCTAATTACTAATCTTATGTGCTTTATTGGCCATTTGTACATATCCTTTGAAGAAATATCTATTTAAATCCTTTCTATTTTTCAACTGAGTTTCTTTTCATTGTTGATTTATGAGGGTTCATTATATATTCTGGATATAAGTCCCTCATCAGATATATGCTTTGCAAATAATTTCTTCCATTCTTTCTTGATCTTGTCTACTGAAACACAAAATTTTATCTTTTTTATATATTGATTTGAGAGAGAGGGAGAGAGAGAGAGAGAAAGAGAGAGAGACATCAATTTGTTGTTCTACTTATTTATATAATCATTGGTTGATACTTGTATGTGCCCTGACTGGGGATCCAACCTGCAACCTTGGCATATTGGAATAATGTTTTAACCAATTGAGCTGCCCAACCACAGCATAAAAGTTTTTCATTTTGATTCATTCCAATTAATCTGATTTTTCTGTTGTTGCTTATGCTTTTGGTGTCATGTCCAAGAAATCATTGACTATTCAAGGTCGTGGAAAGTTACTCTTATGTTTTCTTCTAAGATTTTTATAGCTTTCATCACACATTTGGGTCTATGGTTTATTTTGAGTTAATTTTTGTGTATGATATGAGGTAAGGGTCTAGCTTCATTCTTTTGCCTGTGGACATCCAGTTGTCCCAGAACCATTTGTTGAAAGTACTATTCTTTCCTCATTCAATTGCCTAGGTACCCTTGATGAAAACCAATTGACCATGAAGGGAAGGGTTTATTTCTGAACTTTCAATTGTATTCCTTTAATCTATATGTATATCTTTATGCCAGTACCACAGAGTCTTGATTACTACAGCGAGTTATGTGATAAGTTTCAAATAAGGAAATGTATCTTCTAATTTTGTTCTTTTTCAAGGTATTTTCAGGGTATTTGCATTTTTATATGAATTTTAGAATCATTTTGTCAATAACAAAAACAACTAGATGGGATTTTGATAGAGGTTTCATCGGAATATGTAGGTCAATTTCAGGAGTATTGTAATATTAATATTGTCTTCAATCCATGAACATGGAATGCCTTTCTACTTGTTTGAATCTTCTTTAATTTGTTCCAACAGTGTTTTCTAGTTTTTAGAGTACATATCTTACACTTCTTTTGTAAAATTTATGCCTAGATATTTTATTCTTTTTGATGCTAATATTAATGGAATTGTTTCCTTATTTCATTTTTGAGTTTTTCAATACTAGAGTATAGAAATACAATTAAATTTTGTATGCAGTAGTCCCTCACTATATCACAGTTCACTTATTGTGGCCTCACTGTATCACAGATTTTTTAAAATATTATATTTAATTATTTATTGTGGATTTTTCACTACGTCGCGGGATTTTGTGATACTGTATACATATGTTGTTAAAGTTACGTAGGTTTAAGAGCATAGAATAAATTTAAGGTTCCTACTTTGCGGGGGGGTCTGGAAAGTAATACCCATGATAAGTGAGGGAATACATTGATCTTGTATCCTACAACCTTGCTGAACTCATTTATCTAACAACTTTACTGGATTCCTTGAATTTTATACATACAAAATCATGTTATCTGCAAATGAAGGTAGCTTTCTTTACTTCTTCCTTTCCAATGTGGATGACATTTATTTCATTTTCTTCCCTAATTGCCTTCTCTGGACCTCCAGTACAATGTTGAAGAGAAGTGGTGAGCACAGATGTCCTTATTTTGTATCTCATTTTCGGGGAAAAGCTGTCAGACTTTCACCATTTATGATTTTTGCTATGGGCTTTTCATAGATGAGCTTTATCAGGTTGAGGAAATTCCCTTCTATTCTTAGTTTGTTGAGCATTTTTTGAAATCATGAAACAGTGTCAGATTTTGTGAAATGCTCTTTCTGCACAGGTTAAACTTTCTAAAGAACAATTCTGATTGTATGACTTCAACACTCAAAACCTTTCAGTGGCTCCATACTGCCCACCAATTAAGCAGATGTTTCAACTTTGAGATGCCATAACAGAATGAAATCCTCAGAAATCTTCAAACAAAATGAATATATTTTGCATTTGGGAGAAATGTGAATCTGGGAGGTGGTGGCGGGGGTGGGGGGTGCGGGGAGTAGGTGAGATAGTGGACTGTAGAAGGCTCTAATCTCCAGAAGCTATAAATATGATTCATCATCATTGCTGTGATTATGTTCTATGGCATAGTTGACTTTAAGATAGGAAGATATCCAGGTGAGCCTGAACTAATTACATGAGCCCTTAAAATCAGAGCTTTCTCCAAGCAATAGCACAGGAGGAAGTGAGAGAAACTTAAAGTATGAGAACAATTCAATGTGCAGTTTTTGGTTTAAAGGTGGAGATAGCCCGATAAGAAGGAATACAAGCAGACTATAGGCGCCACTCCTTGCTGATTGCCAAGGAACTAGACTCTGCCAACAATATGAGTGAGTTTGGAAGCAGAATATTTCCCAGGTCCTCCACAAAATTACCCAGCCCAGTGAACACCTTGATTTTAACCTTGTGAGACCTTAAGCATAGGGACTCAGTTGAACTCACCCAGACTTCCAGTCTACAGAACTGCACATTCATAAATGTGTTGTTTTCAACTTCTACATGTGTAGTAATTTATTATGCAGCAATAGAAAAGTAATACAAGGACTGATAAAGAGCCATCCAAGTAGTAGAGGAGGTCAGCACACTCTTCAGGAGTTGGGTGTAGTAAGCAATGTATTATGCTAGGAGATGCTTGTGTGGACAGATGAAGGGGTTCTATCCAAAGTAACCTCACAGGGTGATCTGAGCATAAATTCCTAACTGGGAAGATCATGGTCAGTATTCACACTCTAGGGATATAATTTCTTTACTAAAAGACTCATCTTTGCCTTAAGTAAGAGCTGTCCATTGTTTCTGTGCATCTAGGTTAACACAGCTTTGAAATAAGATGTAACAACCCTCAAGAGAGCACAGAATCTTGTTATCTACCCTGTAACCCAATTCTCATCTTGCTTTGTCCCACCTCCATGTAATCTTCTTTATGTTCCCTCCTAATTTCAAATGTATTAAAGAAGCTGCAACACTGTTATTATCGGGAGCATTTAAAATTTTGCTCCCTGGCATGTGTCATCAGTTTGGCTCAAATAAACTCTTATAAAAATTCTCTACAAGTTTGGACATTTTTTATGTCAACACTTGGAAAAAGCAAGCATCGCTGCCCAGGAAACTTCTCAGCCACATGAAATCCTTTCTTCATTTGAAAAATCTTGGACTTGTTCGACTGTTATCGGTATTCCTGCAGTCTGACACCTCAAAAGCATGATCATTTAATTTTATTCCCCACAGTCAATTTACAAACACTCAACAAGGGAAGGATATGGAAATATGAAAGTTTTCATAACTTGCTTTTTTGTGTGCATGTTCCTGTGTAATTTGCCCAGTAGAGACTAAAGAAAACTTGTTTGAATAGGTACCAAATAAGAAGTAGAAGGTTGCAAATGGATGATATAACTGTCCATTTATATCTTATTGAGGAGGAATTCAATTATTCACAAGAAAGGTAAAAACAATCCAGTGGCCATGGACAGATGAAATGAATGGATGCACAAAATGTGGTATATACGTACAATGGAATATGACTCAGCCATATAAAAAAAAAAGAAATTCTAACACATTAGATGACATTATGCTTGAAGACATTATGCTAAGTGAAATAAGCCAGTCACAAAAGGACAAATAGTGTATGATTACACTTACACAAGGTATCTAGATTAGGCAAATTCATCAAGACAGGAAGTAGAAAGGTGGTTGTCAGTGGTGTGGGGAGAGAGGAATGGGAAATTTGTGTTTAATGAGTGTAAGTTTGTTTTAGAAGATTAAAAAGTTCTGGAGATGGATAGTAGTAACTGTTGCACAACAATGTGAATGTCCTTAATGCCAGTGAATACAATTAAAAATAGTTAAAATAGTGTTATGTTATGTATATTTCACTGCAATTTTAAAAAGACGGATTAGATTAGTTTCCCTTCTTTGGAAATCATCATCAATTTGTGTTAAAAATATTTCACCGTGGATAACTTTCTATAAAACTCCTTTCAGTCCCATCTACTCATTTGTGTGAAAAATTTTCTCAGAATTTACATATTATAAAACACAAAATAGGAACACAATTACTGCTGTATCATATCTTTCTAGCAACACTGGGGCACATGAACTAATTGAAATCAAACAGCACTGTCTCAATCGGGGATGCATTTGCAATAAAAATTTTCTTTGTTTATCTAATTATATTGACCAAATACATGTGTTGTTTAGATAGGCTGTAATTAATAATAAATATAATGGTAACTAATTTATTTTTTAAAATTTTATTGTTTATTGGGCTACATTGGTCAATAAACTTATATAGGTTTCAAGTGTGCAATTCTATAATACATTATCTGTATATTATATTGTGTGTTTACCATCCAAAGTCAACTCTCCTTCCATCACCATTTATTCCCCCATTACCCTCATCTACCTACCTCCCTCACCTCCCTTCCCTCTCGTCATCACCATACTGTTGTCTGTGTCCATGAGTTTGTTTGTGGCTTTGTGTTCTTTTTGCTAAATTTTAAAACTTAATGAAGAGTAATGTTCAACAGAAATAAAAAATACTTTAGTTTTAATCTATATTCATAATTTTGTGGAAAAACTGTGGTAGAGTGATCAGTTAAAAAAACCTTTCACCAGAGGAGTGATTCCTCACTTCTGGCTAGATGGAGGCATAGGTAGACATGCTATGTCTTCCTCATAACTAAGAAGGAATTTACAACCACTTCAAAACTAAAAAAAAGCCAGAAGATCCAGAAAATCAAACTACATAAAAGTTCAACAAAGAAATAAAGAAGAAAGATTCAGCCAGAAAGCTAGGAGAGGTGGAGCTGGGACAAAGAGAACCAGGTATGGCACTGTGGTAGTGGCTGCGGGGGTGGTGCTTGGTGGAGGAAGCTGGAGGCATGGCTAGCCTCAGTGGCAGTGGCCGTAGCCACAACAAAGCTCAGTCATATATTTTAAACCTTGGAAGCAATCCCAGCCCCAGATCAGACCAAACCCAGCCCCAGTCTGGACTGCACAGTGCACAGTCCCAGTGCCAGGGAAAATAGAGCCACATTGCTTCTGACTGTGAAAACCAGTGGGGCAGGGGGGTGGAGCAGAGGAAGAAACTTCTGGTCTCTCATTGGAGGCAGCTTGTTTAGTATGGGAAGGGGGAGAAGTGCCTGGCAAAGGGGCAAGTGATGAGCAAGTGGCATTGTTCCCTCTCAGACCCCTCCCTGATGTACAGTGCCACAACATGATGAAACAGGTCACCAGCTTTGATGAATAGCTAAGGCTCCACCCCTTACAACATAACAGGTATGACAGCTGTACATAAGTCACAGATGCAAACACAGAAAGCTGTCAACATGAGGAGACACAGAAGTACGGCCCAAAAGGGGAGCAGATCAAGGTTCCAGTGGAAGAACTGAGTGACAAGAAGATAGCCAACCTAACAGAAGAAGAGATAGCCAAGTTAACAGATGCACAGTTTAAAGAACTGGTGATAAAGATGCTCACAGACTTGACAGAAAAGATTAAGCATGACAGAAAAGAAATGAAGGCTATACTAAGAGAAATGAAGGAAAATCATGTGAAACTAGTGGTGAAGAAAAGGAAACCAGGTTCAAATCAATGAATTGGAACACAAGGAAGAAATAAAGTCAACCAGTACAGAAGGAGGAAAAGAGAATTGAAAAAAATGAGGAGAGTCTTAGGAACCTCTGGGATAGCTTTAAATGTGCCAACATCTGAATCATAGGGGTGCCAGAAGGAGAAGCAGAAGAGTAAGAAGTTGAAAAATTATGTGAAAAAAATAATGAAGGAAAACTTCCTTAAATTGGGGAAGGAAATAGACATACAGGTCCTGAAAGCACAGAGAGTCACAAACAAACTAGACTCAGGAAGGACCACACCAAGACACATTATAATTAAAATACTAAAGATTAAGGATAGAGAGATAATATTAAAAGCAGCAAGAGAAAAGAAAAGAGTTACCTACAGAGGGGTACCTATAAGACTAACAGATGATTTCTCAAAAGAAATTTTGCAGGCAAGAAGGAACAGGCAGAAAATATTCAAAGTGATGAGAGGCAAGGCCATACAACCAAGATTATTCTATCCAGCAAAGCTATCATTTAGAATGGAAGGGCAGAGAAAGTGCTTCCCAGACAAGGTAAAGCTAAAGGAGTTTATCATCACCAAGCCATTATTATATGAAATGTTAAAGGCACTGATTTAAGAAAAAGAAGATCAAAACTATGAACATTAAAATGACAACAAACTCACAACTATTGACAACAGAATCTAAAAAATAAAAACAAAAACAAAATAAGCAGAAAAACAGAGTGGGAACAGAATCATAGGTATGGGGAGCATGTGGAGGGGTGTCAGCTGGGAGGGGGAAGGGGGAGAAAGGGGGAAATGGTGCAGGAATTAAGAAGCATGATTGGTACGTACAAAATAGACAGGGGGATGTTAAGAATAGTATAGGAAAGGGTGAAGCTAAAGAACTTACATGCTTAACCCATGGACATGAACTAAGAGAGGTGGGACTGCTGGAGAGAGGAAGGTGCTGGGCAGAGGGGAGCAAAAGGAAAAGAAATTGGGACCACTGTAACAGCATAATCAATAAAACATACAAAAAGAAAAAGGAAGAAAAGAAGAAAAACCTTCCACCAAAAAATGGATTGATTTGTTTATTATAACTTTTGAAGAAAGAGAGAAATGAAAATCTAGCTTAAATTGAAAACTAGAACAGTGTAAAATTTCTGGCTGTTAATGACAGTGTTGATGTTGTATTTTTTAAATAGGTGACGGTGTATCTCAAATGCTATGGTATTTTGATCTCATACTGCATACATTTAAAACTAGTGTAAACAATTTTATTTTAAAATCAAGCTGTAAGTTATGCCCTGTTTCAGATAGTTATACTTTCTTTTGACAACTTATCCATCAATTCTGAAAAATGTGTAATCTTTATTTATTCTTCTGAAATCAAGGTAAGCAATGATGCTGAGTCTGAATTTCTAATAATTTCCCAAGTGAGGTTCTTGCTACTATTTCATGTACTGTATCTCAGGTAACATGGCATTAGACCTTTTCTTTCTGTCCTCCATATCTCTTAACATATTCTTCATATTTTACACCTCTTTATTTCTCTGTATTGCATTCTAATTAATTTCTTCAGGTCCGTTTCTCCAGTTAATATATTTCTCTTCCATTATATCTAATCTGATCTTTAAATATCTGTTTTTCAACAACTGCATTTTTTATTTCTAAAAACTGTATTTTGTACTTTTTAATAGATGTTGAAACATTTAAAATAGTGTACCTTGTAGTTTGCACATTTTGGTTATTCTGTCTTCTATTTCTTTATTTCATAAACTGTTATTTATGTTCCACATCTTATAGAATTATATTTTATGATTTCCAAGTCCAAGTCTTTGAGTTCATAGATCTGTCGTAGATTACCTACGCTAATGCTCACATGTCATTTAGTCCCTCTGCATGTTTGGTATATTTGATTGTGGGCTTATATTTGCTTTATCTTAATCAGTAGAAAACCTGAGAACCTAAAATGAGGATACTTTTACCAAAGAGGTTTTGGATTCCTTCCACCAGAGCCAGGATAGACTACCAATCTGGTCACCATTTAAACCACCTTTAAGTTGTATAGGCCTGATCTGGGACACCTGGGTTAAGCAACTTCCCACCCTCATCTTGTCACCAGCCCAAGGCACAGAGTCTTGGCAACAGTGACAGTTTGGTTCCTGACCTTGAAGGAATGTTCCTCCTATCATGTACAGTAGTCCCTCTCTATATTGCAGTTCACTTATCATAGCCTCACTGTATCGCGGGATTTTTAAAAATATTATATTTAATTATTTATGGTGGATTTTTCACTATATTATAGGATTTTGCAGTACTGTATACATATGTTGTTAAAGTTATGTAGGTTTAAGAGTGTAGAATATGTTTAAGAACATAAGTAGTGTTTATAAAAGTGTGGAAAATGTTAATAAGGGAGTGGGAAAGGTTAATAAGGGATTGGACTGGAAACAGTTCATAAGTGTGTGGAAAGGGTTTATAAAGCCTTAAAATATATATAAATACTAAAATAAATGTAAGGTTCCTAATTCGCAGATTTTCACCTATCGCAGGGGGTCTAGAACGTAATACCTGCGATAAGTGAGGGAATACTGTGTGTTTCTTTTTTGCTAACTCCTTTCCTTTTTTTCCCCTAACCCTTTTGAAATTTCCCTTAATACCCTCAAGTCCAAAAATACCAAAAATTATGTCTTATGCAGAATCTAGGCTTCATTCCCAGTAAGAACTGTCCCTCCAACACACACACACACACACACACACACACACGTATTCAATGGTAAGAATTTTAATCTAAATCTCCCTCACAATTGGCTATGTGTGACCCTCAACCCATCACATGGTTATTTCCTCAGGTTCTGAACATAATGTTCGAATACATTTCAGTAGCTGGAAATAATACTCACATTAGATTTCTAACTCATAGAGTAATAGCTATAGAAAAATAGGTCTGTGTGGAGCCTGTTCATCTCTCTTTTCATGCAGAATAATAAGCCAAGAGCAATACTACACCCTTAGGAGAAGCACAGAGATTATTGCTAGCATTGAAACCTGAAAAATGCAAGATGGTAATTCTAACATCTCCAATTTAATTCTCTAGTTTAGTTAATGCAGAAGATCATTAATTCTCAGAAAGTAATAGTGAATTTTTATAATTTGAATTAGTTGACGAAGCCAACAAAAGCTGCTGTTCCAGGTTAATATTTCTAATGGACTAGTTTAGTATAGCCAATGGCACCTGGTAAGCAGCTATTGATGCAGTGATTTTTTTTTTTTTTTGATCTCAATAATCAGATAATACCACAAACCATGAGATTCCTCTTGAAAAGGGGAATTTATGTTACGTTTGTAGTTCAGTTTTGTGCCACAATTTCGTTCTCAGGGATCTTGACTATTTCCCAGTCTACAACATTATTCGTTCACCACATTGATGATAATAATAATAAATTTGGAAGAGCAGAAAATAGCAAGTTGCCTCGATGCCCAAGTTAGACATAGGCTCATCAAAAGAGGGGAGGTACGCTCCACAAAATTAGAGATCTGACAACTTAGAAAAGTTTCTGGCAGATCAGCACCCAGGCACAAGACAGGATATTTCCTCCAAAATTATTGCAATATCTTGTACATTTAATTCCTGGTGGAACCTTTGTATTTTGAAAGTTATATATAATATATTTCCAGAGTTACTTGTTTATCTGATAATCTGAAATTCTGCCTGATTTAATAAGGCCCAGGACAGAAGAGTCCTAATCTTGTCTAAACTACAGTGCTAGTCACTCTGGCCTTTGATCCCCATGACCCACCCAGTTCAATGGTATGGCAGGTTAAATACCTTGGGAAAACTAAGATAATGTGTTAAGCTTGTGGCAAATCCCAGTAAAGAGTCATAGTGAAGACTCCTCAAAATCTGGAAGAAAGCCATGTCCTCTTTTGCATTTGGTTTTCCAAAAATTTTGTTTAGTTTTTTCTTTATGATTGCTCTAGTAGTGCTTAGTTGTCTTTAACTTCATTTGAAACAATTTTGTTAGACTGTATTGTGACAGCTGTCATATCAATGTGCATTAAAAAATAACTTATCAAAATTGGTGAATTTTTGTGCAGCCATTTTAATGTTGAAGATGGAAGAAAATACACCACATTTTTGGCATATTATGCTCTATTATTTCAAGAAAGGTAAAAATGCCATTGAAACACACAAAAAAGATGTGTACAGTGTATGGAGAAGGTGCTGTGACTGATCAAATGTGTCAAAACTGGTTGGTAAGTTTCTTGGTACTGTTGACATTTTGGCCAAATAATCGTTTGCTGTGGGGCCGTCTTATGTATTGGAAGACGTTTAGCAGCACCCCTGGCCTCTACCCACTAGAAGCCAATAGTGGGATATAGATACTCAAAATATCCAAATCAATAAAGTTTTTGGTGAAAATAAAAAATGTGTTTTTTATTTTATGGAAAAAATTAAATGTACTTTTTAGCTAGCCCAATATGTAACCATTATTCTCTTTGGAAAACAATAGTTTGCTTGCCACTGAGTCCTGCTAACCACAGTTCATCTGTGATCTGGAACCACAACTGACCATCACAAGCTTGGAGTTTTAGATAGCTAGCCCTAAAACTGGCTGTAAGCAATGCACTCCACAGTCAAGGAGAAGTTGGTATGCTATAGACCAGCCTTAGGAAGATCCTCAAGGAAAAATTTGAAAAAGAACATTGTTTACTTTTCTGGTGGAGCTGTATCTATCATGCTGCCATCTCTTCCCTCAGCTTACTTCCAGGACTTATGTTGCTTCATGGGAAGTTCCCCGAGATAAAGTAGTACGGAAAAGAAATCTGTAGTTGACAGCAGCCAGAGATAGACCACCATGTTATTAAAGCCCACTCTGTCATGGCCCTGAAGAGAAGTGAAATGAAGGAGAGCCATCTTCCCAGTAGGTAGATCTTTAACTACATTTTTTGGTCCACATTGATGAAGAGAAAATCCTAATTACTTAGATGGAATGAGTTGTTGAGCTCTTAGAAGAGACAGAATCAGAGAACTGATGATAAAGAGGCTATCTGTGTCTCACACTGATGTTGATTATAATGCTATCATTTCAGAGAAGGAGCTTGAAATGCTGCCCTTCGGAATCCGGTAAGTGCTCTGAAGAGGAATCAATTTATGACTAGAAGGCCTGGGGTCAGCATCAAGAAATGAATGGGGTTAGCACCTCTTATAGTTATACCCAATGACTCAGTCACAAAATATTTGCTCCCAATCTCCATTACGTTTTACTCTGCTGACTTACAGTTTTCAATGTCCAAGGGAGAAACGTTTCCAACAAAGGACTGAACAATAATCCCATTAAATCAGGGGTGGCAACTGCCATATGTCCATTTAGTTCTCCTGGGGACACTAAATCAAACAAAAAAATGTGTTTGGTCCTGGTCCCCTATTGAAAACAGAGTGACTCTACAAACTGGGGACATGAAGGAGTATGGCACCCAGGTGATCCCAAGGTGCTTCAATTAATTCAAGAGTTCAAGATTAATGGAAGAGTCCTGCAACCCAACATAAATTGGACATCAAGAGCTCAGATTCTGGACTTCCAGTCAAGATGGAGGCATAGGTACCCATGCTTTGCCTCCTTGCACAACCATAAGAAGGATCACAACTAACCTCAAAACAAAAAAACACCCAGAACTGTCAGAAAATCAAACTGTATAGAAATCCTACAACCAAGGATTTTAGAAAGCCATATCCATCCAGTCAGGTAGGAGGGGCAGAGATGGCGATCCAGGATGGAGAGGATGCAGCGTGGAAGTGGCAATGGCAGCCAGCAGAATAGGTGGTCCCACATTCACATGTGATGGGTAAAAATTGGGAGGGCTCTGTCCCATAAAACTTAACAGGTGTGCTAAGACAGAGAGTCAAAGCAGCTCCACTTAATTCACAGAAACAAACACATTGAAGCTGCCAAATCGAGGAGACAAAGAAATATAACCCAAATGAAAGAACAGAACAAAACCACAGAAAAACAACTAAATGTAATTGAGATAGCTAACCTATCAGATATAGAGATCAAAGCACTGGTGATAAGGATGCTCAGAGAACTCACTGAGTAGAGCAAAGGCATAAGGTAAGAAAATGAAGGCTACACTAAATGAAATAGAGAAAAATCTACAGGGAACCATCAGGCATGGGAAGGAAGAAAAGGCTCAAGTCAATAATTTGAAACATTAGGAAGAAATAAACATTTGACCAGAACAGAATGAAGAAATAAGAAGTGGAAAAAATGAGGAGCGAATAAGATAACTCTGGGACATCTCCAAAAGTGCCAGCATCTGAATCACAGGGATGTCAGAAGGAAAAGAGGAAGAGCAAAAAATTAAAAACTTACTTGAAAATATAACGAAAGAAAACTTCCCTAATTTGGTGAAAGAAATAGACATACAAGTTCAGGAAGCACAGAGAGTTACAAAGAAGTTGGACCCAAAGAGGACCACACCAAGAGACATCATAATTAAAATGACAAAGGTTAAAGATAAAGAGAGGATCTTAAAAGCAGCAAGAGAAAAGCAGTTACCTACAAAGTAGTTCCCATAAGACTATCAGCTGATTTCTCAAAAGAAACTTTGTAGGCAAGAAGGAACAGGCAAGAAGTATTCAATGTGATGAAAAGCAAGGACGTATAGCCAAGATTACTTTATCCAGCTAAGCTATGATTTAGAATGGAAGGACAGATAAACTGCTTCCCAGACAAGGTAAAGCTAAAGGAGTTCATCATCACCAAACCCTCATTATATGAAATGTTAAAGGGACTAATTTAAGAAAAAGAAGATCAAAACTATGAACATTAAAATGACACAAAACTCACAAGTATCAACAACAGAATCTACAAAACAAAACAAACTAAGCAAACAACTAGAGCAGGAACAGAATCATAGATGTGGGGATCTTTTGGAGGGTTATCAATGGGGAAGGGGAATGGGGAGAATGGGGAAAAAGATATAGATTAAGAAGTGTAATTGGTAGGTACAAAATAGATAGGGGGATGTTAAGAATAGTATAGGAAATGGAGAAGCCAAAGAACTTATATGGACATGAACTAAGGGGGTGGGGAAGGATTGCTGGAGGGAAGGGGGTACTGGGTGGAGGGGGGAAAAGAGAAAAAAATGGGGATAACTGTACTAGTATAATCAATAAAAATTACTTAAAAAAAAAGAGCTCACATTCTTCAGGAATGAAGGTTTCAGTGAGAAACTCAACAATCTGCAATGCCTGCTGAGGGCAACTTCAAACATGGCTCATGCCAGTTATATATTTTCTTCTTGTTGTGTTATGTATATATTCATACACCTACACGAATGCCCTTCTCATTTCTATCCTTTTCCCTCACAAATGTTAACTTGTATTGGAGAATTTAAAATGGTAACCAGCTTGAAATACTAACTAAACTTTAGTTTCCTCCCTTTGAGAATTTCTGATCATTCAAAGGATGATTGCACAACATAAAGTGATTTTTTGGAAGTATGGGATTATATTTTTATTTCTGTGTATACAACACATAATACAATATGAAAAAAACACAAAATATATCATTGAATAAATGTTTATTCAGTGACTAAATGAAAGGGAAGGATTAACAAATACATGAGTGAATGTATGCCTAATAATAGCAAAGAAGAAATACACTTAAAACGAAATTATTATCGGTTTCTTCCTTTTGGAACTTGTATTAGACTTGTTAGAACATTTCAGTTTATTTGTTATATCCAGCCCTAGCTTATATCATCCATAATTTTATGAATTACATTATAAATGTTTTCTTCAGATCTATATTCCAGTTCATTAACTCACTTTTTAGCTGTGTCTAATATAATCACTGAGTTTTTATGTAAATAATTACATTTTAAATTTTTAGAGATTCTATTTGTCTCTGATACTATCCATGTCTTTTTCTTTTATGCTTATTTTAATCATTCTCATACATCTTTTTAAAGTCTAACAGATAAATCTCATATCTGAATTTCTTTAGGCATGATCCTAATATTTATGGACTTTGTGGATTCTAGTTCAGGGTGAATTATTTCCTTAAGTATTTTGTAATTTTAGATTGTGAGCTCATCTTCAGAGTGTCCAATTCTGTGGGAAATCTTGTGGCCTGGGTGTTTGCTGTTTCCAGGTGCACATGGGTTTCAGTGACCTGTGACCACTTATGTTGATTTTCAGTTTTTTGGTTCATGAATCATACAGAATAGTACACAATTGAACCACAGAGTTACACGATGACAAGCCTGTGACCATGAAATTCTCCAGACGAGACTTTGTCTCCCAGCAACCAGGTTAAGCTTTAAAATCTCAGTTTTAAAAGTCTCCTTGTGTGAGTGAGCGCATTTATTTTCCGAACATTCTTTTATGAGGGGTAGTGCCTTCAAGAGTCCCACTTTTATACATGGATCTAGTTCCAATCCCTGCCTCTTTCAGGCCTCCAGCCTTGTCATTTATCCCTCCATGGTGTTATCTAAACCCCTTGGTTATCGTGACTATTAGCACCCCCCAAAACACACACAGAGAGCAATAGCAGTAGCTGCTACAATGTCATATATGTAGCTTTTTAATTCACTTGCTCCCTAGAGATTGTTCTGTGAGTTCATCTCTGCATTTAAAGGAGCGTTTTGTTTAGAATTTACATGCATTTTGTCATGGGAGGATTTGCAGGTAGTAAGCAATGGAAAGGTCTGTGAGGTGATGCTTAGAGAAGGATTGAATTTGCTGAGAAAGGGAAAGAGAAACCGCACCGAGGGAGGGGGAAAAGGGGCACTGCAGGCAGGAGGAAGGCACTTGTAAACAGCCCACAGCAGGAAAAGGGAAAGCAGCTGGCTTTCGAGACTGAAGGGAGAATCCCTGTTAGATAAAGAGGCACAGAATGAATGGAGTATGCTGGATTGTGTGTTTTCTGGGAGATGGTTGGAATTTTCTAGCAAAGATCTATCAGGTGACAGTTAAAAGAAATAAACAGTACTTGTGGCTTTAAGAATTGGCTCATGTTCTCAGTTCCATGGGGAAAGAGACAGGAGAAAAAATCGTGACACTTTTAAAATAAAAGTTCATTTGACCAAAGGAGATATGATATAGCCAGAAGGCAACTGTTAAAGTCCAAAAGGAGACTGAAGGCTCTGATACAATTTGACATTGAACAAGTGTTGATGGATTAGCATCCACCAGCATTTCTGACAAGATACAGTACCTTGAGGCTGTGGACAAACCTGGAGGGGGGGCGACTGGCAGCCTGCGGCACAAGCACCACTTCGCATCACCTCGTCCGCATTTATGTTTACGAATCAGTTTTCTTTGACGTGCCCCATTTTTCACTGCAGCAACTTCGTCTCGGTGCCTTTATCAGTTATAACTTCATCAGAGCATTTGAGTGCACCATTTACAAAATTGCTTTTCTGCTGAAAGTGAGAGAGTACAAAGCAGTCCAATTCTGCAGAACAAAAGAGAAAAGGTACTACCTAGAGACTCCAGCACAGATGGCCTTCATTTTTCTCACAACCCCCTGCCCCCCGGGAGGTGTTTTGCCAATAAATATCTTTACGTGTTACAGTGAGATGAGACTGAGTTAATACTGCATGCAGGTTTTCTCTGTAGGAGGATGACAGAAAAAAGTAAAGGCATTCACTATAATGCACGCATGGTGAAGCATCTGAGTATACAAATAATCCACATGCAAGCTTCTCTCTCAAGGCCTGAAGCTCATTATATAGTCAGCTGCTCCTTTCACAAAGGAGACACTGGCTCTGTTTACAGGCAGCTCTATTTTATGCCCACCCCTGCATATGTCTCAGGCTTCCCTAACAGACCTCCAGTAAAAGACTGGCAAATTCTCATTTCTAGACGTTGTCTGCACTGTCTGTTCAGTTTTGTCATTCTCTATGAACAAAATGGGCTTGTATTTATTCTATCATCGCATGCATTAATGTAATATGAATCACCACAGCATGATCAGCTCCAATGGCTTCACTCACAATTATGACCTGTGAATAATCTATAACCCATGAATAAATAACCAAGTAAATATTACTTATGAAAGCAACATCATGTCCTTAAAGTCACAGATTTCTCCGGATATCAATCACAGTGAATAGGAGTTGGCGTTTGCAATGTAGCTTCTGCTGCGCCTCAAGGGTCAGATCCTGGGATCAGATCCGCTTCTCTGTATTCTAATCCTGGCTGTGCCACTGAGCCCATAGTCGTTTGCCCTCTTCCTGCCTTTGCTTTTCAATCAGCAGAGTGAGAGCAGGCTACTATTTGCAACCAGGCTTAACAGAGTTAAATAAATGTCATTTAGCCTATGACTATAAAATTTCTTGAAATATGCCCACAAAATGCGCCTGTACCAGGTGTTATTCTCCTAACTGCTAATTAGTTCCAACGGCAAATATTTGGTTTGTAAGTTGAACCGAGGCCATTTTTATATTCCAGGGCCACTTCATGTAACAAATTATCCCAGCTTAACACAAAATAAACACCTGTCACACTTGGGTATTCACTAAATCCCATCACCCCCTACAAACATGAGCCGTGTAATTTATTTAGCAAAAGAAAAAAAAAAAAAAAAAAAGGAAAAAAGTAGACCTCCAGCTGCCCTCGTGGAAAGTTACTGCCCAGATGAATGTTAACTTCCAGAGCCTTAGACTGGATGGGCAGCTAACCCTTTCCTGGGTCTGTTTTGTATCCAGTCCAGGAAATGGCTCATGATTACTGAATTCCAAGGGCCCTGCAGTGACCAGAAGCAGCAAGCTGCCCATTTCTGCCTGGGGTGGGGGTCTGCTGTAGTTCTGCAGTTGTGTTTTCTCTTCCCTTTTTTTTTTTTTTTTGGCGATTCCAGCAAATGGATCAGTCAAAGGCCCAAAGTCCCTGTGCCCTTGAAAGGAGAGTGCTGTTAGACCCCATGTGTGAGTGAATCTCTCCTTCACTGACCCTCGTTTTTCCTTTGCACATAAAACTGTGTTGAACAGGATAATTGTTAAGTCAACCCTTCTCTGACTTTTACCAGTGAGGATGTCTGCATGAGCTATGACTTATTTCATCTTCACATTGCTTTCCTCTTATCTTCTTCCTCTCTTGCCACCTTCAGATTGGATGTTAACATTTCCACAGTAGAGTCCACAGTAAAAGTTTCATGAGTGGCCTTGATTAACAGCTCTCCTCCCATCACCTAAATATTTTCCCCAGCAACTTGCTTTTCAGGTTGCTTGGTGTAAGAAGAGGAATCAGCAGCCCTCAACACTGTGTACTTAGGTGATCTACATAGCTCATCTTTGTCTGGATATGAAGAGAAAAATATATGTCTCCTTTTGAATAGTCATGGGCTTTGTTGTTGTCAATAAACTGTATGTCTCACTCCTTTGATGTACCTAGAATTTCCCCTAAGTTAACTCTGGTTTTCCACCTCACTGGCTTGATCTTACTTGTCATACTTTCTGTATTTTCAGATATTTATCTCTGAAGCATAATTTCTGTAAAAATCTAGAAAATTAATTTTAGTAAAACCAGCACACCTCAGTTGAAATGTCATTCCTGGTCTTTACAAAAACATCATTACCTTTGCCTTACTTTCTCGGCCATGTCACCGTCCTTCTGCATGCCGCTTACAAAACAATCCCATAAATGTGGCAGTGATGGGGTCCGGTACAATTTGTGAGCTGTTCTCTCTCAGCCCATTAGGCTGGTGCCCTGCTCCACCCTGGCTCCCACCAGCCCATATAGCCTCAAAGATGTAGTTACAATGTCCATCCAATCCCTGGCCCAAACTGTACCCCAAAGCCTTCAGTGACAGGTATCAGTCCCTTTCTGGCCATATCCCACAACTCCTGAACCACACTCCTCAGGAGCAGGCAGGAATTCTGTCTCCTCCAGGTCATACAAGGACCCAGGATTTCTGACACAAATTGAACTCAGACCCTTCTTCCTTTCTGCAGGGACCTTCAATCAAGTGCACTTTATGGTCAAGTCTACTAGGCCTCACTATATTAATAGTAATCAAAAGTATCAAAAAATTTCTTTGTCTTAAAAAGACTTACTTTTAAGAGGTGTGTTTTCTTGCACAATACTATTTCAGATTTCAGGAGCTAATTTAAAACGTTCTTGCTTTTCTTTTTATCTTGTTCTTCCCCACTCCAGTCCCAGCCTCCGACTCCCCCACCTTCTCCCACCTCAATGCACCCTTCTCCCACTTTGCATTCCTGCTATAACAATCTTCAACTTCCCCAAGGCAAAGAATGCTCTCCAGAACAGTGCAGAGGAAATGCAAAAGAGAAAGCACAGCTACAGTTTAAAAAATTACCCCCTTTGCAAGCATCCAGCCTATCTGTGACTCATCTGAGCTGCTGACTTCTGCAGCTCAATGCTTTGTTTCCCTCTGCACGTCTTCCTTCTGCAATCATACTGGCATCATCTTCATTTTCTGTTCTTTCTCTCTCTAAGTCACTGCCCTCTCTTCTCTGTCCCTTACGTTCTCTAGGAATGGGGCCTTTATTGGTGCCTGAATGTTTCTTTTCATCCCCTTGACTAACCAAACTTCTCGATTCTACTTTAATTTTTACTATTTTGACTTGAATTTCATCATTTCCATTGCCATAAATGCTTCTGCAGTTTCAAACATATATTTTAATTTTTTAAGTCTTCTGATTATTTCTTCCCCCAAATGCTGCTGGAACACAGTGGGAAATGGAATGCTGGGATCCAGGAAGTCTTAGAGCCTATGTCGTGGACATGCATTTTTACCTAAAGCCCAACGGAAGAAAAATCCCTTAGCGAGAAGAAATGCTTACCATCAAATTGGAAGAGCCATGACTGGCTATAGACACCAGCAAAAAAATACTCCAGTCAGAGAGAGAGCTGCAGAGGATCTAACAACAGCAAAAGGCAACTTTTCAAGTTATAGTAAAGCAGACAGCTAGCATTTTGACGAGCATAGCAAAGGAAGAAACCTCTGTAAAAATTGCACTTAGTGTGAACAGCTATCATTTGCATATTCATTTACTGCATATTCATTGCAACTCATAAGGACCCTGAGAAGAGAAACAAAAGACAACTTCTGCCAATTTTTTTTATTGTTTTAACATGTGTTGGGTAGAATGCAAAGTATTTTACAGCATTATCTTAATTTTCACACTAACCCTATAAAATTGAATTATTATTTTAACATCCTCACAGAAGACGAAACTGAGGTTCAGAGAGGTTAAGTAAATTGGCCATAATCACACACTATATAAGTTATGGAATCCAGATGGTTTAAGTACAAAGCCTACATGCTTGGCCCAGAACCACATGAGACAAGAAGCAGTCATTGGACGTAAGGAGAATTTGAACAATACAAGAAGAGGAGCAGTCTAAGACCCTTCTCTTGTATATCTATATAAGAAAGATCATTGAACATTTAATTAAAAAAGAACATGATATTTACATCAGAACCCCACTCAATTACATATATATGTACATATATATAACAGATATATTTAAACTTAAAAATGAATAGTAAAATATGTCACTCTCTTTATAGAGAGTAGAGTCAGATTCTGATGGCATTATTTTTATATCTTCACAAAATTATCGTAAAGAACAGCTCTAACTATCGTCAACAATAGATACATAAATATTTCCGCCAATATTCTAGGAACAAGAATGGAGAAACAGACAAAAACAGAAAAATATTCCTCTTCTTGTTAAAGACTTGTATCTTAAATAGTGTTTTAATTTGGAGTGTCAATTAATTACTCTTCGTTTTATGTTGACTTATATAACACCATTCTATACTATCTTGAAAAAGGCAAGAGGTTCTCACCTTTAATCATTTTAAATCATATGCTAACATTTGTTCTTGTTCAGACATGAGATGTTTTTAACCTCTGTGTAGTCTTTGCAAAGTAGTACCTGAGAAATTATTTCGGTTATTGACAAAGCATAATCAGAAAGAGCAATCATTTCATGTTATATTTCATAAACACAGTTCTTTTTAGTTCATAATCCTATTAATTCTTTTGGTCTACTTTCTTTTTTGTAAATATTTATACTCCAAAGTACTAGCATACGTAACTAAATAAATGCCTTTCAATTCTTCCTTTTTGCAGACTGATTAGAAACCATAATGGCACAATCACATTGTAAACTCCACAAATATAAAGCTTATTAATGGTGTCTGGCAGAGTGCTGGGTAAAATAAAAAGTTCTCAGTAAACAGTTGTTTACAGAATTTTGGCTACCTCCGGAATTAATGCCTATCATAATAACAGTAATAATAATTAACATTTCCTGAGTGAAAGTAACAATGTATGTGTTTGGCATTGTGCTGGGTTTCAAATTACTTTTCTCATGTAAGCTTCCTAACAGCACATTACTTGTATTTTACAAACGAAGAAATTAAAATTTAGAGCAGTTGATTGCCTTTCCCAAGATCACATATCCAATAAGCAATAGAGCCAGATTCCGTCCCAGTAAAGCTGATGCAAAGGCCCATCACTCAAACGGTATACAGTACTTTCACTATTCTTTCGAAAAATCTGCTGAGTAACCTTTTAACTTCACCATCGTCTTTCACATTTCCTTGGAAGACATATATTTACTAATTTTATTCCCCAAATCCCCTCCAATTCACATCTCTGATCCTTCAAAGAAATATCAGAATTTACCATGTGTGCTCATTATTATGGTTCCTCTTCATGGCATGCTGTTAAACACTTACTAATCAATTCAGGGTGTGGCTTGTGAGAGGACCCATGATTTGTAGTGTTTGTCTGATTTCATGGTATAATTTCTACCATGGATGAGTTCCACAAACTCAGGCAATGTTCAAGATGATGTCTCTGAGCCCAGAATTGAAAAGAGATGTGTACCCCTGACTTCATGCATCTGGCATACCACCAGCTCCTCTGCATATCTACTAGTGTAAAGCTGGAAAAAAGCATTTTTAAAAAACCCTCCCTGTTAGGATTTGCTTTGGATGAGTACTTAGGACACACACCTGTTTTAAACACTCACCTACAGTGGATGAGTTAAACTGATTGTTTTATTCTTCAAAATCAGTGGTTCTCAAAGTGTGGCCTCCAAGTCAGAAGAGTCAGCATATCCTGGAAACTAGTTACAAATGAAGATTCTGCACACCCCCGACACCACCCCCAGATCTGGTGAACCAGAGACTTGGTGGTGATGGGGGAGATTGGAGATCATTGTTTTGATGAGCCTCCAGGTGATTCTGATGTGTGCTCAAGTTTGAGAACCACTGTCCTGAATTTCAAAACCTCTCTTCCATTTCACCTACAAGATAAAGAAGTCAAGGAACAGAAAGACTAACAAGGGGAACTCAAGTTCAATTTTAATGGGAAAAAAAGTAGGAGCAGTTTTAAGTCTGGCAAGTAAGTCTGTAATGCAGACTGCAAAGAAGAATTGTCTCACTGACTTGCCACTTACTCAGTTACCACTGACATCTGAGTCAGAAGTGAGGGGAAAACCAATCTTCAGAAGATCTCTCCAAAACAGAGAAGAAACTCATTGACTTTTTGAAACTCAGCCCAGAAGCAGTCTTCACAGGTACCAGGAGAAAACGGATCCAAGTGAAAAGCCTTACTCTTGAGCGTACAATTGGGGAAGCTCTGCACTTTATAGAAGTGAGAAAAAAAAAACAAGTTTTCTACCTAAACACCATCTGGGTGTACCCTGAATTTACCTGGGGATAATATTTTTCTGTCTACCTCAGTTGTTCACCTACATCCGATTCTCCTAGAGGGCTTGTTAAAATACAAACTGCTCACTTCTCTCCATCCTCCGCTCCCTACCTTATCCAGTTCCTGGAACTGTAGGTCTGGAGTGGGGTGCATAAATCTTTGTAACAAGTCCCCAGTAATGCTGCTGCTGGCCTGGGAACTACACTCAGAACTACTGGCCCTACCGACCAACTGGACTGCCCTAAGTTCTCTCCTCTCTGTATATGGTTCTTGAATTGCAAAGGGGCAGTGGGATTTTCCACAGAGCTGGTAGGTGAGGAGATGTGCAGAGTGGACCTGGAGACAGCAAAGCTTTCATTTCAGTAAAGGCATCACTGCAAAACAGAAACACAGTTTCATCAGGGCCATAATTGGTACATTACATAAGGATTTTCATTTACTCTGCTGCATCTCATTTTACTCTGAAGAGGCATTTACTGCAGACAGTTTTAAAGGAAATTTTTTATAATTAGAGAATACTTTATAAGTGTAATCAATTTTGGCTATGGGAAGGCTTTTCTAGAAATCAAAATGCATATTGGCATCAACATACAAATATTCCAGAAACAAACATTATGCAATTTACAAGGTATTTATTCATATTCTAATATACTATTTCCAGTGTCTCATTCAGCACTGAGCTAAAAATTTCTTTGTGAAGACTCAGTATTCCTATTACTGAAATGACCCAAAGGCAGCAGAGTAGTTTATACAACCTACTTCTACATTCTGCCTTAAGCACATAAACAACCAAATAGTATTCATTAAGTTTGTAGATGGCATCAAGCTAGGAGAGGAATTACCCCAACGGAGACAAAAAAAAAATTTAATATAGCATGGCTTTGATAATTTGAAGCAAAGGATAAAAAATGTAACAAACATTATCTGAGCAAGTACTCACTGAAAGATAAAATCCAAACTACAAAATGAAAGAAAGGTCAATATACATGCAAACTTTCCATTTATTCAGCAATTATTGAGCCCCTATTATGTGTAGGCTCTGGACATAGTGTGGTATGCAGAACGTTAGTGGAGCTCACAGACAAGAGAGGAGAGAGGCTTTCAACAAGTCAACAAAAAAATAAAAACTTAATTTTTAATTGTGATCAGTGCTTTGAAGGAGAAGAAGAGACTACTTAGGTAGTGTTAGGGAGCTTCTCTGAGGAGGTGACAGGAGCTAGAACATGAAGGGTGAGAAGTAGTCAGCTTTGAGGAGTGGCCTCTTTCAGGCAGAGAGGACTGTTCCAGGCCGGGGCAATAGCCTGTGGTCATTTCCTGGCCAGGAAGGGACACGGTGCATTTTAGGAACTGAAAGACCAGTGTGACTTGAGCACAGTGAACATGAGGGAGTTGTGGAAAGAGATGAGGTGGAAGAGAAGGCATCTAGGTAAACATGCATCAGCAGCAAGGAACATTTTAAAGTGGGAGGTCAGCAAACTTTTCCTATAAAGGACCAGATACATATTTTAGGCTTTTGTGGGCAATAATGTCTTTGACACAGTACTCAACTGTCCAATCGTAGTCAAGAAAGCAGCCATAGACAGTACTTAATTGAACGTATGTGGCCATGTTCCAACAAAACTTTATTTGTAAAAACAGGCACTGTGGATGTACTTGGCCCACAAGCCAAATTCTTTCAGTTGCTAAGCCCAGAAAGAATAAAAAGCACTTTTGAGACTGTACTAGGAAACCTAAGTAGGAGCCAAAAATTCATCTTTTAAATGAATCAGCATTAGACCATTGTCTTCCTTGAACTCCACATTAAAGGGAGTTATGATAATGCATGCATAGGTTCTAAAATACTGATGATTTTAGCTTTGGAAACCTTGGACCAACTGAAAAGTTTAACAAGTTGATTTATTCAACTTGAACAATAGAGGAAAGTTAATAAAACAGTTTTCTTGTGCTTGAAGTGCTATTTTGCTGAGGATGTCCAACTACTTTCAATTGTTCACCAAGTGTAAGGACATGGGAATCAAAGGGAAGGGAAAAGTGAGAAGTGAGGAGGAACTGGAACTGGGAGAATGTAATGGCCTGACAAGGTAACAACTTGTCAACAACGGTACCTCCTGGCTCTCCAGCCTGTTTCAGTGGCAGACAAGTCTACTCTGCAGGAAAGGAACATTTTAATCAACGAGTCTTGGATATACCACAGTTTAAAGGAATGCCATGGTGTACACTTTGGTCAAGCAAATGGTTGCTCTAGAGTTTATCCTCTTTTAAACACTACATTTACCATTAAAAATACATGCCAGTTGTGCTAAGCACCTTTCATGTATTTTCTCATTTACTTATCACAGTAGTACTATGAAGTCAATACTATTCTTATCCTCATTTTACTAAAAATTGGGTCATTGCTAATATTGCCCTATTTCACATAAAACTTAAAGATATTAAATAATTTTTCCAAGACAAATAGCTAGTAAATAGTAGACTATTTTATTTCTTATTTTATGATTTAATCTTTATTGTATCTTTTCCATTACCATTTAGTCTCCTTATACCTCCCTACCCACCAGCAATCACCACACTGTTGTCCATGTTCATGAGTCCTTTTTCCTTTTTGCTCCATCCCTCCACCCCCTCACCGCCTTGCCCCGACTAGCTGTCATCTGCTTTCCATCTATGAATCTGTCTCTGTTTTGCTTGTTAGTTAAGTTTGCTCATTAGGTTCCACATATGAGTGAAATCATATGGTACTTTTTTTCTCTGATTGGCTTATTTCACTTAGCTAATGTTCTCCAGTTCCATCCATACTGCAAAGGGTAAAATTTTCATTTTTCGGTCAAGTAGAATTCCATTTGATAAATATCTTACAGTTGTTTTATCCACTCATCTACTGATGGACACTTAGGCTGCTTCCATATCTTGGCAATCGTAAATAATGCTGCAATGAACATAGGGATGCTTATGTTCTTTCAAATTAGTGTTTTGTGTTCCTTCAGATATATTCCCAAAAGTGGGATCAAAAGGCAGATCCATTTTTTTTTTTTTTAGGTATCCCCATACTGCTTTCCACAATGGCTGCAAGAGTCTGCATTCCCACCAACAATGCAAAAGGGTTCCCCTTTCTCCATATCCTCACCAGCACTTGTTTGTTTATTTATTGATGATAGCCATTCTGATGAGTGTGAAATGGTATCTCATTGTGGTTTTAATTTGCATTTCTCTGATGATTAGTGATGTTGAGCGTCTTTCCATATGTCTATTTGTCGTCTGTATGTCCTCTTTGGAGAAGTGTCTGTTCAGGTCCTTTGTCCATTTTTAAATTGGGTTTTCTGTTTTTTGTTGATTGTTGTAAGTATTTTGTAAATTTTGGGTATTAACACCTTATCAGATGTATCAGTGAATATATTCTCCCATTCTGTAGGTTGTCTTTTTATTTTGTTGATGATTGCCTATGCTGTTCAAAAACTTTTTAGTTTGATGTAGTCCCATTTGTTTATTTTTTCTTTTGTTTCCCTAGCCTGGGGAGATATATCTGATAAAACATTTCCAAGAGCAATGTCCAAGATCTTGCTACCTATGTTTTCTTTTAGAACTTTTATGGTTTTGGGTCTAACATTTAAGTCTTTGATCCATTTTGAATTTATTCTTGTGTGTGGCATAAGAAGATGGTCTAGTTTTATTTTTCTGCATGTATCTGTCCAATTATCTCAACACCATTTATTGAATAAACAATCTTTAGCCCATTGTATGTGCTTGCTTTTTCTGTTAAATATTAATTGACTATAAAGGTGTGGGTTTATTTCTGGGTTCTCTACTCTATTCCATTGATCTATGTGTCTGTTTTTATGCCAGTACCATGCTGTTTTGGTTATTATGGCCTTGTACTGTAGTTTGATATTAAGTAGTATGATTCCTCCAACTTTGTTCTTCTCAAGATTGCTGTTGCTATGTGGGCCCTTTTGTGGTTCCATATACATTTTTGAAATATTTGTTCTATTTCTGTGAAATACATTATTGGAAACTTGATAGGAATTGCATTGAAACTATAGATTGCTTTGGGTAGTATGGTCATTTTAATTATGTTAATTCTTCCTATCCAAAAACATGGTATGTGCTTCCACTTATTTGTGTCTTCTCCAATTTCTCTCTTCAGTGTCTTACATATTTCCGAGAACAGGTCTTTTACATCCTTGGTTAGGTTTATACCTTGGTATTTTATTCTTTTTGAAGCAATTGTGAATGGGATTGCTTTCTTAATTTCCCATATATAATGCAACAGATTTCTGGATATTAATTTTGTATCCTGCTACCTTGCTGAATTCATTTAACAGATTGAGTAGTTTCTTGGTGGAATTTTTGGGTTTTCTACGTACAGTATCATGTCATCTGCAAATAAAGACAGTTTTATTTCTCTTTCCAATTTGGATGTCTTTTGTTTCTTCCTCTTGTCTGATTGCTGTGGCTAGGACTTCCATTACTATGTTGAATAAGAGAGGTGAAAGTGACATCCCTGACATCCCTCTCTTATTCCCAATTTTAAGGGAAATGCTTGTAATGTTTGCACATTGAGTATGATGCTGGCAGTGGGTTTGTCATTTATGGTCTTTATTATGTTTTTGTATGTTTCTTCTATTCCCACTTTGCTGGGAGTTTTTATCATAAATAGGTGCTGGATTTTATCAAAAGCTTTCTGCGCCTATTGATATAATCATGTGGTTTTTATCCTTCATTTTATTTATGTGGTGAATTACATTGATTTGCAAATGTTGTATCAACCTTGCATTCCCAGAATAAGTTTCAGTTGATTGTGCTGTATGATTTTTTTGATGCATTGCTGTATTCAGCTTGGTAATATTTTGTTGAGGATTCTAGTATCTATGTTCATCAGGGATATTGGCCTATAATTTTTTTTCTTTGTAGTGTCATTATCTGGTTTTGAAATTAGGATAACGCTGGTCTCATAAAATGAGTCTGGGAATCTTCCCTCCTTGAATTTAATGAAATGGTTTGAGAACAAGAGGTGTTAGTTCTCAGAATGTTTGGTAAAATTCATCTGTGAGACAACTGATCCAGGGCTTTTGTTTGTTGGGAGTCTTTTTATTACTGCTTTAATTTCATTAGGTGTAATCTGTCTATTCGGATTCTCTGACTCTTCCTGATTTAGCTTTGGAAGATTGTATGTTTCTAGATTTTATCCATTTCTTCCAGGATGTCCAGTTTGTTGGCATATAAATGATCATATTTTCTTACAATCCTTTGTATTTCTTTGGTGTCAGTTGTTATTGCTCCTCTTCCATTTCTGATTTTATTTATTTGGGTCCTTTCTCCTTTTTTCTTGATGAGTCTGGTTAAAGGTTTGTCAATCTTGTTTATTTTTTCAAAGAACCGGCTCCTGAATTCATCAATCTTTTGGGTCATTTTTTTTCTTAGACTATTTTATTTATTTTCTAATACTTATTATTTCCCTTTTTCTTCTAACTTTGGGTTTTGTTTGTTGTTCTTTTTCAAATTCCTTTAAGTGTGAAGTTAGATTGTTTATTTGAGCTTCTTTTACTTTTTTGAGATAAGTCTGTAATGCTATGATTTTCCTCTTAGGATTGCTTTCCCAGTGTCCCACAGATTTTGGATTGTGTCCTCATTTTCATTAGTTTCAAGATTTTTTTTTATCTCTTCCTTGATCTCATTGTTAACCCATTCACTGCTTAATAACATGGTATTTAGATTCCATGTCTTTGCATGTTTTTCAGTGTTCTTCTTGTGATTGATTTCTAGTTCCATAGCATTGTGGTCAGAATAAATGCTCGATAAAATTTCAATCTTCTTAAATTTACTGAGACTTTTTTGTGTCCTAAGATGTGGTCTATCTCAGAAAACTTCCCATGTGCACTTGAAAAATATGTATATTCTGCTACTTTGGGGTGAAATGCTCTGAAGATATCAATTAAATCTATTTGATCTAGTGTGTCATTTAAGGCCACTGTCACCTTGTTGGTTTTCTGCCTAGAAGATCGATCCACTGAAGTCAATGGGGTGTTAAAATCCCTGACTGTGAGTATATTTCTGTCAGTCTCTCCCTTTATGTCCACCAAGATTTGCTTCACATATTTAAGTGTTCCTATGTTGGGTGCATAAATGTTTACTTGGGTTATATCCTCTTGTTGGATTTTTCCCTGTATCATTATGTGGTGTCCTTCTTAGTCTCTTATTATAGTCTTGGTTTTAAAGTATATTTTGTCAGTCATAAGTACTGCTACACCAGCTTTCTTTCTCTTCCATTTGCATGAAATATCTTTTTCCAATGCTTTACTTTTAGTCTGTGTGTATCTTTTGATCTGAGACGTGTCTCTTGGAAGCAGCATATATGTATATATATATATATATATATATATATATATACACACACACACCAGAGAAGGAAAACTCTGACTCCAAAAAACCTCCGCTGCCTTGCAGCATACCTCTTCAGGGGAAAGGCTAAGGGAGTAAACCCCGACAGAAAATCCGGAGCCGGAGTCCCTAAGGCGGTTTGACGTTGTAGTCAACACCGGCAACTCCTGCGGCGCACCTGAAGCCAAGCTGTATCGACTCCGTCTTTCCCTTGGACCCTTCAGCTGCGAAGAGAGGGGGGGTCTGCTGCATGGGCAACAGCAGACCCTCCATATCACCTTGCCCAGGCTCTGTAGCTTCAGCGTCATCGCATGATGTCGATTCAACACGGGAGGAGACAGATACCATGTCACTCCCGAGTCGGACTGCACAGCCATTCTCGGCGGTGCAGATAGACTCTTAAGAAGCTACACCATCGTCTCTCGAGACGGACGGCTGCCGACGACGACGATATACACACACACACACACACACACACACACACACATATATATATATATATATATATATATATATATATATATATATATGGGTCTTGTTTTCCTATCCATTCAACTACCCTATGTCTCTTGGTCAGATCATATAAGCCATTTACATTTAAGATGATTATTGATAGATATGTATGTAGTGCCATCTTATTGTGAGACTATTTTCCTCTTTTTTTTTCTTTCTTTTTCTTCTTCTTCTTCTTAAAGCAACTGCTTTAACATTTGTAGCAGTACTGGTTTGGTGTTAACAAACCCCTTTAGCTTTTTCTTGTCTGGGAAGCTCCTTATTTCTCCTTCTATTTTAAATGATAGCCTTGCTGGGTAAAGTAGTCTTGGTTGTAGGGTCTTGTTTTTCATCACCTTGAATATTTCACATCACTCCATTCTGGCCTGAAATGTTTCTGTTGTGAAATCAGCTGACAGTCTAATTGGTGCTCCCTTGTAGGTAACTCCCTTCTTTTCTCTTGTGGCTTTTAGAATTCTCTTTTTGTCTTTTAGCCTCGCCATTTTAATTATGATGTGTCTTGGTGAAGGCTTCTTTGGATCTGACTTGTTTGGGACTCTCTGAACTTCCTGGACTTGTGTGACTTTTTCCCTCACCAGATTAAGGAAATTTTCAGTCATTACTTTTTCCAATAGGTTCTCAATCCCTTGCTCACTCTCTTCTTCTGGTGTTCCCATGATGCAAATGTTGTTACATTTCATCTTGTTCAAAATGTTGTTTAAGATCTCTTCATTTTTTAAAATTCTTTTTTCCTTTTGCTGCTCTGCCTGGGTGTCTTCTTCTACCTTGTTCCAAATCACTGATTTGGTCCTCTCCTTCACCAAACTTTCTGTTTATTCCTTCCAGTGAATTATTCATTTCAGGCACTGCATCTTTGTCTCTTGAGTGGTCCTTTTTTACAGTTTCTAATGTTTTTTTTTCATATTGTTGAGTAACCTTATAATCATTACTTTAAACTCTCTGTCTGATAAATTGCTTGTTTTTTCATTTTGGATCTGTTTCTTTGTCTTCCTGTTTTTGCTGCTTTGTATTTTCTGCCTTAGTTCTTCAACTAATCAGCTGTGAAATTGATCAGTTGTTAATCTAATCAAGTGGTAATCAGCAGCCTGGTTTAAGCAACATAAGGTGGGGGACGGAGTAATTCCTGTGGGCAAGGGTATTGCTTTCTCTCAGGCTGATGCCGTTCAGAGAGGAGTGCTCTGCCTGAGAGTAATGGCTTCTGCAGTATGGGGAATGACTCAGCACAGGGATCCTGGCAGCTGTTCCTTCAGCATTCTCCCCAGAGCTGCAACCCCAGACTTTCCTCAAGTGTCTCTAGTCTACTCTGCCCTCCCTTTGCTAGGGTAAGTGGCTATAAATGAGATTTTGTGCATTGGCCTTTTAAGAGGCTCCCTGTGTCTCTAGTTGTCTCTCTCTCTGGCAGACAGAACCCTGCTGTTTTTCACAGCTGGATGTTATCTGGGTTCCTTTCTGGCTCTGGTGCTGTAGGCTGGGGAGCCCAGCTTGTGGTTTAGATCTCACACTTCTCAGGGGGAATCCCCCAGCCGCTGAAATATTTCTCTGGCACTTCAGCTGCCACCCATGGGAGCCCAGCCAACTCTCTCATGCCTCCTCTGCCCTCTGTACCAGTCACGTTGTGGTGAAGTAATTTCTTTTATCTGTCTGTGGTTATAAGACTTCTGTCCAGCTAGTGTTCGGTTGGTTATTCTGGATGACTTCTCTACAATTTAGTTGTAGTTCCAGATTGGTCCTGAGAGGAGGTTAGTGTAGTTTTTGCTTACTCCTCTGCTATCTTGGATCCAATGTCTATTTTATTTTAAAAGTAAGGCAGATTAAGTGAGGAACAACTGTATTTGCATTTCTTTTTTTTCAATAGCCCCAAGTAATATAAATCGAAAGATTTCCACTTTTTTCATTCAAAGGGCCTAAGGTTAGAGAGAATATACTTTAACTATAGCCAGCTTAGCTCATTCACATCTCTGTAAACATTTCCATAAGATCAATAATTTCTGTGTCTATGTGTATTATGGGAAAAAGCTCAAATATTCAAATAGTCTAAGATGTAGATTTATTGTTCCAAGCTTTCCTAATATATTTTGTAGTAAGTAGGGTTTTAACTTTCTTTAAATATAAGAAGTGTAGCTCTTTGATTATCTCCCTGATACTTCCAATATTTGAAGTATTTGTGAATCTTTTTCTGCTGCCACTTATTCTGTTGGTTCTTACTCTTGTGTCTGACATCCCCATGGGCTTAGTTTTTTTTTTTGTTTGTTTGTTTTTTTACTATACATCTTCATTTCCTTCAGAAAATCATCGGTGAGAATTTTGGGAGCTTAGAATGAAGGTGCATTCCTCCATAAAGGACTGGAATTTACTCCTGCCAAGTGCTTGGAGGTACTACCAGTTTAAGGTCACCTTAAAAAAAGTTCAGTCTCTGTTTTACTGGACAGCAAATATGGGAGTTTGGGCTGCAAATCTGTGTTAGGATCAACTTGCCATTACATCTCAGGGATGTTTCCCTCTTTCTATCATTGTTTAATGCCAAGGTGAATATCCGTGCTTATTCTTGAAGGAAGTTATGAATATTTCTGGTTTACCTCTCCATTTCAAGGTCCCAGCTTTATTTGCAGAAGAGTTCTCTATTAAATCATATCTTAGACTTCGTCTTATTCCCCACAGCTTTGAGGCCAGCTAGACAAGCCCACTAGGATTTACAATTGTCCTTAAGGCAGGAATAGCTTTAGGGATTTGCTGACTTCTCTGAGTCCCAATAATTTTGTCCCTTCTTTGATGCTCTTCAAAAGAGAGCTTTTAGATACTTTGTAGCATTTTAGGATGTTGTATAATAAAGAGGGGGTGGGTTGGGTGGGGAAGAGAAATTAGGGGAAAAGGGGACAACTGTAATTGAAAAACCAAAATTAAAAAAAAAAAAAAAAAGAAAAAGAAAAAGAATTAACCTTTGATCTAGCCTCCTGGGAGTTGATCTCTAGGCTCTTGGGATGTATTGCTTGATAAGAAAATCTTGGCTTCTCTGAGAATTTTGGCTCATATCAATAGTCTAACAATGTGATTTAGGGTGAGGGTTCTGAGTCACTGGGTACCAGCTCAGGAGGGGTGAGTCACACAGGCAGTCAACCATGTGTAAATGACTGAACTCTAATAAAAACTCTGCACATCAAGACTCAGGCAAGCTTCCTGGTTGGCAATACCTAGCATCTTGTTGCACATGGTGGCCAGGAGAAGTTAGCACCATCTATGACTCATCCAGAAAAGGACAACGGAAGCTTCACACATGGAATTTTCCTGGACTCAGACCCATGTGTCTGCCCTTGGTAGATTTTAATTTGTATCCTTTTGCTGAAATAAACCATGAGTATAACAACTTTTAGGGAATTATGTGAGTACCTTTAGCATCTTATCAAACCTGTGGGTATCTTGGGGAGCCCCAAGTTGGTGTAAGGGTCGTCTTAGACACTTCCCTCAATCTGCAGTTGTTTTCAGTAGTAAGTCATTGCTTTCAGTAGAAAGGAAGTCTCATTACCTAAACAGCCATATGATTGTAGATAAAGGAGTCTGTAATAATTAGGGAATGCATTTTACTGCCTTTACTCCATGTTTACATACACAGCTGTTTCCCTGACTTAAGCAGTATGACTGAACTAATTTTAATCAAAATGTTAGAACAGGCTTTTAAGAATCAGACTTAGTCAAATACTGATTAGATGTTTTCTGACAAAAGAAATGTCATCATATGCAGGAATACACAGACACACACACACATTCATATATATGTATATATATTAAATGTGACATGTATATAGCTATGTGTATATGAATATATCTGTCTGATAAAACAGCACTGAATTAGCAGTCAAGACACGTGGGTTGTAATTGCAGTTCTGATTTTACTACTTTCTAGAAAAGTCAACTTTGGTGATTCACTTATTGTTTTGAGTCCACTTTCTCATAAACCCAGTGACCTAGGTCAAGGGATCTCTTTGGTTGTGATTTTGCTTACCATTTTGGAAATTGATGGGGCTAATTTTGGTTATCATAACATTTGGGTTTACAATTGGCATTTAGGAGGAGCCAGACATTTTAATTGTTCCATAACAGAACTGCCAAAAAAAAAAGAAAAAGAATTGTTCCATATCCTGCACAATTTTTGGATGATTTATCAGACATTTGTTTAGGTGCTACATTTGTTCGTAATTGTCTGAGCCTAGTTTCTGACTCTACTTTATACACAAAACAATGTATGTTTTGGCATGATTTTAATAGACATGGAATATTCCAGATTCATAATTGCTATGTCATTGAGGGAAGATCACATATTGTCTTATTTGCTGTTTTCCCAGTAATGCCACTCACGTGTTTGAGTGACCAAAATTGCTCACCTAGTCTGCATGTGTGGCTGTCACAGTTATGGCCCAAGCACAGATGACATCACTAGGTCCCCCGATATAGTCCTAAACGAATCACTTGCATATTGAAATGCAGGTTATTATTATAAATCACTTTCTTTCATTTCTTCTCTGTATTAAAGTTAGTAGATTATGATTTTTTTAAATTGCATGTATATGTATTCAATAAGCTATAAAATCTATTGATTTTATTTTGGTGTGGTATCCGAATCAGCATGTCAAATTTTCCCTGTGACAATTGCACACACACATTAAAATAAAGAATGACATGGGCTCTCTTTTTTTATGAAAAGATATTTCTCATTAAGAATATGCCAACATAAAAAAATCGATAAACTCATTCTTCATTCATCTTAATGAATTCACCTGGTTTCGACTTTGGGTGGTGAAAACTTTGGGTATGTTTCTAAGACACCCTGCCCCATGTGGCTTCAAAGCCACCAACTCCCTCATGGTATGTACATTATCAAAGATGATCCTCTGGTTTAGAGAAGAAAGGGATGCATTTCCAAAAAGTAGCCTCTACTCAGGACCAAGTGAGTGTGTCTTTATTTCAGTATAATTCATTTCAATGAATTTACTAGTACGTAGTAGAATCACACTGGTGAGTAAGACAGTGTTCTTCACCATAAAGGGTTCGAAATCCAACTGTGGATAAAGTCTTAAACTCAAAAACCTATGATATAATGCAGGGAATGAAAGAATCTGAAGTATGAGGTATAAGTAAAACACTATGGGAGAGCTTGTATGGGGATAATTATTTTGATCTGGGAGAATGAGGAAAGTCTTTAACAAGTTGGATGGGGTGTTTCAGGTGGGGCACTCCATAACAAGGGGTGAAGAGGAAGCTAGAAAGTATGAGGCAGGTCATGGAAAAGTCTGGTCAGTGGTCTCAGTAAGTTAACATCAGTAAGGAGTCGTGGACAAGGTAAGGCTGGAAACGCAGACTGGTACCCTATCATGTTGGACCTTGAAAGCTAGGCTGAGGAATGTAGACAGAATTCTGCAGGGAGCCATGAAGACTTGAGGAAAAGTGACATTTCTGATCCCCAGTTTCCAAAAATTTCTAGCTGGCCTCTGCAGGATGCACTGGGATGGGAGGAAGTAGGGAGAAAGGAATTTCTCTTAATAGGTGTTGGTACTAGTCCAGGTGAGACTAGTGAGGGGTGTAAGCAGAGCAGCAGCAGCTGGAGTGGAACAAGAGGCTGGAGGGAGAGACTTACAGAGGAGGGTGATTGAGCAGGAAGGGGATGCACCTTGACTGCAGGGGCTGGATGCCTGAAAGCATGAAGATGATGCTGTAACCCTGACAAGACTGCTCGGGGAGAGCTGTCCAGGAAGATAGAGGTGATGATGAGCTTAGTTTTCAGAGCAGCTGTGTTTGAAGGGCAGATACTATATCAAAGTGGAGATGCCAAAGAAGCTATTAGAAAAGAGGCTGAATGCTCTATAATTTCCAGATTATCAATCACTTCTCTACCATTCCCCTCCTCATTGAGAAAGGTTACAGAAAGCAGTATGGTTAGGAGCTCACGCTCTGGACCTGATCAAGCTAGAGTCAAAAATACTAAACCTGTCACTCTCTAGCTTCATAACCTTGGGTAGGCCATTGGATTTCTCTAAGCCTCAGTTTCTTCATCTATAAAATGGTGATGACAAAAGAATCTTCTATATAGTTGTTTTGACAAATAAATGAGTTAGTACCTGGCATTATTATAAGTGTCCCAAAATGTTATGTGTTAGTAAACCAGATGGTTTATCATTCCCAAACCAACCCCAAACTTTCCTGCATCCTGTCATTTGCCCCTGATGCTGTTCTCTGCTCACAATACTCTCCCAACCTCACCCCAACCCATCCACCAATAGAATTCATTCCTACTGTTCACCTTACTCTGTACACAAGATTTTGAAATTCTAATTACTCTTGACTCTAGGAGCCAGGGTTGGAATTGGGGATTATCCACCACACCGAGAGTTTGCACACTCACTGTGATGCTTAAACAGTGTTGGCTGGCTCAAAAGGGGAAACCCAGACCTTATTCTATTTCTATTACAGAAAATACTCTGATTCTCTGAGGCTTTTCTAGTATGTTTTAGCAGAGGGGTCATGTTGCAAAACACTTTGCCAAAATACAGGCTTTGTCAAATATAGAGAGAAAAACAAAAGCTTGGAAAGCCCTAACAAATTCGATAATGTCTAATGTTTGCTACTGTGTGTGTGTGTGTGTGTAGCTGAGGACTTTTTCCTTGTCACTTCTAATTTATATTCCTCTTTGGCAGCATTTTCCCAGGTGAAAGGTGCTACCAGCCAGTTACTTCCTTCTATGTTCCACCCAGGCTTTGTTTTGGCAAATGTAACTTGTCTGGGAGCTGCAGAAATGCTATTCTGCACATAGCCCTGATGCCAAATTGGAAGAGACACTGTTCTCTGTGAAATTAAGATAAAAGTTCAGAAGGCCCATTCTGCTTCAAAATATAATTTTAACAATTTTTTAAGTTAACTGAAACAGTAGCTCAATGTCATTCAATGGATTTCCTCTTATTACAGTATTTTTCTTTTGTTTTAGAGCAGTTCCTATAGCAATATAATGAAAGTAACCCTTAATTTTTTTTCAGCTGCAAAGAGAGAACTATAAATTATTCCTTTCCATAAGTTCCTTTCAGCACATGCAAAAGGAGTGTTTGCTCTGTCCCCATAAATCAAAGCTTCAAAAAGGGCAAGGCAGCTAATCAGAGAACACAGTTCCCACTAACTAGACAATGAAATCCTGTGTCTGTCATCTTTGGAATTAATAAGAGATAAAGTGCTACTTGCACAACATTTCTAAAGCAGAGCAGAAGAAGTTAGAACACAGAATGGATTTGTAAACCTGGTCATTATATTCATCTAAGAACATCAAAACTAAATTTTCATCTGCATTTTATGGCCATAGGTAAATGTCTTCAATGCATTTCCAATAGGACCAAAGACTTAATCATTTTACTTATGAAAAATATATTTTAAAAAATTAAATATTTCTGAGCTGGGACTGAAAAGAAATATGTTTCTGAGAGGAAGTGATATTGGAAATAAACCTTGCATAAACATTTTGTAAGAATGGATTCACTCAAATCGATCATGCTCTATTGATCCAACTTTTTGAGTTTTCCAATATTAATGTCCCCAACAGAGTAATTAATGAAGCCAATATTTATTGAATGCATTCTCTGCATTAGGCATTATGCTAGGCACAGGGTTAAGAAGATGAATAAAACATTGGACCTGCCCTCAAGGGGCTCTCGCCCTTCAAAAAGTTCAACTGTTGCTTAATTTTATTACACAAAATAAAATACAAAAATCATTATAAATTGATCCTGAAGTGTAGCTGGATACTCTACACGAAATTTTTGCTACATAGCAATTTTCTCTGTAAAATAAAATCAAGTGACCTAAGATACAAAGGAGATAGCTTTTCTAGGGCAGGATGTAGTTGCAAAAATCCACTGAATGCAATAAACTTTCACCATAATCATAGCCACAAACTTAATGATTCAATATAACTGCTTGAAAACAGAAAACAGAAAGAAAAAATGGTGAATGCTTATGTTACATATTTCTGTAAAGGTAGAATAGTCAAAAATATAAATGTATTTGGAGTCCCAGCTTGAATCCAAGTAGTGCTAACATCCGGAATTTTTGCCTCAGGTCTGTTTATATGAGGGACCATGAGACTTCCTAGGAGAAACTCATTTAAAAAAAAAAAAAGAGAATTCTGCACATGGGCTGGGTTTTAAAATGGCATTTTAGTGTATGGTACTCAAAATTTGTCTAGCCCACTGGGCAGGGATGGGGATTTCAAATTTTAAAACTTGATAAGGCAATTTTTACTAACAATTCCATAATAATGGACAGTGGGGTGCAGGGAAACACTATTTGGGCATCGTTGTCACAAGTGTAACACAAAATGGAGAGAATTGACATTCTCCCTATGTCTGTGGCCTACACAGTGAAACTCTGGCTTATCTAAGTTTCTGAGACTCTCACACCCTTTGCTCCATCGGTAGCATCTGGGAAGGGGAGTGCCACACTTCACACAGAACAGGCCCACTGCGGACATCTTAGCAGGGGGACCATAACCGCTCCATGATGCTGCATTAAAAAAAGGGAAGGAAATAGCACATGTCCCGGGGTAGATGATGAATGGTGGATGATACATATGAGCATCCCCTGGGGCACCTGAGATATAATTAGAGTATTTTGCAGGGTGTTGCAGGACTTTTAATAGTAGGTAAAGATAAGAACCAGAGAAATATGGTTTATTTCTGCTCCCCTGACCCCATCTGTCTATTCCCCAATGCTGGAGTGGACTACCTAGACTATATAAACTTAGGTTACTCAAACATTAGGTGCTAATTTATTTCAAGTATACACTGAATTCTCAGAAGAAAAGTGATCATATATCTGAAATTTAGTAACTTGTTCAACAGCTTTCCCACCTGTGCTATTCCAGTCGACTATTCGTATTTTATATTGCTGTGACTCCACAGCATAATTCTGAAATAACTGAGGGGAAAATACACAAGAGAACTAAGAATGTAAGGGAAGTGGGTTTGTTCACTGCAAAGACTCTGTCTTGTTCTCCTGGGAATCAGTGACACTGAGCAATAAAAAAGGACTCCTGGTGCTGTGGAAATTATATGAAAGGTAAATCGAACTTTTGTCCAGAGGGCATCTTTGTAGAATCACTGGTCAGGAACTTCTGGGCTGGATTCCTTTCATTATTTAAAGACTTTTGGAAAAGCTTTTCTACTCTCAAGGGAGGACTCTGAAAGAACTCATTTAAAAGGTCTATGTGAAAATGCTTAGACTGGGTTTTCCTGTCCCATGTTAGATCAAAGCTGACTGCAAATGGAAAAGTAGGTATCCTAGAGTACTTTTAATGGCCTTCAAAAGTAATTAAAAGCAGAATAGGGGAAAAACACTGATGAAGTTATTTGGTCAAGACACTCTTTGACAGTTTTTTGGAACCAGAAAACCTTCTTGTCTTATAATAGGTCTCCCTTTCTTCTTCTCCATCTACCTTGTGCTCTGCCACCAGATTAATGTTTCTAATGCATCACTTTCCTTGTGTCATTCTCCTCCTTAAAATCTCAGAAAATACATTTCATAGGCAAAGGGAAGAGGAGTGAGTGGCAGCAAATTCATAGAAAAACTACAGCTAAAATGTATCCCACACAGTATGCCAGGCACTGTTCTAAACACTGTGCCTGCATCAGCCCACAAAATACTCAACACTCCTATGAGATAAATGTCATTTTTTAAAGCTTCATTTGAAGATGAGGTTAAGAAACGAGCTTAGATTGCACAGGTGACATTTCAATCCAGGCAGTCTGGCCCTAGAGCCCTCTCACTCTTAACCACTGCATCTAAATCCTAGTGCTCAAGAGGCCGCAGGGGCACAAAAGAAAAATGTGCTTTCTGTTCATGTTGTGCTAAACCCCTGAGAGGTCAAAAGAAAGGATAAGGTTCTCTGGTCTCTCATGCCTTTCACAATCTAATGAGAACTCTTTCCTATCTTAGTCACTATCCTATCTTACCTCTTTCAATCTAGCAAAGTGTTCTTCCCATTGGAAATGCTGTTCTTCCTGTTGTCCTGTCTTTGCAAAGCGTAGTATTACCGAAAGCCCACATTAAATGCTGCCTCATCTGAACACCTTCTGACACCTCATCTGACACCTTCTCTGACCACAAACACTGGAAGGACATCTCTGGCTTGCCACACCCACTGAGGTCCCTATCAATGGTTTGGTGTCATCACTCACTGCTTTGTAGGGTTCTCTTCTTGTGTTTTTTCTTATCTCCATTCTAAATTTTAATTCCATCAAAAACAAAGTCTAACGACAGTATACATTTAGGAAAGACTTTATTGACTGTGTAAGGAATACAACCACCAAATGTTCCATAGGCAGCAGAATAAAGCAGAGAAACAAATAAACACATTTATTAAAACACACTATTCTAAAACTGTCTTGAACAATTATCAAAAGGTTGGAAAGATACATAGGAAATGTGTCTTATTGATCAAGTTTTCTTTGTTTCTCCTAGTTATTTCTCACACATACATTTCTAATTTACTGATGATTTCTTTAAATTAAAAACAACTATTTATTTCTTTTTGTGCTAGCTGAGGAAGAACATGGGCCAATTTTTGTCTTCTTGACATCATCACTTCTCAGATTTTATTGAATTAAAAAGAAGAATCTTATTTCAATTCCTGTTACCTTATGTCAAGAATGCCTTCTTAACATTTATAATTTTATACATTTAAACTTTATAATCACATTAACCTTTGAAAAAATTTATAGTCTCTTTGTTTGTTGTTCAGAATATTTGGGGAGGAGGGGAGAGCTGTAACCAAGTAATTTTTTCTAGGAAGTATAAGTGCATGGTATATGTTATGAGTCTAATATTATATATACTATGGAACATAAAACTAACGATGATTAATCTTGACAGTCATCCTTTATCAGGAGAAAGTTTCAAGTGAAAAGGCCATAAAAGTCACCAGCCCTTAGGTCTTGATTCTGATTCTGGAAGAAGTACAGGAGTAACCAAGGCTGGCACTTCTGGCTCATTTTCCTGGAAATGGCATTGGTTAAGGAGAGGTGGAGAGGTGGTGAAAAGATATAAGGGTAGGTACAGGTCAGAGAGATCTGTTTCCTATTCCCAAACACTGGTTTCCTAAGAATCAGTGAAGAAATAGAGATTCCATTATTATGTGTGTGCTTACAAAGTGCTTTGTTTCTACAATTTCTTTCCCAGCTTGCAAAAGGCTTGCTATGGCCTCCACAGGCCTGGAAAGTTTCTGAACAAAGGGTAACAAGTCTTATTTTTCTTAAATTTAGAAAATGTTCATCCATTGCTGTGATTGTTTTAAATGAAGTTACCCACTATATTGTTCCTGATTTGGGTCTTTGGTAGATGTATTGAAATTTGCAACCATTATACTAATAGAATATATAAATAAATTATGGCAATAAAAATGCTTCTCTTTTTTTGCCTCCAAAACAAGTAATAAAATAAGAGAAAAAGTTTTAATTTATGAAATATTAAAAGAGAGCAAATAAAAATATTGAAAGATTTATAGAAAGAACTAATCAGACTGTGGACAGTAAGGGAGAAGAATGAACAATGAAAATGCAGTCATCTTGTAATTAGTTTCCATCTGACCAGAAGGGCCGTGGCAGGTCACAGGTGGGTCTACAAAGAGGCAGAGCTAGGGTACACTTTCTGCACTCTGCTTACTATACATCTAGCCAAAGGGCCCTGGAAATGTGGGGTCCTGAAAATGGGCTTCTGAATTTATCTATAACAGGACTGAAAACAAAATGGCTTAGTCGATTTCTGAATGAAAATGGAGCCATATTTCTGAAAGAATAGAAGTACAGTTTGGATGCTTTTAAAGATGTTGTTTTCAGCCATGTGTTTTTGTCACGTTTCTTAAAACTAGAGAATACCTTTTAAAAGAACTTAGGTCCAATAACTTCTTCACACTTTCTCCTGCAGATTAAGGGATGATGATGAGCTCTGGTTCAGCAGATGAAGGCTTGAAGCATCTCCCAAAAGGCAAACTGAAATTGTTATATTAAGGCACAATGAGTGTGCTCTTGAGTACTTAAGATAATTTAAGACATCTATGGTAGTGTCAACAATAAAGTAAAAATAAAATAAAATGAATAAATGAAGATAAGTAAAAGAATGTGTAGAACTCTTGGATTAGCAATTAGTGGAAACCGCCCCTCTGATGTATAAGATAAATGTTAATGACTTTCCAACTACAGACTAAGATGTACCAGTTATGCCTACAATCCTGAATTACAATGAAAAGTGGGACCTAATTAATCTTTGTTATATACTGAGAACAAATGTTGTGGGACAACAACTAGGCAGGCTTTATTTATCATGCAAATCCACAACCCCTCGTCAGCACTTTTTACTATAGGAGCTACTGATGGGGCTTAATTATCAAAGTGGTTGGTGCAACAAGGCCAGTTATGTGAATGGCTGGTTCTAGGCAGATTTTCTGTGATCAGTGGAATCAAACAGACTTTGTTAATATTGGTGTATTTTTGTTCAGTCAAGCTACTTGTAGCAAAATAATGTAAGGTTGTGGTTTCTACTCAATGTGTTGACATTTAATAACGTATCTCCACAGTCACTCTTTTTTTTTTTGTTTTATTTTGGTTTTTCAATTACAGTTGTCCCCTTTTCCCCCAATTTCTCTCCCCCACCCAACCCACCCCCTCTCCCGCAATCATATCCCTCCCCGTTGTCCATGTCCATGAGTCTTTCATACAGGCTCTTTAATTAAACCCTTCCCTTACTTATCCCCCTTCTCTCCCTCTCCCCTCCCCCCTATTGACTGCTATTCTGCTCTTTGTTCTATTTAGTTCCTTTGTTTGTGTTGTTCTTTAGTTTCCTGTATTAGGTGATATCATATGGCATTTTTCTTTCTTTGCCTGGCTTATTTCACTAAGCATAATTCTCTCCACAGTCACTCTTGATGGAGTGGGAATAGTGTGACCATGGATGGTACTGGAAGTATACATATACTTTAAGCTCAACTTATGCTGCCCTGTCTGAAATAGCACACCCCCTTACTTTCTCTTTACCCAGCTTTTAAAAAATTGTACCTATTATCTTTATAAATTATATTACTTTATAATATAACATAGTATTTTATAATAAAGTATGTATTTCTTTTTTGTCCCTTCCCCACAAGAATGTAAGCTCCATGAGGGCAGGTACTTCGTTTTATTGATTATATCTGCACTACTTATCTATGCCTGGCACCTAGTAGGTCTTCCATATACATATAAAATAAACTTTAAGAAATTCATCTGCTAAAATGAATAGCCTATAGAAGTTTTCAATACATCTATGTACTGTAATTATACTAAGTGAGAATAAGTTCACAGAACCACTTTAGTGATATGTGATTTAATAAATAAATAACCACTCATTTAATATATTTCATTGATTTGAGTTTTTAGAGATATATATAAAAAAGAATTTGGTGGTGTTTTGCTATGTCTCTGGTCCTTGATAACCTCTAAATGGTATATCAAAATTCTGTGGTACCATTATCTAGGAATATTACTGAACAGACTCTGGAATTGTATTCACAAAACACAGGAGGCTAATGTAGAATGACTTCCAAGGGCCAACACTGATCATACTGCTCTAGCCCTCCTAATGTGGTTTAACTAAATTTAAATCTTTTTAAGCTGGGCATCTCTGTCTCTGCCTCTCTCTTGGGAGTGAAGGATAGAAGTGGGGGCAGGGGAGGGGAAGGAGGAAGAGAAAGAGGAGAAAATGTCTATTTAGAGAAAAAGATAGAAAGGTTCCCATTTCCCTTCTTTCCTCATCCTCTGTTGCCATTAAGTAGACTCTCACAGGTCCAGAAATGTTACCCCATGTAACCCTCAGTACGCAGTGACTAGATGTTAACAGCTCACTTTGGCACTGGCTCAGAACCAATAAAGGCCTGTTGAAGTTGAGAACTTCACCATGACCAGATTCTGAGTTTCATGATACATACAACTTCACACACAGTAGCTGCATTCTGTTGTTAGAAATCTGTCTTGTGTGTGACCTCCCTCAGAGCTTCTCATAGCCACTCCCCTTGCACTCCCCACCTGTGCCAACAGAAAGGCGCCGGACTTAACTCTCACTGGCTTGGTTTCTTCTAACACCCCAGACAGAGCTAACGGGGTCTAACTGCATTTGAGGTGATTTGGCTGAGAGGCAAGGTTAGTAAATTAGAATATTCTACTTGGGCTGAACGGTAGTTAACTTTTGAACCATGAGCACCTTCACCATCTAAACTGTAAACAAATATCACTATGGTAACAACTTCTTTCTTTCCTAGAGAGAGGAAAACTATGTCAGAAGAATGTTCTATTTTATACATTGGCTGAACCCTGCTTCATCTAATTTATTCCAGTCTCCAATATTGGATTAATACAAATTGAACTCTTAAGAAATATTCACACACAAGGGAATTCATCAGTATTCATTTGTGAAAACAATAGTACACTAAGACCTGGCCACATGCCAGAAAATGTCTCAGATTTTGTAAGGGCTGTATCATTGGTGATTCATGACTACAGGCAACTGTGGGGGAGGAAAACTTCCCCTTTCGTTCCTCCTAGGTAGGCTCTTTGGCTCACCTAATGATTAAAATGACACGAGACATTAAAAAAAATAATTTTGTATGGGAGCTCATAGAAATATGAGACTCAAAGTGACCATAGCAGGCAGCTTTTATACCTTTCAGACAAAGAAACAATACATTTGTGAAGAATTAACACGACAAAAGGGTCTGAGCGTGGGATAGTAAATTAAAAAAGAAGTAACAAGGTTTGTGCAGGCCTTTTGGTCCAGAATTCCCTATTTCTGGTGATAAGGATGTCTTTTCTACCTCCTGGTACAGGGAGCATACCTCTCACATGGGATATTTGTTTTAAGAGGACAAAGGAGGGTCAGAATATCCTTCTCCCACTGCCATTTCTTAAAAGTAACTATAATTCAAAACAATCAATATGCCAAAATGGAATATTGTTAACAACTAAAGGGGGTCTATTTGGCTGTGCACATCAAAGCTCAGTAATACAGAAACAGGAGTTTGCAGCAAAGAAAGAAAAGTTTATTTTTAGGAAGTGGCCCATGCCCATAGACAGGTTAGCTAATGCTCAAAGACCTGTTTCCAGGGGATGGCTTATAGAAGGGAAAAGCCATTAACCACGGTGACTAAGGGAGTTAGGATCATAGTCTCTGATTGGCTGGCACTAGGGTAGGGGGTAGTTGATCAGGGCACCTGGTCCTGATGTCAGCCAGGGCATTGCCATGGTTTTGTTGCTCTGTCTCTGGGGTCAACAGACCTGAGACTTTGTTCCTGAGATTATTTGATACCGACTAGAACCTCACTGTCCTGAGGGCTGTTATATTCGATTAGCGAGTCAAGGAATCCTCAGAGACCGATGCCAGTTGATGGATCGATTTATTGGCCAACAGTTTTAACCTGCGCAGGGGCGAACTCCCGATTATGCCCAAAGGCCTAACAAGAGCTACCAAAGGGGAGTCGCGCCCGCCCCGCAGTTCGCTGCGTTTTTATGTACTCCTAGCAAGCAAAGCAACGCTATAAAAGCAAATGTGGCGGTTAGCAATTGGCTCATCTTTGGGCGAGCGATTAGATACCATTGGTGAGTTTAAAACTTTTCTTGGCGCGCTAGCTCGACTTTGGCGCCCTTTCCCTTGAGGCCCTGGCAACAGCAGTTTCTAATCTTAGCTTAGCAGCACATCCTGTTATCTTAGCTCAGCTGCAAATTCCGTTACATCCTGTTGTGCAAGTTGCCTGCCTCTGTAACTTTCTATTCCCCTTCTATCTGTCTTCCCCAATGGGCCCCCCCTTTGCTGGTGGGCTCTTTTCCACTCTCAACATTCCCTCCTTCTCTTAACCCCGAGTCAAACCCTTGACTCCTGGTCTGCTTGCGGTAGGATGGTATAGGGCTGAGATAGCACCATGAGCTTTACTGTGTCTATCCTGTCTTTAATAAAGGCAAACAGTTTGTTTAGGACACAGGGGCCTATTGACAAGCCGAGGAAGAGCAGAACTAGGGGGCTAATTAAGGGAGTTAAGATGGAATACAGAGTGGATTGCCACCAGGATGGTGTTTCTGAGTTTGCTGGTCTTAGCCTATCTCTAAGTCTATTAAGGTTTTGGATATTCTGTTCTACTACCCCACTCTCGTTTACATAGTAGCAGCATTCCTCACCTAGGAAGAGACATGTTCCCCCTTTATCTGCTGTCAGGAGGTCTAATGCCCGCCGATTTTGTTGGGCTACCCTGGCTACTGATAAAACCTGTCTTTGGAGTGAAGCTAGGGAGTCAGCTATAGAGCCTAAAGCCTCATCTAGTTCCCGCCGGAGGGTCTCTTGTGACTGGAGGCTTGTGGCGAGACCCGCCCCTCCTACGCTAATGCTGGTCACAGAGGCGGCAAAACTTAGCCCTACTAGCAGAGGAAGGAATACTGCGCGCTTCTGCAGGGTCGAGTTGATTACCTTGATCTCTAATTCTCCGGGGGCATAAGCATATAACTGGGGAGCTAGAACAACTAGGACATATTCCACCTGGCTAGGATATAACATCTGGGGGGCGAGAGTTTGGTTTGCCTAAAAGAACAATCCAGGGGGGGCTGTAAGGTACCCAGATGCAGAGTTATCCGCACACCAGGTGGAGCTATTTGGGTACCAGGGATTTCTTGTGGGTAAAAACAAGGGGGCGTGTACGGGGACTTCCTTTCCTTCCTCTAGTGGCTTTTCTGTCCCGGATGGGCCACCAGTGGGGGTGGCGTTTACCTGCACCGCTATTAAAGGAGGCCGGGTCAGCGAGGCACAGAGGAAGCAATCGGAGTAGGTGTCTGGGCTACTTATATTCAGTAGCGCTGCTCCCTCCTGAATGAGGTTAATCCAGGAGAATGGTGTCCCCGTTCGCTGAAGCTGGGGTTCTGCTTGCTGTACTATTTTCTGAACCTTTTTCACCTTGTTTAGCCCTAGGGCCAGTTCCCTTTTCTTAAAGATGATGATGTCTCCTACTGGCCCCTGGTGAGTCATTCCTACATAGACTTTCCCTTGTACCCCCTGTTCCCACATGGGGTCTTCTGCCTTATCTAGGGTAAGGAGAATCTCAGGACCCCGCTGATGGCCCCAGTGGACACGACAATTCCGGTAGGCACACCCACCGTAGGTGTTAGGCCACTGGTTACAGGACTGGTCTATCTGATCCTCTTTTATGCACACAAATGGCTCTCTAAACCATCTCTATCCGTCTAAACACTGCAACTGATTTTCTGGTATGGGTATTTCTAGCTTCCCTCGGCACCGTCCCGTACAACTCTATGACTTGATGGTCACAACGGACGTCTGGTGTCCCCGCCGCCTAACCTCCTGTACTGTAATGGTCTCATTGTACTGTACCTTATGGGCGGAGGAAAAGAGCACTAGAGTCAGGCAAAGCATGCTAGGCAGGTAGTTAAGCTTTTGAGACAACAGTCCACCCTGAGGCTTCATTTTCGCCGGACCGCCGGAGCTTCAACGCTGGTACCCGTTTCTCCCCTTCTTTGAGTGCTTCCTTTTGGCCGGCTTCTTCAGGATCCTTTGCAGCTTTGGTGTGGGTCAGATGGATCCAGTAGGGCTTCTCCGCTACCCTTACCGCAGAGGGTGTGCTTAATATCACCTGGTAAGGTCCCGTCCAGCGAGGCTCTAGGTTCCCCTTTCGATGGTTGAGGATCCACACCCACTGTCCCGGCTCTGGCTGAGGGGTTCTCGCGTCCTCTCCGCAGTTCTGGTGCTGTGATCGCTGGAAGGCCCGGACCTCTTCTCTTATTTGCTGCAGAGCCTGTAGGGATCTGAGGAAAGTATGGTTAGCGGTCTCTAATTCCTCGGCAGACAGTTTAGGAATTACTGGTACTGGCTGCCCATATATTATTTCATACGGTGTCTAACCTTTTATGTTTGGGGTACACCGTGCCCTGAAGAGGGCGAAAGGGAGTAGCTCTACCCAATTTTCGCCGGTCTCTTCCCTTAATTTTACTAGGGTTTCCTTCAAGGTCCTATTCATTCTTTCTACCTGCCCTGAGCTCTGTGGCCTATAGATACAATGTAATTTCTAATCTATTCCTAATTTGCTAGCTATTTCCTGGGAGACTCTGGAGATAAATGCTGGTCCATTGTCCGATCCCATAGCTACCGGGAGCCTATACCTTGGAATGATTTCCTTCAACAGTGTCTTGCAGACCACAGAGGCGGTTTCCCCTCTAGTGGGGAAACCTTCTGTCTATCCTGAATAGGTATCTACCAACACAAGCAGGTACCTGTATCCAAACTTCCCCTTGGGCATTTCAGTAAAGTCCACTTCCCATAGCTCACCCGGGGCATTTCCCCGATACCTGACGAAGCGGGGCAGCTTCTGGTTCCGAGCATTCACCTTGGCACAGGCTTGACATCTTAGGGTTGTCGAGTGAATTACCTCTCGTAGATGGGGTCCCACGTAGTACTTTCGAACTAGTTGCTCTAACTTGTTTCGTCCTAAGTGGGTGCTGGTATGAATGTCCTGCACAATCTTCGTTAGCAACCCTTGTGGCAGATATACTTTGGAATTTGGGAGTACAATCCAGCCGTTCTGATCCTTTGTGCCCCCTAGCTTCATCCCTTCCTCAGCCTCCTTAAGTGAATATACGGGCGTCCGGGGCAGCCTGGGTTCAGGAATCAAGGGTAACAGGCTATTTTCAGGACCTAGGGCCGCCTCCCTTGCGGCGGCATCGGCCAGGTTATTTCCCTTGATGATGGGGGAGTCTCCTTTTTGATGGCCCTTGCAGTGGATAATAGCCACCTTCCTGGGCAGCCAAATAGCTTCTAGCAAGGAGAGGATCTCCTCACGGTTCTTAACTCCCTTTCCCCCAGCGGTGAGGAGGCCCCTCTCCCTGTAAATGGCCCCATGTACATGAGCCGTGGCAAAAGCATAACGGCTGTCCGTATAGATGTTCACCACCTTTCCTTTTGCCATTTGGAGGGCCTGAATTAATCCTCTCAGTTCTGCCCTTTGAGCAGATGCCCCTCTGGGAAGGGCCTGCTGCCAGAGGACCGTATCCTCTGAAGTTACGGCCGCCCCGGCATAACGCTGTCCTTCCTGCACGAAGCTGCTCCCGTCTGTAAAAAGGGTTAGGTCAGCCTTTTCATAGGCTTGATCCCTTAGGTCAGGTCTTGCCCCCGTCACCGTGTCTAAAATTTGGGTGCAATCATGCGTGACCTCAGCGTCTGGGATTGGCAACAGGCTAGCTGGGTTTAGGGCGGTTGTTTTTAGGAACTGCACCGCTGGCGGGTTTAACAATTGCGCCTGATACTGAGTTAGTCGTGCATTTGATAGCCACCGGTCCGGGGGTGATCGGAGAACCTGTTCGATATAATGCTCCCCAATAACCTGGATGTCTTGTCCCAGAGTCAACTTGCTTGCTTCCTTAACCAATAAGGAGGTGGCTGCAATGGCCCTCAGGCAGGTTGGCCATCCCGACGCTACGGGGTCCAGCCTCTTGGATAAGTAGGCTACGGGCCTCTTCCATGGCCCCAAGGATTGACTCAATACCCCTAAGGCCACTCCCTCCTTCTCAGCCACACTGAGTTGGAAGGGTTTTTCTAAGTTAGGCAGCGCTAGGGCCGGGGCAGAGACGAGAGTCTCCTTGAGGGCCATGAACGCCTGTCTTCCCTCCTCCGTCCAGGTAAAGGAATTTTCCTTGCCCCTGGTTAGGTCGTGTAGGGGCTTAGCTATAGTAGCAAATCCCAGAATCCACAGTCTGTAGTATCCCACGGCCCCCAGGAACTCCCGTACTTGCCTCTTGGTGGTTGGCTCTGGAATTTGCAGGATGGTCTGGACCCTTTGATCCGAAAGGGTCCGCAGCCCTTCTCGCAGATTGTACCCTAAATAACTCACAGTTCGGGCAGCTATCTGGGCCTTCTTGGCGGACACCCGATACCCAAGGGTCTCAAGTTCGCGGAGTAGGTCCAAGGTGGCGGCCTCACATTCTTCCTGCGTCTGAGCTGCCACCAGGATATCGTCCACGTACTGCAACAGGACGACCTCTGGGTGGGAAATTCTGATCCCCTGCAGGTCTTTGCCCAGGGCCTCATTAAAGATGGTGGGCGAGTTCTTAAACCCTTGGGGCAGCCGAGTCCAAGTAAACTGCCCTATCAGCCCGTTCTCAGGGTCGTTCCATTCAAAGGCAAATATCTCCTGACTTTGTGGGGCCAGTGGTAGGCAAAAGAAAGCATCCTTTAAATCCAAGACAGAGTAGTAAGTGTGCGTTGGGGGCAATGAGCTCAGGAGGGTGTAGGGGTTTGGCACCGTGGGATGGATCGTCTCAACCCGGGCATTCACCTCCCTTAGGTCCTGGACCGGGCGATAGTCCTGGGTTCCCGGTTTTTGGACAGGGAGGAGGGGAGTGTTCCAAGCCGATTGGCACTTTCTTAAGATGCCAGCGTTGAGCAATCGTAGCAGATGACCTGCAATCCCTTGTCTAGCTCGGGCAGGTACTGGGTATTGCCTAATCCTTACCGGCTGAGCAGTACTAGTCAATTGAACCAGCACGGGTGGCTGGTGAGCAGCCAGCCCCGGCGGGTTCGACTCCGCCCATACCCCGGGTACTTGCAATTTCAACTTCTCCAGGGCCTCGCTGCTCTCCTTCCGGTCATCAGACTGCACAGTCAACAGGTACTCCTCCGACAAGGGAACCGTTATCTGCAGGCGAGTCTCAGCTGCTGTTCCCGCTGGTTCGAAGCTTATGGTGGCATGGAGCTTCTGCAACAAGTCTCTCCCAAGTAATGGAAATGGGCAATCTGGGATTACCAAGAAAGAGTGGGTGATTGTTCCCTGCCCCAGGTTGGTGATTCTAGCCTTTGTCCAAGGGTAGGCCTCGCCCCTACCTGTAGCCCCTATGATCTTTGTGGTTGTCTTTTGGATTTGTCCTTGAGGTTGCTTCAATACTGAAAAAGTGGCTCCCGTGTCGACCAGGAAATCTATAGGTTTTCCTTCGACATTAAGGGTGACCATGGGCTCCTGGGAGCCAATAGGCAACGAGCCCTGGCCCCGTCAGTCTGAGGTTTGTAGGAGCACCGCTGGGCTGGCTTCCCGCCCCTTCAACTTAGGGCAGTCCTTTTTCCAGTGCCCCTTCTCCTTGCAGAATGCACACTGGTCCTTCTCGACTCTCGGACCCTTGCCTTTTTGGAATTGCCCTCTTTTTTTTTCTTCCTTCTTCTGGTTGGTCTGGGCGGCTATTAGGATTTTAGCCATTTCTTTTGCCCTTCCTATTTCTGGGTCATCCCGGTTCACAAACACTTTCTGGGCAATCTCTAACAATTTACTGATATTTTCTCCCTCAAACCCTTCTAGTTTCTGCAATTTTTTTCTAATATCAGGTGCCGCCTGAGCTACAAAGGCCACATTCAAAAGTCTCCTGTTTTCAGGGGCTTGTGGATCTAGTGGGGTATATACCCTATAAGCCTCTGTTAATCTCTCTAGGAAGCTTGCTGGCGATTCCTCCCTCCCTTGGATGACCTCACTCACCTTACTGAAATTAGTGGGTTTCCTGGCTGCGGCTCTTAAGCCCCTCAGCAGAGCCCGGCGATATTGGAGGAGCGCATCCCTTCCCCCCGTCGTGTTGGGGTCCCAGTTCGGGGGCTGATCTGGCAGAATATCTTGTACTTCCCTCCTGCCCATTACCGTGTCACCCTCCTCCCCCATTACTGCCTTCGCAGCCTCCCTCATTATTCTATCCCTCTCTTCGGAGGTAAATAACGTCTGGAGGATTTGCTGGCAGTCATCCCATGTTGGCTGATGGGTCCTGAAGATGGTCTCTAAAAGAGAAATCAACCCTTGTGGCTTTTCAGAGAAGGGGGGGTTTTGCAATTTCCAATTGTAGAGGTCACTGGTGGAAAAGGGAACATACACTAGTCGGGGTGGTGCTCGGGCCGGGGCATCTGGGGGAGGGGGCACCTCACGGAGGGGAAGTATGGCAGCACCGCCGGGTGACTGTTCTGCTTGACTTCCCCCATACCGTACCCCGCCTCGGGTATGAGGCGGGCTCTGGATGACCTCCCCCCCGTTGCCTTCCCCGCCGCTGGAGTCCGGCAGGGCCTGGTTATACGGGGGTGGGGCGGTGGGTGACACAAGTGGATCCTCAGGGACCTCTGGCAACACGGGCTGCCTCTTCTTCTGCTCCCCGAGGAGCGGGGCGCTCGAGACCGCCCTTCCGTCTTTGGCTTGAGCCCGGGTGGATGGCCGTGGCGCCGCCGCCACACAGAGGGCCCTCCGATTTCTCGGCCACTTCGACTGGCACTTTCCCACGTATGGTGGGCGTTCAGTGGCAATATCGATCCAGACGTCTATATAGATCATCTGGTCGGGATGGGGAACACTATACACCGCCCGCCGCACTGCGAACAGGATTGGCAGGTCGAAGGTCCCCTCCGTGGGCCAACCTATTCCAAAAGTGGGCCACTCTAGGTGACTGAGAGTTCGGAGGACCCCGGGGTCCGGGGCTGGTTCCCCATATCCCCGGGCTCTTTCCTGGAAATCAGAGAAATTTGACAGTAAACAATTCAGGGGGGTGACGGGGGTGGACTTGGTCTGTCCCATCACGGTCACCCAGGCCTCAATGATCCCTGCAACAAGGAAACTGACAAACACACACAGACCACACAAATACACACGTCGGGCCCCTCTCCACTCAGTCCACTCGCTCACAAAGAGGCCGTGGCGGACTACCTCTTCGTCACACATTCACGTTCCGCTTGCGCAAGCTCGCCGCGCACTGAACAATGCAATTTGGGTGACCTAGTCGCCCGGGGGCAAGCGCCCAACTCTCGAGAGCGTCCTCTCCTTGAGAGTCCCGCGGGTGGACTACCGGCGACGTCTCGCCTACCACCTCGCGGCTACAAAGAGTCTAGACTTTCCAAATTGTGCCGCGGCAAACTTACCGGAGCTCCGTCGCCTTCGGTTTTTGAGGAAACGGATCTCGCTGGGGCCTCCAAATGTTATATTCGATTAGCGAGTCAAGGAATCCTCAGAGACCGATGCCAGTTGATGGATCGATTTATTGGCCAACAGTTTTAACCTGCGCAGGGGCGAACTCCCGATTATGCCCAAAGGCCCAACAAGAGCTACCAAAGGGGAGTCGCGCCCGCCCCGCAGTTCGCTGCGTTTTTATGCACTCCTAGCAAGCAAAGCAACGCTACAAAAGCAAATGTGGCGGTTAGCAATTGGCTCATCTTTGGGCGAGCGATTAGATACCATTGGTGAGTTTAAAACTTTTCTTGGCGCGCTAGCTCGACTTTGGCGCCCTTTCCCTTGAGGCCCTGGCAACAGCAGTTTCTAATCTTAGCTTAGCAGCACATCCTGTTATCTTAGCTCAGCTGCAAATTCCGTTACATCCTGTTGTGCAAGTTGCCTGCCTCTGTAACTTTCTATTCCCCTTCTATCTGTCTTCCCCAATGGGCCCCCCCTTTGCTGGTGGGCTCTTTTCCACTCTCAACAAGGGCTTAGTGATTAAGGGAGTGGTCCTCGCAGGGAGAAGGAGGCAGGTGCGTCAGGTGCTGGATGAGGCCAGTTTGAATCAAAAGGAAAGAAAGGAGAAAAGGTCCTAGTAAAGAAATGAAGTTTCAGAACTTTCGGCCAAGATGGACGCTTAGACGGACACGGTTAGTCTCCTTCTACAACTAGAGAGGAATACAACTACTTCAAAACAAAAGATAACTAGAAATTCCAGAAAATAAAACTACACGGAAGCCCAACGTACAAAGTTATAAACCAGCAGCGTTCTTTGGGCAGGTAAGAGCGAAAGTCGGCGGTGCTGTTTGCGGTAGCATCTGGGACAGCAGCAGGAAGAACAATCCCGGCTGCAGTCGAACTCCAGCAGCTTGCGACGCCAACGCTGGGAAAAGCAGCCACCACATCATCTCCAACAGTGAGGCCCAGAGGGCGGGAGGACGGATCCCAGTCTCCTAGCGGAATAACTGCAGGAATCCATCTTGGACCCCCACCCCAACACAAAGCACCACAGCACTGCAAAATAGGTTGTGGATCACCACTGGTCACTGGGCAGTGACGACAAAGTGCCACAGCGCAGTGAAAAAGGTTGCGGATTGCCGCGGGTCGCTGGGTTGTGACGAGTACACAGGCACTGCCCCCTATAGCCGGCCCAAGAAAACAAAATGCATCTGTCAAAATGAGGCAGACAACTATAGAAATCCCGGTGGCACCGCTCACCAGGCAACAGATGAAGAATCTGACAGATGAACAAATAAGAAACCTGTCAGAGGCTCAGTTCAGGGCCATTGTTATCAGGTGGCTTACAGAATTAACAAAAGATCTGGAAAAAGATGAGAAAGAATTGAAAAACACTCATACTGAAAGGAACAAAACCACATACGAGACAGATGGTGAGGAAATAAAATCCAGAGTTCAAATCAACAAACCAGAATATAGAGAAGGAACAAACAGTCAACCAGTGCAGAGAGAGGAAACGGGAAGCAAGGATGAGAGGATCAGAAACCTCTGGGACAACTATAAGAGACCCAATATAAGAAACATTGGTTTACCAGAGGGCGAAGAAGATGAACTAGAAATTGAAAAATTAAGTGAAAATATAATAAAGCAGAACTTCCCAAACTTGGGGAAGGAAATAGACTTACAGGTCCAGGAAGCACAGAGAGTTCCAAAACAACTGGACCCAGGGAGAACCACTCCAAGACACATTATAATCAAAATGTCAAAAGTTAAAGATAAAGAGAGAATCTTAAAAGCAGCAAGACAGAAGAAAAGAATCATGTACAAAGGGGTCCCAATTAGACTATCAGCTGACTTCTAAAGGGAGACCCTGCAGGAAAGAAGGGACTGGCAAGAAATATTAAAAGTAATGAAAATCCAAAACCTACAGCCACAAATACTCTATCCAGCGAAACTGTCACTTAGAATAGAAGGGCAGGGAAAGTGTTTCCAGGACAAAATAAAACTGAAAGAGTTCATCAGATCCAAACCACTGTTATATGAGATGTTAAAGGGACTGGTTTAGAAGAAGGAGGATCAAAACTATGAACACTAAAATGAAAACTGCATCACAAGAAACAACAGAAGCTAGGGAATTGAAACAAAGGCAAACTAAATAGGCAATGAGAGTGGAAAAAGAACTCTAGGTATGGGGAGCATATTGGGGGGAAGTTAGCAGGGAGGGGGAAGGGGGAGAGGGAGGGAGATGATATAGGAATTAAGAAGCATAGTAAGAGGGAATGGAATAGACAGAGAGAGGTTGAGAAGAACTATATGCGCAAACAATGGACATGGACTAAAAGGGGGGGGCAACTGGAGGGAGGGGGGCCACCGGGTGGAGGGGAGCAGAGGGAAAGGAAATTGGGACAAATGTAACACTATAATCAATAAAATACATTAAAAAAAAAAGAAAGAAATGAAGTTTCTATGCAGTTACAATATTTCGGGGCAGCCTCCACTGAACCCCATCAGTCACCAAATCTTGTTTCTCAGATACATCTTCCATAGCAGTGGTTCTCAACTGGGGTCGATTTCGGCAATCAGGGCAATGTCTGCAGACATTTTTTGGTCACAACTGGGGAGGGGCTAATGGCATCTGGTGAGTTGCCACTAAACATCCGCCAATGCACTGAAAGGGACCAGAATGACATCCCCAAATATGCAACTTTGGCATAAGAAATATTTTGAACTAAAGACAATTGAGAGCCAGCAGAAGGAGAAAAGCTTTTTACTTCCCCTTAACTGCTTAAAAATAAAGTATAAATTTCCCTTTTGTAAAGTGTATTTATAGTTATAAAGGAAATTTCCGTTTGTAAAGAAGACTTTTATCATCTGAGAAACTCTTACCTGCACTAGCAGACACCCCTTAAGAACCACACATTTCCTTCTCTTCCCCTCCTAAAGCTTGCCTCTCCCTGCCTAGAAGCTCGAACTTCCTTTTTCTTGGTTTAGCCTATGATGGCATATAAACCTGAATCCTCTAACCATTTCCTAGTCTCATTTCTTTTGAAACTCCTTAGCAGATGTATGTAACTAAAGTTTTCTTTTTCTGTTGTTAGTTAGCCTGTCTTTTATCAGTTTGGGTTGCAAGCTGCAGCCATTGAATCTAGGGGGGTATAGTAAAAGATTTTTTCTTCTCAACAGCACAGGACAGTCTCCCACAACAAAGAATGATCTGACCCAAAATATAAACAGAGCCCAGGTTGAGAAACCTTGCTCTATACCAAGAGAGGACAGACAGAAATTGAAAGCATGGAAAGTCAGCAGGGTGTTTGGGAGTTTAGTAGCTTAAGTGAAGCCAAACAAATTCTCCTTTATGGCTGTGAGTTTTGGACATATTACTAAGAACTGCAGTGTCTCAAACTGTGCTTAATAAAATGACTCTGTGGGACTAAACAGATGGGGTTTATTCCTAGGTCAGTGCACCAGTTACAGAATTGAGTGCTACACCACTGCCTTGTTGGCAGGATGCATGTTTTGGTTAAACTACAGGGAAGAAGAAATCATGAAAGTTTTAGCGAATCACAATGCCAGTGACACCTGTGTTAAGTTAGGAAATTAAGGGACAGAAAACTCATATTTTTTTTTGTTTTTTTTCTTTTTTTTTAAAATAAAGAGGTAGAGGTAGTCTGTCAGCCAGAATTAATGCTAATAGGCTCAACAAGCAGCAAGTATAGCTGCAAATCCAGACTGTCCTCCTGAACGCACAATGGCAAAGAGGGAGCTGCCTGGCTCCGATCCCAGTTTGCACCTACTGTGTGATAATGGACAAGTCTCAGACCTTCTCTGTAAAATCAGGAACTGGCCTGTGCTCTGGGGGATTCCCTCTAATTCTGTTGTTCTCACTCAATGACTTCCTCACCACCTGCTTTGGCACTTAAGGACTAGGACAGCTCTGCAACATGATGCCAGTGAGGTACATCTATTGATTTGCAATGGTATTGGCAAAGGAAATAAAGAACAAAAGCAATACATGCAGGTTTGCATAAATGGGAAAACCTTTCATTTGATAATCATTTATTCAACACTTATTTACTGAGCCTCTCCTCTGAATAAAGTATACAAAATTCTTTTTTTATTTTTTTAAAATTTGTTTTAAATGAACCCGAGAAGTTCTTTGAAAATTTATTTCCAAAGATTTATGGCAGTTAACATTCAATCCCACCAACGACTTCCCTCTCTGCAATCTATCCAGGACAGATGGGTCTCCATGAGCTAATGTCCTTCCAGGTGGTGCTGACAAGCACATATTTGAATATTCTTCTCTGTGGAAAATAGACGTAACTTCTATAGTTATCTCAACCTGCTACTGTGACTTTCTTCACTGCTTTGATTTTACAAAGATTTGAAGTTAACTCTTCTCTTAGAGAGGCATACAAACAAGTATACTTCAACGCAGAGCTCCTGTTCTGTAGCTCTGGTTCTTGTCTCTGTCACCACTGTTCACTGGGCCGACGCCGGCCTCCCGTAGGCTCCGTGCCGGGGAGAGGAATGCTTCGGCTCCCACAGTTACATCTTCAAAAAGGCCACCTGGAAAAGGAAGAAACCCACCCAGTGCTTAACTTATATAAGCAATGAAATGGCTGAATGCACATCAAATCAGGTCATTATGGAGGCACACTGATCTAAAAAGGAAAAGGACTCTGGCCAGACATTGCCGCTTTACAGAAGGAGCCAATTAGTCCTTTAAAAATGAATCATAGGGTTATTCAAATGATTCACATGCACTTTAAAGAAAAAAAAAATAAAAGTTTTAATTGACACTAAAGTTATATTGCTGTGAAGTAATGCAGTTCTCGTTCACATTGGTTCAAACGACTGCTTGGAACTTCCACAAGCAGAATTCTGCATCCTAAAGATTCTTGGGAAATTCCAGCTCCTCATCACTATCGGTAATTATAGCAGCCTCTCCTCAGGTCACGACAATGCTTTTAATCACACTCAATTATATTTATTGTTCCTGTCAGCAGCAATCAATCTTAAAGCTTGGTGTTTAAAAAATTTTTAATTCCTATAGGCCTAGGTACAAAGCATTTCCAGATTACTTAATAAGGCCCAGATCAAATACATCTAATTCCACAATTATTTTAAAAAACAGAGAAACAAATATAATAAAGTCAGTCATAGATACTTAGAAAGTTTTAGTTCAGAGGTAATAATAAATTGGGGACTGTGCCAACATCAGGCAGAAAGTGGAATGTAGATTAGAGAGAAAGATGGGGAAGAATGGGAGGGTTGGGAAGGTCATCGTAGGTCTTTCTGGGGGAAGTAGAAGCATTCTACTCTTGGACAATTGGTTCTTAAAGTCCCCAAATGCAGCCAGCCAAAGGTGTGTATTTAATGAACCCATTAAGGGGAAAGGAAAAAGGAAGAGTCATGCAGGGCAGAAAGCATCTGCTTTCTGTTGAGTAATTCAGAAGGATGTTACTCTTCATACAATGCTGGTAAGAAAGGCACCTGCTGAGTTTCCCTATCAACTTCCTGTTTGTATCAAGTTCTGCAATGAGAACAGCGAAGTTGAAGGAGCAGACAAAGAAGAAAGGTTAAGATTCCTAAACAAAATGTAAATGTGAACAACTGACACACACCTCAAGGGCTTATTGTGAAAATTAAATGAAATAATAGTTATGAAATACATGTATTTCTCTCTCTGGCCTCTCAGATAACAATGGATAGTTGGAGTCCATAAAAATTTCAGATGAGAAGGGGCTGTTTGAGAGAGACCAGCTAGGTCCCTTAGAGAATGATCATGGAATTTCAGGGGAAGGGAATTTAGGCGCCATTGAATCTCACTTCCGGTTCACTGTGCAGTGTCCCCTATCAGGTGATAGCTTCTAGAATAAGTTTACAAAAGACCTTCCAAAGAAGACAAGTCCACTACTAATATTCAGAAACAGAAAGATGGGAAATGAAACTAGTGATCTCTTTTTTAATTCTGAAATTGCTATGTTATGAAGGATTCCCACCAGGAACTAACTACTCAGAATAACAATGACACTGATAAATGTCATCATAAAAGTGGTTAAGAACTTTAGCTCTGGAATCATACAGACCAGTGGTTCTCAACTTGGGGTAATTTTGCCTGCCAGATGACATTTGGCAAGGTCTGAACATACTTTTGATTGTCACAATTTGTGAGATGCTATTGGCATCTAGGAGATAGAAGCTAGGGATGCTGCTAAACATCCAATAACACACAGGACAGCTCTCCACCCCCAAGAACGAAATTATCAGTTCCCCAAACCAGCAGTGCCAATGTTGGAAAAAGTGGCAATTTAGATACAAGATTTTAGAATTACATCTCTCATTTAATAGCTGTGTGACTTCCCACAAGCTTGTTAGCCTCTCTGAGCCTTTCCCCATCTGCAAAATGGTAATTATAACAGTACCTACTTGAAACCTGTAAAACATTTTAGAGTATATGAAGCTTATTTTGATTCTTTCATCCTCAGCACAGTCCCATGATTTGAAAAAAGCAGGCATTTGAACATTTGTTTTACAAATGAAGAAACAGAAGCTCAGAAAAATTAAGTGACTTGCTCAGGATTAAAAGCTATGAGTTCAGTGACGGGCTCAGGAAGGAACTGATTCCTAATGCATGCTTTTACAGATGAGTGCGATAACACCGCAGTGGTTTCGGGACTTTTAGTCTCATTATTCTTGCAGATAGCAAAGATTTATTTTCTTTCGCATGCCTGTGAATTTGAACTCAAGATGGACAACAAATACATAAGAAGCTAAGCTGATTAAACACAACATGGAGGAGCCCCCCCACAAAAAAAAAAAATAAATAAATAACTTAAAAATTTGACCTAATATGTCTCTCTTCATCTCTAGTTTTTATAGTTCCACCTGCTAGGTACATTAGATATTTTTTTGCAGGACTTAATAACAAGAATCTGCAATCATCCTTGAGAACATATAACATACAATGCATTTTAGCTTCTCTTTATTTTAAACACCGTGAGTTAACTTTCAAATACTGATTTTCTGTTCTCTGGCTTTTAACCATGACAGGAAAAATTGCTTTCCCTAACTGCCGTTTATTTTGAGAGGATAATTTTATTTTGTTCTACTACACTGAGAGAAACCTCTATTTCATCTTTTTTAGTTTTATTCCCCAAAGTAAAAGTTTTAAGGCTTTTCAGAGGATATGAGTACAGGTACAGCTTCATGCTCCATTGTTACATTTCTGGAATATATAGTTACAAAAGTATAGGTAATTATTAAAAACTAGGGAAGACAGGGCTATTTCATTTGGCTATGAAGTCTGACCTTCTGTGTGTCCTGAATTTGGACACATGGGAATGAAAAGGACGAGAGAAAGTGAAGACATCTAAATATAATGTCTCTGCTTTGAGTCACCATCTAAAAACAATCTTCCTAAACCACAATGAACAGAGCCAGGCTGATGTAATGAGAACTGCTAAGTTTGTAATGCTTCAATATATTTGTTAAACACTTTTTAATGTTCTTTTATCTTAGTTAATGTATTTATATTACTAAATTCTATTCCTCAACATAGATTTGGAATTTCAATCAATAAAAAGGTATGCTGTCAAGGCAGGCCACACAAGATAAAATTAGCATTTTATAAAAAGCTACATAACTGCTTTAGGGTGTGCTAAACAAGGCAGATAAAACCGTAAAATACTGGAAAATGTGAGTTTCATAATAATTGCAGACTTTCTTAGGAAAGACTCTTTAGAACAAGTCGCATAGCCATACACAATTGTTCCGTTTAAAGGGTACTGTAGACTTAAAGAAGTAAATATATAAAACCATGCCTTAAATATGTATTTTTGTCTAAGTATGGCTCATGTTCAGTAATGTTCTGAAATAGGATGCTTTTATGGCATGGAAAGGAGGATTTATACTTTATATTATAAGCTACAGTTTCTAGGATCAAACTTCATTTACAAAATAAAGCAGACAATACAGATGTAAATATAAAAATAAAATAATTTTGACAAGCATTTATAATATACATTTGGCATCTTAAATGACATTGGGATTAAGTAACTGTTATGAACTTACTCTTCAGCCTTGTCAGGCCCATGTGGGTGACACACAGACTCAACTTTTTGAGTTGGGTAAACAGTATAAAATATTTGTTTCTCGGGCCCGCAGGCTGGCTTCATTCACTCAGTTCATTAAACATTAAGTATGTACTCTGTCCAGTGTCCGTCCCATCACAGAGCACACCAAGAAGAGGGCATTCCTTCAAGAAGCTAATGTAAAAATGGGGACAATAGTCAAGTAACAAGATGATTCTAATAAGATGCCACAAGTTTAAGGCAGGTGTGCCTTGTGCCTGTTGGCAGAAAAAAAAAAAAAAACTACTCTTAAGTTATGAAAGGAAGGAAGATTTCTGAGTTAGTACCCTGAAAAAGGCAATTATTACTCTAATTATGAATAGTGTGCTAGCAAGGAGAGGCAACAAAGCCTGGCATGGCAGAGAGCAGCACGTACGTCTTCCCAGTAAGAGGTGCTGGCCTGCTAACTGAATAGTAGCAAAAAGGAAGGATGGAACCAAAGATGTGAGAAGCCACACAGCGCAGAGGAACATCCTATCCCTCTAAAATGACAATTGTGTGTACTCATCACTGGGGACAGAAACACTACACAGAGGAACATCAGTACAGTCTTCCAACTCCAGAGTTCTGTACAAATTTTGTAAGCACCTTTAGAAAGTAGGAGACAAAGCAGTAACATGGCTGTCTTTAAATTAATTTCCATCTAACCCTGTATTTTATTTAAGCCATGTGTGCACTGTAAGAATTCACATATAAATAAAAGCCTGTTGGTTTTCATTTTTCTGGGACCCAGTTAAACTAAGCACAACTGTTTCTTAGTGGACATGTAGGTCCAACGCTAGCACTTGGTGAAGCTCCAGGAGAGAGGCGTGTCGGGGAACAAGGACTGCTGCCTCTTCATCTTTAGATGGGGCTGAAAATATGGAAAAATGCAACTGTTGCTGGGTCTTGATCCTATTCTTCAACAAAGCAACTAAGTTCCAGATATAATCTTCTCATCGCTCCTTTCAGAACAGACGGATTATGGGAAGTATTGTTGGCACTGGAGGGTGCTGTTGTAGTGAACAAGCGATTCTGATGCAATCACTGAGACTCCCAGTTACATAAAGCAAATCTAGCAACTCTGCTCTGATAGCAAACCCATTGGAGCAAAAGTTTCTGTGACAACAGTCTTTCGATGTTACATAAAAATATATTGCCTCAAGCACAAAACATATTTGTTAAAGGACGTAATTCTATGATTCCAGTGTGTTAAAATGCATACTATAAAACAGTGCTACATCCCACAATAAATACACAATCACTCATATATGAAAATGTCCTCTTAATTTCTCAGTCTCATGGAGTGTCTTCCCGAGGGAACTGGGCAGAAGGGAGCCAGTGACGCCAGGGCAGCTCCAGACGAGAACGGTGCTTTGAACATCACCACTGCCCTGCCCTGCTGGAGACAGGTCTCTGACCAGAGTTTATTCAGAAACAGAGTTACTAGAGTTCAGAAATGGAGCAGTGTTTTTCTACAGTATCAACTGACTGGAATATTTAGCAGCAAAACTGTTTTAATAAATAATATTTCAAGGAAGCTATGCTCATGCTTATCTGTCTTAAGGTTCAGAAGCATGGGTATTGAAGACAATATATTTGGGATAATAGTGTAATTAGAAATTCCAGGAGGAGACAGGAACCTACATGGGGAACATATAGCTTTCCATAGCAGATGAGTAGCTTTTGTCATCTAAATAGATTTATTTCAGTGATATTTTTAAATTCCTTCCCATTTTAGTTACGAATATTAATTCTTTTAAAAGTGACATAACCAGGAAGAAAGTTGTTTCATCCAGATAAAAGACTTTCTTTCTGCCTCACTGTCAAGGATGGATGAGGGTCTAGCTTGTGAGGCTGTGGTTGTTAACAGTGGGAAAGTGCCATGAAAACACTGCACAGGCAGCAATGAGAGGCTGGAACGGGAGGTTCTGGGGCCAGGACTCTTCAGTGTGTGCGTGCAGCGCTCTGCCGAGCAGGAGGAAAGGCATAGGCGATCAACCCCACTTTTTAGGGAAAGGGCTAAGGAGGGTCATATTTGCCTCTGTAAACTACCCCAGACCATTTTATTTCATACCTCTATAGCCTTACTTCTGTTTGTTGATATTCAACAAATTCTTTACTGCAATTATTAAAATTTAGAGAAATACAGTAAGCAATACAATTCTTAGAGAAATCAAGACTTGTACTACTTACTGTATTTTGTTTAACAATGGATTTATGAATATATTATAGACAAAATTAGAAAACAGAAAAGCACAAAAATTTTTTTTTGCAGTTCTATTACTCAGCAGTAACAACTATTAACATTGTGGATTTATCTTTCTAGACTTTTATTTTTTATGTATAACTGAATATTTCTACACATGCTGCTTTTTAAAACAAATCCTCAACTGAAGACATGCTTATTGATTCTAGAGAGAGGGAAAGGGAAGGAAAGAGGAAGAGAAACATTGATGTGAGAGAGAAACATCAGTTGGTTGCCTCTTGTACATGCCCTGACCAGGGATGGAACCCACAACCCAGGCATGTGCCCTAATGGGAAATCAAACTAGCAACACATTGGTCTACAGAATGACGCTCCAACCAACTGAGCCACACCAGCCAGGACCATCCATATATGTCCTGTTTTTAAAAAAAATTTACTGAATTTATTGGAGTGACATTGGTTAATACAATTATATAGGATTCAGGTACACAATTCTATAATACATCATCTGTATATTCATTGTGTGTTCACCACTCCAAGTCTCCTTCCGTCACCATACCATGGAATACTATTCAGCAATAAAAAGCAGCGAATTGTTCATAGGTGCAACAACTTGGAAGAATTTCCAAGGAATTAGGCTACATTTAAAAGGCCAATCTCAAAAGGTTCCACACTGAATAATTCCATTTATATAACAAAATTTCACAAATAGAGGATAAGATAGTGGTTGCCAGGGCTTAGGGGTGGTGAGGAGGGGAGAGAGGGTGCAATTATAAAAGGGCAACTGAAGGGATCTTTGTACTGATGGAACTGTTTAGTGTCTTGATTGTGCTGGGAAAAACACAAACATACACAGGTGATACAATTGTATAGAACTTTACACACTCACACACACGTACAAATGAGTGTAAGTAAAATGAGGAATTCTGAGTAAGATGGGAAGGACTGTACCATGTCATCTAAACAGATTTACTTCAGTGATATTTTTAAATTCCTTCCTATTTTAGTTGTGAATATTAATTCTTCTAACAGTGACATATCCAGGAAGAAACTCATTCATCTGGATAAAAGACTGGTTGTGATACTGTATTACAATTCTGCAAAATCCTACCACTGGGAGAAACTGGGCAAAGTATACAGAGCAGCTTTCATATTACTTCTCACAACTACAATAAAATCTGCAACTATTTCAATAAAGATTTCAACTAAAAATCATGCCATAATACTTGGCAAAATGATCTTGTGTAGTTTACTTCAATCCAGTTACCTTTAGATGTAGCTTTGGGAAGCATTATTTAAAGTCTTGCTCACATTGATGTTACAGTCAGTATATCACTGAGATCTCATTCTCCTCTATGGAATGACCTGAGCAAACCGGGAAGTTAACTTGGGAGTGAGCCCTGGAGCAGATGGCTACAGTGAGACAGGGGACCACTGCATTTAACATGGGCTGGGCGGACAGTCTGGTATTAAACACTTAGGTTACACACAATAGCACCTTAAATCTTAGGTTCTATGTTAAGTGCTTATTGTAAATAGCCCCATAAGCATACGTTTTTGCTTTTTAAAAATTGTCCTGAAGTAAATAATGAAGAAAGATTCTGTTTTTTTTTTAAACCTAAAATGCCATAGAAAAATTTCCAGATACATAATAGGCATTTAATAAGTATATTTTTTAGACTGAACTCATTAGACTAAAACTATAATTTTCATCTTTAAAGTAATATTACATTATAAAAGACTTAGGGAAACAGGAAAAAAATAAAAAAGGAACATATGCTGTAATTCCCTAACATAATTATTACTTGAGTCTATTTTCATAGTTTTAAGATACATTTTTATACTGATTATCCTATCTACATATTTTTATATCATTAACATTTTTACATGCCTCTTAATAAGTCTTTATTTTTACTTTAAAATCTAGAAAATAGTCCATCATAACTTACTCCATTAAAAATTAAGTTGTTCCCAGATTTGTTAAGATCCTAAATAATAATAAAATAATTATTGTCATGTTTATAGATTTTTTCCATATTTTAGTATATTCCCTTAGGGCAGAGTCCCACAGATGGAATTATTAGATTTAAAGATATGAATATTATTATAATTTGAGGCATATTTTTTCCAATGAGCTGTATCAACTGGCAATGGCACCAGCATTTGGTCTTTCCTTTAAAATAACTACTAATTTAATAAAAGAAAAATAACATCTCAATGCTTTTTAAATTTATTTAATTGCTATGAGTTTAAACTTTTGCCAAATGTTTGTTTAGCAATTGTTTTTCTTGTGAATTGGTTAATTGTGAGTTCATGTCCTTCTTCTTTACCTACCAGGAAGGGGTTTAATTTTTTTTTTTTTTTAGTAGTCTGTATAAGCTCTTCAGTAAATGTTAATGTTTCTTCTGCAGTGAAGAAATTAAGTGCCAGGCATGGGTTCATCTGACTAAATCCTTACAAAATCCACTTGAAGTAAAAATCTAATTTAATTGTGCCCCCAAATTATAAGTGAGGAACGGAAGTTCAGAGAAGCCCAGTAACTTTTGCTCATCGCTATAAGCTAGTAAAACAAGGCTCGGTTTGGAACCAGGTTTTTGTTTTGGAGCTTAGTGTTCATTCCATCACAAAAGCTCCCTTCCATCTAATTACATGACAGATACCTGCTACAGTAACTCTGACTGAAGAAAGAAGCCAGGCTATTCCAATTATAAGCCAGGCTTAGTAGTGTTGGAACGAGAGCCAGGCTCTCTATTTTTAAGAAGAAAGTAGATTATCTCTTTTGGATTAGGTGGAAGAAGGAGAGAGAGAAGATAGAAAGGCAAAATAAAGCCCTTCCAGTAATAAGAAAATAATTCTTTGATTAGAAGAGAAAGCTTCTGGCAAATGAGGAGAGCCAACAGGATAAATGAGAAAGTGGCCTGAAATCTCAGAAAGGAATTTTTGCCCATAAGTTTAGAAAGCAGGATGAATTATACTGGTCTAGTTTAGCCAGGTCAGTAAAGAATTTATGACTCGGAATAGTTAAATAACAGTTAAGGACTGGTGTGAAGGGCATCAAATTGTAACCGGATGCTTATTTTCCTTAGCCATTACTACACAAGCATTACTTTGAAATTATAATATTTAAAAACATGCAAATCTTCAAAGGAAAACAAGCAAATATATCCATTTTTAAATAAACACCATTTATTTCTTAAGCCTGTTATTTGGAATTTTGGCAAATAAACAGTGACCATAAAACTGTAATTAACCTATTTTTCAAAAAGGGGCAGAAACTGGTTTATGAGGATTTAAAACTACAAAACGAAATGAAAACAAATGCTTGTAGTGACAGAAGGACACATGTAAAGGACGGTGTTTTGTGATGTGTTACCAGGAGCCTCAGCTTCTCCCTTTCACCCCTGTAGAAAGCAAAGAGGGGCCCTTTTATACAGAGCTGCTCAGGGAGCTTCTCTAAGTCACGACAGCTTAGGGTTTGGGACTAGGAAAGGACATACTGTGATGAAAGTGGTAAATGTACACCCACATCGAAGCCCCATGAGAAGCCAGAAGAAACCAGGTGGGTACAGGAAGGTGCAGAAAGGGGAACTCATAGATAGACAGGAAAACCGGAGATGAGAGTACCTGGAAGAGGGAGAAAGCAAAACAGATTAGTGTGAGAAGGCACCACTGTACATAGCTGCAGGCCCTGGGAGAGCAGAGATCCAGGCTCTGGACTAAGGGAAGCTGAGATGCAATCCCCTCCCAAATGCCTACAAGCTGATTGACGCTCAGAGGCTCTGCTTCTTCCAGATCTGCCCACTGGTGGCTGTGGGGATTAGTGATAAAGGCCATAAATGGCCCAGTAGGCCTGAGGACAGCTGAGGTTCCCAATAATGAAAGAGTTTATTATTACTGTAACTATGCCTAAATGTTTTATGTAAATGGTGCTACAGATGTGTCTTTTTCTGTCAGCTGTTCATGAATGAATCCTTGTTTACTTATTTTTAAGGGAAGAACCACAAATGGCTTGTATGTATAAAGTATCCAAGGCTTAAATAAGGTTTTCTTTTGCTTATACTATCCTAAGTAACAATAACATCTACCAGTAGCAGGTACTAAAATTGTAGATATTGCTAATGAGAAAGAACTGCAAACTTATGGTATTAGCAAAAGAAAAAAGAATGTATATGGCTTGGTGTAAAATATCACCTGCTCCTTAAAAATAACTCCAAGCCCAAGGATAGTAGGGTAGGGGGTCTCCAAAGGTGTGCAATGGGTGATGGCCCTGCAGGTTCAAGCCAGCACATCCTTGGTTACTGACACTTCTTAGAAATTCAGCTCTAAATCCAGGATTACTGTCTAAACCATGGGTTTTTAAGGCATGAGACATTTTGGCTGAATTTACAATGATTAGGTCATTCATAAATACATCCAACAGTAACGAGAAAGAGGACTCTGACTGATTATTCATCAAGACACTGTAAAACAGTGAGGATGAATAGATGGATATAAGTTCGACCATAACCTCTCAATCATTAGTGTATTTCCTTGGGAACAGGACTTTTGTAGCTACTGGAGCATCAAATACTTGGATATGACTGACCAAAGCTCAGCTATATTCTGTCGGGAAATACCAGCCTCCTTTAAAATCAGCTAACTGCCATAAAATGCTGGCCTCTGGTTCATTATGAAGCCAGGATGTTGCCATCTTTCCACAGAAAGACAAGTTCTGTGGGCTGGCACCACCAATGGACAGAAGAGCCTACATACTTCAGTGCAAACCAAGGCTAGCACCCAATAGAGCTGAGAGAGGCAGCCTGGCGCAGGGGGAGGAACACGTGTATTTTCCAGATAGCCCAGTCCGCATGCCTTAGTTTCTTCATCTGTAACAAGGGGTTGGCTCTTCCCTTCCGCCAGTTGGTCAAGGATTATATCAGATACACCAGTGTCTGTGGCTGGTCCCAGATAGGCTCTCCCTCCCCCAGACTCATGACTAGGAAAGCTTACTTAGCCAAAAGCCTTCCTCTACCTGCCTAAATGGGGTGTGAAGTTCATGACTGGTGAGCTGCAAAATTGACATTAAATTCTAGGGGTCCTTTATAGCAAAACGTGAGATAATTTCTTCAGGATTAGAGAAGTTCTGAGAGGAGACACAGGAACATAAGCTGTGGTCTGATAACAGGAAGGACTACATCTTTCCTAAGTTATAAAGCCATGAGAAAAAGTACACTGTATTTTCATGAGGAGGGGAGAACATTTTGAAACTCATATATTGTTTTAGGTGTCTTTAACACACCTGAGCTGCTAAAAGGCTGTGAGCATAAACAAGTATTTCATTGAGTCTGCTGTGCTCTCAGAACTATTCCATTTGGTATATTTAAAGAAAGGCCTGTGGGTACTTCTGAGAAATGTTCTCTATTTTCCATTGACTTGGGGGTAAACATTTCTTTGGAAAAAAGATATACTTTTAATTTCCTCAAGTTTTTTAAGGTCTTCACCTTTTTTCCTAAGGTATGAGAAATGGATGCAAAAGGTTCCCAACGGGGGTCTCTCAGGATGGAATTTTGGATAATGAAGACCCAGTACGAGATAAGCATATACAATTTCATTTTCTTCCTCAAGAACCCTAGGTTCATAACATTAGTGGATGCTAATAAACTGACATGGAGAGAACAATGTTGGGGGCAGGTTGGGTCAGTGGGATACTCATCTTTTCATTCTGACAAACTTATAAAGAAACCCAGCAAGACAGGGCTCCTCGCTCAAGCCCAGTGATTCCCAGCAGCCACCCTCCCTGTTCTGCTTCTGCCAGTTAACCCATGACACTAACCATCGGTAGGGCATTTAACTATTTTTTCATTTGGTTTTAAATTATGAAAAATATCCAATATTAATTAGTAAAGAGAATAGTGTGATCAATTCACAATTATTACCTAGGAACAATAAGTATGAACTCATTGTCATTTTTGTTTTGTCTAAACCCCTGACACAGAACTCTTCAGAAACAAATTCCAGACCTATTATTTGTATAAAAATCAGTATGCATCACTAAAAGAGGACTGCTATAAAAATAAAACCACAATGCCGTGATCACATCTAAAATATTAATAATAATTTCTTAATATAATCAAATATCTAGCCAGTCATCAAAATTTTCCCAACAAGCTCATAAAATTTTTTAACAGTTGGTGTTTGTATAAATTAGAATCCAATATGGACCAAGTATTTGAACTAATTCATCTGTATTTTGTTTTTTTTTAATCTTAAGTTCCTCCTTTCTCCTCTTTCTCCCTTTGATTTTTATGTTTTGAAGAAATCAGACCTTTTTCCCATAGTGTTTTTCTTAGGTGAATAATACATACTATTTTTGTGTGTTTAGTATCATTATAAACTCATGGATTTAAGATATATGATATGCTTTAACCCACTGCAGTCATCATGCTTACTGATGCTTAAAGCATTCCATCTTTGTCAGTGAGAACTTCCTCAACCCGGAGCCCAAGTCCTATTGACATGAAACTAGTAGTTTACGAGGGGGTACCCCCCCAAAAAATGGGATTTATTTATAAAAAAATATGTATTTATGCTTACATGTTTAAACTTTAGTCTCCTGCAGCATACTCTCCATTTGATACAATACACCTATCAAGATTTTTTTTCACTGCTCAAAACTGTTTTTGAACTCATTGATTTTGATGCCTTTTAGTGCTTCTGCTGTTTTTTTGTTTGTTTGTTTGTTTCACCTCTTCCACAGCAGCAAAACGTTTCCCTTTGAGGACTTTTTTCATCTGGGGAAGCAAACAAAAAAAAAGTCGCTTGGGATGAGATCTGGTGAATAGCGAGGGTGGGGCACAGGGGTCATGGGGTTTTTGATCAAAACTGCTGAACACTGCTGAGCACAGGTGGGCAGGTGCCCTCATAGATCACCCATTGTGAAAGAGGTAAACACATTGAAAGAGTCTTCAAAAAAAATTTACTGAAGCCGAACACAACCTCTCACAACAACACCAGCTGGTACACTGGTACAGATGGGTTCCTAGAACTCTCACCTAGTGGTAGCCTGCACTATAAAGGCCCATCCCTCATATAAGTTTTTTCTTTTTTCTCTCTGGTACGGAAGGATTCAACCTCATCTTACACATTTCTTAATCCAGATATAGCATCAGCCATTTTCCTATAGAGCTTGGTTCCTTTAGTGGAGAATGGTACTTAGAGATAATAACTAGAGATTGCCTTACTGCTTACAAGCTCTTTGCACATGTTACCTCATGTATACACATATGAGCCACTGCCCTCTGGGGGCCTTTCAAAGATTAGTACGAAACACGGTGTTTCAAGCACCCTCAGATCCTGTTCAGAAACCAGATCCTAAATGACTTAGATATGAATCTTTTTGTCTAATTAACTAAAGAAGACATGTTAGGAAAATACCACCTAGTAACATTATTTTGTTGAACAGAAACTAAGAGCAAAGAATTCATTTGTATCTTCCTTTTCCACTGGAATTGAAAGGAAATAATTAAGTTCTATTTTATTACATTATTTTCTTTACTAGGGAGTACATTAATATTTAAAGATTTCATAATTTAAAACCAAACGAAAAATAGTTAAATGCCCTACCGATGGTTACTGTCATGGGTTAACTGGCAGAAGCAGAACAGGGAAGGTGGCTGCTGGGAATCACTGGGCTTGAGCGAGGAGCCCTGTCTTGCTGGGTTTCTTTATAAGTTTGTCAGAATGAAAAGATGAGTATCCCACTGACCCAACCTGCCCCCAACATTGTTCTCTCCATGTCAGTTTATTAGCATCCACTAATGTTATGAACCTAGGGTTCTTGAGGAAGAAAATGAAATTGTATATGCTTATCTCGTACTGGGTCTTCATTATCCAAAATTCCATCCTGAGAGACCCCCGTTGGGAACCTTTTGCATCCATTTCTCATACCTTAGGAAAAAAGGTGAAGACCTTAAAAAACTTGAGGAAATTAAAAGTATATCTTTTTTCCAAAGAAATGTTTACCCCCAAGTCAATGGAAAATAGAGAACATTTCTCAGAAGTACCCACAGGCCTTTCTTTAAATATACCAAATGGAATAGTTCTGAGAGCACAGCAGACTCAATGAAATACTTGTTTATGCTCACAGCCTTTTAGCAGCTCAGGTGTGTTAAAGACACCTAAAACAATATATGAGTTTCAAAATGTTCTCCCCTCCTCATGAAAATACAGTGTACTTTTTCTCATGGCTTTATAACTTAGGAAAGATGTAGTCCTTCCTGTTATCAGACCACAGCTTATGTTCCTGTGTCTCCTCTCAGAACTTCTCTAATCCTGAAGAAATTATCTCACGTTTTGCTATAAAGGACCCCTAGAATTTAATGTCAATTTTGCAGCTCACCAGTCATGAACTTCACACCCCATTTAGGCAGGTAGAGGAAGGCTTTTGGCTAAGTAAGCTTTCCTAGTCATGAGTCTGGGGGAGGGAGAGCCTATCTGGGACCAGCCACAGACACTGGTGTATCTGATATAATCCTTGACCAACTGGCGGAAGGGAAGAGCCAACCCCTTGTTACAGATGAAGAAACTAAGGCATGCGGACTGGGCTATCTGGAAAATACACGTGTTCCTCCCCCTGCGCCAGGCTGCCTCTCTCAGCTCTATTGGGTGCTAGCCTTGGTTTGCACTGAAGTATGTAGGCTCTTCTGTCCATTGGTGGTGCCAGCCCACAGAACTTGTCTTTCTGTGGAAAGATGGCAACATCCTGGCTTCATAATGAACCAGAGGCCAGCATTTTATGGCAGTTAGCTGATTTTAAAGGAGGCTGGTATTTCCCGACAGAATATAGCTGAGCTTTGGTCAGTCATATCCAAGTATTTGATGCTCCAGTAGCTACAAAAGTCCTGTTCCCAAGGAAATACACTAATGATTGAGAGGTTATGGTCGAACTTATATCCATCTATTCATCCTCACTGTTTTACAGTGTCTTGATGAATAATCAGTCAGAGTCCTCTTTCTCGTTACTGTTGGATGTATTTATGAATGACCTAATCATTGTAAATTCAGCCAAAATGTCTCATGCCTTAAAAACCCATGGTTTAGACAGTAATCCTGGATTTAGAGCTGAATTTCTAAGGAGTGGATTATGTCAGTAACCAAGGATGTGCTGGCTTGAACCTGCAGGGCTATCGCCCATTATACACCTGTACTCTATCCTATTAGTGGCCTCTGGGCTTGGAGTTATTTTCAAGTAGCAGGTGATATTTTACACTGAACCATATAGATTCTTATTTTTATAAGCACTATAGATTTTCAGTGTCTATTATCAGAAGTTAGAGTGAGGAAAATATATTTCTAAATAGAGAACTTAACCCTTGGCTGCTGTGGCTCAGTGGATTGAGCACTGGCCTGCGAATCAAGTGTCGTTGGTTCGATTCCCAGTCAGGGCACATGACTAGGTTGCATGTCAGGTCCCCAGTTGGGGGCGCGAGTGAGAGGCAACCACACAGTGATGTTTCTCTCCCTCTCTTTCTCCTCTCTCTAAAATAAATAAACAAGTAAATAAATAAATAAAATAAAAAAATAAGAATTAAAAAATGCAGAGAACTTAATTTTTTTAAATTAAGTAAAGATATTTCTGTATGAGTTAAAGAAACATGCTTCCAGAAGAAGACTCACTAAGGAACTTTCCTGGGCATGGAATTATAAAGGTAACTCACAGCTTATGTGGGACAGGTCCCTGCTGTTCATTTGTTTGTCAAAGCTGTGGAAGGAAGAGGTAGTGCCTATCTCTATGTAGAGCGTGTAGGCATCGGAAGGCTCTCCCAAATAAAAGTAGTTTTGCATACTTGTCTGGCTAATTAGGAGGAGTATTTCTGACCTCATTAAAGGAAAATACACCATAACCTCACAGTATGTTTGGAAACAGGAAAGAAAACAAAGAAAAAGAAGGGCATGTTTCATAGCAGTTTTGATAATTTACATCACATTTATTCAGATGGCCAATGGTTTCTCAATCCCTGAGGAACAGCAGCAGGTTCCTGTAAACCTTGAACTTGTTATTGGGGCCCGAGGAGTACAGATGTAATGGAAACCTCTACATACCAACCATGAAAGGACTTAGATGTGTTACGAAAGAAGACAAATGACCAAATCCACCTAAAAAGATGCTCAATATCCTTTGTCATCAGCGAAATGCAAACCAAAATCGTAATGAGATACCCATCAGAATAGCTAAAATAAAAAATACTGATAACACCAAATGGTGATGCTGCCGACAGTCATGCGCATCAACTGCAGTGCTCTTCCACAGCTGTGTATGTGGGAGTGTAGGTGAAACAAGCACTTGCAGAAGTGTTTGGCAGTTTATTAAAAGGTAAACATACATCTACCCTACAGCCCAGCAATTCCATTCCGAGATAATTACTGAGAGAAATGAAAACATGGCCACAGAAGACTTTAGCAGAATATTTAGAGCAGCCTTATTCCAAATAGCCCTAAATTAGAAACAACCTAAGTATCCACAACAGTCGAATGTATAATATTAACAAATTGTGGTATACTCATACAAAGGAACACAACTCTGCAATCAAAAGGAATGAAACACTGATAAGTGTAATAACATGGACAGACACATCACGTTAAGTGAAAAGAGATCAGACAAAAAAGAGTACATGCTGTATGATTTAAATTACACGAAGTCCAAATATAGGCAAAATGCATCTATGATGATAGAAATTTGAAACAGTGGTTTTGGGGATTAATGAAAAGGCCTGAAGGGAACTTTCTGGAAGAACAGATATGATATGTATCTCCTCTTTGGATGGTAGTTACATAGGTGCACATTGGTAGTTCTCAAACAGGAGTGATTGTGCTTCCCAGGGGACGTTTGGCAACGTCTGGAAACACTTTTGATTGTTATGACTAGGGAGTGCTACTGGCATCCAATGGGTAGAGGCCAGGGAAAAAGAATTAGTTGTCCAAAATGTCAATAGTGCTAAGGCTGAAAAACCTTGTACATATATAACTGACAAAACTCATCAAAACGAACAGTTAAGATCTGCATGTTTTACTGAATGTTAAAGAAAAATAATTCAACAGCCCTCTCTCTTCTTCCCAAGTAGAGTTGAAAAAGATTGGAAAAAAATTAAACCATTTCATATTTTCATTGTATAAGTTCAACTGCTCAATAAATGCATTTCATATACAAATCATGCTCAACTAATGTTTACTGAATAAAAAATATTAGGGAAACTTCTGGCCTTTGCTTCCACATTTAAGGAGCTTGGGAATTGCCACTCCATCCTAATAAGTGAGAAGCTGAAGAGACTGAAAAATTAACTTGTTTTGGATTTATTGGAAGGGAAGATACAGGGCAAAGCAAGGTTGGTGAGACAGGAGAACACGGAGTCCCTGCTTACAGAAGCCGAGATTCATGAGCAGAAACCTCCGCGAGAACTAGCGCCGGGTAGACACCCTAAACTGTAATTGAGGAATGCCTGGAGCCTCATGTACACAAGCCTGAGTTAAAACTGCAGGGGATCCAGTGGTACAAGTCCCACAATTTACCTCCAGGGACTCTACCAGGTTCTCACAGGAGATTTGGGGAAAAAATCCCTCCTGTGCTTCCAGCAGGGGGAGGAGGAAAGGAACCATTTTGAAACGTGCCAGAGCACTTAGTTCTTCCTAACAAGACCTGCCCTCAGGGGAAACTAGTTAACCAAAGCCTAACCTGTAGGCGTATTATCAGATCCTCATTGACCTGGGGAAGGTAAATACCCAGCTCCAGTGAGCTCTAGCCTTCTACATGGGAGAAGAGAAATACCCAACTCCCCCCACTATAGCCATCCTGTTCCACCTAAGATGGAAGAAAAATAAAACAAAAACTTGACTTCTAAAATGTCAAAAAAAAAAAAAAAAGGGGGGGGGGGGCGGGGAGATGAGTGGGGTAAGGGACATCAGCTCCACAACTCTCCTCTCAAGCTCACTCTTCCTGTCTTCCCTTCTTCCATTTGTATAACTCACACATGAACTTCTCTACTTAAAACTTCTTGAAGGAATCAAAATTTGATGTCAGGGATTTAAACAGTTCAATGCACAGACTGTCCTGGGGTGATAAAGCGGACCAGGAGTGGAGCAGGGCTCGCACAGGCTACAGGTGAGTCAGCCCAGGTCCCCCAGAGCGCCTCAGCACTTGCACATCCATCCTGGGAACGTCACTCTCTCTGGGCCTGGCGCTCTGTGCTCAACTCATGCACAGTCCGAGGCAGCCACAGGCATGGAGCTGGGTGAGGACCTCAGAGGGCCTTCCCTTTGTCCCACAGATCACAGTGACAAGCTAGCAAATGATTTCTGGGTATCTCCCTGAATCTCAGAGGAAATATTTTTGTAGAGTAAAAACTATTCTTAAGTAGAGAGAAAAATAAATTCAAAAATCTAATGCCATGAACTAGTTTATGATGCAGGTACTATTAACTCTGATGTTTGCAGAAAACAAGTGGCTCATGATTCCAGTTACTAATGCTATAATTCATAAATATTTTTATCCTGGGGGGAATCTGAACTGTATAAATCAGGCTTCCTGCCAGTGATTTTCAGGCCTTCCCTAATGCGTATAGTGGTACCCAGAACACATTCTCTGCTAAGCCTGGAGGCAGCCCCGAGTCAGCTTTTCCCATTACCTGTACACCTAAGCCATTCAAGAAATATTATTCAGAAATGCCTCTGAAAGAGATTCTGCAGAGCTCCTTCAATATTCTAGCCTTCTCCCTAGCCAAGAACTTTTCCCTTAAGTTTAAATGAACTGATTTCTAACACAAGCACTCATGTCCGCTTTCTTTCCCTTAATGCAGGAGAAGCTGCTTCAGCTTTGGTTGGGGCAAACTAGAACTCACAAGTTAGAAAAATTGCCCACAAAAACTTCATCACTTACTCACTCTCAGAAGCCTAAAAGTTCTATACTTGTCTCTAACCTTCACGTTAATTCTCCGGGATTTGAGGTCTCTGAGCAATGAAGCCCATTAGCTAAATTCTTTTGGAAACCTGACAGCTTCACACTGTGCAGTTGTTCCTGTGGGCACATCTGCTGCACAGCAGGGGAAAAAACTGCATGCAGTCCTTCCCCCACATCCCAAGTGTACTATTTAAAATGACACAGAGTTTAGGAGTGGTAGGCAGCAGATGAGAAAGGCACCCTTACAACATTTTGGTCACCATCTTCAACATATGCAAACACTCAAGCTTTATATTCATCATCTATTAAACACCTGAACTGCTATTCCAGAGAGCTACTTCTTAGAGTGGGATTCAAGAACAGAGACAAAACATCAGTGAATATTAATCCCCAAGCCCATGCTCCCTGGTATATGCAGCAGCCCTTGTTTGTGTGTAGACATACTGAGAGGGGCGAGAGGGGCGAGAGGGGCGACCACATATCAGTTCTTGCTGATACCTGGTGTTTCAGTTTCCCCCATAAAAACCGTTCTTATCCACCTACCCCCACCTCCCCAGAAACCAAAGTTGTATGTGGAATGGTAGTGCCTTATCTAAATCTCTACCCCTCTATGAGGTTTTGCACAAAGGGCACTTCTAATAAATATTTGTAGGTTGGAATTAATCAGTGATTCAGTTAATGAACTAGGTAACTAGAATCCAAGTTTGGTACTTTCCTTTGCAGTGTCAAAAAATAGTTTATAAAAAGATTTTGCACAGCACAGGAAACAATCAACGAAACAAAAAGACAACCTACTGAAAAAGAGAAGATGTTCAACAATAATACATCTGATAAGGGGTTAATATCCAAAATTTATAAAGAAGGGGAAGGGTCTAGTAAAGGAACAAGTATAAAGGACCCATGGACATGTACAACAGGGAGGGGATTGATTGTGGGAGTGAGGGGAGTGTGGGGGAGGGGAGAGAAATGGGTGAAAAATGGGACAACTGTAATTGAACAACAACAACAAAAAGTACTTAGACAACTTAAGACCAGAGAAACAAAAAACCCAATTTTAAAAAAATGGATAGAACACCTGAATAGTTTCTTCTCCAAGGAGGACATACAAATGATCAATAGGCAAATGAAAAATTGCTCAATATCACCTGATACCTATCAGAATGGCTGTCATCAATAAATCAAGAAACAAATGTTGGCGAGGATGTGGAGGAAGGGGAACCCTAGTGCACTGTTGGTAGGTTTGCAGACTGGTGCAAGCGCTATGAAAAACAGTGTAGAGATTCTTCAAAAAAAAAAGAAAAAGAAAAAAAGGAATTGCCCTATGACTCAGCAATCCCACTTCCGGGTATATATATTTGAAGGAACCTGAAACACTAATTTGAAAGAATATATGCACCCTGATGTTCACTGTAGCACTATTCACAATAGCCAAGCTATGGAAGCAACCCAAGTGCCCAACAGTAGATGAGTGGATAAAAAACCAGTGGTACATTTACACAATGGAATATTAGGGCCATAGAAAAGAAGGAAATCCTATCTTTTGTGACTGCATGGATGGACCTAGAGGGTACTAGCAGAGTGAAATAAGTCAGACAGAAAGACAAATACCATATGATTTCATTTATGAATGACATATAAAGAACAAAATAAACGAACAAACAAAATAGAAACAGACTCACTGATACAAAGAACAGACTGAGAGTTGTCAGAGGGGAGGGGGCTCGGGGGCTGGTGAAAAAGGGGAAGGGATTAAGAAGTACAAATTGGCAGTTACAGAACAGTCACAGGGATGTAAAGTACAGCCCAGGGGATATAATCGATAATGTCATAACTATGTGTGGGTCAGGTGCGTACTTGCAACACTGGGGGGCCCTGTAAAATACATGATTTTCTAACCACTATGCTATACATTTGAAATGAATACAATAATATTAAATGTAAATCATAATTGAAAAAATTTTAAATACTGTTTTATAAGATGAAACTAAAAAGAGATTGGAAACTTATATATATTTTCAACCCTAGCACTCTGATACTCCCATGTTATTTGGGAAAGCACTCCGGCCAGAAAATGACTTTGCTCAGAAAACTTTGCTTAGAGCTTTGCCCAGCCTTGTTTCAGAGGCCGCAAAGCTGAGACCACGAGATAGAGACCCTCAGTGCTCTTCCTAGCTTTGTAAAGAGGGACATATCACAGAGTGGGGGCCTGAGAGTTCCATGGTGATTTTCTTACAAAGTTATTTTTTGGGGTAATGTAAGATTTCAAGAATTATAATCAGGTGTAAACATTTTTCATGTTGAAAACACGAACTTAAAGATGAACTCAATCATCAAGTGATTTAAAATGTAGGAGTCAGGCAGGTGGTGACACTGGTAATTTGAAGATGGTTTCAAAATTATTCTTAACACCGAGGCATAGTTTGGATCTTAACAATGATTATGGCTCACTGATTTTTCAAGTGTTTGCTTTCCATAAATTTGTGTCATCCTAGTTTGTTTAACTCAGAAGATCTAATCCCACAAGATCGCCTATAATTAGAGTGATGATGCATTTTTAGAAGACAAATATAGACACCACAGAGGGGACACATCAGCAGTCTGAAGTAATTAATGCTTATCCTCCCAAGGCCACCTACACCAGGACACTTAGGAACAGTTCACTACAGCCATAATGTCATAGAAAGATGGCAAAATCATTTTTCTTTTCTGCAGAAGTAGGTCACAGCAAGAAAGAAGAAGAAGAAAAAAAACCAGAGTGGCCATGAATGGGTTTTGTGACATAATCTTTTCATTTTTCACCTCAAAGCTAGACTTGACCATCAGTTCATTCTGTATGCTAATCGTCTTCCTGTACAATAATAGGATGAGAATGAAGCACTGAAATGCAGTATTTGGGGCCACAGCAAAAAGCCCCATTTACCAAAACACAGCTTCCAAATTGAGTAACAAGAGCTCAAGCACTTGAAGCAGCCACTCGTTTTTGTTGCTTTATTTCCTGTGACATGAAGATGAAGCCTGACATCATAAATTAGCTCACTTTCCAGGAGTCCGAGTGAGACGCAGCACTCACTCAAGGTTATAGCACTTCCCACAGCAGCCTTTTAAACTCAGCATATGGCCCGCACGTGAGAAGGCATTTTATTTCTGTAGAGACTTGTACTTAAACTCAACAGCCAGACTTTGCAAAAACAATCAGTTTGAGCTTTTCACACACGCTGCTGCCTTCTAAATGATGAATGTGTGAGGATGGAGAGGGTAGGAAAGGGAGGCATATAGTAGCAGGAATAGGGACCATGGCATTCACACTGATAATCCTGTAATCTCAGGAAATGTCATCAGAGAGGCTGAAATCCACCTGCCCTGAAGCTTTGTCCTGTCATCGGTCAGAAAGGCCCAACACGCTTCCTATACCAGCCACTTTCTCCAATTATTGCTGCTGTCTCCTTGCAATCAGATACTTGGGTTCACTGGCTGACACTGGACTTTCTTCCCGTGGAACAGATGAAATGTCTCCAGGAAACTAGGCTTCTCACCTAACTATGTGCTCTTATTGACCTACATTTTTAAAGGAATTTGCCCATAAGTTCTCGAAAGGGCTAAAATCCATTCTTTGGCTCCCACTCAGAGATACTGATTCAGTGCAGTCCTTTCTCCCTTCCCCCCAGATGTACTAAAAAACTTTCCCTCCATCTTTTCTTCTTTTTCTTACTTTCTCCTTGCTAAAAGCAACTCTATTCACTTTTCACAGAATATGGTTTTTTATATGTTTATCATTTTTACTCCTCTTAGTGTCATTAATGACCTTCGAGCTTAGTCAGTTATTCTATGCTTTTTTCCTTCCACATTCATCTATTTTTTTCTTCCCATTTTAGCACTGAAGGACAATTGTACAATGACTAAATTGTGAAGTTGTGTCACAGTCCCCCTAAGGACAATCTTCTTCCTTGAGCTATTAAATTGGAAAATGGTTTAAAAAAAAAAAACAACACATCAAGGCTTTGTCACAGAGCAGGTGCAATCACTGCAATGTAAAATTAGTCCCTTTTCACAAAGAAAGTGGTATAATACTTTACTTGTAATGACACAAAGGGATTTAGGAAATAGAACATAAAAAACTTATCAAGAGCTTTAGAGAGATGTGTGGAAAGTTATATGATATTTTATTCCTGCCATGTAGACAAAAGTCATACTGATGTAGAAGGCTATCTTCTGATTTCTGGATACACTACTGCAAAATCAGTTCATTTCCATACTGGAGAATGACCTGCTTTTCATTCATGCATGCATCCACATAGTCATCCGTTTGACACTCACTGGGTTCCTCCAATGTGCCAGGCAGAGTCATAAATTAAAAGAAAATCAAAACAAAAAGGCATAAAAAACCCATCTTTTCATTCTCAGAAATAGGTCAGTGTTTATCCTCTATTCTAGGCATGGTACTCACTTGCAAAACTATGTCATAAATTGTGAGGAAGAGCAGTAACAGTAAACCTACTATAGGCAGATCCACTAAGGCCAATGTAGTTTTACAGCACCTTGTAAAATCCTTGACTATTTTACTAGCTATTAACTGGAAGGCCATGGCATGCACCACAGTGGGGCAAAAAGGCTCTGAAATTTAATAACCTGAGATGTGGTTTGCTGTCTGTGGCTTTGACTTAGCCTCTCTGAGACTCGGTTTCCTCTTGTGAAAACCAGATATAGCTGCACCAGTCTCAAAGGGTGATTATAATGATTAAATGAGATAAAATCCACCAAGTTTCTATAATTGTGTCTGTAGTAAAGTTGATGGTAAATAAATTGTAATGTTATAGCATTGTTATTGTGACTGGGATTTATAGTCTGGGAGAAATAATAGACCCAAGTCAAGGACTCCTTTTCTTCTGAGAAGGGTTAATTTCGAGGTGGCTGAGGAGAACTAGGCTGAAAATTAGTGTATCCCTTTTACTAAGCCCTGCTCCTCTGGAGCTGTGCTCCCATATCCTATACCTAAGTACCTACCTACACACTATATCCATAATGCCCCTCTACGTTAGCACACCATTCACTGACCTGTGGCCATTATCTTGTCCTCTATTGAGCCCAGGCTTATTTAGACATAGCTTAACTCAGGAAAGTGACTCACTTTAAATGAGTCAAAGAAAGGGAAGAAAATAAATCAATTGTCTTTCTGCTTGAGGATAGAGATGATGGAAATATGAGGAAGAGGATAATAAGGAAATAGGGATAACTAGACAAAAAAAAAACAACAACACAAAAAACCCAACAAGTTAATGATCCAAACTTAGGAACAGAAAATGATGCTCAGCTGGACTAGTAATTTCATGTGTTCACCTTAATTTGGTTCGCAGGATGCTAGAGCTGGAAGAGACCTCAAAAATAATTAATTCAAATCCTGTAGTTTTAGAGATACAGAAAATAAAATCCAAAGAAATCTTGACTTGCTAAAGGCAACCCAGCTAATTGCTGTAGACCTAGAACCAGAATATTGATTTCTTACAGTTTTTTATTCCAAAAAGAATTTTAAATGACTAGGGCGTAGTATGTTTAGGCCACTGATGTTACCATACCTGGCTTTTGTTTGCTGTTGTTATTTTTGTTTAGTATGCAAAAGATGCAAAGATGCAGTCTGACTTTTAAGAGGGATCTGAGGGATCTACTTATGTGCTTGGTGGTGGTGGTGGTGGAGCCGTCCATGAATGACCTGAAAATGCATGCAAAGCTTTAAGTGGATGTACCTTTTTCTAGAAAGAGGGTCCAGAGCTTTAGCAGATTCTCAAAGGTGTCAGTGAGCAAAATGAAGGTGGTGAGTTGGGCAGAGACAAGAGTGGTAAGATGGGAAGTTTCCAACCTGCTGCAGGCAGTGCAGACAGGGAGGCATGGGGCGGGGAGAAGCTGGCTGGAGAGAGGGCCTTGTCCTACCTCGGCTTCAAGCATGATGACTTTATTTGCTACCTGCTTTCTAAATTTGCATTCTGCTCAACTTGCTGAAGGGAAGGCTTTTGCTGCTGAAAACCACTGTTATAACATATCCTATAAAATCTCAACAAAGATGTGACTGACTGCTCATTAAAAAATAAATTTATAGGACTCTGCCAAAAGCCCTTTCTCCTGTTTCTGTTGCTGTTCTATTACTTTCATGTTTAACAGTCAAGATGATACCTTCGCCATGCCAACATCTTCATGATTGCCTTCTGGTGGGCAAGAAAATAAGAACCAGGAATTGAAAGTAGCTAGAAAAAAGGACCTAAACCCATCCTTTCTCATTGTGAGAGGATAATGGGAATTACTTTTTTCTGTTTCCCTGGTTTCTCCCAGGATGACCTTTATCCCCAAGGCCGAGGTGCTGCTATAGGTGGATCAGAAATCCCAAGTGAATTGTCTACCTTTTCCTTTTCTTCTTCTTTTTTTAATAATCTGAGAAATGTTCTGCCCTCCATTTTTCTCTGACAATAAAAAGTTGAGGGCATAGATTTAGAATAAAAAAGTTTTACCTTTTATAGAATGTTTGATAACTTGAGATGGGAAAAGATGATAACTAGAAAAAGGCAATAAAGCTTAGAAAGCAATATATTTGGTCATTTTCACCCAAAATTAGAACTTCATGCCCCTAAGACACAAGCCTAAATAATGTTGTTTGTGTTGCATTAACCTTCAGCTATAATATGGCAAAAGTAAATTACAGGAGATCACAAGGAACAGTTATAACATTAGCAGCAGCTCGCAGGAATATTTTGGCAAGCAATCACTCTTCCAGATTTAGTTATAAAATCAGGATCACGATTTGGGCCTGTGTGAGTTTCTATACATATATGACCTGCAAAAATAAGTACCACACTGAAAAATGGGCACCCCACAAGACATTTTTATATTTGGGGTTTGATGTTTCTCGTCCTTTGCTTTTACCCTCTCGCTTCCAGTGTTTGTGAAGGAGGGCGGACTCTGGGGTTGGAGGGGTGGTGAGAGGTCAGCTGGTTCGACTCTGCCTCTCACGCTCTCCACTAGGGCAGCCATCTCTGCTCATCAGCGTGGTCCCCCTGAATGAGAACTGCTAAAGATTGAATAGCTGGGCCTCATCCCAGCAAAGCTCTGGATGCTGGGAAGTACACTATAAAAATTTGGGATGATGACCCTGTTTTCAAGGAACTTATCTTACAGGAAACCCAAACATAATATTTAAGCAGTTGCCAAGTCACGTTAAATAACGGCAGCCAGAGCAAGGAGCAATGAAAATGAGATGGTCATCTTATTGTCCTCTTTGGTGTTCCTTATAGTACTTGACATAAAGTCTGTAACACAGTTTGTTGAACCAGAGTGGTGCAGATAACAGAGCACTGGGATGAAAAACCAGAGGCCAGGTCTCTGCCATTAATAGGAGTTGATGTTTAGAATTAGAAATAGAAGGCATAGTCACAGGCGTAAAAGGAACAACCAATTATTTAGCATTTACTATATTCCAAGCACTTCTCACATATTCACTGACTACCGTAAAAAAACCCATGGGGAAGTAAAACTATACACATGAATAAACAGGCTCAGAGACATGTTTTGCTGAGGTTCCTCGGCCAGTATGTGAAGGGACTGAGCTTTCACACCACATCTGTCTGATGTTTTACCATTATGCTCCAATCTTGATTCCTAAATCCTGTCATTTCTGAGATTCTGTAAATCTGGGTTAGCTTCCCTATTATGATGTCTTATTCAATTACAAAATATAGCAAATTTCATAAAGTATGCAGATATTTTTGCAGAAATGTTACTGATAACTAAATATGTAGTAATTTTCTGCTTTTCACATTAGCCTATCATAAGTACCATTATTATAGCGTCTGTAAGATAACAACATAGAAGGCTATAAACACACATTGTATTTAATTTCCATAGGTTCATATTGAAGGCTGGCACATTTAGAATATACTAATGATAAGTAAGCTATGTAGGTATTTTACTTAGCTCTGATGAATAGAACACTGAGTTGAACTGGAATATTGGGATGGATAAAGCCAGTGTTGGTGAGTGAAAGAAGATACAAATCTGATAAAGATCAAGTGTATTATTATAAGAAAAGTACTGTAATGCCCACACATATTTCAAATATACCTTTTAGCTAGAAAAGAAAAACAAAACAAAACAATGGAATCTATCTCCAGGATAAGGAAAATACCATCTGCTACTTGAAGAAAGTCAGCTAAAGGGACATTTACCAACTAGGGGGAGCTCCTTTAACACCTGTACATTTTCAGCTGTACTTCCCCCCACCAAGTAAACTTAATTTAGGTTTATATTATTATATTACAGAAGAAGCTTTCATTTTACCTGCCCAGCTTCCTGTACTTGCAGCAGCCCATAAGAAATCAGACATGGAAGTTACTGAAAGTCATTTCCTACCTGCTGAATCCGAAAGCCAACACTGATGCTTGCAGAGAGGGGGTACGTGGGGCACTTAAGAGAACTAGGGAAAGGCTAAGGTTCTCCTTTAAAAACCCTGCTTTATCCTCCTTTTCTAAACGATGTAAAACAAAATGAGAGTTCAAAACGAGGATTTTTTTCTAGTTCTTATTTCCAGCATCAAAACGAATACATTCTTATAAAAAAATATCAATTTCCACTTTCTCCTGAGAGATGACGAAAGCCCAGCTAGGAAGAAAGGAAAGGAAGAGGAAAGCGCGGAAGGCACAATCAGTACAGACAGAACTGCAATAAATGCAAAAAGAAAAAGAAGTTAACTTCTTAGTTGTGGCAGTTGTTTTATATTTCTCTTCAAGTCATTTTTTAATTTCTGAAGAAACATGCTCATGTACTCTTCTACCAGGAAAGTAGAAGTATAGGGTTAGCAAAAACCCTTTACTTCCTGAATTTTACTGTCTCACAAACCCTTCTCAAATCTAAGCTTTTGATGTGATTTATATACATGCCACTGTAAAGGTACATGTTTTTAAAAGTCATTTTACAAATAAGAAAATGATGGTATCAGGCACTAAGAAACACACCTGAGTCTACTTGATGGAAAAGATGAAAAAAGACAACAGCATTTTCCAGAATAGGTTCTCAGATTAGCTTAGATAATTCAAGTACCATGGAAACATAAGGTTTGGTATAACAGGATAACTTAATGAGATGTAAGCCAGGGTACTGTATCCTTTGCTGCTACTGATCCATTCACATAGGGGTTATAAGCTAGTTTTCCAGCTCCTCCCCTTCCCTCAAGCATAGAAAGGACAGAAGACCCCATGAGCTTGCATCCTGGCTTCCCTTACCTCTCTTTGAGGCTAGAGCTTCCCAGCAAGGGAAGTGGGCCACCCCCAAGGAGAGAGCAGACTTCTTGAGATGCAAGCCAGGGAAGGGATGGATTGGTAAGTTCCAATGTCATGTTGATTCATTGCTCTTTTTTTAGTTCCTGGACTTAGAATATCAGGAGCTGGGTGGGGAGGTGATTACCAGGATGCCAGCAGAGATCCTGGAGAGAGCGGCACAGGTCTCAATTACTCGCCAGCACAGAGAAAATCAAAACACCAGGGAAACTGCCCACTTTTGGATTTGGGCAGAGTGTCCTCCCTGAAATCTTCTTCTGGTTTTCCTGGCCTGAGTGAGACTGGTTGCTTTAAGAGAACGAACTGACTGATTACTTCAGGAAAAAGAAAGCCTGCTGGAGAAAAACACGTAGACATTGTAGTTTCAGTATCTAGCCCCAGACTGACAAACAAGGAACAATGTCACACAAAAAAGGCTCCCTGTAAACCTTACTACCTGAGAAAACAGTATTTCAAACATTACCATATGAAATTACTAAAATCACATTTTCCAAGTTCCATCCATAACATTAAAGTTCAACTGGAAAAACATATAAATTTAAAAAACAATTTCATAGAGAGAAGTATATATTAACATTATAACCAAATATCACACAGTTGGTGGAGGTTATAGAAGAGAAGTGTTTGAAATGAATTATGAAACCAATAGGATCCATGCAATTAATCTCTCAAGTCCTTGGCCAAAGTTTCCCTTCTCATCCAGGCTGACAAATGTGTTTTGGGATTTGATATCCAGAAACATCCTTGGGAGGTTTTCTAAGAGTAATTTTTCTTAGAGGAGGCAAAGCAGTAAAGAAGGCATACTGCCTTCAGTATTTCTTTGCTGTGCTTATCTTTTTAATATGGTAACACCACGCTGCTCTGCAAAAACATGATCTAAATGGAAATTTAAGATATATTACACATTTTGCTGTCTTTTAAAACAGCAATGCATCAAACCTAAAAATATTTCATCAAGCATAATTTAACCTTTTCCTGATGATCCAAAGTCCGTAGTATGAATTATCTATTAGCTGTGTGATCTTGGGCAAGACCCCTAAACCTCCCTAAGCTCCAGGGTCTTTATTTTTACTATGTGAATGATTGCATTTATGTCACAGAATGGTGATGGTGGATTAAATAAGATCACTCCTGTAAAGCACTTAGCATAGAGCCCTTTATGTTAAACCTATGAGTGTAACGTCTGAGGAAGTTACCACATAAAGTTTAGAACTTGAAGAGATTTATTTCTCTTTTAGAAAAACAAAAAAGCTCTAACTCCATTTCATCCAATATTGTAGACTTCATGTTAGAAGAAGCCCTCTCAGTACAAAAGACTAATATGGTAAAGAAGCATTTTTAAAAATCTTCTAAACATATAGCTGAATTATCAGGAGAATAACAATCTTCAGAGGGAGAAAAGAACCTGGGAGCCCCTTGGTAAGCCAGGGCAGAGGAAAGCGTTTTCCCTGAGGCCTCTGCCCATCCACAAAGGTCTAGTCTAAAGCGTAAGATTTAAACTGTGGAATGCCGAGGGCCAGATGACAAGCCTGGGGCCCTGCAAAACGGGAGGCTGGATCGGGAACTCCTGAGATCCCTGCCACTCCCCAACAGTGAATGAACTGGAAAAATAATCTGCCTTCTAGAGGCAGACAGTGGGTGACTCTATATTTTCCTGCCTCGGCCTAGGCTTAGAGTCTGACATGGAAGGTTGAGGAAGATACTCCTGAGAATTTCCAGTCATAAGCCTACTCTTTGGCATGTTTGGGATTAGAATTCACACTATTTATGGGTCCTCATAAGCAGTACTCTCTGCTGCAACACACTTTGAACACTGGCTTCAAAGAACTCCCACAGATCAAGTTCCAAGGAGAACACAGCCATCAGAAGATAACCCAATAAGCAAGCAGGTCAACAGAAACAACTTAGAAAACCAGACCCACAAAACTATAGGTATTTTAATTATGGAAGAATATATAAGTATGTATAAAGAAATGAAAGAAGTATCAAAAGTATGCTTATGTGAGACTTTCAAAACTTACAGGTAGATTTAAAAAAAAGAACCAAACTATTTCTAGGAATGAAAAGATAAAAATATTGATTTCAAAAACTTAACAGATAAGGTAAGTATGAGACTGAACATCACTGAAGAAATATTAGTGATTAAGACTAAATAATAATTGTGGCAAACATAAAAACTATATTCAGAACAAGTTTTACTAAAATTCTGAAAATTTAAATGAAATAAACAAATCCAAAGAAAAATATAAATTACTGAAACTGATTTAAGAGGAAATAGAAAGCCTGAGTCATTTGAAATATATACCTCTGTTGAATAAGGAGTTAAAAATTCTTACAACTTAGAAAACACCAGGCTCAGGCAGTTTTACAAATAAGTTTTACTAAACGGGTAATTTCAATCTTTATATAAAGACTTCCAGAAATGAAAGAAAGAAAGAAAGAAAGAAAGAAAGACAAGAAAGAACTCTCTCCAGGTCATCTCATGGGGCTACAAAAACCTTGACACTAAAAACCAGCAAGACAGTATAAAAAAGGAAACTTAAATCTTCTGTCTCTTCTAAACATAAATGCAGGTCATAAACAACATATGAGAGAACTTTATATCATAACTGAGTTGAACTTAGTTTAAGAATGTAAGTTAGTTTAACATTTGGAAATTATTTCAGGTAATTCACTATATTAACAGCTTAAATGCAGAAAAAGAAAACTGTGTGTTGAAGCAGCCCAAACTTTCTCCCTCCGCCCCCAAATAAAAAGGTTTGTAATACTCTTTGTAGGACAATCATAACTTCACCACATACCTGGTCATACCTGGTACTTCAAAATAGGTAAATGCAGTAAAAAGAAAAAGAGGCTTTTTCTTAAGTAGAGATATATGGGGATGTAAAAGCAATGTATGAAGAAGTCAAGGAAAGAAGAAGAATGCTTGCAAGCACACAAACAGCAGACATAGTACATCTCTCATTTATTCAAAAATATTTCCTGAGTCTCTACTGTATGAGGAGGCACTGTCCTTGACAGAGTACACAGTAGAGAAAAACAAACAATAACAACAACAAAAACCACAAATAAAAGAAACACTAAAAAATACAAATACGGTCCTTTAAAAAAATACTTTGGTGGAAAAGTAAACTGATATTAACTTTCTGGAGAGTAATATGGCAAGATGTATCAAAAGCCTCACACATAGTCATAGCCTTTGACCTAAAAAATTAGAGATATGTCCAAGATTATGGACAAAAATCTTTATGACAGCCCAATTTCTTTGTTGTACAAACAGACTAATGTTTTTTGCTTATGAGGACTGCATAGTAACTTTTAGATTTCAGTATCACAAATTCAACATAAAGAATTTTTGCCTCTCAGTGTAATTGTACACACTGGAAAGTGATTAGGTAATCTGTAAACAATTGAGTATGATTTATAAATTATAAATAATAAAAGCTATGGTTATTGAGCACATACATTTTATCTCTTTAATCCTTAGTCAAGAGGTAGGTCACCTACATTTTATTTTTTTAAATATATTTTGTTGATTATGCTATTACAGTTGTCCCACTTTTTTCCCCTTTGCCCCCCTCCGGCAAGTAGAGTATTCCCTCTCTTATCGTGGGTATTACATTCTAGACCCCCCACCCCCCGCGAAGTAGGAACATTACATTTATTCTACACTCTTAAACCTATGTAACTTTAACAACATAACCGCAAAATCCTGCGATATAGTGAAAAATCCACGATAAATAATTAAATATAATATTTTTAAAAATCCCGCGATTCAGTGAGGCCGCAATAAGTGAACCGCGATATAGAGAGGGACTACTGTACCCCCATTTCCTCCAGCAATCCCCCACATTAGTTCATGTCCATTGGTCATGCATGTAAGTTCTCTGGCTTCTACATTTCCTATGCTGTTCTTTCATTTGGGCCATATTTCTTTGTCTCCCCAATTTAGCAACCTCCTTGTGTTTGTTTGTGTGTATTAGAGCTGCTTTTACTCCCTGTTTTGGCATGGCCTATGTAGAAAAGGCACCTGTAAATAGTGTGGAGCAAAGTCTTAGGTAGTTGCCAGAGTGGAGCAACCTGCTTCATGCTTGCTTTGTGGCTGTGTGGTGAGGGCTTGGAGAGGGGACAACGCTGCTGCCTGGCTTCTGGAGGTTCGCCTGGCACTTGCCCTGTTTCCAATCACTTCACCCCTTTCCTGTGTGTGACTGGTGCCCTTTCAGCTGCTGCTCCAGTGGTGAATACCAGTGTATGTTCTAAGACCGTGCTGACCCTTTAGGTGGCGAAAATCTGGCAGTTTCTTCTGCCGCCCCAACCGCCACTGGCTTTTACAGCCAGAGGCAATGTGGGTCTATCTTCCTGGTGCTGGAACCTTGGGTTGTGCTGTTCAGCCTGGGACTGGGATTACTCACTCCCAAAGTATCCCTCCCATGTGTTCCACTGCCTTTCTGTGCCACATCGCCTCTCTGCCCCTCCTACTCATCTGGATGTGTCTTCTTTAAATCCTTGGTTGTTGGACCCATACAGCTTGATTTTCTGATGGTTCTGTGTTATTTGTTTTGAGATCTGGTTGTAATTCTTTCTATGGCTGCGCAAGGAGGCGAAGCATGTCTGTCTATGTCTCCATCTTGACCAGGAGTCTGTATAGCATATCTTTAAAACATCCTTGCCCAACGGGACATTAGTTTTGTCTTTAAAATCACCGAACCTTTGCCAAAATTGAAAAAAAAAAGGCATATATATTTCATTTTGGTCTACATTTTAAAAATACTACCATTTGTTTCTTTAAAAATATTTTTATCCTTTTATTAAAAAATATTTTCAAGTTCAACTGTCCAATTTAAGGCAGAATGCAGGTATTTTATAATATTTAAATTAAACATTATCCTTTTCTTGATTGAACCTAACTAACTAGGAACTCTATTAAAGTTTTGTTGGCCTTCTGGTCATGCTTTTTCTAAGATGTGTTATCTCATCTGCATTGGTCATCATTCATGTTGTGTCCAAATGGCCCACTTAGAATGAGTCACACATTTATTCAGCTGTGTTGTGGCTGTACATGGCTCTGTTGATCTATATTGTCCAATGTTATTAACATCAGTGAGTTGATGATCTGTAACCATATAATGTTTAAATAGAGACATCCTCAAGACATGGGCTCCCATTTCAATGCTGGTCTGAAATAGTTTGGTATGCCATCAATGTGAATTGGTTAAAATTCCAGTGATACCTGTCCTCAGAGCTATGGCCATGGCACCCATTAAGGCTGTAACACTTCAATGAACTCTGGATTAAAGATGTGTATGTAACAGAGGATATCACCTAATATGATCCCTCCCTCAACATCGATGTCATCCGCTTGTATATGGTCTCCTATTCTTGGGTCTAATGACATCTCTTGGCTTGTCGGGCTTATGGCTGGGCTTATTTTCACAAACGTGGCCAAACCTATTGTATTAATTGGCGAGCTGAGCTTTGCAGCAGTCACAATGGATGAACACACCAGTAGCTCCCCCCCGTGTCAGTCCTGATCAGATTACCACTAGGGCCAAAGGAAATTCCTTTTCCACAAATATCAGTGGCACTTTACTTGCACCAAGGCTGCCCTGTAGCAAATTTCCAAGACTTGGGGTTTATTATATGCTTTGGCCATCCTTTATAAAGATCCAATTTCCTGTTCTTCAGTCCAAGACTTAGGTGTGATCTGGACCTGAGCTTTACTATTAGCACTTTAGAGATTCTTCTCAATATTCTGTGAAAATATGGTAGTCTCACGTCAATAAGAAACCAAGTTCTGCTCAGAAGCAGATAGGACTCCTTTCTAGCAAGCCCACTGACCCCCACTTCCTGCAGCTGAGCAAATGTAAGAGCTTTCTTTTTCCACTTCAGCTAATCATATTCATATAGACCAAGAAGTGCTTTTTCCACTGCAGCTTGGGCATCTCCCCGTGGAGTCTCCTCCATAGATGAGACCTCTTTGTCATGAAGCTGTCTGTGTTCTTCTGCAAGAGAAACACTGATACTTCTTCTTTGTCGTGTTCTGGCTTTCCTGGTCATTTATTTCATCTTCCTCTTCCTGCCTAGGATAAGAGGATGCTGGGGAAGTCAGAGTGAAGGCCGTAAAGGGTTTATGTTTTGCCTGCCTTCTGAAGTGGTTCAGAATGATCAAATTTCTCTTGGTTTTCTAGAAAATAATTTATCAAAATTCTCTCCTGTCCATGTAAACTGTGGTATATCTTCCATTCCTTTGGCATAGATTCCTAAAACAGGGCTCTTTTTCACTGCTATGGCGGTTAGACCCTGGCTCCAAAGATACTTTACACCCCAGGCCCAGATGGGGACCCTACTATAGTACTCTTTACCATTTTGAAGACAGGAAATAGCCTCAAATGAATATTATGTGTGGCAATTAAATATAATATTTACAAATAACATTAATGGCCAGGGAAACTGTTCACAAAAATAAAACATTGAAGGAAAAAAGCAAAATCAGTACCACTTATGATTGAGTATCATGTAGATACTTACAAACCTTGTGTCAAAATGATGGAAGTCAATAGTGTAATTGTTAAAAGCACAGACTCTGGAGTAAGATCTGAGTTTGAATCCCATTTCTATCACTTACTAGCTTTGTGAACATGGACAACTTTTTGAATATTTCTGTGACTCAGTTTCCTTGTGTGACAAACATACATAATGACAGTACTTAGGGGCTTTTGAAAAGATTAAATGAATTAATATGCATGAAGTGCTTAGAAGAGAGACTAGTAGTTAGTAAATACTGTAAATATTAGCTATTTTTATTAAATGATATAGAAAATTATTTGACATAAAGCAGTATTTAACGTTATATACAATTCCAGTTTTGTAAAAACAACTGCCTTTTTTCTGTCTTAACTCCCTCCCCTCAAGCACACACACACACACACACACACAGAAAACTCTGGAAGAAAACACACCAAAATGCTAATGCTGAAGGATGTGACTCAGAAAAATTTATTTTCCTTTTTTTTGACTTTAGGTTTCTAAATTTCAACAACCAGTAGATATTTCTTTTAAAATTAGAGAAAAACAGTCATTTTCATAAAGGACTCCAGTTTCTTCTGGTTGAATCAGTCCTCTTTAGATCTAGCATAATCATTTTCTTCACAAAGATTCAAGTTAACAACATAACTTGCAGGTTAGTAGGAAAGGTAAGAGAATGATTACTGAAGGAAAAAAATATCAGAAATATCAGAATGATGTCTGAAGAAAAAAATATTAGAAAAGAAAAATTAGCAGGTTCCCACATCATGGTGGAGAAAAATTATTTCAATATTTCCATGTAGAGAAACAGGTCAGCTAGTGATGACATTCATGATAAAAGCCAGCACAGGGCTGGGGGTAAGAAAAACAAGTTTTTAATCCCCTTAGGTTTAATTTGCTAAGGTTTTGTGTTTTATGGCCTATCAAAGTCAAGATGTCATATATATATATATACACACACACACACACACTCACACACGCATACACACACACACACACACAAATGTGAATGATAAGGGCGAGTGACATAGATATGTCTGAAAAACAATGCTTACTTTAAAAATAAAATTTATGATTTGAAGAAGGAATAATAAACCAAAGTCACCTTTCTTTTAATTTAGGCGTATTTTATGTCTTTATTTTGTTACAGTCAGTCTACTGTAACCAAATGTCCCTGGAGCGCTATCACATTTTCTGCCTACCTAGCACTTTTCGAACACCCTTGAAATGTCTGAGGAATTTCTTTCTTAATTGGTCCTACTTTCTTAAGTCAGAAGCCAGAAATCTCTTCCCTAGCCTCTATGAAGCCAAGCTCCACCAACCAGACACCACCCTGCTCAGGACTTGGCTTTAAAAGCAATTTGAGGAGGAAACATGGTGAATCCATTCTGTGGTGGTGATCACGGAGGGAAGTATCAGTCTTTCTGAGGACAGGAAGGCAGTAACCTGTGTAAGCGACATAGTGACATTTTCCCTAAAATAACCAGCTTGCGTATTAGACTCCATTCCTGGCAACCTGCTTAACTACCCAATACCCTACCATAAATTCTGCTTCTGCTCAAATTAACCAGAGTGAATGCTGGTGTTTCAAAGAACCCTGACAATATGAGGAATGATTAAAAAAAAAAAAAAAAAAAGAAGCCCCTAAAATGTGAGGAATAACAACAGATGCCCTACAAAACTGTAACATATTAAATAATTAGTAATTCATTAGTTGGTCCTTTACTTTGTTCCTATTAAATAGACACTAAGTTCTCATTTACAGGTGGGGAAAAGTTCCCAACATCACAGGAAAGTACATGGTAGAGTGCTATTCAAATACACATATTTCTGACTTGAGAGCCTGAAATCTTATAATTGACACGAACTTCCTTCTTCCCTCATCACACCAACAGAAGATATATAAACATCTAATGATGATGCTTCAAAAATACTTCCTAAAGAAGAAAATCCCAGTTTGCTTTACTCAAGCTCTTTCTCAGGCTTTTCAGTTATTTCACAGTAACTTCTAAACTTGAATGTAGAAATAGAGTGACGTCTATGTAAAAAGTGAATAAGAGTGCAAAATTTGGTCAGATGCTAAAATGGTTCTTGGGAGCCACAACTTTTTTTTTTAAGCCAATTCCTATCAACCACTAAAAAACACGTCGACAAATCTCTTGGGGACATCTGAGAACATTATTAATGATATTTTATCTATCAGAAAAAGCAGGGGAACAGAAAACAACAAGAATCTTTAAAAATACAGTTTAACTATATGCTGATTTCTGTAATCAGCTCTATATTGCAAATTACCACTTCATCATGGTAAAATTTGCAAATGTATGGGGAAGTTTAAAAAGATCTTTTAACACCTGTTTTAGGGACACCAATCACCTTACATTAGCCACTCTGCACATCAAGAAAACAAGATTCATTTACCAAGTCTGCTTAAATTTTAAAACATGAATGCATTCCGTGATAACTTTATTTTGCAGAGAAAGAAACACAAGGGAGCTTTTAAGTGCTGGCTCTCATTATACTTCCAATTATTTCAATTACTTCAGATTATGCATAAGGCAATTTCCCCTTTGACAAAATGCTGGATAAAGATATCCGTGGGAAGCCAGATAGCAGCGGTCTTTGCACATATGGTAAATTATGTTCTTGGGGGTAGAAAAGTTGTAAGTTAGGTGATGTAACATGAATTTAATTTTCTTATGGAAACACTATTAAAACAAACGCTTGCATTACTAAACCTATCCCAACTTTGTGACTACAAACATCTATTTAATTAACTCTTCTGTATTATTTCAAACATAATTTCAAAAACAATAAAGCAATCAAAATAATAAAACTATGCCTACTATGATTCCTGTTTGATTTTATGACAAAGACTAAAAGGTTGAAGAACTAACAACTCTTTCTTTGGGTAAATTTATTATGTTGACCCCTTTCTTAAGGGTTTTTTATTTAAAAGATTTTATTTATTTATTTTTAGAGAGATAAGGTGAGGAGGGAGAAAGAGGAAAAGAAACATTGATAGGCCAGCTTTCATATGTGCCCCAACCAGGGACCTGCAACCCAGGTATGTGACCCACCTGGGAATCCAAATGGTGACCTTTGCTTTAACAGCTGACACCCAACCAACTGAGCCACACAGGTCAGGGCTCTTAAGGACTGTCTTACTTCATAGGTGTGGCTTTTTCAACAGCCAGGTTTGTCCTGCACAACTCTGGGCCCTAATTGCATCTGATGGAGATAAACCCTGACCCAATGGACTTGTCTCATCATGGAACTAAGACTTTCTGGGGGAAAAGATCACTTAAATGCTTTTTGTGAAAATGTCATTTTGCTGAGTTTTTAAAAATAATTAAAGAACTAGAGCCCTGACCGGTGCGCTTCATTTGGTTGGAGTGTCCTCCTGTGAACTGGAAGGGTGCAAGTTCAATTCCCAGTCAGGACACATGCCTGGGTTGTGGGTCTGGTCCCATTTGGGGTGTGTGCGACAGGAGGGCCAGTATATGTTTCTCTTTCATGTCAATATTTCTCTCCCTCTCTCTCTCTCCCTCCCTTCCCCTGTTTCTAGAATCAATAAGCATGTCCTTGGGCGAGGATTAAAAAAAAAAAAGAATTAGATAAGGGGTTTCTATAACTAAAAACCAGAAGATTTCTGATTTTCTTAACATACTAGCTCCTCAACACCACCAGCTATACACTGAATATTAATGTTTAGGCACACAGATATCTTTAAAATGAAGATAACCAACATTTACTTCTTCAGCACTTTTTATCCATTCTTCCATCCCTCAAAATGTGGATTCACACTATCAAGAAGCTTCAAAGTTTTGAAATAAATGGTGTCCAAACTCAAAAAGAATTAAGTATCGTGTATATAGTAAAACTGTCACCTCAACTTCAAGTCGTATACATGTTATCTTATATACTATAGTAATAAAGTAAAGTAGAATCAGTGTGATGGCTCCTTGACCTGTACCCTACTACCTCCTGGCCCTAACTCTCAAATGAAGTCTGGTTGCCCTCTAAACACCGCTACTTGGTACAAGTATGTTCCCTTTCTTGGATTCAAAGAATAAGCTTTGGTCTAGCTTCCTGCCTTTTATGAAACATTTTTATTTCAAAATCTTTGTTATGTTACTATATATATACTTTACACTGAAAGAAAAGTTGCAAAAAAAGTACAGAGTGTTTCCATATGCCCCTCAGCCAGTTTCCCCTAATACTGACATCTTGTATAATCACAAGATGATTTCAAAGCCAGGAAATTAATAATATTTACTAAGTAAACAACAGACTTTATTCAGATTTCACCAGTTTTCCCATTATCATTTTTCATTTCTTACATTTAGATTTCTAATCCATTTGGAGTTTGTTGTTACATATGCTGTGAGATACAAATCTAATTTTATGTTTTTTTTTCCCAAATAGTGACTCAATTGTTCATAGCAGCACTCAGAATAGCCAAAAAAAAAGGGAAAGGGAAAAGACAAATATCCATTAACTGTATCCATACAATGGAATATTATTCAGCAATAAAAAGGAATGATGCAGTGATACATGCTAAAACATGAATAAGCCTTGAAAACATTATGCTAAATAAAAGAAGCCAGTCACAAAAGACCACATTTCATCATTTTTTAAAAACTCTAATTCCAATTCATATGTCTCTTTCACTCAGGAGTTGTTTAATAAGATATTTTACAAGTATCTAGATATAAGAGCCTTCTTCTTTGTTTTTGTTGGTAAACTGTGGCCTTTGGCATTAAAACATGTCTTTTGTATTATGTCTAATATCATGATCACTACCACTACCACTTCTCTTTTTCTCCATTTACACAGTACAAACATAATTCCACATTTTTCATCCTTAATTTGTAGAATATATAAATCACTGTTTTAGGCAGAGGTGAAGGAAGGGAGAAAAAGAGGGAGAGAAATATCTATTGGTGGCCTCTTGCATGCCCCCAACTGGGGACCTGGCCTGCAACCCAGACAGGTACCCTGAGGGAAATTGAACTGGTGACCTTTTGGTTCACAGCCCAGCGCTCAGTCCACTGAGCCACAGCAGCCAGGGCTATAAACATGAAGTTTTGAAAATGTTTTCTGTTTCTTTTCCTATAAGAAGTATATATTGATATTTAGAAAAGTTTATTATTTTTGTTCTAGTGGTTGTCTTTGTACATACCCTTTTTAACAATTGAAAAAAATTTTTTTTATTGCTTTCAGAGAGAGAAGGGAAAGAGAAACATGGATGAAAGAGAAAAGTACCAATTGGTTGCTTCCCATGTGCCTAGACCAGGGATTGAACTTGGAACCTAGGTATGTGCCCTGACCAGGAATCAAACCTGCAACTTTCTGGTTATGGAACAACACTCTAACCAACCGAGTCATACTAGTAATTACTCACCATCTGGTTTATCAGTATTTTTCTTTTTTTTTGCGGGGGGTAGGGGAGCAAGGTTTTTTTTTATCACCCACCTATTTATTGTCTACACAATGAGTTTCTTCTATTTTCACATTTCCCTAACCCTTCTCCTTTTATTTTTTGGTTACATTATTTCAACTTTGTCACAGTACACAACATTTGTGCATTAGTCTTCTATCATCCCACCGATCATTGTTCTAGTCTTATATTTACATCTATATATTTAAAGACCATGCTGAAGTTTTCTCAGTCATTATTTGGGAATTATCTAGTATAGGAGCCAACAGTTTTTCTGTAAAAGACCAGGTAATATAAAGATGTAGGCTTTGTGAGCCATATGACCTCTGTTGCAAATACTCAAGCCGGCGCAGCGTAGCAGGAAAGTGGCCATAAGTAATGTGGTAGTGTTCAAGTTAACTTTATTTACAGAAACAGGTGGCAGGCCATAGTTTGCTGATCCTTGTTCTAGTACATTCTTTCAGAAGGGCTTAGCAGCATAATTCCTTAAATTTTTATATGGTCTAAACTGTTTCAGTATTTTCTTGATAACTGAAGGACAGATTAGCTGGATATAAAATTCTTGATGCATACTTTCTTTCACTGAGGCTTTAAAAAAAAATCCTGCTCCACTATTGCCTTGACTTGTAGATTTTTAAATGATACTGGCCCAATTATTTTGCCTTTGTAAGTTATTCAATCTTTTGACCTAAAGTAATTCAAGATTTTATTTTTATTTTTGAAGTTTAAGAGTTTTATTATGATCTATCACAGGCTTAGTCATTCTTGGTTAATTTTCCCTGGTAGCCAGTGAACCCTTCTCAATGTATTATAGATTCAGGTGTTTTTCTATTTCTGGGAAGTTTTCACAAGGGTCTGAATGCAGGTTTTTGTTTTTGTTTTTAATTTCTGGAATTATTTTTTAAATTATAGTTTTAAATATTAGATCTATGTCATTGTTTTATTATTTTTTTTAAATTCAGGACTCTAACAGTTTTTTTTAAAAAACGATCTTTTCTTTCTTTGCCTATCTTTCATTCCCAATAATTTCTCTTGGACCAGAATGGTGGTAGAACATGCTACCTCAAAATATGCCATGTGAAAATTATTTGGGGTTAAAGGCACTTGCAAAAAGCAGAAAATGAAAGGATAACACTTTGATCTTCCTTTTTTTCTTAAAAACAGAAGATGAAATACCCAGGTGAAAGATGTCCTCTCTGAACCATAAGGAAAGTAGCGTACTTATCATCAAGGACAAGAAGTTGAGACCAAAAATATTTTATACAAACAGATCTTGTAAAAATAACTCTTATCCTCCTTTAGCCTCTCTGCATAATTTAACTATTTATCCACAAATGCCTCTCATTGTTCCACCCACTGTAAAAGTATGGAACCTCTGCCATTTCTCTAGGTCTTCACTCCCAATGAGGGCCTCACACAAAACTCATATGAATCTGTATGTATTTCTACTGATAATTAGTCTTAGGTCAGTTTAATTCCCAGGGCCTAGCCAAAAATCCCTAAAAAGGTAGAGGTAAAAATGGGCCTCCCTTTCAGCCCATTTCACTTCTTTCTTTACGTCATTCTTATTTTCTTGGTTATTTTCCTATCTTTCTTTAAATCCTTTATTAAATTTCATTAGAGTCTATTTTCACTTGGGCACTTTTAAATTAATTCTTCATTTCTGAGATAATTCTTCCATTTCTTTCCTGAATTGAATCAACTCCTCTTTAAATTTATATTGGTTTTTATTCATTTCACATTTCTGAATCAGAGTGCTTTTGTACATTCTCAAATACTTGAGTGTCCTTTCTGTTTGGAATATAAACTTAACACTTTCAGCTCATTGTTGTCTTGTATGGGAGGATTTTTCTTAATTGGTGGTTATAATTTTTCCTCTTCTAATTTTATGCAAAATTTCTCCACTGGCTTAACTTCCCTTTTGTCCATTTTTATGACATTTGAGTGTTTTATAAAATCCCTATTTTTAAAGGTGCCCCTTTCTGTTAGTCTAGCAAAGTCCAGGTGCTTCGTGGGTTTCTCTCTCAGTGTGTTTGCTTTGGTGGCATTAAAGGAGTTGTGAAACGCGTCGTGAGTCCTCTGATGGCGTGACTCTCCTTGTCGTACAGAACCCTAAACTCCACCCGCCTCACTTTCCTTCTGCATTGCTAACAACTCATTCTTTTCTTTTTCCTTTTTGTTTCCTCTAGAAGCTATACTTTGAGAAGAATACCCCAGTAAGTGATGTCTGCCATTTTAAACATGCTGGCCCCTTTAAATCATGTCTGTCTCTTTAAATTGGTGCACTTGGTACTGGATGGTGTCTGCCTCTTTAAATCACATGTACTTTAAAATCCCTACCTTATACTCTATGCTCTGATCTGCTTGGACATTTTTCCAGCATTTTAAAATTTAGGCTGCATTTAACCTCTCTAGTGGCCATTCAAAATCACCCATAGGCACCTCACTCTCTTCAGTCTCTGCAGTTTTTCTTGGTCTGCTTTTTTTAAAAAATTGATTTTAGAGACAGAGAGCTACCCAGCCAGACTGTCTTGGTCCACTTTTGCTCACCAAAAGCCTTGTGGCAAAGTGGAGTGGGGTAGAAGTATAAGGAAAGGGGCACTGGACTTGTTGATTTTTTTCTCCTACTTGCTCAGTTACTTTGCAGTTTTGTCATTCTCTGCCTCCAGCTATGTATATAGAATTTTAATAGTTGGGAAGTTACTATATATTGTTTTCAGTTTGGGAGACTGATTATGACATAGCTGCCACTGTTTTTTACTACCTGGAAATGTGCAGAGAGCATTTTTTGACTCCAGATGGTGTACCAGAGGATGGAGAAAGAGATGGGAACAAATTTTTCAGTGAAGAACATTGCCAGACAAGAGAAAAAAGCTGGGCTCTAGTTGACTGTTGCTAAGAGTGTGGCAACATGAAGGAAGAAAGCCTTTAATTTTGTGTGTGTGTGTATATATAGAAATAAAACTCAATAATGGGGATAAGCACCAGATGAGTGATTACAAAATCTTGTACTGAGGAATTTATCCTGAATGCAGATATATATATGAGAAACATTTAAGAGACAAGGAGACTAGATAGAAAGACTCCAATATATGTCTAATAGGAGATCGAAAGAAGAAAATGCAGGGATAATGGAGATTTAATATATAATGGTTAACAATTTTCCAAAACTAATTAAAGAGTCCTCAGATGAATGGTCTCAGAGAATAGATTTTTTAAAACAAAATCTATACCTAGACATCACTATAAAATTATAAAGTCCATCAAGCACAAAGATAAAATCTTATAGACCAGAGAGGCAAAAGAGATGAATTATCTTCAGAGAAATAACAAATTATCTTACAAGAGCTATCTTATCAATAGAAACAGATGACAAAAGGCAATGAGCAATAGGTCTTCAAACTGTGAAGGGGTACAGAATTCCATACATAGCTTACAAAACTATGAACAAAATGAAGACATTTTAGACACAGAAAGACTAAGAGTTTACCATTCTAGACCACCAGTGAAAAACATACTGAATATGGAATTCAAGAAAAAAACAAAAAGCACAAAAACTGATGTGCATATATATAACGAACATTAAAATGTTTAAATTGTATAACTAACACTTAAGTGAAACACACAAAAACAGCAGAGAATAATGGGAAAGATGTGGGGTGAGGGGCAGAAATGTGCTTAATCCAGTTAAAATATGGTAAGGTTCTTGCCTGTTTGAAAAAGGTAAAGGTACTGAACAAGTTTGTTTTAACTAGGAAAATTTATAATTTCTATATTTAAAAAATTTCAGAGTTATCACCAAAAAAGGAAAAACTGCATGCTATTGCTTCCAAGCCAGCAAAGAATTAAAAATAAAAAAGAAAGAAAGAAAGAAAATCTATCAAGATATCAGAGGACAAGAAATAAGAAAAAAAGAAGAAAAGATAGTAAGACAACCAAAATACATATACTCCCCTCCACACACATATGCAAAGACGGTAAACATAGGTCAAGCTACATTAGAAATCACAAGTAAGCAGATTTAACTCATCTATTTTAAATACTATGCCTTCTGTGCGCAGTGCCCTAATTTCTACTAAAAACATATAGTATATTTGGGGGGTTTGACAATGAAAAGCAACTGACAGGTCAAATGGACAATGTCTCAAATGTTTACCGCCTTTACAATGACTTTCAGGCTGAAGTTAAATGAAAAAAAAATAATTATGATCAGCAGGAAGAGAGTCAGACACATTGGGAGTATGGATAAATGTTATTTATAAAGAACTACATTTAGTTCTAAAAAGACAAGAAAAGGCACTGTCACCTAAATATTACTTGGCCAATTCTTTACTCCAATTTAGTCTGTGTTATGTTACTCCAGCTTTGAATAATGTACCAGGTACCGCCTTGTATGCTACAGACTGATAAACTGCCTTGCTTTATTTAAAGCTAACTGCACGCACTAACTGCATGAAGCCCCATTTGAAGCTATACAAACACTTTATCTGCTGCCATCATTTCCTACTTCTAGACCAGAAAGAAGCAACATGCTGATCTTTAAGGGGATGCTAACCTTAAACTGGAGGCCAGCGTTTTTTCTCCAGGCTAACTTAATTCACAAGCTTTCATACTACTGTGAATCCTTCAACTACTAAAACATAGCATCAGTGGATTTTTTAGCTAAAGGAATGAGAAACTTGGGATCTAGGCAGGCAAGCGATTGTACCCAGCCACAGTGGTTGCATAGCAGCCAAGACCAGAAATCAGACCTATGGCCCCACTTTGTGCCAGGGCTTCTTCCCACAGGGTCGCATATCAGGTCTATGAGTGAGGACCAAATGGACAATACTCATAAATTGACTTCATTCTTGTTCCTCATACTTCCTTTTGCCTTGTTGTTCCCCAATGCCTTTTCTGTTGTAAATCTTCTCACTTTGCTGAAGTTATTAGCTGTTACTGGGGGGCTCATGAGAGATTCTCAGTGAAGGCTTAGAATAATTCCATCTTCCAATCCATCATTCCCTTCAAGGCTGGCATCCTGCCCGGCGCTTGTTTCCCTCTCTGGCCAGAGAAGCTCCTGCAGGCAACACAGTAGCTTCCTTCATGGGAGAAGTGAGTTCAGTCATTTCAATCTCGACAGCACTTTGTTTCTAAAAGCAGACATACATGTTTATCCTCCTTTTCAAGAAAGCAAAGACTCTGCACCAGGAAGCCACTTGACTGAACACAGCCATGCTTGGTGTGTGGGGAAGAATCAAGTCTTCTTAAAATCTCCAGTGAAGGGGAGAGGCTCACCTTTTAGAATATTTTCTTAGAATAATTATGTCTATTAATAAAATAAATGGAAATACAAAACCACTGGAAAATCTTAAGCCACAAATGTTTCGGGGTGGACCAGGATCCAGAGTCAGAAACAAAGGTGAGACCGGATGTGGGGAAGTTGGGAGGGGTGGGGGGAGTAGAGAAGGAAGAGGGAAGCAGAGAAACCAAGAGCTGTCCAGAGAGCACTCCAAGTTTCTTCCTTTTCCTTTGCTCTGACACACAGGTCACCTGACACTGAAGGAGTGACCTGGGTTTCTCAGGTCAGAAGAACCAAAGGCCAGAAAGAACTCTAATCCCATCATTCTTGACCTGAACAGGAAGGTCATGCTAAGACATCATTCTCTTGGAGAAAACGAAAGAAGAAGAAGAAAAAGTTTGGGTAACTGGTGGCTTTATCTACACTTTTCATCAGTTAAACACTTCCAAGATGCTCAAAAGAAATAATGACCTAGTACCTTTAAGGAATAAAGTTATATTTTTCAGCCTGGGTGACCAACTCTGTGTGTTCTACTTTAAAAGAACTTCATAATTTAACTCAACCCCCTCATTGTACAGATAAAGAAATTGGGACCCATGGAGAATACCTGACTTGACCAGGATCACAAGTTCAGTTGGGGGCAGATTTAAGACTAGACCTTGAATGTCCTCTGTCAAGGTGAGTGACTTGCTCTAAGAAGAAGAGAGGCTGTGGACGCTGCATGGCCCTGAGGAAGGCAGGAGACCCAGCGACACTCGGAGACACTGGGCTGCTAGGCGTTCACACACAGTGGCAGAGAGATGACTTACAGAGGTCACTAACACCTGCCTTCTACCAAGCATCTAAGTGTAAAAGGGAGAGGAGATGGTAGAAAAAAAGTAAAAAAACAAACAAACAACAACTTCATAATCATTCGGTTTACTTCACAGTCAGGGACTACGCCAATTGCAGGTTAATAAGGAAAAGTGAAGAAAAGAGAAAAATAATTAAGCTATTTGAACAAGTGACTAGGTGCTTGTCATAATTAAAAGTTTTCCCTTTACACTTTTCACTTAATAGGGATATATTCTATTATCTAAGTGTTTCTTACCTTGGTTCTTGAAAACCTTTATCAGTAACATTTTGGATGTTTGCTATAATGCAGATTCCTGGGTTCTCTGGCAGAGTTACTGAATCAGAATCTCTCAGGCTCTCATTCAGAAACCTGAATTTTAAACAAGCCTCCCACAGACACTGACCCTTAATAACCAGTACCACCCCTATTCCCATCATTGCAGAATTAGACAAACCCATCTGTCTTCCCCGTGCCCATTGGAGACTTACAGATACTGAACACAGGGACAGCAAGCGCCCTCAAATCGCAAAGGCTGCTCAGACACTACCAGGCCTTCTCTCCCCACCATGCATGAAAGACTGAATTGTGCTGGGTAATAGTTGGTTCAATTTTAAGATTCTATATTTTTAGGCTAGAAGTGCAAATAAGTATTGTTTTGCTAATGAAAACTAAACCACATTTTCTGTTGTAAGTATGTACGTATTTCCTTTAAAGTCAGGGGGAAGAAAGTTAACGTAATAAAAACAAGCAAACAAAAGACAGAATCCTTGACTTTCCAGGTGCCACATCATTCCTGCTTTTCTCAATAAGGCCAAAGCCAGAGCACCCCTAGCACAATCGGGTCCTCCACCAAGAGGTAGCTTCTCAGAGTCAAGGCCAGTGCCAGGGAAGGCCTGGGAATTGTCCAGTGTTGCCTACAAGCCCAGCCCCTTGATAGACAGACATTTCTGAGGCACAGGCCGTGTGGAAGGGAATCTGGGTGGGTTGAACAGCCTCTTGAAAGACGTGACATGAGAGTAACGTGGGCTTGCTCTCTGCCTGGCCCCATCCTCCACATTTTCTTGGGAATATGGCAACATAGTAGAGTCCAGTATGAAAGGAGGCAGAGGAAGGGAGAATTCAGACTCGAGAACTGTATTACACTACGGAGGCCTGTTTATTTCCCCAAACCACAGAACACCTTGCTGGGCAAAAAGAAAGGAAGACTGCAGCAACTCTTCATTCCCAAATTGCTGAGGCAATTCTCAGAAATCTGTTTTGAGGAGAGGGAATGAAAACAGAGCAGTAATCATTGCCTTTGAGATTGGATTCCCTAAATATTATGAGTAGCATTCAACTCCTGATTATCTTTGCCCACTGAGGAAAGAAAGATTGACACATCTCAGGGACCGAGGGTGTCAACACTACTCTCTTCCCCCTTCTCTGGAATGCGCACACAGTCACCATGAGAGCTGTGGAAGTTTTAGCATGCTTGCCATCTCCTGCAGGTCTGCCTGCCTCCTGATGACATCTGCAGCAACCTTGGACGTCTGAAAGGCTTACAGCCTCTCTCCCCAACCACTATCACCTAAACAACAGGAGTTTTATAGATAAAGTCTGCAAGTACCTTTGACAGCCTTGGTGAAGACTGTCTTCATGCCAGATGGGATGCTCTGACTGGTGTTGCTCAGTGAGTTGAGCGTCGTCCTGTCAACCAAAAGGTCACTGGTTTGATTCTGGGTGAGGGCACAAGCCTGCGTCATGGGCCAGATCCCCAGGTGAGGGCACGCAAGAGGTGACCAATCGCTGTTTCTCTCGCATATCAATATTTCTCTCCCTCTCTTTCTCCCTCCCTTCCCCTCTCTCCATTTAAAAATAAACAAACAAATTTTTAGAAACAGAGGAAAGAACAAAATACTGCCAGTAACTGAATCCTAGCATCTCCAACAAGACCAATTTTATACCAAAATATATTCGTGTGTGTGTGTGTGTGTGTGTGTGTGTATAAAACACTAACAAGAATTACTCTAAAATTTCAATATTTATTTTATTCCTATTGATTTTAATTTTCTTTACACTTTTCTGTACTTTCCAATATTTTATCCTGTGACTATTTTCTTATAATCATTTTATAAAATGTTACTTTAAAAAATAATTATGGCTATAATTTAACTAGAGATGAACATGGCATATAAACGGCACATAAGGCCACTTATGCAGTGCAATGTCTAAAAGTAGAATGAAAAAAAATGGTGTAGAGATAGAAACTTCACTTTCTCTGTAGCCCCCTTATTGCTACTGACCTGTAAAGTTCCCAGGCCTCTGCCTACCCATTTCTTGGAGGCCCCTGTGGATGATATTTTTACCATCTTAAACCACAATGTTCTACTTCTATACCATCAAAGCTTTTCCGCTGAGATACCAACAAATAGCTAAATGATTAAACCAAATTTTCATGTGTTATTTTCTTCCTTGCTTTTGATACAGATAATAACAGGTAGTGAAAAAGTAGCTGAACGGGAGAATGCTTTGTAAAATTAATCATTTTTGAACAATTGAGAAGTTGAATATATGGCTTTTACTGCTTCATGCTTCCCCACTGACTAGTGTATGGTTTCAAATCCATCTAGAGCTGAATAAATATCCCTGATCAACCCTATTACAGTAACAGATAAGCTCTATAAAACTTGTTTTTCCTTTTCTACAAATTTTCACCATATTATCCAACCACACGGCATGTACATAAAACTGTAATCTGATGAAGCCAGCTTATTTGCCAGAATCTATAAAGCTGGAGAATGTTACCCACACTGCTCCCGTGGTTGAAGGTAGTGGTTCTCTAAAGGATGATTTTAATAAAAGAGGTACTGTTGCTGCCTTATGGAAAAAATTATATGCATAAGAGGACTGTTAAGTAGGGCCATTTGGTACTTTCTGTGATGTAACTGTCAGGAGATGGAACAAACAACAGACTTGGAACCAGGAGACCCAGGGTGGAAACACAGCCCGGCATTTTGGTAGTTACATGAACTTGCCTACATTACATCCTTTCTACACCTTTAAAATAGGGGGTGTTGTGTGGATTTAAAAAAAATGCAATGCCTATGAAAACATTCTAAATTATTATAGAATGCAGCATACAATCTGGATGGCCTGGAGCAGCTGGATGGAGTGAGAATTAATGAGGTAAGATGTGGGGATGAACAGAAAAGGTTTCCTCAGCTCAGGGCTCAAGGCTACGGGACACTTTTTATCTCTTAGTTGAACATAAGTTTCCAAGGAAGACTCCTCTTGGGAGTTCTCAGTGGGAGTCAAGCCATAAGTTAGGAGACAGAGTTTAGCCAGGTAACTCAATCTATTAATGGAACCCTTTGCTATGCTGCTACACTGTGTTCAGAGTGGATATGAGACCCAAATGAAATAGAACTGGAAGCAGGCGCAGACTGGAAAGGCAACGCTCAGCCAGGGGCCTGCTGGGTCCTTTCTACGACTCATTGTACTAAGAAATGGCAAAGGCAGACCTTGTTCCTGTTGTACCATTTTTTTTTCCTCTTTACAATTACCAGTTAAACCTGCAGCACCACTTCTGTTGGAGATAAGCAAGACTGCCACAGAGACTGCATATCTGTACTCTGCCTTTTCATCCAAATCTTTCGCCAGTCGACAGAATAGTGTCTCCCCATCTGTGTTCTCACAGCATTGATTCCATTAAATACCCCTAGAAAAAGCTTTCCTAGTATTAAGTACAATTGGGAAAGAATATTTATTATAGTCTTCAACTAGGAAGGTCACATTGCTCCTTACATACATATGAAAGGCCCTGAAAAGTCCTGCAGGTTAAAAAAAAAATCTTAGCTTTACTACACTTATTTTAAAAGGCAATATTACGTGGAGGTTAAGAATCGGGGGATTCTAGAGCCAGGCTTTGTACTTTATACTTTATGCCCCTCCATTTACTAGCTGTGTGAGGTGGGCAAGTTAATCTGGTTCAGTTTCTGCACCAGTGAAACGGGAATAATAATGTACCTTCCTCATGGTATTATTTTTTTTCTTGAAAATGAAACGGACGAATAAGTGCAAATCATTGACAACGGTGCTTGGAAAACAGAAAGCAATGAATAACTATTAGCCTTTATTATTTGCATTATTAATACATAACAATTAAATACTAATTGTTTTCTATAACATTTATATATAACCTAAGGTACCTGTGTCCCATGGAATAGAGAAATGCTAGTATAGGAAAAAATTTCCTTTATACCAAAGAGAAGTCAGCATACTGCGTAGCACAAAAAACAGCATAGGAATCAAAGTTACAGTCTCCAGTATCAACTTACCCTTCAGAGGTCTGTTTCTTATCTAGAGCACTAACGTCATTACACTAACTAGTCTTTCCAGCTATGGTAGTCTAGGATTCTAAAGAAAAGGATTAGCAGTTATAACCAGCAGCCCTGCTCAATCCTGGTTCCAACACAGTTGCTCTTAAGGCTTTACCACCTAGACAGCATTCATTCACCTTTACAGTTGCTATTGACTACTGACGGACTTCCAGTTAAGCTGGTTGCTGCGCAGCAAGGTGAATATGGAAATGGCCTTCTGCCACCTCCCAGGGTTCTGAAGCACTCAGAGTGGAATCAGACTGGCAGCAGTCTGGCTGGCAGCAGGCTGCATGCATCCACCCCATTTCAGAGGACCCCCTTGGTTTCTGGCACCAAAGCTGGGTATCATTCCAGTCTCCAGTGCCCAGAGGGAGCCCAGCCCTATATACCAGTCACTCTGCTTATCTTGACTCTTGCCAGCTGTTTATACTGTCTGAACTCTTTTTCCAGTCTTTCTCATTTGTACAAAGCCCCAGGCTATAATTACAATGCAGATGCCCATCTGTGCTCAAATCTTGTCCATATTTCTCAGATCTGAACCTTACCTGTTGAGTCTACCCTTTCTCAGCAGAGAAAGGGCTCTGCTTCTGCCCTCAAGTGTTCATGCTTCTGTTTCGCCCTGGCTCAGTCTTTTGGACTTCTCTAGAACGGCCATGTCAATTTGTGTTCTATTTGTGCATCCATCTACCCACCGACCTATAGCCAGTCGTCCCATATTTAGTGCTTCCTGAGTCCAAGCACTGTTCTAAGTTCTGTTGACACAATATTGAACAAAAGCACACATTCTCCCTTTTCTCATTTAACACACATTGTAGTAGAGAAAAAAGGACAAATAAATGAACAAGATGACTTTAAACAGTGAAAAGTCCTATGAAGAAAATAAGATGAAATTATAGAATATGCTGACGGGGAGAGAGTAATACGGTGAGGAGGGTCAGGTTAGGCCTCTTAAGGGACCAGGCACCTAAGCTGAGACTAGAAAGAAAAGATGGACCCAGACATGCAAAGATCTGGTCCAGAATATGTCCTGGTAGCAAAGAAAACAGCCAGTACACAGCCTCAACGGCCAGAACCAGCTTGTTGTGACGGAGCAGGAAGCCAGGCCGCTGTGGCTGGAACAGAGTGTGAGAGAGGGAGCAGGAGTCGAGGCCAATGGGTGAGGCAGGGTCAGATGTTGCTGGGCTTGGTTGGCCAGGTTAAGATGCTTGGGTTTTATTCTCATTGCAATAAATAGTCATGGAAGAATTTTAAGCAGGGAGTGAAACGGTAAGTCCATTCTTCTTCCTGGGGCTGCGACAACTACAGTATGTGTCTAGCAATACATCAGTGGTTCTCAACCAAATCCTACACTGTGTTCTCTCCTAATCACACTAGGGATATTAAGGTACTGTAACGGAGTGCAAGTTAAAATGATAACAAATCCATCCCAAGATATCCCTGAGAGAAATGTTATACTGCAATTTAAGAAGTCATAATTTCATATATGTTAATAGCTCTACTTAATAAGATAAACCTCTCCTTTTGGGATTTGGCAGTAATAACGGCTCAGGCAGGAGTGCCATTTGAATCCTCAGAAACTGAAAATCACATTTTTACCAAAAAAGAAGATTGCTCGCAGTACCTGGCTCGGCCTGGATTAAAACAGAACTGGAAATATAAGAATGGTTCTCTAACACATGTCATTCTATTATTTTACAGCTCTTGCCAATACAACACTTTAAAAAACTGGATTCAAGTGAGCTCCCAGTTGAAAAATTAAATCCCAAGTACAGGCAGAGTGAGCAGCCCCATTCCTTGCTACTGTAATAAATGATTAAGGAGGTGTTACAAAGATGAAGGAGCAGAGCATTTCTTTCTAATCTGATAGATATCCTCCCCCTTTTCACTAATCCTTTATTTTGGAGTGAAGGCCTACATTGGGAAGTCAATTTCTAGTATATTTCATATTAAGAATGCACCTTTCCAGAACTAGCAGCAGGGAAAAATCTTTTAGGCAGACATTGTTCATGAAATTGTGACAAGTTCTCTGTACCTTTGAAATCGGGAAATGGACTGAGACCAGAGGAAGCACAATCACTAACTGAGAGGGACTTTCAGTAATTAACACCCTGACAGCTCTCAAAGCTCCTGTGAGTAAAGGTGCCAGGAAAGAACACCAATGCCACCAAGCGCAGGCCAGGCCTTCATGTCCGGGTATTTATAGAGCCTGAGTTGAGATCCTTGACTGGTGAAGGACCACTGCCTGTCTCATGGAGAAGAAAGACAGACTGGGGCTCCTCTCAAATCCCCTATACCCAGTTTAGATTACTCTTTCACCTTTAATCTCTTTAAAACTTGCGTTGAGGCTACTTTGTAGTATTATTATTCTCAATTTATATTACACATGGATAAATGTACCATCTTCCCAAATATGTTGTGTAAAATCCTTGAAGTAAAAATTTCGTGCAGTACATGAGGGAGTGAAATAAAAAATAATTGTCTACCAGCCTCACTCGCCGAAGGTAACCACTGTTAACTCTCTTATCTCCCTCCATAAAAGTTTGTGGACATATACAAACTTATGTGTTATTCAATGTTCAATCCAAAGAGCAAAATTTAGAAGAAACAGGATTGATAGAATTTTAAATCATTTCTGGTTCAGGGCAGTATACAAACAAAGTAATTATAAATTACTACAGAATAAGGGGTACTGTGGATAATCTGAGATAGACACAAATGGCCTCCACATACCACTGACACCCCCTCCACCTCCCAAGACTTCAGCGAGTGCTGCATTTAGGTGGCAGATGCAGTTACCCAGGCATAAGCCTGGGGAGTCCAGCTCTGTTTTTGACATGCTGGGTGGTCCCTGGCCAGCTCACTCCATCTCTCTGGGTCTCAAGTTTCCTCTCCTATAAATGATAAGGTTTTCTCCAAGGTCCCTTGAGTCCAGGATTAAAGTTGATAATTGAGTAATGAATGATAAATACAAACGGGTCACCACAACCCAAGTCTGGAATTTTATCAGAGAAAATCAATGTAACAAATTACCATGAGAATATGGATGCAAATTACACTGAAGCAGTTTTTAAAAAATAAATTTTCTGAGCTATAATTCATAGGAAAATCCATGTCTTGTTTTAACACAGAGGTTCACTAAGCAATACATGCTGATCCTGAAGTTATCTTAGGATACATTAGCAAACCTGCAGAAGTAGAACCAACCCATGTTGGCTCATTTTTCACCAATGTGTGTGGCCTTCTCACAGGCCTCACATTGTCAAGAGTCATAGATATATTCAATTATACTCATTAGCTATGAGGTCACAACTAAAGTAACTAATTAACATCTTAATTCGCATTTGCCACCTCAGTGACAATCAGCTGCCTATCAGGGTCAGTCCAGATTTGCTGTTCTATTTTGACCTTGTCCTTTACCAGGAGCCCAGATAAATATCCAGGAGAGTGGGAAAGTGGCGAGGGAGGGACTAGGGAGAGAGGGGACAGGTGCTGAGAGTGGGTAGGACATTCACACCACAAGTTGCAAATCCTTGTTCTAGGGCAAATCTGGGGAAAAGGAAGTGACATTCAGTGTCTGCCAAATGTTCTTGCCTTTTCTCTCAGAGGCAGAAAAGATGAAGATTAAGAGAAAAAACTCAGAGTTAGAGAAAGATCGATTCTGTGACTACCACACAATTACCTAGTCAGTTTTGAGCCCCTATTTGCTCATTTATTTGAAAACGGATAGAGAAAGCAGTACATGCATTATGCTTATTATTTTATGTGAAAATATGGCTTTCCATGGACTATCTCCTGAGAGAGAGAGGTTCCTTAGAAAACAATTACAAGTAAAATGAGAAATCACACCCCGGTAAAGGAACAATTCCTTACCTGAAAGGAATTCATAGAGCGGAGGGATGGAGGCAGCCTGGCGTTATTTCTTGATAATATCAACAGCAGCTCCAAGCAGGTTGCAGATGGCAGGATTAAAGAGTGGACACTGATGTCACTTTCCCAGGAGCTGGCAAGCCTGAAACACATAGATATGTGCAATGTCATAATTGCATCCGGTCATAATTATTTCAAAGGTCTGATGTAGAAGAAAACTTCCAGTTGTGGGAGGAAAAAGCAGTGTACAAAAAAATAGAAATAAAAAGGTTATGCTATAAGTTCACAGAGTAAATGTCCAAGACATTTTATAATGTTTTTGGTATAAAACAGACAGATTAAGCTTTTTTTTCAGGTCAACATTTTATACCCAAAGTTTAAGAGGTCTGAAATGCAGTCTTCTTTGTAAGGGAGCAACTTGGAGTCAGGGAGAACAATAGCTAACACAGTGAATGTTTCCTATGTGCTATGCTCTGTTCTACATGTGTATTTTGATCAGCCTCAGACACAGAAAATGGAACTATTGTTATCACCATTCCACACGTGTGGAACTTGTTTCTGAGCTGGATATGCCCTTTGGAACATCCAGTTCAGTGATTTTCAGACTTTTAAAAAGTGATCAAATCCTTTCACCAAAAATTGTGTGAAAGCCCTTACTAGTAACACAAACAAAAGTAAAGGTGCTATTAGAAGGGGAAGGGTTGGCAGGAGGCTCCCTTCATCTTTCAGAGGTGGTCATGAAGCAGCTCTATTTGAAAATCCTTTCATTTGAGGGACGAGGAAACAGCGCTACAAGAGGAAAGGGACTCATCTGAGATGAGGCGGATGTTTAGGAAATGCTACTGCTGGGTCTGATCCTGACTTCCTGACTTCCCACCCAGTGCTTAAAGAAGAGGGAAAAATCAGGAAATCATTATGAGAAAAGGAATAATAGCACGAGTCTTCTGCTATCAACTCTTCTATTTACAGTGCTGAGGACTTCCTGCCAGTGCCCTCACCAAAGTGTCTCTTACAGCTGTCCTGATTTTTAAAGAGAAGTGTGTGGATTTGTCTTTCTATAAACTTCTCTCTTCGAAGTGACTTGTAACCAAGTCAGTGGTGAATTCGGAAAGTTTAGGGAGCATCATCAGTGGTTGAGAGTATAATGCATTTTAACACTTCATATGACAAGTCATAGCAGATCATTTAGCTGTGTTCATCAGGTTTCTTATTAAGCTGATACATTTCTGACATAGGGTTTAGAGTTTACACTTCTTGGAAGCATTTGTCTTTTAGTTGGACTGGAATGGGACACTGTCCACATTCCTAAAAAATGGTCTGTTTTAGCAAGCATACTTTTTTTGTGTGTCTCTTCAGTGTTATACAAATTATTTTAAATTGATTAGCTCTGTTATTCTTTTGGCTTTTACTAATTATGTCAATATCACATCCTTGATGTTTCCCTGGAATGGAAATAAAAATCTTGTCACCTGTGGTAAAAGGCAAACCATGTACCAGTGCAATGGCTCCAAGCTCATTCTCCTAGCACCTTCCTTATGCCCTCCGCGGGCCAGTTACCTTCCATTCTCTCACCTGCACCACACACGACACACCCTAGGCTTGGTCACAGTTTTCTGGGCCTGGAAGGCTGCTAGCCTTCCCAGTGAACTTCCGTTCATCCTTCAAGACCGACTTAATTATCATTTCTTTGGAGACATCCTTCCTGTTTCCCTTATAAGAATGACGGTAACTACTTGCTAAATACTACACTTGTATCTATTACAACACTTACCACCATCCTGCTTGTATTCCAATTTGAGCTGTGTCTACGTCTCTGACTCATCCGAGATCAGACACGAGCAACCATAACCTGTGGATTTCTCTAACTTAGCAGTCTAATGTGGAAAGAAAAATTAGATTAGTGTTGTTTTTCCTCAAGCACACCCAGGATTTAACCTGTTACTGGCTAAAAGAAATAACAATTTTTCACTTATATTTGTATGGTCGATAAGCAATTTAAGTTTTCATGATTCATACCCTCCACCCCAGCACCCACAACAGGGATCATTACAGCTATTTTCATTCTGCTTTTTTTAAAGTGCCCTAAAAAGGTTTTTGCTTTTTCTGAATTGGATCACTTGACACTGCCCTGGATTGTGAACTCAACTGTGAATCCTCAACCTCTAACCCGTCATGCTGCAACGTCCGTCAGGAAGGGGGTCCGAGATACATGAACACTGCGACCTGGATGGGGCTTGCTAGAGTTTATAATTAAGGATCCTGCCAGCACAGAGATCATATTCAAGGAAGTATCACTTTTTCATCATTTTCTACTCCTCTTGTGGCAGTCATAAGAGAAAAGGGAAATAGTGACTTATACAAATAAGTATTTTTAGAACAGAGTTATTTTAATTTATTATGGCTGTAACATGCTGTGCATAACATATGCTTAAGTTTCATAGGTCTTAGGTCTTAGGTTTCTCCTGTTGTTTACCCTCTGCCTAACACGCTCAGGCCATCAACCAGGCACTTTGTTCATAACCATCATCTCTAAACTGATAGTAGCCCTAAATGGCTGGCATTATTTATCACATGTTAAAGATAAGGAAACCAAAGATCAGAGAGGTTAAGTGACTGTCCAACATCATACAATTAATAGGCAATTGAACCAAGATTTACTCAACTCAGCCCCAGTCCAAAGCCTGTGCTCTGCCCACTATACCACACTGATCGCTGAGGACTATATAACATCATCTTCTCCAGGCAAGCCACAAGTCACTGAATTCAATAATGCTTGTTTCTTCTGTATGTTAACTCTTTAGCTTGAAAAGTATTTTACTATTTAAGAGTATTTTCATTTCTCTGCAAGAGGTAGGTTTGTCCTTAAGCAGCTACTTTATTATATATATTCTAAAACTTGAATAAGAAAGGTAGTAAAGTTAAACATGGGAAAATACCTGTATGTCATGGTAAGCAAAATAGTTATATAATGAGAAAAAAAGGTTAGAAGGCAGTACAAAAAATATAAATGGTGATTTCTATTAGAGAAAAATAATGACCTGTTTTACACATTTTCTTCTTTATGCTTTCTTATTTTCCAAGTATTATTTTTATAATCAGAAATAAGTTAATGTTATGATGTAGATATAATTTCTTGCATAGACAAAGAAATGTTTAAATGCTTCTTAAAGGTGTCAACAGGCTGTTAAATGGCTATGATATGATCTATCAAAAAGGACATACAAATAGAAATTAAACTATATCAGCACTGCCTGGCCACTAACCATCAAGTTCTCTTTAGCAAGCATTCTTGGACAGGCCTAGTTTCCTCATAAGATCCTGAAGTTCATATACAACATATTCAAGGTGTATCAAACCATCCAAATTTAACAAAGGACATTTATTACACTAATAACCATAGTCACAAAGGAAAGACAAATTATTTAAACATGTTAGTTATTCATGTCTTTATGTAATTACAAACATTGGCATGGTATGTAAATCTGACACTGGCATTTTAAATCTAATCCTTAAAGTATTCTGTAATTTAACAATTTTCATCCCAACTGAAGCTCAGAAAGCTGAAGAATGTTGTCCTGATCACAGTTAGAATGGGATGGAAAAGAAACTCAAGCATCATCTCCATCTAAATCTCATGCTCATTTTACTCTACCATAAACAAGGCAAAAGCATGCTACATATCACTGAAGCAATTCTACCCAATAAAATTGAAAAATATAAGGGCAAATAATGGGGTAAATTTTAGCTATTTTAGAACATCTCTATTTTTAAATAATTTTAACAGCCTTAGTTTTGAAATTAGATAACCCAGGTGGACCTAATATGGGTCAAATTCCCAATATTCATCCTGTCCTTTCCCCACAGTATATTTTTCATTTGCCCCAGGATTTTTTTTTAATGTTAAAATTTATAAATATTCTCTATAATTTTAATCATATAAAATATTATTCCAATCACATAAAACATCCATATATGTGGACCAAGACAGAAAGTTATGGTAACTTGTCCCCAAAATTTCAGTTAATGTGTTTCATATTTTTAAAAATTTAGTTACAAAGAAATAAAGAACAGAGCAGGAAGGAAAAAGGGTGAAGTGGTCTGTCATACTAAAAATTCAGTTTATCTTATAACAATCACCAAATTCATTATGTGGAACTTAGGGCACATGTTGATTAAGCCAGAGGTGATAGCTGAGACTATCTACCCATGTCTCAAATATGTACAAATTTCTGGTAATGATAAAAACATGTTAAAAACATAGGATTATAATAATCCAGAATTTGGATTATTTCTGGTATTTCCTGCAAAAACATCACAGACTCTGTCACCTTCAAAAATAAAATCAATGTGAGAGTCACTTAAAAAGGAACAATGAACCTATTTCTGTGACTTTTAAAGTACTAGGAGAGAGAGTAAAAGCTCTCCTAGGAGACCATTGCTGTCAGCCCCGTGACCTTAGTCTAAGAGACCAAAATGCGAGCAGAGGACACACCATCCTTATTTCTAAACTTTTGCCTTGACAAATCCCCTAGAGAAGCAACTATGGCCTATCTATTTTTAAAGAGGCAAAGAGTAGGGGGAGAAGTCACTTCTATCACTTCTAACAAAAATGGTGAAATTGAGAATGAATCAACCACCAATCAATAGCAAGAAAGGACTTGAGAAAATAGAAAAGTGATATAGTCTTCTAGGAAACATAGAGGTTGTTTAATATAATAGGTGAAAATAACCAGCAGGGATGACATAACAACTCTATCAATAATTAAAATGTTTCAAATGAGTCCAACATAATTGTATAGAGAAGAAAAAATATGGTATAGGAAAGTTGAGATAAAAATACTTAAATTTCATATTTTTCATATTTTAGTAGTTGATTTGGAGTCTTCAGTCCTAGAACGTCCTAAGAAAGCAAAGGACAAAATAATGACATTAAAATACAATAGTGTTTATACCTGTGGATTTTAAAATTCAATTTCAAAGCTATCAAAATGATAAACTCATCAGTTATGCTCTTCTCTTCCCACAAAATCATGCAAATCAAGAGGCTCAAATCTTCATGTTCACTTAAGGAACAGTTGTGAAACTGCCCAGGCCATTGAGGGTACACATATCCAAAAAGCCACCAAGTAGCTGAAAGATGTCATTTTACAGAAGCAATGTGTACCATTCTGTCCTTACAATGGCAGGGCTGGTTGGTGTGCCCAGGCCAAACAGTAGGGCTGGATACAGGGTCGGTAGCCCAAAAAGAATACTAAATTTTTGCTGCACATGCTTAAAAATGCAGAGAGTCGAGTCGGCAGCCGTCCGTCTCGAGAGACGATGGTGTAGCTTCTTAAGAGCTGAAGCTACAGAGCCTGGGCAGGGTGATATGGAGGGTCTGCTGTTGCCCATGCAGCAGACCCCCCCTCTCTTCGCAGCTGAAGGATCCAAGGGAAAGACGGAGTCAATACAGCTTGGCTTCAGGTGCGCCGCAGGAGTTGCCGGTGTTGACTACAACGTCAAACCGCCTTAGGGACTCCGGCTCCGGATTTTCTGTCGGGGTTTACTCCCTTAGCCTTTCCCCTGAAGAGGTATGCCGCAAGGCAGCGGAGGTTTTTTGGAATCAGAGTTTTCCTTCTCTGAATGCAGAGAGTAATGCTGAATTTAAGGGTTTAGATGTAGGTTCTCTGTCACTGAGCACATCCAGGTGAACAAAACTCCCAAGATGCAGTGTTAGAACTTACAGGGCTCATAGGCGGATTAACCCACACATGAGCTCTCCCTGCCACACTAACAGGACCCTTCCAGAAAAAGAGCAGGTTGTTCCTAAACCAGAAGAGGAGGTGGCACAGAAGAAAAAGGTAGCCCAGAAGAAACTGAAGAAACAAAAACTTATGACCCAGGAGTAAATTCAGCATAAAATAGGTACTAATAAAAGTTAAAAAAAAAAAAAAAAAAATATATATATATATATATATATATATATATATATATGTTCTCAAAGTACCAAAGCAAGTGACTGACCACAGTGTAGTGCTACAATCATTAAAAACATACAACTATTTAAAAATTATTTGGACAAGGAATCAAAATTTAAAAATTCTTATGAAATGTCAAGAATACAAAATTCCATATACCCTTTCTTCACAAGAGGCCTGCTGGCAATGGTGCAACTCAGTTCAGATGAATTAGGCCTGGTCCCTCTTGGTATCTGAGATATTAGTATCCGAACTGCATAACCCTATGTCACAAGTGGCTTTTTCTGGTGCATTAGAAAAAAAATCCCAATCACTAAAAATGCTATCCCTTCATGAGAAGAGATGAGAATCCAAATGCCAAGATCACTAACCTACTTGTTCTTTGTGCAAGAGTCTTTGATTTTAATTTTTTAATTTTTAATTGCTTTTTAGAGAAAGAGAGAGGAAGAGAGAGAGGGAGGAGGGAGAAGGTGGAAAGAGAGAGAGAGAGAGAGAGAGAGAGAGAGAGAGAGAGAGAGAGAGATCAATTTGTTGGTCCACTTATTTATGCATTCACTGGTTGATTCTTGTATTCTTGTATGAGACCTGACTGGGAATCAAACCCACAACCTTGACAATAATTTAACCTATTGAGCTACCTGGTCAGAGCAAGAGCCCTTGATTTTAGAAAATGTCCTCATGTTTAAGACTTTAGGTCTTTTGTGAAGTCACATGTCAATGTAACTCTGGTACTATGAAAGTCCAGCTGGCCACGCCCATTTCAGGTAAGAGAATAATTTAAAACTTACATTGTATATAGAAAATTCATTTGTACCAACTTAAATTCAATTCCCCTGTAATAATCTCATTCATGTGTACCTTAAAAAAATAAATATAAACAATAAGATAGACCAGGTCAGGCCAGAGAGTCTCCTAAGTTTTATATCTATCATTCACATATGAGCTGACCCTCAAAAGGTCTGAAAATAGACCCTGGCAGATACGTTCCAAAGTTTTATTCAAAGATTTTATGGATTAAGAAGCATCCCCTAGAAAAGCATTTTGAGTCGAAGAAGGAATTATTTGGTTCAATTTTTTCAAGGCAAAATATTGTTAAATGAAAACTTTTAGAACCTAAGAGAAATTACACTGAAATCTCCAAAGGCCATGATTTTTAAAAAGACTATTTAATATGTGGCTTCTCTTTCCTTGCAACCATATCCTTGAAATGAACTACCTCGAATAGCTGGCTTTCATTGTTCTATATTCCTTTCATTTTGGAGAGGATATTGTAGATATTTGATACCAAGGTATGAAAAAGACATTTAAAATGTTGTTAATCATCCCTTTATGATATATGTGTGTATAACTGAGGGCAGGGGAGGGCATGTGTTAAATATGGGGTATTTAAGAAATCAGTATTCTGGAAAGGTTTTAAAGTTATTCTCAGAAACTGGAGAAAGGTAGTTAAGCATCTGAATTTACCGATATTAGGAGAACTAGAAAAGTTAACTTGTCCTGTGGTTTTTTAAACAGTAATATATCATACTGTCAATATAAATATAAAAATATTGTTATCCTCTAAACCAATTCATAGTATAACAAGAATTTTTTTGTGAATGTTAATATGAGTAAAATTCACATTTTTAGCCTAGGAGATAGGAAGAAAACAAAACAATGTTTATTGATTATCCAACAACAAAAAGCTTATTATTTCTTTTTTATTTTAAAATAACAAAAATAGTTCACTTATAACCAAGGTATTTTTTGTTAAATTATTGATACATTCAAAACATATAAACTTGTTTTAATTAGTAAAATAAACATGTATATATTTTCAGTGAAAGTAGAAAAATTGTATTTCTGAAACCTGAGTTCATCTTTTATTAACATCTTCAGTTCTGTTTTCTAATTAGTAACAACATTGAGTTTTGAAACTAGCAAAAATAAGTTAATGCTTCAAAGTATAAAACCCCTAAAAATCAAGACCTAAATGATGATTGGAGATCTATTTGGCATGAAAAGATAAGTCACAATATTTTGATGAGTTAAAAAGCAAAAGCAAAATAAAATACAACATATACAGCTAAAATTAATTTATGTATTGTTAAATATTCTAATCATATCTTTCTGAATACAGGGTGGGGCGAAAGAAGGCTTACTGTTGTGAGTATGTGAAACAGAGTTTATTTTTATATTATTATTTATTGTATTATTTTCTATACAAAAAACTGTAAGCCTACATTTGCACTATCCTGAATATGAACATAAAGAGATACATATGCTAGGAAGAGTGCCAAAATGTTGACAGCAGTTTTCTGTGGAAACCAAGATTAAAAGAATTCTGCTTCATTTCCCTCTATTGTTTCAAATATTTATTTACGTTAATATGACCATGTTAGTGATCATATGAAAAGTAAAGCTATTTCATTTTGAAAATATATAAAACAAAACCTGTCTTTGAATGTTTAAGATATGCATTAATATTACATCAAGTAAAATTAGATTTTATGCAAGAAATCAAATCATCACAACAAGTTCTTTAGGTCTTTAATTTACCTTAAACCAACCTAATCAGTAGTCTTTTCCATGAAAAGGGGTACTTGAGATGATAAATCTGGCATTCAAGATTTTTATTATTGTGAGCATTGTTCAAGTTGTTCTAGATATTAAAAATGTGTTGCCTAAAATTGACAAATTTGGTGGCTGCTATAATCAGAATTATTTACTTACATAATAAAAGATACAAAGTAAATAATACAAATGACTACTTAAGGTGACTTCAGCAGTTATAATACTTATTATTAAGAGATGATAATAAAAGTAGGGAGCCTCTTCTTTTTCATTTTTTTTAAGTGTGAGGAAAAATGCCTGCATCCAAGGAATGTAAGGCAAAATTATTTCAGATAATTTCCATGAACTTGGAACAAGGTAAAAGCCCATGTTATTTGCCTGAGCACTCCATGAAAACAAAACCAGAGAATCTGGCTTCATTGGAGAGTCAGTGTCAAACATAACCTTCAACCTAGGATCCGTTCATATTTTTGTAATGGCCAATAAAATCATAACATCCAGTTGGCCTGGTGCTGTGATCCCATCAGGTTTTGCAACCTAAGCAGAGTCAGCTCAAGTCTAATCAGATCAAACAGCTGTTTTAACAGTTGGGTTTCTCCAAAATTAAAATATTCTATTCCTGACAGTGCCTAGCAACTCAACTGTTAAAACAGTTGCTCAAGTAGAAGAGTTAACACCAGGAGTACATGCAATCTTCCTCCCATTTGCAACTGCTTTGAGATTCTTTCAGAATAGAAGTTCTAAAACCTCAGTTCACTTTATGTACAGACCTGTTTAAATTCTTATATTTATAATGCCTCTATTGCTGACCTTCAGCCAATATTTCTGCCATTATCATCTCTCTTGGTGTTTGCCCTTTGTTTCCTTCATACGCTAAACCATAACTGCCAGCTAGCGGTTCTATACTTCCCTTCTTTGAATTATCATCTGTGTGCTTTACACTCTTATTTATCTCTCGATTGTCTTGGAAGCATTTTCACTTCCCATGAAAAAAAGGTGGTAAGTCTCTGGACTCTACTAAGTGATACATTATTTTCATGACTTTTGTTAGTACTATTAAGGTTGAATGTTGAAGTAAGACACTTAAAAGAAAAAATCCAAACGTGCCCTCTGGCTAACAGTTTTCATTTCATTGGACACTTTATAAATGCCTTCAAAATTCTGAATTCACCATGATCTCAGATAAACCTGTCTTTTTTTTTTTTTTTACTCACTCTGTAGCATAGAAACTTACCAACAACCATATTACCAAAAATGATTAAGTAGTTTTATCTATTTCTCTCTCTACCCAACCTTCCCATCCATGCAGTCATCCATCTGTCTATGCCCCTGCTCATCTTAAAAATTTTTATAACTAGAATAGACACATCCAAGCTAAATTGGCTGATGCATTCTTCAAGTCTGCAAAAGATCTTGACCCTGATTTTGCAACATTTGCTCTCTCCCCTCCTAATGTCCTCACTCCCTAAAATTGTACTGCATTAAAGATAATTTAAAATCCTAGCTCCCAGGGTCTGTCTAAGAATAGATTTATTGCAGAACCCAGACTCATCAAACCAGAACATACCTACAAAGAAGCTGAACATGTTTCAATATTACAAAAAATTTTCCTGCAGCAGCTCCAGCTCTTCCCCTGGGTTATATACAGAGAGATTCTGGCACATTAATCTTAGAAACAACCTCTCTCCCATGCCCTGCTTCTCAGTGTAGGAGGGCGGAAACCACAGATACACTTCAACAAGTGCAGATACCATAAATAAAAAGGTGCTCACTTGTCCCAGGCAACAGAGTTCTGGGGCAACTTGACTCCAGTAAGACAGTGAAGTACTTTGTGAAACAGGGCTCCAGGGCTGGAAGTTATTTTAATAAGTTATGTCAAACCCTAAATTACCAGCATAGTAGAGCTAAGATTTTTAATTAAAGGGGACTGAAATACTGGCTCTGCTGTCACTATCCCATTACCATAATGTCCATGTTGAAGAAAATAGGCCCAAAGTCTCTGAACTTTATTTCTGAGTCAGTCTGCAAAACAATGTTCATTCTTCCAGCTTACATTATTGGTAAACTCAGTTTTGCTTTACTAGGCTAAACATAGAAAAGTTTTCATTTTTAATAAGAGTTTAGATAAATAACCCTAAATCCCAAAGGGCCTCGTTAAAGCAGCCTCATAAAAGTTTTACACTTGCATATTAGTTTGAAAAAAAAAAAAAAGTCTACCTAGCAGTATGAGCTCCTGCTGACTTCTCTAGCCTTGGGGAGGTTATTGTTGAAATTCATATGTCTTGCTATTTCAGATGATTTAAAGCAGTCTATTATGATAAATCACCATGAAGTACACCAAATGAAAGACATTGTTCCAACAAAAATCTCAATTTTAAATACACAAAATACACACAATGCACTCACCCATATGCTTAAATAGCATTAAGGTTCTGATACATTACTCATCTAAACACATTTTAGCCTCAAAACCTAAGATGCAAAAATATATTTTGTATTAGGTGATACATTTCCCCTTTCTTTTTTTAGGAGGTCATTTCAACACATTTTGACTTTACCCTGGAGAATTAAAGTCTATGCAGGAGAGTTCCACCAAAATTGGAAACTAAATCAGTTGGAATAATAAGAACATAAGTAGTGGGCAATGTTAACATTTTATCACCTCCCTTACCAGGCCTGGGAAGATCAAGAATGTCACAGTACATTTAAAAGGTGAGAGACGGTGAAAACAGAACAGAATCTTCTATGTTTTAATACTGAAACACTAGAGATGGCTTTTAAAAAAAGGTCTGGTATCAAGCCCTGGCCAGACAGCTCAGTTGGTTAAGAGTGTCATCCCGATATGCCAAGGTTATGGGTTTGATCCCTGATGAAGGCACATACAAGCAGCAACCAATGAATGCATAAATAAGAGGAACAACAAATCAATGGCTCTCTTTCTCTTTCTCAGGTCAATAAACAAAAATTTAAAATAAATTTTAAAAACGCTACAGTACCTAGGACATCATCTTGCAGTGTGGTAAGTGCTTAAAAAATATTTACTAAATTAATTTTCAAAAATTGCCTTATAGACTTCCGGCCAAGATGGAGGCTTAGACTGACATGCTCTGTCTCCCTCTGCAACTAAGTAGGAATAGAACTACCTCAAAACCAAAGATAACCAGAAATTTCAGAAAATAAAACTACACGGAAGCCCAACGTATGAAGTTATAAACCAGCAGTGCTCGTCTGGACGGGTAGGAGGGGCGAAATCGGAATTGGGACAGAAAGGCTGGGCAGTGCTGTCCACGGTAGCAGTGGGGATAGCGGCGGGACTATGAGAAACGCCAGGGGAGCAATCCCGGCGGCAATCGAGACCCAGCAGCTCGCAATTCCAATGCTGGGGAAGGCAGACCCCCCATTGCTTTGGATGGTGAGGCCGTGGGGCAGAAGCCTCCCGGTCTCTCAGTGGAGAGTAACGGCAGGAATCCATCTTGGAACCACGCCCCCACAAAAAGCGCCACAGAGCGGTGAAAAAGGTCGCTGGTCTCCGGGTAGTGACCAGTGCACAGGGCGCTGTCCCCTACAGCCCGCCCAGGAAACAAAGGTAAACAGAAAACTGACAGAATGAAACAGACCATGATTGAAATCCTGGTGACGCAGCTCACCAGGCAGCAGATGAGGGACCTAACCGATGAGCAAATAAGAAATCTTTCTGAGGCTCAGTTCAGAGCCATAGTCATAAGGCAGCTTACAGAATTAACAAAAGATTTGGAATAAGACAGGGAAGGAATGAAAGCTAGTCACACTGAAACGAACAAAAACACTTATGAGACAAGTGGTGAAGAAATGAAAACCAAAGATCAAATCAACAAATCGGAACATAAGGAAGGAACAAACAGTCAACCAGTGCAGAAAGAGGAAACAAAAAGGGAGGAACATGAGGAGAGGCTCAGAAATCTCTGGGACAGCTATAAGTGAACAAACATTCAAATAATAGGATTGCCAGAGGGCGAAGAAGAAGAACTAGAAATTGAAAAATTATGTAAAAAAATAATGAAGCAGAACTTCCCGAACTTGGGGAAGGAAATGGACTTATAGGTCCAGGAAGCACAAAGAGTTCCAGAAAAACTAGACCCAGGGAGAACCACTCCAAGACACATTATAATCAAATTGTCAAAAATTAAAGATAAAGGGAGAACCTTAAAAGCAGCAAGAGAGAAGAAAAGAATTACATACAAAGGGGTCCCAATTAGACTATCAGCTGATTTCTCAAAGGAGACCCTGCAGGCAAGAAGGGATTGGCAAGAAATATTCAAAATAATGAAAATCAAAAACCTACAGCCACAGATACTCTATCCAGCGAAAATGTCATTCAGAATAGAAGGGCAGAGGAAGTGCTTCCAGGACTAAGTAAAACTGAAGGAGTTCATCAGATCCAAACCACTGTTATATGAGATGTTAAAGGAACTGGTTTAAAAGAAGATGGATCAAAATTATGAACATTAAAATGAAAACTGCATCACAAGAACCAACAATAGAAGCTAGGGAATAAGAACAAAGGCAAACTAAGTAGGCAATGAGAGTGGAAAAAGAATTATAGGCATGGGGAACATATTGGGGGGAGGTCAGCAGGGAGGGGGGAAGGGGAAAAGGGACGGAGATGGTACAGGAATTAAGAAGCATAGTAGGAGGGAATGGAGTAGACAGGAAGAGGTTGAGAAGAACTATATGCACAACCAATGGACATGGACTTAAATGGGGGGACAGCTGGAGGGAGGGGGGTCACTGGGTGGAGGGGCGCAGAAGGATAAGAAATTGGGACAACTGTAACAGTATAATCAATAAAATATATTTTAAAAATTGCCTTATAGATCATTTCCTGTTATTTTTATCCCATTACAGGTCTATCATCATTAATGCTTCTTAGACCTTAAAATCAGTGACCAGGGATCTTTACTCTATAAATTGGTTAGATTTCAATAATATAACCTCAGGATACAAACTGATCGGAGAATAAGGAAGGCCCTCTGCAATATTCCTAATGCATGGTTATATCATCTTTGCTTGAAAAACTCCAGTAACAGGGAAACTCACTGCAAAAAGTTCTTTAAATTGAATGAAATCTAATCTTCAGAACTGGAGCCCCTCAGAAAATATGACATCTAACTCCTTCTCCTGACTTGTCTCTAAGCTCAACATTCCCCATCTCCTAAACATTCCATTTCCTCATACAGATGAGTCTTCTTACCATTCTAGTCTTTCAACTTAGGGACCATGTAAATATTAAAATAGCGCTACCATGATCTTCATCACTAGTGCAGAATGAATGTATGCATAGTATCTTATATGTTATTGTTCACATATATTAGTTCATTTAGTCTTTATAATGATGTAAAATGGGGTTTCATTATGTACATTTTACAGACAAACAAACTGAAGTTCAAAAGGTTAAATGGCATGGTGTCATAGAAGAATCAGGACTCAAATCCAGTTCCTTTGACTCCCAAGGGTTTTTCATTACCTTTTGAACCTTAGTCTTTCAGCTGTAAAATGGGGGTAATAATACTTACCCTTTAACAGTTTCTTGTGAATTTCAAATGAGATAATTTATGAAAAAAGCATGAAAGGCAGGTTTTTATTACTGAGATCATTCATATGCAGATAATCTCTGTTCTTTCAAGTATTTAATATATAAATGAGAGAAGTCCAAGTCATAGGTGATAAGACTGTTACTGTTCTTTGCTTCCAGAATGCAAGCCTATGGCAACTGAATGATCTGGAGTATAGTGAAACTAACTCCTATAAAGACGCAGGACAACCCCTCATCTTTTGGAGCGAATTCAGGAAAGCATTTTTTCTAGAAAAACTATTTGATTTTTGCCTATACTGAACCCCTAGTATTCTGTCAGGTTTGTAGATCACAAACATTATGTTATGGATTAACAGGTTTTTGTGGACTGGCTGGAAACCTATTGACATTTATAATATAACTCTATGAAAGACATCCTTCTAGTTCTAAGAAAATGCATTAGAAAGAAACTTTTGGAAAATGTTCATTTATAAGCCGAGTCTCCCGTCTCCCTCATGATAAGGCCCATAAATGGCTTTCTAAGGCATAATAGAATATTTTTAAATAATTACTTTACTCTCATTTTTCAAGGGGAATAAAGTAGTAGTGTATATTCTAGGCCTAGTTGAAGAATGGAGAGTTGATTTTCAAATCAAGTACATCTTACTAAATGCTACTATAAGAACATGACATTAAGATTTCATTTGATAATTATTTCTTAGAAGGATTAACAGATGAACAAATAAGCAGAAACCTATAATAAATGGCCTCTGTTTCTAAATAAAAATCATCTGGCTTAAATAAAAAAATTTTTGTCAAAAATGTGATAGACAAAAGTAGAGAGAATAATGTAATGAACACCCACAGAACCCCATCACTCAGCTTTAACATTAACAATTTAGGGCTATTCTTGCTTCAGCTATATTTCCCACCAAATACCCTCAATCCCTGGATTTTTTTTAAAGCAAACTCCACAAATACTATCATATCATCTGTAAATAAGATATTATGTCCATAATATTATACCTAAAAAATTAACAATAACTCTTTTAGTTTGTTTTAATTGTATTCCTATAAAGTTCATACATCAAAATTGGTTGACAGTTATGTTTCTTTTAATCTATTGGTTTTCCTTCCCTTTATCTTTTTTTTTTCTCCTCTTGCTAATTTGTTATTGAAGAATTCAGGTTGTTTGTCATGTAGCTTCCCAGTGTGGATTATGTCATAGGTAGGGTTATATAGTTCTACCGGGAGGAATAGAAATAAACAATCTCTCTCTCTCTCTCTTTCTCTCTCTCTCTCTCTCTCTCTCTCTGTTAGCATCCATAGATGATCATTACCAAGTTCCATTATTTCATGATAAGTCAGTAAATGGTGTTATCCTGATTTTATGATTTTTTTTCAGTTAACAGCTGTAATTCCTCTATAGAAAGAAACTTACCATTCATTAGGTTACTTTGAGGTGCAATTAAGAAAGGAAACGCAGAATAAATGCTAATTTTCCCCCTTTATCTTCCAGTTTTCAAAGCAATGAGATGGTTCACTAGCATTTACCAAAGAAAATGACCAATAACTTTTTTTTTAGTATCATTATGAACTGTGGATCTAATATTTGTTGTTTTAGCCTTACTATTAAGTTATTATCCTTACTGAGACTCAAATTGACCCATGTTTAGTGAGCAGAGCCTGTTCAAATTATCTCCTGAGTCATTTGACATGACCCTGATAATAACTGACAACGTGTTTTCTGTTAGAGCAACATATTACAAGTTCTTCTTGTAAACTGCCTATACATACCTGGAATCACTCAATTTTGGGTGGAATTCTGGTAGTTTTTATTGGGAAATGGTGTTTAGAGGCCAAACAATCTGGCTTCTAGGGATGCATTGCCACTGAGCTAGTCATTGTATCTAAGCCTTATCAGTGAGCAAAGTGAAAAAGTATTATTTTTTTAAGATTAAAATAAATCATATATTCATTTTAGTATTTTGTTTTAAATCAAGATTAAAGTTATTTTACTACATCAGTCTTGCATCTATATATTCTTTTTCCCATGCCAAAAATGCCAGTTCTCATGACACCAACATAATTACTCTTTTGACCTATCCTAAAATGTACATGCAACAGGCTCCGTATATTAGTACCATACTAGTGCCAATAATATAATTATTTAAAAAGTTTTAAAATGCTTTTGTAGTTTCTTTTGTCATTAGGATATATCCCAAGAAAGAAGTAAAGTCTAATCACTGTGCTTTATAGTCTCTGGGAGCACTTACGTCCTCTTTATACATTTATGTTACCAACTGTATGTGCACTAAGATTCTCACTTCTAATTCTTGCTCTATTCATCCTCTTCTAGTTCTCCTTTTATATGCAATTTAAATTTTATGGTTTATCACTTTTTAAAAATATATAGGCAAATATATACTTATATTCTAATCATTCTTCAATAAATGATAGTATACCACACACACTTCACCATAGCATATTACACTTGCTTCAGCAAAAATTTTCCTTACTTTTTCTTCCAACACTTTTCTTCACTTTGTCATAGTAATATTTGTTATTACTTTTTAGAGATGTGTGGTTTTTAATTGCAAGGATGTATCATAATTTATTTATCTACTCTCTTATTGATATTTTGGCTTCTTTGTTTCATTCATTCATTTAGTTTGCTAGTAGTACAAATAGTACTAAATTGAAGTTCTGTGCATATATGCTTTAATGTTTGACAATGTGTCATTGGAATAAATTCTAGAAGTGGGATTCCTCCATCAAAAAGTAAAGGCACTTGTAATTTTGCCACATTCCTCTCCATAAAGATTGTGCCATTTTGCATTTCCAGCAATGTATGAGATTTCCTATTTTTTCGGTTTCACCAGCAGGCTATGTTGTGAAACTTTTGCAAATCTAATAACTCAGGAGAGTTTTAGTTTGCATTTCTTGTATTAGAAGTGAGATTAAACATCTTTTTTATATGTTTGAGTTCTTTGTAATTCTTTTCCTACGTAATACCTGTGAATATCTTTAATCCATTTTTCTATAGAGTTGTAAGCCTTTTTCTCCTCTCTTTGTAGATTTTCATACCTAAGGGCTATAAGCCTTTGTCTGTGGTTTATTTACAAAGAGTTTTCATAGTTATTCTTTTTTTGGTTTGTTTTTATTAACTTTTTATTTTCACTTTTATGTAACCAAATTCATCTCTCCTTATTGCTTCTAGATTTGGAGTTATAAAATAGTTTTCCTCCTCAAAAGTGATGAAAGAAACCACTCATATTATATTCTTTTTGTACATATAAGTTTTCCTTTTCTAAAATCTGTAATCCATCTGAAAAGCAGCTCAGAGTATAATGTGAAGACTAAAATTTTTATCTTTTTCCCCGTATATATCCCATTATCCCAACCCCATTATATATCTACATTTCCTCATTGATTTGAAAAACCACCTTTATTAAATATTCTATTTTCACAGGAGATCAAGTTTATTTCTACTGAGTTCCAATGGTCTGTCTATTCATGGGTCAGTACCATACTATTTTAATTAAAAATATATAGTTTAATATCTGGAAAGGCTAGACTCTCCCCTGGTTTATTTTATTTTGGGTTTTTTTTATATTTTTGTTTGTTTGTAAATGAATTATATAATCAACTTGTCTAGTTGAAAACAAAATAAAATCTGATAGTATTTTATTAAATTTTTAAAATTGGGTTTATATATTAATTTAGGAATATGTGATATTTTTTCTAATACTTAGCCTTCTTATCTAAGAATATATCTTTCCATTTGTTTAAGGTAACTTTGCAGTCTTTTTCAAAAGTGTTTTCTAATTTTTCTCATACAATTTGAACATTTCTTAAATTTAAATTTTCTTCTCCCCTGCTCCCTCCACCTCTTTCTTCTTCTTTTTGCTATTGTAAATGGGCTATTCCCTTCCATAACAAATTCTAAGTGATTTTTGATTGCATATTAAAAAGAACCAATAACCTTAAATAGCTTTGCTAATTAACTATCTTATTGTTGTAGTAATGTTTTCATGGATGCTCTGGGTTTTCCTTATAATCATATCATCCACAAATAAAGAGTTCTATTTCTTTCTTTAGAGTTCTTATGCTTGCAATCGCTTTATTCATATCTAATTGCATTGGCTAATATCCCAACACAATGTTAAAAAGTAAAATAAAAATTAAGTTAAAGAATTAAAGTCAATATCCAACGACACTATAGTAATTAGAAAAATATTGTTTATAATGACAAAATAATAAAAAAAAAAAGTGTTGATCATGACGTGAAGCAATGAAAATGCTTATGATGGACTTCCAGCCAAGATGGACTCCTAGACTGACACACTCTGTCTCCCTCCACAACTAAGAAGGAATACATCTACTGCAAAACCAGAGATAACCAGAAGTTCCAGAAAATAAAGCTACATGGAAGTCCAACATATGAAGTTATAAAGAAGTGGTGCTTGTCTGGATGGGTAGAAGGGGAAAAGCTAGGGTGGAGAGGTCAAGCTATGCTGGTGGCAGCAGCTGTGGCAATGGCAGTGGTAAGCACAGACATCCGTATTTAAAAAAAGGCGAGAAACACCTGGGGAGCACTCCCAGCTGCATACCAGATCTGTCAGCTCGAGATTCCAATGCCGGGGAAGGCAGACCCCGTTGCCTCGGATTGTGAAGGCTGGAGGGGGTGGGGATGGAGGAAGGGGCTCCCGGTCTCTCCGTGGAGAGTAAACGGTAAGACTCCATCTTGGACTGCCACCCCAACACAAAACGCCACAGCATGGTGAGAAGGGTCGCCCGGTAGTGATAAGTGCATGGGGCTCCGCTCCCTATGGCATAGGAGGTGTGATAGCCTCACCCAGGAAGCAAAGGTAAACACGAAATGATCAGGATGGCACAGATCATGATAGAGATCCCAGTGATGCAGCTGACCAGCCAGCAAATATCTGATCTAATGGATCAGTAGATAGGAAATCTTTCTGAGGCACAGTTCAGAGCTTTGGTTATAAGAATGCCTATTGACCTGACAGCTGATCTTAAACAAGACGGGGAGGAAATGAAGGCTAGTCCTGCTGAAATGAATGAAACACATACGAAACAAGTGGCAAGGGAAAGAAAACCAGGGATCAAATCAAGAAATCGGAACATAGGGAAGGAACAGTCAACCAGTGCAGAGAGAGGAAATAAAAAGTGAGGAAAATGAGAAGAGGCTCAGAAATCTATGGGACAGTTATAAGCCAGCCAACATCCGAATCATAGGGTTGCCAGAAGGTGAAGAAGAACAACTAGAAATTGGAAAATTATGTGAAAAAATAATGAAGCAGAACTTCCCGAACTTGGGGAAGGAAATAGACTTACAGGTTCAGGAAGCACAGAGAGTTCCAGAAAAACGGGACCCAGGTACAACCACACCAAGACACATTATAATCAAAATGTCCAAAATTAAGGATAAAGAGAGAATCTTAAAAGCAGCAAGAGAGAAGAAGAGAATTACGTACAAAGAGGTCCCAATAAGACTCTCAGCTGATTTCTCAAAAGAAACTCTGCAGGCAAGAAGGGATTGGCAAGAAATATTCGAAGTAATGAAAAGCAAAAACCTACAACCATGAAAACTCTATCCAGCTAAGCTGTCATTCAGAATAGAAGGGCAGAGAAAGTGCTTCCAGGACAAAATAAAACTGAAGGAGTTCATCAGATCCAAACCACTGTTATGTGAAATGTTAAAGGGACTTGTTTAGGAGAAAGAGGATCAAAACTATGAATATTAAAATGAAAACTGTATCACAACAACCAAGAACAGAAGCTAGGGAACTGAAACAAAGGCAAACTAAGTAGGCAATGAGAGTGGGAAAAGAATTATAGGTATGGGGAACATAATGGGGGGAGGTCAGCGGGGAGGGGAAAGGGGGAAAAGGGAGGGAAATGGTACAGGAATCAAGAAGCATAGTAGGAGGGAGTGGAGTAGACAGGAAGATGTTGAGAAGAACTATATGCACAACCAATGGGCATGGACTAAGGCGGGGACAACTGGGGAGAGGGGGGGTCACTGGGTGGAGAGGAACAAAGGGAAAAGAAATTGGAACAACTGTAACAGCATAATCAATAAAGCATATTAAAATAATAATAAAACAAGAAAATGCTTATGATGCTGGCATAAGTGTAAATTTGTATTGCTACTTGGAGAGACAGCTATTTGGAATTACCTAATAATATTGAAGATGTACTATAAGACCCAAACATTCCCTTTTTAGTGTAAAAAAGAGAAAATCTTATATGTATCAACAAAGAGAAATAAACAGGAATGCTCACTGCTGCATGATCTATAACTGAAAAAAATGAAAACAACTTAAATGTCCACTGAAAGGATCACATAAGTAAGTCACAGTATATGCTGACAAAGGAATATTTTACAGCAATTAAAAAGAATAAATAAATTAAGTATAAACATGGAAAAGTCTTAAAAACACTATATTAAGTGGAGAAAAGCAATTTGGAAGAGAATGCATAGCATGATACCATTTGCATAGCATTTAAAAACATGAAAATTAATAGCATATAATCTTAATATTTATATTTAATAAAGTATAGTATTCATATTTAGTAAAATTATACATAGTAGTCAGCAATATATAATTTTTTATTTATAAAAGTATGCATGGCAATGATAAACATCAAATTTCAAATCCCACATTTCTTCTGTGGAAGGATATAGAAGATGGATTCAAAGGAAGCATCAATTGTTTTAATGTCTTATTTTAAAAAATTATCTCTCCATCTATAACAAATATGGCAATATGGTAAGGTTTATAAAAAACTATGGAGTAAAAAGTGGATGTTCATTACATTATTCTCTAACTTCTCTATTAATTCAAGACAGTTTATAGCAATAGATAATTAATTAGTTTATCAACTTGGTCAGAACTCTTAGAAAATTACCTACAGTACTCTGAGTCTGGCCACCTACTAAAGTATAAGATGTGACAAAACATCTATTTTTCATTGACATAACTAGCAATATAGATAGAACTCTTGTTTAAACAATTAGCTTTGAACAGAGATACATGAATAAGGTAACTGCCCTTCCCTGCTGAGGACACTCACCAGTGTTCACATGAGGTCTGAATGAATGTATATCAATATCAGGCTTGAGTCGGAGCTCCTGGGCAGTCACAGTCAGAAGAAATTAGAGGAAAGACTCTACAAAACACTGACATGATCAATTACATGCCATTTCCTTTCTAGACCTTTTCTAAGGTATTATTAAAGTTGGAGAAAGGTCTTGGATATTGAAGGATAAACATTTAGCACATTGAAATGAAAATTACAAAGTGGCCCTTGGAAGGTATGGCTCAGGTGGTTGGAGCATAGTCCCATAAACTGAAAGGTTGCAAATTCAATTCCCAGTCAGGGCACATATCTAGGTTGCGGGTTCGGTCCATGGTTGGGTGCATATGGAAGGCAACTGATCAATGTTTCTCTCACATTGATGTTTCTCTCTTCTCTCTCCTCACCTCCTCCTCTCTTTCTGGGATGAATAGATATATCCTCAGGCAAGGATTAAAACAAACAAAAAAACAAACAAACAAACTACAAGCAAAACCAGATGTTGTCAGGAAATTAGCTTCAGGAAAACAAAATGAGACCGAAGTCCCAGGACTAAGCTCAATACTAAAGTGACTGTCACTTTACCTGGAAGAATCAATCAGTAATTGTTTAGTGACAGAAAGTTCACCACATTCTACAAAATAGAATTAGCAAAAAAATGGACTAGAATTCAGCCCTCAAGCAACTTATTTCAAAATAATGTATGCATCATTTATAGATCAAGTTTATAAAATTCTTTGGGTAAAAAGGAAAAATGTCAGGTCTTCAAGGCAAATAGAGAAAGCAAGAGTTCCTTTATAGAAATAAATTATAGCAGGCCTCTCCTACTTACACGGAGGAGCCACTTCCAGTGGTACAAGCACCCTGGGGTGTTCACCTCTGATCCAGCATCATTAACCCATGCCCTCTGTTCTATAAATCTAATTTCTCCAGGAGGCTGTCCAGATAACCACTTCTTCCTTAGACCAGGACAGCAATTACTCCTAGGGGGCTTGGAGAGTAGAAGTTAATGTATAACTTTCCTATCAGACAGCCTGCTACACAACCTGTAGTACACTCACTCATCAGTTTGAAAGCTACATTTCAGCTATGCTTTTATGACACAAGAATGCCAACCTCATCTCAGTATAAAAAAGTACGTAAAGGTTACCAAACATTTTAATAAAGGGCCAGACAGTACATATTTCAGGTAGATGGGGCATTTGTCACAACTACCCATCTCTGCTGTCATATGGCAAAAGTACCCACAGACAAGTGTGTATAGAGGTGAGCACGACTATGTTTCAATAAAATTTTATTTACAATTATCTAAAACAATCAAGCACACTTTGAAAGAGAACTGTTTCATATGACTATGTGAGTTCATTTCACGTTTTAAAGTCTGATTCAATTCCAGTCTCCATCAGCAAATACGCATCAATTGCTTACACTTAAGAGAGGTTCCCCACAATGAAACCTTTCTATTTACTTCTTTGGGCTCCACTGCTTTATTTCCTCTGAATGAAACACAGATTTGTAGCCTTTCAGAGATTAGGAAGTCCTTTTAGAAACTGATGAAAGCCTCAAATACTTGCCAAGAAAAACACACATACATATGCACATAATTTTTTAACCAGCTTCCTGGGGTTCACAGACACCCTGAAATTTGCTGGAAGTGAAAGCAATATGTCCAAGGACTCCAGGTTTGTTTCTGTCTTTTCTCTTGAGCTAGTTATCTACTGCTGCATAACAAGTACCCCCAAACCTGGCAGCTTAAAATAACAAACACCTCAGTTTCTTTGGGACAGGAATCTGAAAACTGTTGATCTGGGTTGGCTCTGGTTCAGTTTCTCATGAGATTGTAGTCAAGATTAGAGTAGGGGCCATAGTCATCTGAGGACTGGACTGGGGCCCCATTGTTATGGTGCTGGCAGCTGGATCCCCCCAGAGCAAGCGATCTGACACGGGGCCAGGATGAATCCACTGTGTCTTTTATGACCTACTCTCAGAATTCACACTCTATCACACACACTTTGTTCTATTCATTAAGTCCAGACCACATTCAAGGGACAGAGGCATTAAACTATGCCTTTTAAAGGGAGGAATAAAAATTGTGTTAACAACTTTAAAATGATCATATACCTTCAAAAACCCAAAGATACTAAGAAGGTGGGATCATGTTTAATCTTGCTGGAATACCTCACTGTTCCTAGCACCATGCTTAATAAATAAATACCTGGCACTGACTCATTAATGCACTGAATCAGGCAGGGGTCAGGTAGTTTTTCATAACAGTCCTGTCTGTATATTTGGTAGCTAATAATTTTTAGAAGTACCTAAATAGAATAATTAGTTATTTAACTTTCACAAATGAATTAAACTATAAAATGAAGACTAGATGGTGATTCTTGAGCTATGCTCCCACAGCTTACAAGAAAATCTTCCTCCCTCAAAAATTTTAGCTAAGCAAGATGTTATATAAGAAGGTAAAAAGAATGAACTTTGTGGCTAAAGAAGATTTATAATTTTGAAAATTAAAAAATAAAAAAGAATGAAAACATAGAAATTCCTAACGAATTAATATTTACCTTCCAAACTGGTTGAAAAAAATACTTTCTTCCCCTGAGCATTTCCTAAATTCCCAACTTTTGGAATTTCCCTCAAGGTCTTCACCAAGGCTCTGATTATCTATGAACCTGCCAAGCACACAGCCTTAGGAGGTAGAGCCTCTAGGCATCATCAGTAGGGTGGTGGTGGTGGAGAGTTAGATGTACATGTCACATTAGCATTAATTAATGTCACCTGCAAAAGTCCCAAGTGCATCAATAAAAAGTGAAGATATTCATGTATAAAAACAGTATGATTAAACTTTTTAAATTAAATTTTCTTTTGTTTCAATAGATTTCAGAGCAAACATGCACAGAGTTTATATAAATATTTCAAGATGTCAAGTAACTCCTCCAACATTTATAGGTCACGTCTCCAATGTAAAGAAATGGGATCTGTAGTTAGTCTGTCTCTGAGGATTTTACTAAGAATTAGCTTTGCATTTTGGGTATTTTTCATGTAGTGATGTGTTCAAAATACATAATACTAGATATAGGTTAGTCTCATTCCTAGAGTGTATGTTCTACAAGAGCAAGAGTTTTGGAGTGTTTATTCACTAATGTATACCTATCACCTAACACACCATCTATAGTTGAATGCATGAACACACAAACAAACACACAAATAAACCTTCCACATTACCTGTGTGTAAAAAAGGGCAGGGTTCTTATGAAGGTGCATGTATTAGCAAAATGCAATTCATTATTTAAGTGGCTTAAAACATTTTAACCTTAAAATTGTAAATAAATATAAATTCTCTTATGAATTCCCCTTGCTGGATACTACCAAGCTATACCTAGCATACACTGACACCCACCAGCTAACATAGAAGATGGCTTCTGTGTGTGTATACTCCAACCTCTTTATTAAACTATTGTTTTCCAACTTTGTTTCAATTAATATTAGATTTCTCTTGCTATATTCACTCCACTCCACTGATATACATGAACTTTTAATGCAATTTCTCGAAAGTATATCTTTATATCTAGTGTTCCCATGAAAAAGGGATGTGTGATCATGTAAAATTCTTAAGTCTTAAGTACTTTATGTTCCTCCTAATAATTCACAGTGAGCTTTAGAATATTAAAGTGCTGAGTAGTATAGCAGTAAAATATCTATATACAATTTCACTGAGCCCAATGCTTCACAAATTTGTTTAATATCAAAACAACACTAAGCAACAGCTATTGCACAGTAACAACCTCATTTAGTATTATTTTTTCTCCCACAAAAAAAGAAAACCCTATTAAGATTTTTTAAAATATATTTTAGGAAATACAGTCTGCAATTTCTCACTTTTGCTCAGGCTGTCTCCTCTTCAACTTTCAGCCTTCTCTGTGAAAATTTCCTTAATTAGAAGTAATCAGAAAACCCCTTGTTTGTCTTTTATAGGACATAGCATATACCTTCCAGAGTTTTTATGTAATTTGTCAGTTTCCAAGGTTAAACACTGAGACTCTGGAAGTAAAAATTCTGTCTTATTTATATTTTTATCTTCTATATCTTAAAGCAGATTTTATACCCCAGAAGCTTAAGTGAATGCCTATTGAACTGAATCTGAGGCTAAGCAATGTATTTATTAAATACTGTAGGAAAAGAAACCTAAACCTCCAGTTTATAAGAGAAACTAAACACAGTAAGGAGCTTGAGATCACATTCTTTAAAATGCTTATGTGTTCCAAAGTTGTGGAATTATGGAATGTTACGCATCTCTCCCCCCAAAACAAGGAAATTAAGGTCCAGAGAGGAGACTGTCACTTGGCTTCGCAATGTAGCTTGTCAATGTCATTGGAAAATCTGGGACTAGAATGCATCTAGTCCAATACTTTTCCCAGTATAAAATGTCAAATGTCCTCCTACAACTTCTAAGTGTCCCCAATGTTTCAGGTCCTGTCAATATCAAATGCCCTAACAACCACTCCCAACTACAGATGGGGAATCATTTCTGTGACTGTTTTATTTTAGTGTGCTGAAGTCCTATGCCAGATAAGATTATTAAATTTAAGAAACATGTTTCTACAACTGTATCACCAAGTCCCATGACAGTATGGTCATTTTAATCTTGTTCTAGGTTCTCTCTTTTCTTCTAGAACACATCTGCTGACTTATATGTAAACCTTACTTTAAACATATCTATAAGCATCTTAAGAACTGCCTATATAAGAATTTTGCTAAGAACAAGGCATTCTGAAACAATCTCCTATCCTAAAGTTCTGTTTTTGTTGCAGTTGTCTTATTTTTTTTGAACAGCTTCTTTTCGTTACCTTTATTTTTAGGTGCAGTGTCTTTAAACACAGACCAAATGATTTCGTCAGAGGTAAAAAGTGGCTGGTAAGCCAAAGTGGACCTGGAGGGTTTACAATGGCTAAATCACCCCACAGGGAAAAGGGTGGAGCGAGGGTACAAGTAGCTATTAGAATTATGTCTAAAGAAGCCCAAGGAAACAAATCAAGCAGGAGCCCCAAATGAGAACTTCATGTGAAGAATAGTGGAAAATAAAGTATCTGCAAAGGATCCTGCGTGTGAGTTAAATGTGGAAAAGAGAGGGAAGAGGGTCAGCCCAAAGAAGGATAAGATGGTTTGCAGCCATTCATGGGTGCATCGTGATATGGAAATAAATAAGATGGGCTTGAGGGCAGGAGATTAAAGACTGGGATTTGCAACTAGCAGGGAAAAAAAAAAAAAAAGAGTAGATTCTGAAATTAGGTTTAGAAGCAGTAGCCAAATTTAGGCTTCATTAGGTAGATAAATAGAGTGGATTAGTTACTCCCACTCGGGGGCTTTCAGGTTTGATGGGATAATTCTGAAGAGTCCAAAAGTGGTGCTCAGTGAATAAATCATTTCCACCTTATTTTTGCTTCACAGGCAGTTGCTTTAGATGCTAGTCTGGAAATACTAAAACAAGAAACACATGTGGCAGATATAACTAAGGGTTTTCAAGACAGACATTTTTTAATCCTAAATCTACTACATCTTAGCTGTGCCCCATTGGGTAAGTAACCTCAGTTTCTGCAAAGGACGGTAACCACAGCGCTTCCCCACAGAGATGCTATGAGCATTCACTTCCCACAGAGATGTTATGAGCATTCAATGATATAAGCTATTAAAAATCTTAGCACGTCTGATGCATAATAAAAGCTCAATTAATGAGTTATTTTTATTAGATTGTTAAAACCACATTATCCTTAAAGATTTTAAAGAGGACGTTTATATCAAGCCTACAAAATAGAAGAGTACATAGCTGGACAGTAAATAACAACATTACCCACAAGGAAAAGAAAAGTAGGAAAGCCAGTATATAGTGTCTATATAAATCTTATTTTCAACCCAGAAAAACTTTTATTCAGAAAACTCAACTAATCTCACCCATGCCCTTGGCTTTAATTATGGCCAATATGCAGATGATGCACAAATTTACAAATCCAGTCCAAATCTTTCCTCTGAACTCCAAATCTATATATTAGCTTTCTGTTTGTTACTTTCTCTTGAATGACTCAGAGGTACCTCAGACTCACCATGTATAAAACTGAACCTCATGATATTCCCTCAAAAAGTGATTTTCTTAAACAGTGTTTATTGCAGAAAATAGTGGTCCATTTCCAAAATACAATCAGTACCCAAACATTGCAGTATTACTAAGTATCTCAAATGTACCTCAGCTACCCACTATAATCATTCCTCTTGGGTTTCTGCAACAGCTTCCTCTCTGATTTATCTTATCCAACTGTTCCCTAGATGGCTGCCAAAATAACCTTTCTGAAGCATAAATTAAACCATCTCAACCTTTTCTTTAAATAAAACATTTAATAGATCCTTATTGTTCTTAGGATGAACATGAAGACAAAACTCTTTGAAATGTCCTTTGGGACCCTGCGTTGGTCTGGCTCCCCCCTAACCTATCCCTGTTACGCACTCTCTCAGAGCTACCTTGGCCTTCTCTCCAACCCTTTTACTTGCTGGCTCTCTCCCATCTCAGGTCCTTTGTTACTGCTTTTCCCCTGGCCTAGGGACTCTTCACACAGTTAACTCATTCTCATCCTTCAGACATCAGTCAAGCATCAATTCTTCCTGGAATTCTATTCTAACCTGGCTGGTCTCACCCTGTAATTTGTTCTCATAGTACCATGTAACTTCGATGTAGCCCACATCAGGATGCACTTTTACATTTTTTGTCTTTCCCACTAGACTCTAATAAGCTCTATGAGGCAAGGCATCAGATCTCTTTTGCTCAATACTGTGTTCCTGGCACCTAAAACAGTATCATGCATTTAACAAGTATTTGTTGAGTGAATAAAGGGATACCTTCAATACCTGAGGTTGAAAACTTTTCTGTGTCATGTACAAATTCAATGGATTCTTGAAATCCAGTCTCTTGTCTAGTACCACAGAAAACACAGTTTCCCATTGCATCTAAATTACCTAAAACAGCTTTGTAGGAGGAATCCCTTCCTAGCTCTAGCTTCTCTCTAATTCACCCTATGTAAAGCTGATAGGTTGCTGGGGCAACATCTTCATATGTGCAATCAGGATGGTAATGGGAAAGGGAACCAAGTATAAAACGATACTGCACAAGGAAAGGGAAACTTGCAACCATTCTGTTTGAGGATGTTTAGCTTAGAAAAGAGAAAACCTAGGATTGAGTGTCAGTTTATTAGAATATTTGAAGAGCTCTCATGTTCAAGAATCAACAGATTAATTTTTGGTAGCTAAGAATGAGATTTTCTAGGAGTCAGATTTCAGCCTGATGTAAGGAAGATCATTCTAACAATTAGAGCTATCTCAATGTGATCAATTTCATAAGTAGTGACTTTGCTGTGATCCTGTGAATTCAAGCACAGTCTTGTGAAATGCTTAGCACAGAGAAAATGGTTCTCAAACTTAAAAAAAAAGTTAGCTGTGGAATGCTTTCTCCAACAAAAGCTTTTGAGGAGAACCTAATAATGCTAAACAGAAGCATCTATGCATAGAAGGTGACCTCCTCATACATTCCCCCTCCTTCTTTCATCCAATCCCTGTCCCCTCCCCCTTTTTGCTGTCACAGGTCATAACTATACTTGTCTCACATTCTTTCATCAGAGAGAAACCAGATACCCCCCCCAAGAAAATATCCCTTGCAAGTAAGTAATCCCAAGAGATTAACTGCTTTTCACAGAAAATCTGCTTTGATTGGAATCTACAGAAGAAAGCTTGCTTTTATTATATGTCATGGCCTTATTTCCTGTATCTTCTTTAATGATTACAAATGAACTTATGAATACTCTAGGAATTTTAAAAAAATGTTTGAATTTAGGCTAGAGTACTAGCACAGTCCACTCAGAGGAGGAATTTTGACCAATCACTAACCAAAGAAGTATGTGCTCAACTTGCTTCAAAATGACAATGGTCTTGACTTCCGGCCAAGATGGAGGCTTAGACTGACACGCTCGGTCTCCCTCTACAACTAGAAAGGAATACAACTACCTCAAAACAAAAGATAACCAGAAATTCCAGAAAATAAAACTACATGGAAGCCCAACGTATGAAGTTATAAACCAGCGGTGCTCGCCTGGATGGGTATGAGGCGTGAAATCGGAACCGGAACGGACAGGTCGGCCGGGGCTGTTTGAGGTAGCAGTGGGGAGAGCAGCAGGGGGAGCAATCCCGGCTGCAGCTGAGCCCCGGCAGTTTGCGACCCCAACGTGGGGAAAGGCAGCACCCCCATCGCATAGGACGGTGAGGCCCAGAGGGCGGGAGGACGGATCCTGGTCTCCCAGCAGAGAATAATGGCAGGAATCCATCTTGGACCCCCTGCCCGTACACAAAGTGCCACAGCGTGGTGGAAAAAGGTCGGGATCGCCGCCGGTCTCTGGGTAGTGACGAGTACACAGGGCTCCGCCCCCCACAGCCTGCCCAGGAAGCAAAGCAAAACACAAATCTGTCAAAATGTAGGCGACAATAATTGAAGTCCCGGTGACACAGCTCACCAGGCAGCAGATGAGGGACCTGACAGATGAACAAATAAGAAACCTGTCAGAGGCTCAGTTCAGAGCTATAGTTATAAGGTGGCTTACAGAATTAACAAAAGATTTGGAACAGGACAGTGGAGGAAAGAAAACCACTCATACTGAAACAAATGAAAACACATATGAAACAAGTGGTGAGGAAATAAAACTCCAGAGATCAAATCAACAAAACAGAACATAGAGAAGGAACAAACAGTCAACCAGTGCAGAAAGAGGAAACAAAAAGAAAAGAAAGGGAGGAGAGGATCAGAAACCTCTGGGACAGCTATAAGAGATCAAACATTTGGACTATAGGATTTCCAGAGGGTGAAGAAGAAGAATTAGAAATTGAAAAATTATGTGAAAAAATAATGAAGCAGAACTTCCCAAACTTGGGGAAGGAAATAGACTTACAGGTCCAGGAAGCACAGAGAGTTCCAGAAAAACTGGACCCAGGGAGAATCACTCCAAAACACATTATAATCAAATTGTCAAAAATTAAAGAAAATAGAGAATCTTAAAAGCAGCAAGAGAGAAGAAAAGAATCATGTACAAAGGGGTCCCAATTAGACTATCAGCTGACTTCTCAAGGGAGACCCTGCAGGCAAGAAGGGACTGGCAAGAAATATACAAAGTAATGAAAATCAAAAACCTACAACCACAATTACTCTACCCAGCGAAACTGTCATTCAGAATAGAAGGGCAGAGAAAGTGCTTCCAAGACAAAGTAAAACTGAAGGAGTTCATTAGATCCAAACCACTATTAGATGAGATGTTAAAGGGACTGGTTTAGAAGAAGGAGGATCAAAACTATGAACATTAAAATGAAAACTGTATCACAACAACCAACAGCAGAAGCTAGGGAATTGAAACAAAGGCAAACTAAATAGGCAACGAGAGTGGAAAAAGAACTATAGGTATGGGGAACATACTGGGGGAGTCAGCAGGGAGGGGGAAGGGGGAGAGGGAGGGAGATGGTACAGGAATTAAGAAGCATAGTAGGAGGGAGTGGAATAGACAGGAAGATGTTGAGAAGAACTATATGCACAACCAATGGACATGGACTAAAAGGGGGGGACAACTAGAGGTAGGGGCACCACTGGGTGGAGGGGAGCAGAGGGAAGGGAAATTGGGACAACTGTAACAGCATAATCAATAAAACATATTTAAAAAAAGAATAATACTCACCAAACTAGAAAATGTAGAAAATGACATCCTTTCAGGAGAGGGAAGAGAGAAGAAAAGGAGGCAGGTAAAGAGGGTGAGGGGAGGATAGTTAGCTGTAGTTGTAACATATTGTTTCTTTTATTAAAAAGGAAAAGAAAAGAAAAAGGGCACTAGAGCAACAAAGCTAGCAAATTGTTAATATTGGTCTATTAATTCTGAGTAATGAATTCATGAGCATTCATTATATTCAGTATTCTCTGTATTTAAATCATGTGTAATTAAAAAAATTAAATATAAAAATATTTTTAAAAAATGACGATGGTCTCTAGATGAATGTGTCTTGGTGATAATGTGGTACTAACAGACAAATATGTGAAAAGTGCTTTCCAAGGAAGCATTTATATTTTCCCACAGGTACATGATTATTCTCCTGTATTTTTCAATTAATTTCCTTTCAGTGGATTCTTGTTCTAAGAAGCCAAAGCAATGGACTTCTGAAAAAAAAAAAAAAATCACATTTGTATCCTTAAATTCTCACCTATCAGATCAGATATGAACATACAATAAAGTAAAACTGTCTGCTACTGATGTTATATATTTATATGAATAATATTCACTGAATGTGGTATATGTAAGCAGTATATTTTGGGGAGTAATCAAAATGCTGACATACTAAACTCTAGGGAAATTGCTCTTGAGGAAGAATATGCACTTACAGTGACATTGCCAGATACCCTAAAATTTTATGGTGAGGGAATATATACTATAACAAAGTAATAAATTTCGAATCATGACAACCTACTCTAATTCTGGCTCTATCACCAACTAACAAACTAACTACTTACTTTTCTTATTGAGGTTCAGTTGCTCATTTATAAAATGTAAGATTTGGACATTCATATCTGAAATTAAGTTACTGTACTCTGTAAAGACCATGTCCCTAATTAGAGTGTACCTCCTATGTTAGAAAGTAGAAGACACTTACTTGAGATGATTTCATTAAGTATTCTTCAGGGGTTGGTGACACCTATTCATTCATTCATTCTAGCAACATATTCACCCGCTATCTAAACAAGTTAACATGAAGTGTTTTAGCAGATTATGCAATTACCAAATAACAAGTCTTGGATATTCTGCTGGATGTAAAATTAGCATAAATTAACATTTTGTTTTATATTTTTAATTAATCAAAAGAACAAAGTCCTCTAAATCTCCTCAAAACCACCTATTTTTACTTCCAAAGTATTTCAGGCAATGAGTCTCTGTTTCATTGGAAACAGAGCATCAAAATTAAGCAGAGTTTGGCAATGATTTTTTGGGCATAACACCAAAAACACAGGCAACAAAAGTAAAAATAGACAAATGGAACTACATCAAACTTAAAAACTTTTGTGTGCCAAGGTTTCTGGTCAAGTTGGCAGTGTAGGTAAACACAGCTCCCTTCTCATACAACCACATCAAAATTACAACTAAACACAGAACAACCTTTATTTAGAACCACCAGAAATTGAGCTGAATGGAAGTCCTACAACTACAGAATTAAAGAAGAAATCACACCGACAATGGTAGGAGGGGTGGAGATGCACAATGGGCTGGTCCCACACCCACATGTGGTGGATAAAAATCAGGAAGGATATATCAAGAGTGAGGGATCTAAGCCCCACACCAGGCCCCCCAGCACAGGGTTCCAGTGCAAGGAAGATAATTCTCCAGAACTTCTGGCTGTAAAAACCAGTGGGGATTGAGACTATGAAAGACAAAAACTGCTGGAGTCTCCGGCAGTTCCTCTTAAAGAGCCTATGCATGGACTTACTTAGACTCATTCCCTCCGAGCTTTAGTGTGGGCAGCAGCTGACTGGGGCTGGCAGAGGGCCAAGGACCTCTGCAGAGTGGTTGGGCAAGTGCCAACACCCAACCCCCAGGCCAGCTGTGCTGGGCTTGCACAAGACCTTGAGTAGCAGTGCTCAGAGCCCATGTGCAACATGCCATGATGGCACCTGCAGACACAGCTCTGGTTCCTGGAGCAGTAAATGCCCAGGGCTCCTATGGAAGCTGCCAGACTGAGGCCTTGCCTCTTAAGCAAGGGTCATGTCTGAAATGCAAGGGAGTTTGCATAACACATACAGGGAGGAACTGAAGTGTCTGGTATCAGGGCAAGAGCTTGGGGGCACCTTTCTTCCAGAAGTGATGGCAGAGCCCATTGTTCCTTTTCTGAGCTCTTCTCTGACAGAACCACAGAGCCCACTGGTGGGGGCCTTATCTGAGTCTCCATCAACATGGCTCACACTGTTTGCCCCACCCTGGTGATTCCCTGAGGCTCCACCCCACCTAATTTCGGGCTCACCCAAGCTGTTTCCAGTGGCTTTTCCATACAAATGGTTTGTCTTGGCTCATGCTTCAGACTGTCCTAAATTCTCTCAAACAAGCAGAGTCCGGCCTTGGTGAGCCCTGTACCTCTTGCTGAGTTGCCAAAGGCCTGGCACGAGCATCAGCTCACCTTGGTTCACAGCTTGGCCTCACTTGGGTACCTCTAAGCCCACCACAAGTAAAAGCCGTTTGCAGATCACTTTGTAACTTATGCCGGGTGGCCCCAAGCAGAACACAGGTGGTGGCTGACCTTAGCCTGCACCTCTTCAAAGGGCCCAGAGCCTGAGCACCCAGTGGATAGCTACGGACCACGTCAGAGCACCAGCACCCAACCACCTCCACAAGTGATACGTTCAAGGGGTGAACTCAGCGGGCACCAGAGCCCTGCTGAAGTAAGTCCTGCCCTGTGGTGTGGGCCCCTGCCCAGCTGATCCTCCACAGTGGCTGGAGGTTGGTGGTCAGTGTTCATAGTCAGTCCTTGCAGCAGATGGGCCTGGATAAATCCTTCCTATTGACTTGCCAACAGCAACCAAGGCTCAAGTACAATAGGGGGCTGTACTCAGCCCACATAGTGGGTGCACCTCAAGTACCCAGCTAAGGTGATAGGGGAGGCTGTGTCACTGGACCTTATAAGACACCTATTACATTAGGCCACTCTACCAAGCCAGAGTCATAGCAGCTCTGCGTAATACACAGAAATGGACATACGGATAGTGCCAAAATGAGACAAAGAACAGTACAAAACTCCAGAAAAAGGACTAAACAACATGGAGACAAGTAATCTATTAGATGCAAAGTTCAAAACACTGGTTATAAGGATGCTCAATGAAGGTAGGGGAAGAGCAGATGAATTCAGAGAGGATTTCAACAGCATAAAAAAGTACATGGAAACCATAGAAAAGAACCAGTCAGAAATAAAGGATACACTAACTGAAATGAAGAACAATTCATAGGAAACTGAAAGTAGAGTGAATAGAGCCAAGATCAGTGATTTGGTATATAAGGAAGCAAAAAACACCCAATCAAAACAGCAAGAGAAAAAAGAATCCAGAAAAATAAGGACAGTGTGAGAAGTCTCTGGGACAACGTCAAGAGTTTCAACATTAGCATCATGGGCGTATCGGAAGAAGAAAGAGAGCAAGAAATTGAAAACTATTTGAAAAAATAATGACAGAAACCTCCCTAACCTGTTAAAAGGAAATAGACATACAAATTCAGGAAGTGCAGAGAGCTTCAACAAGATGAACCCAAAGAGGCCGACACCATCATAATTAAAATGTCAAAGGTAAATACAAAGAGAGAATCTTAAAAGCAGCAAGAGAAAAAGTTAGTTACCTACAAGGGAGCTCCCATAAGACTGTCAGCTGATTTCTCAAAAGAAACTTTGCAGGCTAGAAGGGATTGGCAAGAACTATTCAAAGTGATGAAAAGCAAGGACCTATAACCAAGATTACCCTGAAAAATCATCATTTAGAATCAAAGGACAAATAAGGTGCTTCCCAGATAAGAAAAAGCTTAAGGATGTCATCACCACCAAACCAATATTATATGAAATGTTAAAGGGTCTTATTTAAGAAGAAGATAAAAAATATGAATAAAATGGCAATAATTTTAGATTCAATAATTGAATCTAAAAAACAAAATAAATGAACAAGCAGAATAGAAACAATCAAAATACAGATGGGTGTAAAAGGTGTAAAAGGTGAAGGGATGAAAAAGAACAAATTGGTAGTTTCAAAATATTTATGGGGATGTAAAGTGAAGAATAGGACTATGACCCATGGACATAGACAATGGTGTGTGGGGGGTGGTTGGATGGAGGGGACAAGGGGAGAAAAAGTCAGACAATGGTAATAGCATAAACAATATAATTTAAATTTAAAAATTTTGGGTGCCAAAAGACAATCAGTAGTGAAAAGGAAGCCTACAGAATAAATAAATATAAATATTCGCAGGTCATATATCTAATAAAGGATTAATGTCAGAATACAAGGCCTGTCCAGAAAGTATCCAGCCATGTACTATGAAAAAGAGACATTTATTGAAGAAGATGCAAGATACAAGAAACATGGTACATAGGACAATGATGCCTCAGTCCCTATCAAAGTAGGCACTTTGGGACCTCATACAGTTCTTTCAATCACCATCACCTGCCCATTATATTTTCCTGAATGCTATTGTGGTCTGAAATCTCTTCCCTTTCAAAGGTGATTTTAGTTTTGGGAGAAGCCAGAAGTTGCAGAGCACCAAATCTGGGCTGTAGGGGGGACTGAGTCACCTGGGTGACTTGATGTTTTGCCAAAAAAACTGCATGAGACACAATACATGAACTCGTGCATTGTTGTGATGAAGCTGCCCATCACCAGTTGCACATCACCAGTTGCCCATAGCTGTGACTGTGTTTGTTGTCATATTGCATCTATCAACCGATGAAGAACATTGAGGTAGTCCTCCTTATTAATTGTTTGGCCTGAAGCATAATCATGATGGACAACATTTTCTCAATTATAAAAGAGTTAACATGGTGCTGATTTTGCTGTGATTTTGTTGCACCTTCTTCGGATGTGAAGAACCAGGCGACTTCCACTGGGACAACTTGGCCTTTGTTTCCGGATCATAACCATAGACCCATGATTAATCTCTGGTTATGACCTTATTGAGGAAACCTGGTTCTTTGGTAGTCGCTTTAATCAAGTCATTAGCAATTGCAGCACGATGTTCCTCCTGCTCTGGTAGCAGAAGTGGTGGAACAAATTTGCCACAACATGTTTCCTGCCAAGATCCTGTGTCACAGTAGTTTTTGGAATCCCCAGATCAGCTTCTAGTTCTTGCACTGTCAGTCACCGATCTTTGTTGACTGTAGCCCGTACACATTCAACACTGTCAAGTGTTCTGCTTGCTATAGGTCTTTCAGAACATGGATCACTTTCAACAGACTCTTGACCATCTCTGAAGTATTTGTGCCACACTTTTATTTGTGTTGCACTCAATGCATCATCTGATTAGTTTCTGTGGAGGAACATTCAAGCTTAACACAAAATTTAATGTAGATTTGTTGCTCTACTTGCTCAGTCATTTTGAATGTGACGGCCACACAGTGCACATGCTCACTCAATAGTGTCTACTGCCCCCACTGACTAGTACAGTGAAGTTATCATTGTTCACACATGTGTGTTCCAGTCCACTCTCCTTGGCTGCCAGGTTAAATCGACATTGCATTATATTTACAATGGCTGGAGTTTTTCTGGACAGACCTCTCAAATGTATATATATTTCATCTTTAAAAAGGAAGGCAATCTTATTACACACTACAACATGGATGAACCTTAAGGACATTATGCTAATGAAAATAAGCCAGTCATGAAGACAAATACTATATGATTCCACTTATGTGAAGTATCTAAAATGTCAATGTTATAAACTGAATTATGTCCCTACAAAATTCTTATGTTAACTATAAGTAGAGGTAGGGCTGTAATCCTCAACGTGACTATATTTGAAGATAGGCCCCTTAATGAACTACTTAATTTAAACGAGGTCATAAGAATGAAACCCTAATCTGATAAGACTGCTGTCCTTATAAGAAGAGAAAGAAACATAAGACCTCTTTCTATATATATCTCTCTCTCTTCCCCCATATGAGCAAAGGCAGGCCATGTGAGGTCACAGCAAGAAGATGGCCATCTATACATCAGGAAGAGACAAAACCTTGATCTTGGACTTCTAGCCTCCAGAACTCTGAGAAAACAAATTGGTGTTAATGCTTAAAGTATCTTGTCCATGGTATTTTGTTATGGCAGCCCTAGCAGACTAATACAGTCCAATTTATAAAAACAAAAAATAGAATGGTGGTTAAGAGGGACTAGGGAAAGTGGGAAGAGTTGTGTTTAATGAGCATGAGTTTCAGATTAGCAAGATGAAAGAGTTCTGGAAAGTTCTTTTATAACAATGTGAATAGACTTAACACTACTGAACTACTGACTTAAAAAATGATTAAGATGGTAAATTTTATGTTACATAGTTTTTACCACAATAAACAGAATTTGAATTTTCCTGCAAATATAAAGGAATAAGAAGAAAATACAACTTCACAACCACTGATATTATTTTATACATATGAAATGTATATGGATGTGGTTTATGAGGTCTGTCCGGAAAAAGTCGAGCCATTATTAATCTAATGAGAATGGTTTGTGTGACATCCATGTAACTGGGCATCCAAGGAGTGGACTGGAATGCACATATGTGAACAATAGCGACTTCACTGTACTTGCCAGTGGGAGCAGTAGACACCACTGAGTGAGCATGTGTACTGTGTGGCCATCACATTCAAAATGACTGAGCAACTAGAGCAACAAATCTGCATCAGATTTTGTGTTAAGCTTGAACATTCCTCCATGGAAACTATTTGGATGATTCAGAAGGTCACATGTATGAGCAACTGGTGATTGGCAGCTTCATCACGACAGTGTGCCCCATCACATCTCATGCAGGTTTTTTGGCAGAACATCAAATCGCCCAGGTGACTCGGCCCCCCTATAGCCCAGACTTGGTGTCCTGCAACTTCTAGTTTTTCCCAAAACTAAAATCATCTTTGAAAGGGAAGAGATTTGAGACTGTTGATGAAATTCAGGAAAACACAATGGGGAAGCTGATGGTGATTGAGAAACTGTGTGAGGTCACAAGGTACCTACTTTGAAGGGGACTGAGGTGTCATTGTTCTACGTACAATGTTTCTTGTATATTGTATGTTCTTCAATAAATGTCTCTATTTTTCATATTACATGTCTGAATACCTTCTGGGAAGACCTCATATGTTTGTTTTTATTTCAGTAGAAAAAACAATAATAATGGCTGTCTTGAGGCAAAAATAACACTTCTATCTTAGAAGCAATAATTACCTACATATAGCCAACAGAGAGAAACCTAGTGTTATAAAAAATAATCTCTATATTACACTAAAACTATGGGTGAATGTAACATATCATCAACATTTCCTTCCTCAATATATCATGTAAGAATATGTTAATAACAGTACAACACAAAATGGTTCTTCTGAGTCCAAATTCTCCAGATTCTTAAACTGGATATCTTTTGAAAAAGGTGGGAAGAACAACCAACAAAATACTAGGATTTGTGTAACTTACACAATGAAGAGAATTCAATTTCGCTAAAACAACAACAACACTTATTTACACTTAATGATTATATTCCCCTAAGTTCTTTTCTCTTAAAAATATGAGAACAAGAAACTTGATTGATATCAAATTCTTCATCATTTAATAAAAATAAATCTACTCTTCATGTTTCCCTAAAAAAGAGAAAAGTGTAAAAACAAATGTTTATATTTTTTAACAAAGTTAACATATAAGATTATAAAGATTTTGGCTCCTATTTTGCCAAACAAGATTTCCCTTATTTGTTGGCATAAACATAAATTCAAGAAAATTGTGGGCTAGGACACCTAGAAGGATAAGATAGACACAGCTTGATTTAAGGAGATAATCTAAATAGAGCTTCTCCACTCTGGCCTTATTGGCATTTTGGGCTGGATAATTATATGTTGTAGGGACTCTCAAGTGCATTGTACACTGATTAAGAGCTCCCCTGGCTTTACCTACTAGTTGTGACAACCAAAATAGTCTCAAGACCCCTGGGGAGTGGGGGGGAAGTTCTCCCCAGTCTAGAGAATGAGGCCACAGGTGAATTGACGAGTTAGCAGAATTAAAATGCATAAGTTTTAACTTAAACTCCAAAAGTAAGAAGTTAATATTTAGTATCTAAACTCTGATGTGCAAACTTAAGAATGTGAGCTGTAGGATAATTGTGGGCAAGGGGAGGAGAGATTAAAAAATAGGCTTCAAAATGTTAAGGGACATGTGTGTCTATTGCTAGAAAGAAAAAAATTCTAAAAATATTACCTACTACTTTTGTGTGTGTGCTCAAGGAAATGAAACCATAGTTGTATTTGCCATTTTCCTCTTTTAGACTGCCATCTGGCAATCCATGGTTCCACCAGAAAAAAATTCTTGTTGATTGAACTAAAATAGTTAATGCACCACCCCATGTGCCAAAAATATGCCAGGGAGTCTAAGGCTTGCTCAGTCATGCCCCAAAAGAAAGAAACTAACTTCCTTAGAAAACAAAAGTAAATAACTCACAGGATGCTTACACAACTTGGTGACATTCCCTTCCAACCTATGAGGGGCACAGAAGCAAACAATATAGCAGGAGGAAAAGCACAACAAAAGCAAATATATAAAACAGGCAAACAAACGTAATCATACTCCTTTTTTGGATGTCAACTTGTCTAAGACATATGGAGTTTAAAAAAATTCCAATAATCAAATACTGAAGAACACACCTATAATAGTCATTATATTTCCAATGTCACAGCAATTTGTTAGGAATGAATGAAACAGTGAGACAGATGCATTGATCCTTGTAACACTCCTCAAGAAAGGCAGAGTTAAAGATTCTTCATAATAACGAACACAATGTTAACCACCGGAACTGAATCTACCATTTTTTTTTTCTTAAAACCCCAAAATTGTCAAAAGACAAAGTGGTACATCCAGACTAGTATATCCTTTGTATTCTCTTTCATATATCCATAAAGGCAGGCTATGGTAGCAGGAACATATAGTATCTAATAGATGAACAGTAATTATCACATTCAAAGATAAACAGAAAAACATGTACAGTTCATTAAATAAATGTTTTGTTAAATGTAAACATAAATTGTATGTTCTGAGTATTTCTACAAGAACTCACCTAGACGTAGTAATAAGCAAGACAGACAAGGTCCTGGCTCACATGGAGTTTACACTCCAGTACAGGAATTCTTGTGAAATCATCGAACATTTGGGAAAAGCAACCCTGTGAAGTACCAAATACGTTTCTTTTCAAAAAGAGTTATTAACACCCAGGAGAAAGAGTTAATAGAGAAAAGAAAAGAGTTTAAGTATAATTATTATTCTCATAGATATTACAAGAATATTTCACGGTAAAACAAGAACAGATTACGACATAAAAGCAAAATCTGAATAAACACTTATGTTTAGATGCATCTATAAAACTCCGAGAAAAACCAAAGATAAAGAGAAAATCCTAAAGGTTTTCAGAGACAAAATAGGTAAAAGAGATTTTCTGATATTCAAAGACTGACTACAGTCCAAGTTTAAAAAAACCATTAAAGAGCACACTTCTTCAAATTAAACAATGAAATAAAGGATATTGAGTGAAAAAGACTGCAAAAAGATACATACAATATAATATTACTTGTAAATATTTTAAAACATCAAACAACCCATAAATATTTTTATGGAAATAGACTTATACAATAAAAATATAAAAACATTTATGGTCATAATGCATAAGTGTAAGTAACAGGCAAACAAATGGAGTGGTAGGGCTTCGCCTTGGTATTTCCTTAAGAAGAAACAACCACTATCATCAGAATCACAAATGATCTCAACATAGGGGAGACAGTACGCAAGGCAAGGAACAAGACAAATGCAAAACTTACTTAAGAGTCTTTTGTTGTTTTGGTGAAGAGTATAAATACTAAATAAATCCAGATCTTTAGAGTTAAATAAATAAATAAGTTCAAGTTATGTGTGTTAAAAATTTAAGGTTAACCACTAAAAAATATTTACTTCTAAATCATCAAAAGAAAGAAATGACACAGAGACGTCAACCAATGTAAAAGACAGCAGAATAAGGTCAACTGTATCAATAATCATAATAAGTGTGAATTAATTAAAATCACTATTAAAAGACAGAATGTCACACTGGAGTTTCAAATATCCAGCCACATGCAATTTACAAGATATTTGGTAACAAGACATACATCTACAACAAAATAGCGCATGACAGCTGAAAATACAGAAAAAGATATAACAAATCAACAATTAAAATAAGAAAGTAAATATAGCAATATTAACAACAAGCAAATTAGAATTAGAGGAAAATATCAAATATCTTCTATTGTTAAAATATGCAATTAGTAAGTTTTCATGTAACAAATCTTAATGTACCAAATAATAGAGCTTCAAAATACAGGGATGGACAAAAGTAGGTTTACAGTTGTGAGTATGCAAAACACAGAATTTATTCTTGTATTATTATTTATTAATTATATTACTTTCCATATGAACAACTATAGGCCCACTCCCCCCCATATATTATGCAAAAACTGATACCAAAACCAGAAGAAAAAGACCTTTCCATAATCATTGTGAAATTTAATACACCCTTCTGAAAAATTTACGTTTTTAAATAATTTAAAAAGATGGTATAAAAGGTTTTAATAAACTTGATATACAGACATACATATATACCCACACTAGTCAAAAGAGAATATAACCAAAGAACAGCATGAAACTTTACAATGTATTAGAGCACACATACTCACACACACACACACCAGCTCAGCAAAGTCTACAAAGCATCAGACACACATAAGGCATATTCTCTGATCCTGTCTCAATAAAAAACAAGGATAGTCAAGTGAACCTATTTCATTTAGACTGGCACCAGATGGACAAAACGTAAATCGCAGTTTGGGTAAGGGTTCAGGGGAATGGGCATTTATAGAACTTTCAGGTGGAAATATAAATTTGTAATGCCTTTTTGCAAATCAATTTGATATTATCTATCAAAATTTGAAATGTCATACCCTTTGACTCAGTAATTCTACTTATAGAAATCCTTATTACAAAAATAGTACACCCAATCACATAACAAATGTACAACATACATAGTGAAGCAAAAAAAAAGTAACAACTCAAATATCTATCAACAGAAAAATGATTAAATTATTTACAGTACATTCATTTCATAGAATATCAAGTACTGACATGGAATGAATCTCCAAGACACAATTTTTTTAAGCATAAAAATTATACATATATCCTTCAAATTATGTTAAAATACAAGATAATAAAAAAGGAATGGAAGAATATACAACATACTTTTTACTTCTGGGAAGAGAAATAATGGAGTCTTCTATATTTTACTTCATGTTTGTCTCTACTGTTTGAATATTTTATGAATTATACTGCTTGCATAATTCAAAAAAAGAAAAGACAAGCAGTAATTTTTTAAGAATTTCTTATTTACTTCCCAGAAAAAGACTGGGACTTTCTGTTCTTAGTACAAATTTGATCAAACCCATTTTAGAGTACAGGACAATTATAAACTTCCGATCTGTTTAAATAACACTTTCTGTTTCCTCTGCTGGAATGTTCTTCCCTCAGACATGGCACCTTTCCTAACTTCTTTCAAGTATTCTAAGTATCATCTTAATCTGAGGAACCTTCCTTGACTTTTCAAGCTAAAATGACAACACTCTTACACCCATCCTACCACTCCCCAACCACCTCACCCAGGTTTATGTTCTACTAGGTATTACATTAACCGCACCCGGGTTTATGTTCTACTAGGTGTTACATTAACCGCTGTGTCTTAGTGTCCTCATGACTAAATGGAGGTGCTAACAGCACCTAATCCGCAGGAGTGCTGTCAGGTTGCAATGAGCTAGAAGCCCTTAGTTGGTGCTGGGCTCACAATGAAAGTCACATCAGTCTTTGATTTTTTTGTCTGCTTTGTTTATGATCTGTCTTCCCCTTATTAGAATGACAACCCCAGGAGGCAGGGACTGTGTTTTGTTTACTATTGTATCCCGAAAGCCTAGAAAGTGCTTATCAGTAAATATTCATAGCTGTTGAGTCTGATTTAGTATCGTGGCCATATGTACACACAGCTGAGATTACAAGAAAAGGACCAATCGTTTTCAATAAAAGCAATCTTTCTGCACATTAGCATGAATCATCTGTAATAATTCAGTCTACTTTGAAAGCATAACATTTAGGAGTATGACTCCAAGAAGCTTCAAGTAGGGAAGTGGTGCAGTACCACTTAATTCATTCGTTTCTGAACACCAACATGGCAATGCGAGAATAGGAACACAACTTACCTCTCATTTCTGTTTTTGATGCATGGCTGGTAGAGGACCTTGACAGCATTCCAAGCAGAACTGAAATCTGCCTTTGATATGTCTTCCAACAAGGGAAATTTGTTGACACTTTTGGAACTTCCCAAAGATTCAATCACCAAACTGTCTGAGTTTAAAAGCCACAGCTAAAGATATGGAGAGAAAAGTCCAAGTACATCACCACCCGATCCATATCTCATATCAACACTCAAAAACAAACACAAAACTATGAAAATATCAGAAAAATATATAAAGAATTATGTATATCATTTTTAAGGAAGATAAATCTTTCAAAGTATAAACCTTGGTGGAGCAGTCTACATAAAAGTGTTAAAAAAAGACAAAAAGACTATCAACTAGAAAGTATTTAATACTATAAATCACAAAGTTTTTACCTATAATATACAGCACTCCTAGAAATATAGCCCGATAGAAATACAGGTAAACAGAATAGAAGTAATAAACATATCAAAATGTTAATATAACTAGTTAATATAACAAAATTTGTGTGCCACCCTTCACTTATCAGATTGGCAAATACAAAAAGATTGATAAGACCCAGGTCAGAAGAGGGCTTTGGATGGGTATTTGCATATACTGCTGGTGGAAGAGTGCTGGAGATTTGGATGCATGTGATCCAATCAGGGAATACTCTGAGGAGAAAGTGAGTAAGGTAAGCAGGATAAGGCAGAGGAAGAAGTTTTGCAAGGATGTGAACTCAGCAGGAGTTCAGCCTGATCCCAAAGTAAAGCCGTTCCTACATTTTGTCCCACCTTGAGAGACAGGAGACCCCAGCGTTTTGTACCTCGGGGTCAGATCATTTGCAGGGGGATGACCAGGCCAGGGTGGGGGTCAGTGGAGAACAGGAAACTCCCTAGTCAAGCATCTGTTAGGTTAGGACAAGTCTCTGGAGAAGAGAGTAGCTGTGAGCCATTAGCAGCCAACACTCAACAGCTGGGAAATGGATGCACTGGCCAAGGAAAGGGGACCTGGGTAGGGTACCATGAATGTCCACTATAAGGGATAAATCAGTACAACTTTTTGGAAGTTGATATTTATCAGAGTTTAAAAAACTCAATCAAATACTGTCAATCCTCATGATATCTTATTGAGTGATGTAAGCATGTTCACGAGAAATGCTAATCACATGATTCTGGTTTTTTCTTTCTTCCTTTCTTTCCTTTTCTTTCTTTTCTTCTTCTTCTTTTTTTTTTTAACAAACTGGCAAATACCTGTTGGTATGTACATATAGTTCTATATAGACAGGCAAAAAGTGCTAAAATACATATTTCAGACTATTAATAATGTTTGCCTTCAAGTAGTATGATATAGTAGAACAAGACAGGGGACAAAATGGGGGAACTACCACTTTTTTTATATTCTTCATTTTGTCTGAATGTGTTCCAAGAACATATTATTTTTATAAAAATTAAAAAAAATACATATATATATATTGATGTAGGTCTAAAAAGTCCCCACTCATGATTTTTAAGTTGAAAACCTTGCAATAAAAAAAATTAAAATTGATTTCAGACTATGACTATAAGTTGTACTTAGTATCAACTTCAATCAGAAAATACTTTATTTAGCTTTTGATAGGAATTATCTGGAATTACAGAAGCAGGGGGTTGCCAAAATGAATGAGCAGCTACAAAGCCACACTTAATAACAACTCAACCCCCTCCCTCCTTTTACCTATCTTGTTTCCCTATAACCTTTTAAGTTCTTTGAAGGCATTTCTGTTTTATCTTGAGCACCTAGAATAGTGCCTTTCCATTACAAAGTGCTCACTATATATTTACTGGTAGAATAAAACAGATAAGAGGCAGAGGGACTTGGGCCTTGATTCTTGGATTTTCACATAAATGTCCCCAATTCTTTTCTGCAGGACATTATTTTTAACAGAAGCAGTATAATATTAGATGCTTGTGATATATGTAGGGGATGATTCTGCTAACTGCAAGAGCCTCTTCTCTAAAACTGGCACTGCTTCTCCAACATCAGTGTTGAAACATCAAAGAGATAGCTGCACTCCCATGTTCACTGCAGCATTATTTATGATATTTACGATATTGAAGATGTAGAAACAATCTGAATGTTCACCAACAAATGAACAGATAGAGAATGCGGTGTGCATGCATAATGGAATATTATCCAATCTTAAAAAAGAAGGAAATCTTTTAATATGTGACCACATGAATGAACCTCGAGGCCATTATGCTGAGTGAAACAAGCCAGACACAGAATGACAAATACTGCATGATCCCTTTTATATAAGGAATCTAAAATTGTCTAGTAGAGGTAGAAAGTAGAATGGTGATTGCCAGGGTTTGGGAGAGGGAGAAATGAGGAGATGCTAACCAGAGAGTATAAAGTTTCAGTTAGGCAAAGTGAGTAAGAGTTCTAGAGATCTGCTGTATAATATTGTGCCTATAGTTTACAATACCGCACTGCGCCCTTAAAAATCTATGAAGTGGGTAGCTCCCTTGTTAAGCGTTCTTACCACAAAACAAATAGAAAATACATCCCAGTATCAAATAGATTAAAAAAGTGAGAGACAGAACTAAGTGAAAAACTATTTTGTGGTATGAGCTTCTACAGAGCAGGAATCAGGTTTTGTTTCTCTCTGTATCCCTGACACCTAGCACATGGAGGCACTCAACCATCCGTTATTAAATGGAGTTTGATTTGTGAATTAAACTGACATTAAAAATTCATTTTTTGATCAACTGTTTCCTAGACCTGAGAATTAAGAAAAAAGAATGACAACAACTAAAGAATTTCTGAGACCCTGGATTACGACAAAAAGCTGGGTGAAATAATTTCTTACCAAGATGTACACTTTGCCATCATGACCTTGAATAATGAATCTAAAAGTGCTTCTAGCAGAGGAGAGTTCCATCAGACACTGGGCGATAATGCTCTGTACAAACTGAGACCTGTTTGAACAGAAGTCAATTTTCACAATGTGTCTCTCATAATAACTCTTAACTGTCAAGATGAGCCAAAAATACCCACAGGCTATCTAAAAGGCAGAGGCAAGTGCATGCCAGACTTTTCTATATGCTGCCCATTACCTTGCAATCTGCGCTAATGTGGATTTTAATATATTTTAATGTATTAGTGTTTGCTTAGTCTTCTTGTATCCTATTTTCCAATCCTTAATACATTTTCCACCCCAAACCTGAATAAAAAGCAGTATGTTAGATAAGTCAATATTACTTTTTGCTGTGGCACATTAAACAGTGAACAGCTAAGTTTAAAAGGGTAAGACATTTCTTCCTAAACATTAGACAGTATTACCCATAATATTTTCATTTGCAACCACTCCAAGTGTCAGATCTTAGGTACACAATCAAGGTACTTAGAGGAGAATAAAGTTCAAGGTTATATTCAGATTGCCATAATTCTTAAGACATCAATAATGAATTAAAATAAAGACATACTATAGTTAACTTTTGTTTGCAAACTAAAAAGATTCAAAGAAAAGACATACTAATGGATTTCGTGTCTAAGTATCATTTCTTTTAAAAACACAGGAGTCATTTGAAAACTGACCCATGTTTCAAATTTTAAGTCAAATTACAACCAGAAATAATTATTCAAAAACCTATCAATGATTACCTTGTAAGACCTCAGATATCTGGCACATAGAAAGAACCACAGAAACCTTACTAAATTAGATTTATATGAGCACATCTGTCTATAACATTATGTAAGCAAACCATAGAAAAATCCTAAAATATTTTACATGTATGGTTTTTGTCCAACTAACCTTTCCAAATAAAGAAAGGTATAAATAAAAATGAATTCCCAAATAATCAATTGTACCTATCTTTTCCTACATTGTAATTACAGAATAAATTTCATTTGCTATTGTACCTTGGTAGGATGGGAAAAGTTCTCTCAGATGGCTGAATAATGATCTCTGTCATATAAAACTTAATTGTTTCTAGAAACAAAGAGTAGAAAATTAAAAATCTCCCCAATACACTGATATTTTTGTTGAGGGCACATTGGTCCCAAATTATGACATTTAAACTAAATAGTCAATATGGTAAAGTTAACATTCAGTAAAACTTAAAAAAAAAAATGACTTAGTTTAAGAGGACAAAGCATTGACGACTACCAGGAGACAGCCCTGAGACTTCAGAGAGCGTGATGTCACCTTGGAAGAGCATGCACCAAGTGAATCTGCTGCAGCAAGACTCTTCTCACACACATGGAAGATTATAAAAATTAGGCACATCACAGCCATGACCTATTATCTAGAAATTATTCATTTGGTTTCCTCCTTTCTACAGAATAGTCACAAACCTAGAAGTCACTGAAAAAGGCTTTTTAATCATGCCTTAAAGCCTTTGCACAGATGCTGTGAACCTCACATTAGTATTTACCCAGAATTTCACTGAGTCAATAAATGTACAATTCCCACGAAATATGGTTATCTGATTACTTAGTTACAGAAAAACTTAAACAGTAAACTAAATATCTAATAGTAATAAATATAAAAACAACCATTTTCATGGATTATAAAAAATCCATGAAAAATATTTACTATCACTAGTAATGAAGGAAATACAAATTAAAATAAGATTATTTTTAGCATCAAATAAAATAACTTTAATGATAAGGTACAGCACTGATGAACACATGGAGAAATGGACACACATTCACATATTGCTGTCAGAACTGGAAATGATAGATTTCTGGAAAACCACTTGAAGGCCTTAATAATGTGTATATTTTAACACCATAAGAATTTATCTCAAAGAAATACTCATAGATATCAGCAAAAATGTATCTATAAAGATATTCATAATATTAAAAATACTGAAAATAAATTAAATATCTTAAAACCTTGCAGTCATTAAAAATATTGTACCAAACAATTTTTGTTTTAATAAGATGGAAGTTGTTTCTAATAGATTTTCCAAAAATGTTTTCAATTGCCCAATATAGCACAGAAAAGGGCAGAAGGAAAATACTGTTTAACAGATTATTATATAATGTATCTAGAGTCATGATGATGAATTAAATTTTAAGATTTTTTTTTGCTTTTTATTTTCCTGCAGTATCATTCTATGTAGTTACAGATTTGTATTTATTTTCCTTCCTTGGGCTTCATTTAATTAGAAATCTTTGGACCTCTTGAATCTGCAGATTGTTGTTCTTAATCACTTTTCTAAAATTCTCTGCAATTATCTCTTCATATACTGCCTATGCTCCATTCTGCTTCTCTAAGTCTGATTAAACATGTTAGATATTCTCAGTGTATGTTTTATGTCTTGTACTTTCTCTTTTATATTTTTTGCCTTCTTGTCTGTCTTGCTGGATTACAGGTCTTTTTGCTCATCCATCTTCTGTTCATTAATGCTTTCTCCAAATTGTACCGAAGTCTGCCACTAAACCACCCACTGAATTTTACATTTCAATGATATATTTTAAAGATTCTATTGTGAATCTTTTCCAAATGTTATAGTTTCCTTTTCCTTTTGGTATATTCAAACCTGCCTTTTATATTGTTAAATACAGTAAGCATGGTTGTTTTACAGTTTACATCTAATAATTCCAATAACAGAAGTCTGTTTCTATTGTTTGCTGTTTTTGTTAGTTTGTATTGATGGAAGTCTAGTTTACTTGTTTGCTTATTTATGTTTGAAACTGTACTTTAAAAATTATTTGTGGGACTAATGAGTTTTAGATGAAGATATCTTCCTCCAGAAGTGATGTGCATTTAATTTTGCCAGGTACATGGTACTATGTCTAGTACAAGGCATAATAATCAAGACCTGAAATTCCATAAGGTCCTTAAGGATTGCTAGTTGTCTGTAATTCTACAGGGCCGGTCCACATTTGATTCATCGTCACTGAAGGTATGGCCCTTTACTAGTAGTCACTTATAGGTTCTCATCTTGTGCAGTTTTTGATTTCTGTCCTTATTTCCTAAAGCAATCAAAATAAAAGTTCTAATTTCAGAGAACTGGCAAGTTGCAGGGAAAAGGTGACTTCAATTTTGTGCTAAACTCTTTTCTGAGTTTCTTTTATGGTAATTTATCCACATATTTTCCATTTATCTTACTCTCCATTCTTTCCTGTGGATTCCAATTACCATCTGGTATCTTTCACTTTAGCCTGAAGAACTTTCTTTAGCATTTTTTTGTAGAAAAGACCTCCTAGTAATACATTACTTCTTTCTATTTACATGAAAATGTCCTAATTTTGACTTCCTCTTTGAAGGATAGTTTTGCTGTATATAGAATTGTTAGTTGACAGGTGTTCCTCCACCTCTAGCATTTTGAATATCACATTTTAGTGTCTCTGGCTGTCATTATTTCTATAAGTCAGCCTCAACTGTATCACAAAATCACTATATGTGATGTTTTGTTTTGCTCTTGCTACTTCGAATATTCTCTTTTCACATTTAGCTTTTATCAGTTTGACTACAATGTGCCTGGGTGAAGCATTCTTTCTTGTTTATCCTATTTGGAATTTACTGCAATAATTGGATCTGCAAGTTAATATTTTCTACCAAATTTGCCAAGATTTCAGCCATTTTTTCCTACAAAATTTTTCTTGACCTTTTTTTTCTCCTAACCTTCTAAGACTCCAGTTACACATTAATTGACAAACAATATTGTCCCATAAATCTCTGAGGTTCTGTTCATTTTGCTTCAGATTTTTTTTCTTTGTGTTCTTTGGGTTGGTTAATTTATATTAACCTACTGCAATGATTTTTTCCTCGTCATGTCAAATATGTGGTTTAGATATTCTAGTGAATTCTTTACAGTTACTGTCCTTTTTAGCTCTGCAGTTATCAATTGATTCTTTCTTTTAAGTTTCCAATTTGTTGAGATTTGCCATTAGTTCACTCAAAAGGCTTTTTAAATACTTTGCAATATTTATAATAGCAGGTCAATATCTTTGTCTGCTAAATCTAATATTTGTTTTTATTCAGTACCTGTTTATTGAGTTGTTTTTTTCCTTGCATATGAATCACTCTGTTCTACCTCTTTGCATGCCTAAAATTTCCAGATGGAAGTAAGATATCATATGTAATATTGTATTCTGGATTGTCTTTCGTTCTTTGAAGGGTTGTTTGTTTATAGATATAGCAGTCAATTAACCAGCCTGGACTTAAACTGTGAAATATGTCTTTCCATAGTGTGTAGCCACTAATGGCTCTGCTCAGTTTTATTTTGTTTAGCTTGGTTCCCTAGAAAATATTTACTATACCTGCATAGTTGAACTGTCAGAAAATTTGGGGAAAAGTTCTACTCAAATACCTCAAGCCAAAAAGGCTTCAACCTTCTGCGGCTCAATTTGTGTGTGGATTGAAGGATGCAATCCAAGGCACAGCAAATTTGTAGGTCCCCACAAGCTTTCAGTTCTTACTGGGCTCTGGCATCTATTGTGCACATGTACATTTTAGCAGTTAGGGTTGTGAAATAATTAACAGCTCAGCCCTTCTATTGCCCCGTTGCTCCCTAAGTTATTCTCTTTAATTTTGAATTTCTCCTTTGTCTACCATGAACAAAAATATCTGCCTGTGAATGATAAAGCTGTGAATTTTTCCTGCCCAGGTTGGGGCGGGGAGAATGGCAATGCCCCAGAGCACCAAGGGCACAAATTTGCCATTGTAAGCAAAAGCAGTGGCAGTTTCTCATAACTCAACACTTCTCAAATCATTGCTTCATTCTGTTCTCCCAGTGGGTGTTCTTCACAGTTCTGAACTTGTACAGTCTTGTACTTGTTTTCTACAGAATGAAACTGTCTCTTTTCTTTAAGCCACTGATTTTGGAAGTGAGGTCCTACTAATTTAGAGTAGAAGTGAATATAGCTCTTACATCACCTCACACAAACTGAACACATACTGACCTCCAAATATACATTACATCATAAAGACTTTTGGCTTAATAAATATTCAGTGCTTATATTATTGACTGTAATGATACTGTTGCAATGTTTCCTTTCGTGTTCAATCTGCAGTGTATAATTGCTTTTTCATGTGTTTAGTTTTAAAAGCACCTTTAGTTAATTCTTCCCATATGGTGAAATGATTTGTTTCAAGACTATCTGCTCCATGTGGTGAAACAAATAAGAACCTTTATCAGTTTCACCCTACAACTGAAAATGACTTTACTGCAATCTCTCTCCTCTTGATTCAACCCAGGTTATTATTCTCTGGGCCTGCTGCACATCCCTCGCCCTGAGATGTCCTTGTCCTTGTGTCTTGTTCTCCTGTGTTGGGTAATGTTTCCCAAATCCCATGTCTTTTCTTTTGAAGTTGAATATCCTGTGCTAGATTCCCAAGGAAAATATACCTTTGTGATCTATATTTTAAAACCTCGGTTTTTTCCCCACAATGTTATTGTTATCTTCAACTTGATTGTGACAGTTTGTCTGTGTATGGAATCCTGGGTTGAAAATCTTTATCCTTCTAAATTATGAAGGTATTATTTCATTGTCTTTTAGCTTTCAATACTAATGTTAAGTCCAATGCCATTCTAATTCCTAATCTTTTGTCCACTATCAGCTTTTTTCTCTCTGGGGAAAATTCATCCTTGCTGTTCAGAAATTACTCAATGATGTGGCTTTGAGTAGCTTCCCTGCCATTCCTTCATTAGTTATACTTGACACTTAGCCTTTTCTGTTGACAAACTTAAGCCATAGCTCTGGAAACTAGCCTTGTAATATATTTTTGGTATTTTTTCTTTTATAATTTCCCACACCATACTGTCTCTATTCTCTCTTTCTAAAATTACTAGTATTTAGCTGTTGGGTGCCCTAAAGGTCTCAATTCATTCACTCATTCAACAAATATTACCAGATACCCATCATGTGCCAGACAGTGTTCCAAGTGGTAAACGAGAGAGGCAATATCCCTATCCTCAGAAAACGTACATGACAATATATTTTAATACTTCTCCCAATTTTCAGTCTCTGTTGATTGATTTTTATTTATAAGTTAGTTTCTTATTTTTATATTCTGGTGCTGTGATTAGTTTTTTAAGCCATTATACCTTTAATTCTACATTTTCTAAGTTGTGAAGGCAGTATTACTTCATTCTCCAAAAAACATTTATTCTGCTTTTTTTAGTTTTCTTGTTTTATACAAAATTATTTTCTTCAAGGTGCCTTTACTACGCTTATTTATTTTGATTTGGTCTCTTTCACGTGGAGTTTCTCTCAAATATTTGTTGATTCTCAGCAATCCATTCATATTTCAAATGTAAGGTAATAAAATGCTATGAGAAAGCTTTTGGGTGTATGCACAAAGCTTGTTGACTGTAGGATGGCTGAATATAAGCTCATTTTTGTTGAATGACCCCTAAAAATCAGTGTCTGCAGATCTCTTCTCTGGTTGGTACTCTTCCATTGTTCCAAAGAAAGGGTTCTCCAATCTCCTATATATGAGATTGAGAGTATAAGCAAGCTCCAAGTGCAGGAGAAGACTCAGGAGTCTTGTACTTCCATAGATAAACTTCGAATTCCTGCTTCCAGTCCTTTGTCTCAGACTGCCTTCTTTCTCCCTACCCCCAAATGGTGACCAGTTCTGGGGTTCTACTGTGAATACTGGTTCACTCCTCACCCAAATGATCTTCTGCAGACACCAAGGCTACAGCTCCCCTCACACTGCCAAGTTCATTCCCATGTGTGTCTATCAGCTTCACAGCTTCAAAAAAAATTTGCTTACACCTCTTTGTTTACATCACTGTTGTCTCCTCTTTATTTCTCTTTGTCTCTGAAGGTGTGTATTTTTTTTATTCCCTAACAGATATTTTGACTAACTTCATTCAGGGTGGAGTGAAAAAAAAAATCAAATTAATTTCTAAGTTGTAGTTTATGGGTTTTGTTTTCATTCTCCAAATATAATATTGAGAATAGCATCCTTCAGTACTCTCAGTCTTCCTTTTCTGTTCACTGTGAGAAAGCAACTACTTACAAGATTCTAATAATTTTTTAAAAATACACAAAAAATATCCTGAAGTAATAGCTTCACTTATATCACATCTTCTAATTAATTATATCAAAAACAGTTATTCATCACCCACAAAGCTAACAGCATGTCGTAGCTCTATAGATATTTTTAAACCTTATCTTCAAATAATGATATGCTTTAGTTATCGGGATTTCCATTGTTACATTTTAAAATAGTGTAACATAGACTATATATAATTAACATTATTGGGAAGAACAGGGAACAGAGTACAAAACTCAGAAAGTGTTTTCTTCTATTTCAATAGGTTCTTTTCTACTCCTAGCCCCAAAATGCAGACCCGAGGCAGACGACAGGCAAGAAATGAAACTTTTCCGTCATCTCTGGCAACTGACTCTTCTGATTAAATAGTTATAATCAGAAAAAAAGCTCCAATCTTCTTTAAGACAGACCAAAGTATAAAGTTTATACCTACAAAGAGAATGTGAAATATTAAAAATGACCCAACTTAATGTTTAAAACTCAACACCATGTACTTATAAAGGACAAAATACACAAAGTTCTTAGCATATTGGATGATGTTAGTTGATTTCTATTTTAAAAAGTATCAATTCTACAATATGTATTGGTCATCTAACTTTCACATGTATTTCCTATTAAATCTCTTTCTGTTGGTTTTATTTTAACAAAAAGGCAGTCATTTTGGCTTTTTCTTACCTGATGACATAGTCTCTCCCAACACTACCTTGCAACGCTTACAAATTACTTTGGTATTTGCCTTTGGTTTCTGTAGAACAGAAAAATGTCATTTAAATGTCATTTGGCTTTTCTTAAAAGGAATATATAATTTTAACATAGTCTCTAGGGCATACATTGAACTTTACATTTTATTTTGCCCTCTCCTAAATACTAGGAATACATTTAGCTTGTATGCATAACTCACATGTACAGACATATTTTTTTTTCAAGTCTAAAGACAGTATAATGAAGAGACTGAATTTTCCCCAACCTAGCTACTTCTTGACAATCTAAATGTTGTCAAATAATTTGCACAAGAAGCACCTTACGTAGCTAAAAAGCACCTCCAAATACCATAACCATTTAGAATTGGCAGATGGTGGGCAACTAAGGCAGAGAGGTAGGGCACTTGCCTGAACCCACATATCTAGAGAAGAATCAGAACTTGAACTCATTATTTTGACTCCTAGTCAAGTGTAATTTATGTAAAAGAAATCTATAATTTATAACCACCCATAAATTAAAAATATGTAACCCATACATACTATTTTAGTTTTTCATTTAAGATATGCATTGTAACAGAAAAGATGGATGGTGCTCTGGGTCAAGTTCCTGAAACATTCTTAAACTTCAAAAATCCATATTCATCATTTGGGATACAGATTAAAATAGCTAGCAGTCACCTAATCATTAAGCAAATAAAAAATGCTCTTTGAGACACAGAGGACAGATGGTAGTTACCAGAGGTGGAATTGGGGGCGTAGGCAAAACTGGGTGAAGGGGGTCAAAAGATACAAGCTTCCAGCTATAAAATAAGTAAGTCCTGGGAATGTAATGTGCAGCATAGCAACTACAGTTAATAATACTGTATTGCATATTTGAAAGTTGCTAAAAGAGTGAATTTTAAAAGTATTCATTTTACAACATGTGCAAGTATCAAATCATTATGTAGTATACCTGAAAATAATATAATGTTACATGTAACTTATACCTCACTAAAAAAACTTCCTAATTTGTAGAGATTATGTTATAAGCAATAGTAAAGTGATTAAGAGCCCAAATCTGGGTCCAGATTTCCTAAATTCAAATCCCAACTCTGTTATTTACTAGACTTTTGACCTTGGGCAAGTTAACTATCCTATGTTGGACTCCTCATCTGGAAATGGAGTTAATAGTAGTGTTTAACCCACAGAGTTGTTTATTAGGAGTCAGAAAGGAATGTTATAAAGAATTGCCTTGTGTGTATACTAATTACTAAGATGGTTGTTACATAAATATAATATACTTTTGGCACACATCATTCTACAAATGGACAGAAAATCCATGCCTTCCCACAAAGGGACCAATTTTTTGCCTTTTATTGGATAGCCACTGTTTATTAATTAAGAATCTAAAAGAAAATGCAAAAGACTGCTCTTTTCACATCCATAGTAATACCTTTGTTAAAGCCATAGTGTTTGTCACACCCAGATATACAGCAACATGGCAGAAGTCATATCACAGTGGACAGGGAGAAGACAGTTCTGCAACTCTGGCCATGAGGCCATCTCTCTTGAGAAACCACAGAACAGTGTGCTGGTCTAAGTGAGGAAATAGTGACTTTCTGATGTGGGATAATATATGTATTAATCTAAGGAATAAGTCTTAACAGATTAGTATAAGGGAGTACAATTATATTTCCCTTGACATAACTATTTCCAAAAAAACCATATACAAAGCACACTTAAACTGAGTCCTGTGGATGTGCTCCTAGTAACTGCTAATGATGATATTTGAATCTTGGTTCCTTAGATGCTAAAGTTTCTGCTTCTAAGCACTATGCCAAGTATTTTCCAAACCAATTCATGGAATCAATTCAATAGGTGACAGCCTGAATTAAAAAAACAAAACAAAACAATAGAATAGAAAATATCAGTGTTTCAAACATAAAGTACTGGTTCAAGAACCTTTTATTTGAGGTGTGTTTATGTGTCTGTGTGTGTGTGTATTATAAAATCTTGATGTAAAAATGTATTTCTTAGTTTAGTTAAAGGTAAAAAAAAAAAAAAATAGGCCACAGCTACAGACATAGAAAACAAGGCAGGTGCCAATTTGTTCAGGTTCAGGCAAGGTTACAGGAAGAAGGAAGCTAAGAAGCTGGATACCCTCAATTGTAAAGTTGGACATTTTGGTAGTTTCAAGCTTTCTTATAGTAAAATCTATCTAAAAGGCTTCAAATTGTTATTAAAGACGCTTTATAAAGGATCCCATTTTGTACAAGTTAAGTCGGATCATTCTCATTCATCCTTGCCAAAAACTAAGGGCTTTTCTGGAAACTAATATTAGGTATTGGAGTAAGCAATGCTTGAGAAGGGATTTTTCTATTTAAAGCAGAAGTTTTCATCTGGTACTCAGTTACATATTTCATTTATTTATAGCACATTTTGCTTTGTTTTTCTATGAAGCAGAAAAAGTGGGTGTTATTGGTATTTAAAAAAAAGATAAGATTCTACCTTAAATCAGGATTTTTAAATCTGGTCAATAAAAGAGCAAATTACCTCCAACAGCCCAGTATCTGTGAATTTTGATTCAAATAAACTGACAGCAAAATGTACTTTTAATACAATTGGGAAAATTGTATCTAACCTGTATTGTATCATCAAGTAGTAATGTTTGGGATTTGCTTTAAAGCACCAGAACAATAGTAATAAAAGGGACAGATAAAGCATACTTTATGAATCAAGATAATTGGTATACTGAAGTTTATAATTCTATTCTGTTTACATTTGTAGTGTTTACAAAGACTGACACAATATTCTAAGAAAATAAAAAAGACACTGTTATGGATTTACAAAACAAATGACACAAATTAATAAATTATTGCTAAGCACCCCAGGAAAGAAAAAAAAAAAGTTAAAGATGGTTGTCATGCTTTCCAGCTATAATATAATTGAAGTTCAATATCATTTGTTCTTTAAAAATCAGAATGAAGTTGTAAATGTGGCTACACTTTTGAGAATAATTTTGTGAATTTTATAAAAGGTGGAGGTGCCATCCTTACCACTCTGATAGAAGATGCAAAGTTTTTATGTTGGTAGACACAAAAATAGCACAAGAGATAACAAACAAATGCAAAAACAGGGACATCTTCAGCAGGTATCTTTTGAAAACAAAAGGTATATATCACTGCCACATTAACAAAGGCACAAATAATATACTGTACACTCTACAGGGATATTGAAGGAAAGAAATATGATGGACCTTCTGTGTGTTTATGCTGCTCTTATAATCAGGTCTTTTAAATTAAAATATTGTAACACTTTTAATTTTGTTTAGAGAGAAACTCTGCTTTGTAATACATTTTTCTTGACCTCTGCTTCAAGGAAAGACTAAGGCAAGTTGTGCAATGAAACAACCTAACAGTGTGGGAACTTGACAGAGCAAACACCGAAGCCATTGTTGAGACTAATTAAATCAATACATCTGAGAAATGGCACCACTGCTCAGAGGTGGATTAGCCTCCTGTCCTCGTTTTTATTTTCCTTTGTGTTGTTTCAATTTCTGAGGACCCTTGATATTGTCAAGCCAAAAAAAATGTTTCCCAGGAGATACCATTAGGATGCTGTGTCACCATGTGACATTTCTAAACCCTGCTAGATAGCTAGACTGGGTGATATGAGAAATAGGCTTTCAATAGCACCGAGCAGCCTTGGTCCCACAGGAGCCTTGAGAGCATTGTTTAAGTCCCTCCAAATTTATGTTACTATTTTGGTCACAGGCATACTCTTTCAACTGCTGCAATATGCAATTAAAGTGATACTTCCACCTAGGCTAACTTGAAAACAACCTTGTCAATAGCAACTTATCATGATGGTAATTTCCCACTCTCCTTGATACTAAATAAAAACTAGCGTCTGAATATAAAGGGTCTTCCTTTAACAAACAGGATCTTTGTTTGCAATTAAGGGAAATTCTTGTAAGTGGCATCCTATAACTGATAAAGACATGAATGTGAAGAAATATTTCAATATAGAGTGCAGAATTTATCTAAGAGTAAAATTCATGGTTTCTCTTGATCTTTCTCTACTCCTCTTCCACTCATGCCCTCCAAATATTTTTAAAAATTTATAGCCAATCATAAAAATGAAAGTTAAAATACATGAAATATAGTATTAGTATATACTTATTATGTAAATTTAGATTAAAATATAGTTTTAATAGCACCGTATTAAATATAACAGGTTTTTATTAATTTTTTACATTTATCTTCTAAAATTATAAAGGCTAACATACTATAATTTAAAATGAACCATATTTAGGTAAAGGGATTTGTGTTAATGGCGAGAGATGAGGCACATAAATAATTACGATAACAACTTTATTATGTGATGAATTTCCTTAATCTCCCTTAAAACAGAAAATAGTTTTATAAACTAACTTACAACCTAAGAGCTGGCCAACTGCTGCATATTTCCTGAGGTGGTTCAGGTCCCATTACAAAAATTAAATGGGCTCCAAATGAAACAACATACATTGCTTTTGCTCTTACAAATAATCAGATGTTAAAATGAAAATTCTCTGGCAATGATTTTCTTTACTTTTTAAATCACATCCGTATTGACTTGCTATCAGGAAAATGACTTCTCACAAGAGCCAAGTCAATGCCATTGATTTTCTTTTAAAATACAGTAAACTGCTTGTTCTCTGCAGTAAGAGGAAAGTGTCTTCTCCCTAAAGCAACTTTGATAGTAAGAGCCACCTGACCTCACGATGTCAACCACCAATGTAGAGCCTGCAGCACAAGCTTCATTTCCACGCTTGGGCTACTCCATTTCCTCTTTTCCCTTGATGGCATCTGCTTTTATGACATGTCAGACTATGAGGATAAGATGTACATGTATTATGGAATATTGTACTAAAAACAAGAAAGTAAGGCATTTTAGTTTGTAAAATGGTAACATTCCCTTTCCTTCTTCAGCCCCTGTGGGGAGTTTGCTTGAAGGATATGTGCTCTTCCTATATCGACAGAGCAGAGCTAGAGCCCTGGCCAGTTAGCTCAGCTGGTTAGATCCTTGTCCTGATACGATATGCGAAGGTTGTGGGTTTGATCCCCAGTCAGGGCACATACAAGAAGCAACCAAGGAAGGCATAAATGTGTGGAACAACAGGTCGATATTTCTCTTTCTTTTTCTCTTTCTCCCTAAAAGCAATTTAAAAAATAAAGTAGAACTAGAGAATAGAGGCAATTGAAAATAATGGATTTTGGTCTTTTTAACAGTCTGTGTAACATGCCCTGAATTAAGAGAAGATTGGTAGAACATTCTTATGACACTTTTTTATATTCTGCCTTACTGTATAATTTTGTTGGTTTGATTTCTCCTGCTAAATTTCAATCTTTCCAGGCAAACAAAAAACAAAAAAACAAAAAAAAAGGAAAGGAAAGGCAAAGATTGGAGAAACCAGTTTCTAAGCCAACTTCTAAATTAGCATTTGTTCTAAGAAGATCTTTTACCAATTTGAAATGGTTCTCAGAAGAAAGACAGTGCGTCTCCACCGGAGCTAGCTGAGGACGTGGCTGCCACAGATCATTTCTTAAATTCACCAAGAAGAAAGAGTCTCCAATAAAGCAGTCATTCTCTTGCGGATGAAGTGGCTTGTTAGCAAAGGGGTCTGGATGGCAACACCATTCTCCAACTAGAGCTGCCCAGTTCTCAGTCGGCAAGGGGAGGACCCTGAGGAGCTTCCTAGTGCAAAGAGAAAAATCTGTTTTTTACAGAACAAAATAGAAATGTGACATTTTCTTAAATAAATCAGCATGAAAGATTTAAAAAAATTTAACCACATCGCTTGCAGTGTTTATTTCTCCCTCTAGATTACAAAAGTATATACACTCACTATAGACAATTTTGAAAATACAGAGAGGTTTAAAAAAAAAAAACAAACCACAAAAATCACCCTTTGCTTACCACCCAAGGAGAAGTAACTACTTTGTACATGGTGGTATATTTCCTTGCCATCCTTTCAAGAGATATAGTTGTGCACATGCATATAAAGTCTGAGATCAGAGGATATACACAAACTGCATGCTGCTTTCATTGTTTTATTTAGTTATATCATATTATATCATGATTCTTAATGACTCCATTCTATTTAATAGGAATGCCAAAACATTTTAGATCATTCCCTCATTGTTAGATATTTAAGTTTCGAATTTTTCATTATCAACAACCTTGTATGGACATTCTTATTAGTAACTTTGTGTACATATCTGATTATTTACTTGGGAAAACAATCTTGTGTGGGATTACAAGTAGAAATGGTATGCATATTTTTCAACCCAATACCTGTATTAGCAAACTGCTTACCAGAAAGGCTATCCCAATCTATAATTCTTCCACTTACCATCTTCAAAACTGAATGCTACCATTTTTTCATGTAATGGGTGAAATGCTTCCAATATTGTTTTAATTAACAATTCTTTAATTACTGGTGTGATTGAACTGGCTTTTTAAATTTATTGATCACTATTTTTCTTCTGTGAATTGTGATCAGTGATTATTTTACAATGAGGTACTAGTATATTCTTATTAATTTGTAAAACTATATTCTATATTAAAGATATTATTCTTTATCATCTGTGACAAATATTTTGTTCAGTGTTATTGGCTTTTAATTTGGTTTAGATATCTTAAATTTCAAATCACCTAACCCTTTCTTTTATGATGTTTCCCACTAGTATTTTTTAAAAATCCTCATCCGAGGATATGTTTATTCATTTGAGAGAGAAACATTGATTGGTTGCCTCCTGTGTATGCCTTGACCAAGGGATCAAACCTGCAACCCAGGTATGCGCCCCGACCAGGAATTGAACCCGCAGGGCAGGGCTCTCCCACTATTTCTATAAATTTTTTGCCTTGGAATAATTTTAATTTACAGAAAAGTTACAAAAATAGGATAGATGGTTCTCATATACATTTCAGCCAGCTCTCCCTAATGTTAACATCTTACAGAACCATGGAAGATTTGTCAAAACTACAGACTTTATCTGGATTTCCCTAGTTTTTCCACTTGTCCTCTTTTTCTGTTCCAGGATCCAATTCATGGTAACATTTAGTCATTATGTCTCCCCAGTCTCCTCTGATCTGTAACAATTTCTCAGTCTTCCCTTATTTTTCAGGCCCTCAAGATTTTTGAAGAGCGCTTGTCAGGTACTTTGCAGAATATCCCTCAATTGGAGTTTGATATTTTCTCAAAATTAGACTGAGGTTATAGGTTTGGGGGAAGCATACCACTAAGGGAAAGTGTCCTTCTAATCACATCATATCAGAGGTTAGTTACACCCTATCAATATGACTTATCACTGGTGAAGTTAATCTTGATCACTTGGTTAAGATGGTATCTGCTAGGTTCCTCTACAAATAAAGCTATTTCTCCCTTTGCATACTTTATTCCTTGGAAGTGAGTCATAAAGTGCAGGTCACACTCAAGGGTAGAGAAATTAAGCTCCACTCTGCTATTATTTTTTATACTTAGAGCATCCTTATAATTAAGTAGTCCCTTATGTTAGCTATTTCAAAATAATTTATCCTGAGAAAAACTGAGAAGAGAAACATGCTCAGGTTCTTTCTAATGTATATAAGCACTGTGAACACTTAAAGCACCCCGAACGCTTTCATATCTCTGCTCCTATGTGTTGAGACATGTTCTTACTAAGAGTCAGTTGTGTCTGGTCACAGACCTGTTTATGCCTCTTATACATACTGTGTTAGTCACATAATTTAATGAAATATTATGGAATCCAAAGAAATACGTGTGGTTGCTATTCCTCTGAAAACTAAATATTTCAAACTAAATAAAAGCCAGTTGTAAAAAAAAAAAAAAAAGAAAGAAAAGAAAAAGCACTAGTGGAACGTGGGAGACAGAACTATAGAACAGTGGGAAGAAGGAGAAAAGTAAAAATCTCGACAAATTCTGATATCAGATTGCTTCAACAGTGTGTAACTTTTCATTTCACTTTAAAGAAACCCAAACTGGAAATTGTAGATGATGCATTTTGGATGGTTTAAGTGAAAACAATCTACACAACAGTGGAGTTATATTCAACAAAAAGATACTGGTTTCATAACAAAATACTAGTAAATTAATGTGCATTTGTAAGTTTTAAATTAAAATACTTAAGATACAAATGTATTACTTTTTAAATTATTTTCCCTTTTCTTTAATTCCCCAATCAACTATGAGTCTCATAAAAGGGCAATTACAATATAGAGGACATTTAATTTAGAACTCCAGAGGACAGAGCTAAGAACAAGAAAGGATGATTTTATTACCGTTTAATATAATGAAGGACATTCCCTTTCAAATTAGGAAGTGCTGTACCACTAGCATTATTCAAGCTGCTGAGCCTGTTAAAAATATTAAAAGTGATTCTTTTAACATATATTTTCTAAAAGTCTACTATGAATCAGGCATTCTGCTGACAAAAAAATATTCATACAAACAGTCTCTTCTCTCAAGGTGCTCATGTTCTAGTAGGAGACACAGACCTACAAACAAGCAATAAAATAATAATATAATAAATACTCGTAACAGAGTAGTGGTTCTAAATTCTTGTGGGGCAGAGGAGGAGGGGACAGCTCAGACTCCTCTGAAAATTTGATGAAAGCTTTTATAGCCCCTTCAATCAGACATTCCCACAGGCACATAAAATTGATGTATTGTTATACATAAACTCAGGGCAATGTATTCAAATTGTAAGGGGAGTAGAGTATACATGGACTTCAGAGAAGAGGTAACATCTGAGCTCTGACTTCTGAAGGATAAATAGGAGTTCTCTAGGGCAGTGGAAGGAATTAAGGGCATCACCGGATGGAGGAAACAATATGAAGATGGCACCGTATCTGTTTAACTTACCACTGCATTCATAGTATCTGTCTCAGTGCCTGATTCATAATGTAAGCTCTTAAATATTCGTTAAAGAAATGAACAAGTATATTTTGATAACTGTAATATGCAAGGCCCCTGGCTGGGTCTGTTGCATACTGAGATGAAAGGGTTAACAAATCTTTTCTTTTGCTTTTTGGGAATCTGACCTTTGGTTTAACCACCTAGCTCTGTTACCGTGGAAACCAAGTAGATGGTAGGCATCAATTATATTGCTAGGCAACATTGCTTATAGTAAAAACGATTCTTGATTGGTAAATTGCACTGGCTGGGAGGAAATACGAATGAGCTGTAAAAATCCGATGAGGATGCCATGCTTTGGACTTTCCTGAATGCAGTCCTTTGTGGGGAACTATGCCAAAGAATTGCTACAGAAACTAATGGCTGCTGAGAGCATGAGGCTTCTTCCCAGAGTAGTTCCTGCACCTGCCTTATGTGGATCTTGAGCTTTGTACCTGGAGCTATGTCACAAAGGGAGTCTAGAGTCCTCATACAGGTATATGCGCTGTCACTTGTTTAACTCCTCCAGAGGAGGAGTTCCTCCACGCTGAGAGGAACTCCTGATGTTGCCTTGCTGGCAAGAGATGTAGCCTCTGGTGCTGTTGTGAGTCTGCATGTTCTCTTAAACTTAAGAAGACCTCTGGTGGGCACCACATACATCTTTGTCACATAAAGCTCACCACAGCTTTAAGAGATAAGAATTTACGTTCTGCTGTTATGGAGGAAGAAAGGCAGGCTCAGAAATGTTAAATAATAGCACAAGTTCACAGAGCCAGAGGTGATGAATAAAGGCAGGATCTTAACTTAAGTCTTCATGGCTCCAAAACTAAACTCTTTCCCTAGGCATATATTCCCTCCCCTGGCAATGCAGAACATGAGTAAAGGAGACCAGGAAGGTGGGACAGTGGCACACTGTGTGGGTGTTACATGCCAACCTAAGGGGCAGGGGCTTGGTTCTACAGACAGGTGGGAGGCATTACAGAATTTCAAGCAGGGAAGTGATAGGTCAGATTTGAAATTTTACAAAGAAGAAGAAGGCAAACAAAAGTGCCTGTATATAGGGGGAATTAGACCTAAACAGGCCCCTAGATATTCTCCATCATTAAGATTCTCTGTCTCTTGACATGTTGCATTTCGTCCCAATAAACAGATCCTCAATAGAGTGCAAAAGACAGCAATGTCAAAATCTCATACATGATCACAGAAACGAAACTGTACCAAGATATACAGAGATCTGGAAAACTTGATGGACACCAGCACAAAATGTGATATTTCAAACTTTACTTGATCCCATATCACAGTGAATAAGTTATAATATATCCTATAACTATCTACATAAAGAGCTCAGGAGTAAGAAAGCAACAAATTCACATGTCACTGCAAAGATAAAAGTGTCTGTATAGCAGAACTTTTCTGGCATTTTGAAAAAAACATAAAATCTTTAAGAACAAACGGTGTATTTTAATTACAGCTCTACTGAAAGTATATATTGAAAATCGAAACTTAGATCTAATCCACTTCCCAGGAGAACTTTCAAAATAAAATAGTTACCATGTTTTTTTCTCACAGTAGATTTAAGGTAAAAACTTGCAGAAGTTCAGAAAAAGGGTGAAATAATCTGCTAAGTCTTCTCTCAGCTTATGATTTTAACATGAACAACAACACGTTTATAATAAATTAAAATTTGTTAGTTATTTTAATGCATCTTAAGCATTTTGGTAAAATAACTTAAAACACAATTTAAGTCAAAATTGATTGATGACATTTATTTAAAATTTAAACATGTAGACAAGAAAATGAAATGTCTTTTAACTTTAAAAACAACCATTAATCAGTGAAAATTACAATGTTAACAACATAGAACTTTTACAGATTGAATTATAACCAAGTGGAAATCAAGAATTTTAAGAATAACATCAAATATCTAAAGCTCAAAACATGGCTGCTGGAATTTAGATAAATTCATCTGGCATTATCCAACTGGCAGACTCCAAATCCTAAGAACCTAGCTTTGTGTTTTATTACCATTATGCATGTAATATGATTAGACCCATAAAAGTATAATCATTTTATTCCAAAAGTTTGCACATTACCAATACTCCAAGTTGTGCCTGTACTCTTTTTTTTTTCCACTTCTTTGTTCTCATTCATAGCAAAGTGACTGTATTCACAGGAATTGTTATTTTCAGACTACAATTATAGCTGGTCGGTCAAGTAGACCAATCAACTGGCTGGATATTCTGACATCTCAATGTTTCTGAAAAGTCCATGCTGTGTGTTTCCTTCTAGAATTTCAGTGCTCTCACGAGCAGCTGGGCTGACACCTAGCTCTGTTGGTGCAGGTGCAATACGGAGGGCCTGTCCAGAGACCTCAGGAGAACTTCCAAATGGATTGAAAATCAAAAGGCATGTGTTTGAAAGCCTGGCCAGCTGATGTAATTCAAGTCTGATATGAACTTATTCCTAGAAAACATCAATTCCAAATATAATGACTATTTAGCTGTTTTTGAGAATATTCACAAAGAAGTAAATTTTGTTATTATTATTGATTGATACTTAGGCCTGTTAGTCTCAGCAAGAGCACAATAAAAAATTGTACATGTTCAGACAATTTTTATAGAAAAACTCTGCTGAACTAGTAAAAATGCAAATTGAAAATTTTTATTGTAAAGAAACAAAGCAGTATTTGTTTTCAAATAACAAAAACTAATGGCTAAGAACATGTAATCCTAAATTAAGAAAAAAAGACTACTGTACTTAGCAGATTTTATGCACCCTGGTAATAATAAGTATTAAAAACCATTAATGAGTCTTAATAGATTAAGTAGTCCTGTGCTCCTTACTTCTATAATTTGTTTGACAAGAAAAAACAGAAAAGGAATAGCATTAGTCTCGCAGTATCCAAATTATATGAATCATAGCGCCCAGGTACAACTTTACGAGGTTCACTAATCACAGAACTTACAGCTAGCAGGACTCAGGTTTAGCTGATCCTACCTCCTAACTTCACAGATGAGGAAACTGAGGCCTAAGGAATTAAAGTGATTTGTTCCCTTGCCCTGGTTGGTGTGGCTCAGTGGATTCGGCACCAGCCTGCGGACAAGGTCACAGGTTTGATTCCTAGTCAGGGCACATGCCTGGGTTGCGGGCCAGGTCCGAGTTGGGGGCATGTGAGAGGCAATCGATTTATGTTTCTCTCCCCCCCCCTCCTTCCCTTCCTCTCTCTCTCAAAATAAATAAATAAACAAATAAATAAAGTCTTTAAAAATAAAGTGACTTTTCCCCAAATAATAAGGATAGCTGGTAAGTAGATCTTAAGTCTGCTCCAATGCTCCTACTAGAGGAGCTATCAGTGCAGATAAATCAACATATTTCAAAGTGCCTTCTTGGTAAAGATGTCTATAATTAGTTGATTTTTATTATAGCGCATACAAGCCTTTTTTTGAAATACCGAAATATGCTTTTATTTTCTACTTAACAAGAACAGAAGATGCCTTTCTCACTGCATAAAACAGATAACGGAGGGAGCAATGATAAGACCATTGGGCTTAATGTACACAATTAACATGAAATCCTTGTGCAGATATTGGAGGAATCAGTTTTTCCATAAACAAAATCATAGGATATACTACCTGAGAATTAAATGTAAGCTAAGTCTTAAATCGCCTACTAAGGGTTTCTCTGTGTTGTGCAAAAGGTATACACATGCCACACACACAGAATAGGAAAATGGCTTTCAGGTAACCTTGCTTAGTGAGGCAAAGGCTGTTTATCTTCTCAGAAAGAAAAGGGAGAAAGGTGGGCCATTTTCCTGGAACACCTAAAAAATACAGAGTCCCGAATAAAAAATATTTGAAACACAAAACAAGGTAATTTGCTAGTTTGCTAATAAGACCAATTATGGAAAAGGGAGTATGGAGGAGTTTATAGAACCAATTAAAATAGGCTTGTTGAGCATTTATATTCTATGTGTTACAGCCTTTAACTCTCTTCACAAGTTTGGAAAAGAGGCATTTTTTTATGTCTAGTTAAAGAAAAGTTGACTTCTGGGTATCTACCTGAAATATTTAAAAACATATATTCTTAAAGATATATATGTACCCTATGCCCTGGCTGGTTTAGCTCAGTGGATTGAGCGTCGGCCTGCGAGCTAAGTGTCGCTGGTTCGATCTTCCAGTCAGGGTACATCAGAGAAGGAAAACTCTGACTCCAAAAAACCTCCGCTGCCTTGCGGCATACCTCTTCAGGGGAAAGGCTAAGGGAGTAAACCCCGACAGAAAATCCGGAGCCGGAGTCCCTAAGGCGGTTTGACGTTGTAGTCAACACCGGCAACTCCTGCGCGCACCTGAACCCAAGCTGTATCGACTCCGTCTTTCCCTTGGACCCTTCAGCTGCAAAGAGAGGGGGGGTCTGCTGCATGGGCAACAGCAGACCCTCCATATTACCCTGCCCAGGCTCTGTAGCTTCATCGCAAGATGTCGATTCAACACGGGAGGAGACAGATACCATGTCACTCCCGAGTCGGACTGCACAGCCATTCTTGGCGGTGCAGATAGACTCTGAAGAAGCTACACCATCGTCTCTCGAGACGGACGGCTGCCGACGACGACGACGATATGTACCCTATGTTCATTACAGCATTATCCACAGTAGCCAAGACATGGAAACAACCTAAGTGTCCTTTGATAGATGATCTGATAAAGAAAATGTGGTAGATATATACAACGGAATACTACTCAGTCATAAGAAAGGATAAAGTACTACCATTTGTGACAACATGGGTGGATCTTGAGAATGTCATGTTAAGCAAAATAATTCAGATGGAAAAGGACAACAACCACATGATTTCACTCATATGTGGGTTATAAAACAGAAAGCAGCAATCAAACAAACAAACTCATAGATACAGATAACAGTATGAAGGTTACTAGAGGGAAAGGGGTGGGAGGGGGATGAAGAAGGTAAAGGGGGTCAGGTATATGGGGAAGCAAGGAGATTATAGACTATGGGTGGTGAGCATACGATGCAATATACAGATAATATATTACAGAATTGTATACTTGAAATATATAATGTTATTAACCAATGTCACCCTGATAAATTTAATTTAAAAAAGAAAGCAGCAACAGCTGAGGTGATGTGGACAGGTTCCCCAGCTACTAAGTGGTGAAGCTGGTGTTCAAACCCAGGTCCCACTCTCCCACTCTCACCTCTTTGCTACATGGCCTGCTAGTGGTCAGGATGAAGGAGAGTAACACTGTCCTTTTTCAGTGTTTGCCTCTAAGCCCTCCTGGGTTCTCAGTCTCGCAATTGTAATAAGGATTGACACAAAACAGAAGACACAGTTCCCAAACAGGAAAATGGGGACTACAGGTAAAGGTTTTTCATATCCATCATTCTTTCCTAGTGAAACACAAATGTCAGCCAATAATGAACGAACATATCCTTTACTGTAAGCAGTACCAGGAAATACTGTTACACTGAATTTCATTGTTCTTACTGTAACTACTAGGTCACCTCATTGTGGTACAGGCAAGCAAGTTTAAGAAACTTCACATGAGAATTAAACCAAAGCCTGAAGTAGACTGGAAAAGGAAATTTTCTTGGTTAAACTACAGTGTAAACTGGGATCCTCTGGACCTCTCAGGCTAAAGTGAGCCTGTCACAGAGTACGTACTCTGCAACAACTTCAGCCCTTTGGTAATCTGAGCAAGGACTTTTCCCTCTCCTTTATAGGCTGACTCACCTCATTTCTCACCCAAGATAATCATCCAGAGGATTCTCTGTTCACAACCTCCCACTTCCACTAAGGTAACTTTCTGCTATCTCATCTACCTGAGAGAGACACTGCCAGGAATCATAAAGCAAGCAAGAGAGGATGGCAGAAGGCCAAAATAAACACCCTAACATTTATTCAATTCAACCAGCAAGAATTTATTGAAAGCGTACTATTCACCTGGAATGGTGCTTGATGCTGGAAATGATGGTGATGATGATGGGAAGAATAATTATAGCAGCAGCCACTGTATACTGAATGCTTACCATGTGCTAGACTTGATTATAAACACTTAAACTCACTTGATCCTCCAAACAACTCTAGGGGGTAGCCCCTATTGCTATCTATATTATTTGTAATAAGGAAATGGAGACATGGAGTGATTAAGTAACTTGCCCAGGGTCACGTGTAGTGAATGGTGGATGCAAACCCAGACTGTCTGGCTTCTGAGTCTGTGCTACTAGGCACTATACTAACCTGCATTCTAAATATGAATACGGATAAGGGATACAGGGGTCAATGAGACTATCCCCACCCCTAGAGCCTACAGTTTTATCAGGAAGACAGGCAAATAAACCCAACCCAGTGTTCAGGGAAGGCACCCAGAACTAGGTGCCCTATGGGCTGAATTCAGGAGCTGGCCAGAGGGAGATGAGGGTACAGGCTGCATTCCAAGGCAGAGAGTATTCACTAAGCCAGCCAGGGTGGAGCACAGCATGGAGAGACTGGGGGACGCAGGCAGGCTGATCACTAGAGTAGAATGTGAGTAAATAAGGGTGTGTTGTTTTGGGAGGCGAGGAAGGAGCCTGGGAAAAAGGGGCTAAAACATGAGGGTGGAAAGGAGCTAGCATGGCATGCTAAGGTCTTACAAAATTGATCTGGAAAGATATGGAAAGGTTTGAACAGGACAGCCAGCTGCCTTTGGGAATAATCCCTCAGTGGTGCAGAAATGACGAGAAGAGAGTGAAACTAGGGGAAGGCTGAGCAGATAAGGAGCTGGCAGCCAATGCTATTAGGTGAGAAGACAGAAGCCTCCCCTGATGCAGTAGCACTGGGGTAGAAGAAAGTGGACTTGTAAGAAATGCAGGGAAGGAAGCAGCAAAAATACTTAAGGACTGACTATATATGGGGGCCAGGGAGCCCCCAGGAGACACCACCAGTACTCTGCCTTGGGGTGCAGGCAGAGCTTTGGCTTGCCCGCAGACAAGGAGCCCTGAAGGAGGAGCAGGTTTCAGATATGGAGAAGGATCCATTCACATGTAAGTCTCAGAGAAAATGTACCTATCAAAGAACTCTAAATTATTTTTTTATAAATCCTGTTAACGCAAATAAGGTTTTCAACCGTCTTTCCAGCTTTATGAGAGCTCAGAAGCTGAAAATTCAGGAGGAAGGGTTTGTGCCCAAGAAACAAGGAGGCTGACAGGAGGAAGGGAGCAGATGGGAAAATAATTAAAAGAGCCAACTTGGGAATGCAAAGGGCACAGCAAAGGGCCCTTTCCATCTTGGTGGGGTAATCACAGCACACCACAAGAATAGGTTATAAGGTTAACCTAATCATCAAGAAAAGGTTAATTTGTGTTCTCTATATGTTCTGCTTTAATAAGCCCAGAAATAGGAAATGGATTTTAGAAAGGTACTGATAGAAATAGTTCAAATAAAAGATTGTGCTGCAAAAGCTTCTGTTATGTAGACAATTCACTTGTGGAGAACCTCATTCACCAGCACGACAGATAAAACATGCAGTAGGTCCCATGTCTTTTTTCAAGAGGGACGCTTCAGTAATCAACAGACGCATCCACCAAGATGACCCTCCCTCCCTCCGAGCCAGCACCCTACTGTTCCCCTTTGTCACCCTGAGCAGACCTAACTGCTCTGTGATGGCTGGAGTGTTTTTTCTTTTTTCTTTTCTTAAAGGTTTTTATTTATTTTTAGAGAGAGGGGAAAGGATGGAGATAGAGAGGGAGAGAAACATCAATGTGTGGTTGCCTCTCAGACACCCCCAGCTGGAGACCTGGCCCACAACCCAGGCATGTTCCCTGACTGAGAGTCCAACTGGTGACCTTTTGGTCTGCAGGCCAGCACTCAATCCACTGAACCACACCAGCCAGGGCACTGGAGAGTTTTATGGTTGATGTCCAATGTGACATTAAGCCGGTTCTCATTTTAAGGCCCTACACTGTTCCCCTGGGAATTACTTTAAAAATTATGATAGGAAAGAGAAAACCACTACCAGGCACAGAATTAACCAGTGCTAAATACATTCCTTACCTGTCCCTTATTATGGCTTCACCGCAGGATTGGCAGTAAAATGTGCAACAGTCTTGGGTGCGTGAGCTTTGGTTAAACATTGAAATCAGTTCTAAAGGAAATCAATGAACAGATACTTAGAGGTTTGGGAAAAATATGTTAACATATTCATAGGAGTTTAATAGCCACAATAAATTACCATCAATAACTACTGTTCATGAGCTACACATTTAATTAGTATCTGATGACTCAACCAGAAGTAAATATTGTGAAGTGTTTTCAAAACAACAGATTTTGCTAAGTGTTTCAGAGCTAGGAGTTGCCCTAGATTATTCATGTAACATACTGTTGAGTTTTTTCTCTCATTCCATAAATACCAACATTAAAGATGAGGGAGAAGGAGCAATTTCTTTCACATCAAGCTAACTACACAGAGCTTCACCTTGCTCAGCTTTCTTCTGCTATGTCTGAGGCACAGTTTTCATCAGTGTGACTGCTGGTAAATACAGCTCTTAAATTTAAGTTTAATTTGATTTAAACAAGATTTATGTCCACTCTAGCAGATTACTAGTATGTACAAACAAAATGAATCTCGAAACTGGTCTTTATTGGACAGGTTCCTGAGAATGGAATGGCTCCTAAGAAGAATTCAATCTTCTAGTAGCAAAACTCAATTTCTGAGTAAAGCTGTGGAAAAATATACATTTCCCACATTGTGTGAAGAGCAGCATAAGGCAGTATGTTCTCTTAGTTTCCTTTATTTTACTTAAGAAAAATATTTTTTTATTCCCCGCCTCATGAAAAACACACACAGAAATATATGTCTATCAAAAATAAATCTAAAGAAATAAGGTCATGTCCATTAGAATCAAGCAATTTAGATTTGGTTTATGTTACTCATCATGGTAATGTATTGTAACATTAAGTAGACCTGGGTAAGACATCCAAAATATTCTTTTCAGAACCCATCAACAAATTTTCAGGGAAATACTTCCCTCTGCTGGTCACCCAGCATGATACTCTGGCTCAGGTTCAAGTCAGAATTTTCTGATATAGGGGCGTCCTAATGCTTGTGCTGTATCAGGTTTTACGTTGGGTCATGATCAGACCCAGGGTACATTCAAAACAGTGTAACAGTATGTTTACTATAATCCTTAGAAGAAAGTTCTTATAGTTTTAAAGTCAACTTTTAAAAACCCCCGAATCACAAGTGAATGCCAAAGATTTCAAAACTCACTTCCCACAATACATTCTGATTCAAGTTTAAACAGTATTATCTATCTGATATTTATTCATTCAGCACCTATTATGTGGAAAGCACTAAACCAATTAAGTACTGAGGACTCTATTTTACATACCTCTTTCACAGAATACAGAATAGTTCTTTGAAAGCTTTTCTTTTCAGATATTTGAGTAAAATAAGGTTTAAAAATGTAAAGAAACAGGAGACTAATGAATGCAAACAATATGCAAACCAACACACAGCAGTCAATTTATTTTGTCCTCCAGTCAAAACTAAACAATAATGTTGGCTGATCTAAAAATTTTTTAAATAATTCAAGTTTTGCCATTTGTATACTAACTGTTACAGAATATGAGTAGGCAATAAACCAATTCTGTATCTAAAAGTCTCCATAGCTCCTCAGCATGAAACCTAAAATCATGGTCCCAGAAACCTAGCAGATATGAAAACAGCCCACTGTTTTCACGACTTCCTTTTCCCAAGTTTCAGAAAGACAAAAAATTCCAGCTGTGGTTACTATTATTGTTCATCACTGCTCAAGAGAAGGTGCTGACTTCACAAGGGCCAAACTCCCATGGCTTCTTCCCTGAAATACCACTTCCTCTGCCTACTCTTAGGTATACTCAGGGAGTCTGTTAGTGTTTCCCGTCTTGGTGACCTGTTCTTTCCCTGAATACTACATCAGTCATTCTTGGTGTTCATCTTATGCCAAACACTATTTAAGCTCCATGACATTTCTTTTCCCTACCTCTTACCCCGAAAATCAACTCTACCCAACTCAACTAGTTATTCATCACTCCAGGACTTGAGCAAAATTACACTCCAGCAAAAAAGGGAGCAAAACTCTCTCTATCTTCTCTTTCCTTTGAAAAACCAGTAAAGAGACTCAGGGGAACTGTAATATGCTCCCATCTCTGACATGACCCTTCAAGACAATCTGGCTGACCCCATCTCTAGGTTCTATGCAGCTCAAATGAAAGGTTTAGTAAAAACAAGGCAGCAGTGAAGTCTAAGGGTACAACTGGAAAAATTAATACCCTTCTCAGATAATGAGCTTAATATCACTCTGTTACAGCCCCTGTTTTCCATTTTTACATTATTTCAATCCTCCAAAGTAAACTACTTACATGGTAAGAGATACAATTAACTAATAATTTTATTCAATAAATTACCCTGAGAAACACTTCTACTATCTTACTGAATCACTGGCCAGTAATAAAATATTGGAAATATGATAGGCATAGCAACAATTAAAATCAAATTATGCATCAAACTCAATTTCAGAATCTTTATTTGTACTGTTCTATTTGAAAATGTCTCTATATGGATAGGATCATTTCTGTCATTCTGATCAAATATTGCCTCCTTGCCCTGGCCAGTGTGGCTCAGTTGGTTGGAGCATTAACCTATAACCCAAAGATTACAGGTTAGATTCCTGGTCAGAGGACATAGCTAGGTTGCAGGTTTAGTCCCTGGTCTGGATGCACATGATCCCTGGCCCAGGTGTGTATAGAAGGCAACCAATCAATGTTCTTCTCTCACAGAGATGCTACTCTCTCTCTCTTCCTCCCTCTCCAAGAGCAATGAAAAAATGTCTTCGCGTGAGGATTTTTTAAAAAAACATTTTTAAAAAATCACCTCCTCTGAGTGGACTTCCCTGAACACTCCACCCAGCCCCAAATATTACTTATCCCATTATTTTGCTTTACTTAGCCCATAGTGCTTTTCTCTGCATTCAAGTCATTAATTTGGTCATTATCTATTCCTACCCATTAGAATGTAAGCTCCTTGAGGGCAGACTTGTTCACTTCTATAGCCCCAGAACCTAAATCATACCTAGCACATAGTATAAGACAGGGTTTATTGAATTAAATAATTTCTACGAAATGCTGTAAAATAAACTAGGTCTTGAAGAAACCATCTGATTTACTCTTCATATTGGCTCTGTGAGCCATGTAATTTTACAATTAAAGAGATAAAGCAGGGGTATATGGGAAATCTTTGCACCTTCTGCTCAGTTTTGCTATGAACCTAAAAACTGCTCTAAAAAATAGTCTATTAGGGACAAAAAAAAAAAAAAAAAATCCCCCCCAAACGAAAAACACTAAAAAACAAACAAACAAACAAACAAAAAACACCCAAAGAAATAAAGCCCCAGAAAGGTTAAGTGCACATAGCTGATATAAGTGGCAGAGCTGGCCAAGAACCTAGATCCTTTCACCCCCACCCCCACCCCCAGCTCTTTCCATGCCACTGATGAGCAGTTATTTTCACCTGGGAAAAGTTCAGCTTTTTAAAGGAAAGATCACTTTTGATTTATAATGGAAAAGTTAATGCAGAAATAGGAGTGCTGGCCTTACGTACTTGTGCTGAGGTCTGCCCGCACCTGCAGCCGCAGGTGCAGTCCGTCTCCAGCCACGTACTGCAGCCCACGGCTCGAGGAAGGTACAAGCCTGACCTCTGCTGGAAGCTGGATCTCTGTGCAGCCTTCAGGGGTTTTCATCTGAAGGGAGGATGGTGTTATAGAGATATCCAAGGGCATGCTTCCTTCTTTTGGCTCTCTGGTAATAACAAATAAAACACACACACAAAAATTATTTCTCATTGCTGAACACAACATGAAAAAAGAAATAAAAATGGGCAGGGATCTCTCTGTGCCTCTTCATTAAGGACCCTAAAGTCAACTATCCCAGAAAAATAATAGTGAACCAACTGTAAAAAAAGAAAAAAAATTGTCTATACTAGATTTAGATCAAGTCATAGAGTACTTTCCACTATGTAACATGAAAGTTCTGGGATATATATTTTATTCTTGCTTCTTTTTTACGATAATGATACACTTTAAAATGTGCACTTTTTTTTTTCATTGATAATGATCCTGAGTCCCAACTGTCTCTTCTAGTCTAAGGCTTCCTCCACCTACTCCAGCCCAGACCTTCCTGCAGTTGCTGCCAGGCCATTCTGTTTGCACTGCCTGCTATTGCATTTCCTCATGTCCCCTATCCCCTTACACAGGTCACCCAACTTCAACTTCTTCAGACCAGCGCAATGTAACACAGACCTGTCAAATGTCTGCATTTGTTCTTTGAAATATTTTTGGAAACAATTTAACAGGACAGCACAAGACAGTGGCTTATGCACCTTTTCATCCCTTGACCCTAGTACGGTTTGTATATTCATTCACTCACTCACTCATTGATTCAAACCATCCTTTGTGAGTTTTATAATGTGTCAGGTACTGGGACTATAAGAATTAACAATGTATTTTCTCTGCCTCCCCTTCAGGTAAGTAAACAGGAATGATCAAGGGGTCAATGAAAACTACATTGTACATATTCCTGACAAATATAGGGTACTATGGAAACACATGGAGGGGGTGTAGTGACTACTGTAGATCAAGCACTAACTAAATGTTATTTGAATAATGAATGGAAGAGTGAGTGAAATAATCTTGCTTCTGAGACCAGCATTACAATGTTTTACTTCCAGTAAATTCAAGTATTGTTATTCGATATACTATACAGGATTTTGATAAGGAATCCAAGATAATGTGAAATAAAAGATACAGGAGAAAAAAACATTGTCAATAAGATGAATAAAAACACTAAGAAAATCTAGTGAGTATGAATACAAGGCAATAAATAGTAAAATACAGTCCCTGTCCACCAGGAGTCAAAAGTACAGAGGGGGATAAACACATATAGAAATGATCCTTATCTGAAGCTGAAATATGCTTCGCTCTGTAACAGAGGCGCATAGCCCCCCGACTCCCTCTTAAAAGCAGACAGCAAGTACAGGCCATCCACTTCATGTCACCTAATTTCAGAGTGTGGGGCATCTATGTGAGTGTCATCTAAGTACAGAGGTTATACCAGGCGTTAAGGTCTGAATCTTGGTTAGGCCTCTTAATTTGCCTTAGAAAATCTTAAGATAACCTTCTGGCTAGTTCCTTTCGAATGTATCTGGATCCGCAATTAATAGGCAATACAGAATATCAAAAACCCAAATCTTTTCCTGAGTTAAAAGTCTAAATTTTTAAAAAATTTTAATTGAATTTATAGGGGTAACATTGGTAAATAAAATCATACAGGTTTCAGGAATACAATTCTACAACACATCATCTGCATATTGTGTGTTCACTACCCCAAGCCATGTCTCCTTCCATCACCGTTTTTCCCTCCTTTTCCTTCTCCTGCCTCCTCCCAGCCCTATTTCTGGCAATCAAAAGTCTAGTTTTAAGAAATGATGTTTAAGAAATAATAATCCTCTAAAGCGGAGGTCAGAAAACTTTTTATATAAAAGCCAGATTATAAATATTTCAGGTCTTTCAGGCCATATATAATCTCTGTTGCATATTCTACTTTGTGTTTTTCTTTTTAAACAACTTTTGAAAAATGTGAAACCCATTCTTTGCTCACAGGCTGTACCAAAACAGGCCACAGGTTAGATCTGGCCCATGGGTCAGAGTTTGCTGACCACTGCTCTAAAGATACAGTTTTCCACTTTGCTACTTCAGTGATTTTCAAATTGGATTTTCAAATTTCCAGTTGGCACTTAGAAGTGCCCCAAGGGACAGTACTAGGTTCCTAAGTCCCCATTCCCACCACATCTCTGGCTTACCGCTCTTCCCTTTACCTTTCCTGAAAAATTAAGCCAACTATGTAGGGTCAAGCAAGGCAGGCCTCTATGCAAGGGTGGGAGGACACAGTGCCCTGGGGTATATTTGAGAAACCCAGCTGGGTGAGGAGGGCATCCACCATATAGCCTATGAGGTAAGGAAGCCACCCACAAGGTATGTCAGATCCCAAAAGCAGTGAGGAGGAAATCTGAGGAATGGGAGCTAAGCAGGGGGTTTCAGAGACTAGCTCAGGCTGCGATAACAAAATACCATAGACTGGGTGGCTTAAACAACAGACATTTATTTCTCATAGTTCTGGAGGTTGGGGAGTCCAATACCAGGTTGCCAGCAAATTTGGTCCTTTTTGAGGGCCCTCTTCCTGGCTTGCAAGTGGCCACCTTCTCACTGTATTTTTAGATGGCAGAGAGAGGACGCTTTGGTGTCTCTTCTTATAAAGGCCCAATTCCTATCATGGTGGCTCCACCCTCATGACCTCAACTAAAATAAGTATCTAACAAAGGCCCCATCTCTTAATACCATCACATTGGGGGTTAGGGTTTCAGCATACAGCTTTTGAGGGTGCACCAACATTTAGCCCAATCAGTTCAAGCAGGTGAGGACAGTGTCAACACTGAGTGGAGATAAGGAAATGAAAAAGGATGACAGTGGAACATTAGTTACCTAGAGGAAAACTGACTATGTGTATCATGAGGACAATGAAAGCCAGGATTGTCACTATGGGAGAACAGAGTTACAAAGAGGAAAAGGTAGAAAACCAGAATGGATCCTATGCTGGTAGGCTAGAATTGAAAATATCAGTGTAAAATCATGGTTTTCAATGTATATAAACAAACACAGTAATACATATAGATGTTTATGTATGTGTGTGTCTGTATGATATAGAAATATACACATACATTCATACATGAACAACACATACATATTATATACACACATACTCTAGTTCTGTTCACTAGCAGGCTTGGGAGAAGTGACATCCCAATAGTAATGAGCACACTTTGTGCCCAGATCTTGATTTGTAAAGATCATTTTCCACTTAAAAACAAATGAACAAAAAATCATACAGGGTTCCTTGGAAAAATAACTACATGCAGGCTGGAATAGGAAAAACATAAAATGAGCCTGGAATGTCTTGCTGTGCAACAAAAAGGAAATCAGTAAGTGATTGGGACATGTCAAAAAGACACAGAAATCATGTTAAAGGTATCACCACTGGCCAAATCTGGTGTACTTTGATTTAAAAAGTAACTCATTGGAAATAAAAGAATTAAAAAAAACAACAACAACAACAGAACAGGACTATGGGTCCGTACTGATGTAAAACAATGAATAAATAAAACGAAAGTCTGATGAGGAACAGGGTATTTACAAAATATCTAAAGACCTCAAAGTCAATGTGAACTTGAATTGAACAAAATCTCGTGCATTTTGATAGGATGTAATGAGAATAGCACCATTTCTGTGATATTCCTGCCAAAGATGTATAACCTGAACCTCATTTTAATGAAACACGAGACAAACCCAAATGAACAGATATTCTACAAAATAATTGGGCTATAATATTCAAAAGTGTCAAGATCATGAAAGTCAAGGAAAACTGAAGAACTCTTCCAGATTTTAAAAGACTAAGGAAACATGGCAATGAAATGCAATGCATGATTCTGAACTGGATTCTTCTGCTATTATAGATACTATGTAGAAAACTGGCAAAACTTGAACAAGGTTTGAGTATAAGGTGATAGTAACAAATTTCCCAGTTTTGAAGGTTGCATAGTGGTTATGTAGGAAAATGGCCTTATGTGTAGCAAATCCATAGTAACATATTCAGGTGTGACAGCAACTTACTCTCAAGTTTGCTAATGATCCAAATAAAAGTTTTTGAAATTCTAATTGTTGGCACCTTTTATAACTTGAGGCTTTCTTCAATATTCACGTGTTTTCTTTCCGGTGTCTTATCTCGCTTGAAACTATCCAATAATTTCATATTTCACTCTGAGTACCAGCTAACATCCTTTCAGTGGTGTGTAAGAGGCAGTTGTTAAAGTTGTAGGCATTTTGCAAACCAGTTGGCCTCATTTTGAGAGCTTTGACACCATGCACAGTGATTTACACCATAGGAATCAGTAAGTATTGCATATCAAGAAGGTTTTTGTTCCATTGCTTTGTTTTCCTGGGGAGCAAGCTGTTCCAACATTTACCAGCACACCATTCACTGTCTGACCCTTTACTGTGTGCTCCGCCAGCCCACTCACATCTCTAGGAACTAAGCACTCCTTCATAATCAGAGGACAACAGTCTTATACCAGATATCCTGTAGTTCCATACAGTACTTCTTTCAGTTTATTATTCAAATATTGCTTTTGCATTTCGAATAATGATTTGTAACTTTTCTCCCTATCCCTTTTTCTATTTTATTTTTTCCAGGTGCTTATCTGTATTCAATACAATGTGTAGTTTGTTTACTTTCTGTATTTTCTGCCCACCTCTCACCCACTGCCACCATTAAGACTATAAGCTCAATGAGAGTAAGTATTTTTGTCTTTCCTGTTGTTACTGTTCACAGCTGTATACCCAGGACTTAGAATCTGAGTTTTTGGCACTAGAATAGGAATTCAGTAAATATGTGTGATAGATAGAATAAACGAATGGCTAAGGTTTATTTCTGGAATGCTAAGATGGCTTAACATAAATAGATTTTACTAATGCAATTCACAGATATAAAGATTAAAGGAAAAAATATGACCATCACAATACATGCAGAAATCATTATAGAAAATATAATATATACTGACGATTAAAACCCTTAAACTAGAAAAGAAAGAAACTATGCAATCTATCAAACAGATTAGCTATAAGTCAATTTCATCATACCTAAAGATGAAAGGTTACAAGCATTTCTTTTAAGATTGGGAACAGAAATAAAAATTCAACCATGTAATTTATATTAACAGTAAATTACAATATATAAATTAAAAAATTCTAATTAAAATGCAGAAATTGTCAGGATTTAAAAAAAAAAAAACTTTTACCCAGTATATGCTATAAAAATTTTATACATAAAGGCACAGATTGAGAATTGAAAGGGTAGAAGACATACCATGTAAATAGTATAGTCAAACTGATTTCTGAAAAGACACTGAGTTATATCAATGGGAGAAATGACAGTCTTTTTAACTAATGGCAATGAAACAATTGAATATCCTTAAAGGAAAAAAGAAAAAGAACTTGACCCCTGCCTCACTCCAAACATAAATATAAATTTGACATATTCACAGACATAAATGTAAAAACTAAAAGTATGTTAACTCCTAAAAAATAAACATAGGAAAAAATTTTTACAACTTTGAGGTAGGCAAAGATTTCTTAAGACATGAAAAACACTAAGCATTAAAGAAAAACGCAATAAACTGGACTTCATTATAATTAAAATTTTCTGTACATCAAAAACACTATTAAGAAAATATAAAAAGGTAAGTTACAGATTGAGAGAAAACATTCACATACTCACAAGGCATAAATGAAAAAGGTCTTTTTTCCAGATGATATAAAGAACTCTTTAAATTCAACAATAAGACAAACCTGATTTTTTAATGCCAAAAAATTATAAGATACCTTACAAATGAACATATATAAATAACCAACAAGCAAATGAAAAGGTACTCAATCAGGGAATCCAAATTAAAATGACAATCAGACATCACTTTATGCCATTAGAATGACTACAGTCAAAAAGTCTGACAACACTAAATGCAGATGAGAAGGTGAAGCAATTGGAACTCTCATTTTTTTCTGGTGAGAGTGTAAAATGGTACAACCACTTTGGAGAAATCTTTGGTGGTCTCTCATAATCCAGGAGAATCCTGAAGGGCCCCTTTGATGAGAGGAAGTAGGGAGGTTTTTTTGTTTTAAGATTTAGATTCCTAATAACCCTACAGGGTAAAGTGAAACTGGAGATATTTATTTGAACTCATGACTTGAGAAATAGAAGAGAAATAAATATTCCCATTTTACAATAGAAAAAAATGGATTAAATTATTCTACCTTTGTGAAGAAACTAGGATTTGAATTCAGTTCTCATGCAAAATCCAAAACTGCCACACATGTGCCTGGCCAATTTAAGGAAAAGAGAGAAAGCTAAGCATCAATCTTCCTCAGAGTGGCGCTGTGTAATAATATTTTAAGCATTTTAACACTTAATTTACTCTATTTGAAACAGTGGTCACAAGGGAGGGGATCACATACTACAAAACATAAAAGAGAACACTTTGCCTAACAGTTTCTTGTTTATGTAGTGAATAAAAACGTTTTCAGACTGCTCATTTTAACTCGGAAAACGAATCAAAGAATGAACTCCGCTAAGTCTGCAAACTTTGCTAGTCACTTACTGTACTAAACACACGTTTTTAACGACTGTGTCAGTTTCTCTGCATAGAAGTTTGGGGAGGGAAAAAAGAAACCACCGACATTTTTTACAAAACAGGAAGCTCTAACTTTGGAACCGATCCTGTATCCTATAACAAGGATCCCGAAAAGAGGTAGAAAAGGCGCTCCCTCCTCCCCTCGCACCGTTTCGTTAGAAACACCGGGCACTGCCATCGGTATTTTACATCAGTGATCCTCAAACTTTAAGGTGCATCTGAGTCCTGGGAAAAGTGTTAAAATGTATTTAAGTTCTAATTCTGCAAGTCTGTGGTGGGGCTGAGGCTTTAAAAAGCTCCCAGGTGATGATGAGGCTGTCGAGGGTGTACTATAGGAGAGGCGACACTCCACTCGTAGTAATCAAGAGATCTCTAAGCAACTGGAAATAAGAAATTTAAAAAACAAAAACAAAAGAACACCCTTCCTAGGGAGGCGGAGACTTTCCGGTGGCAGAAAAGCGAGATAGGCACTGCGCCTAAGAGCCCACCCTCCCACCCCTGGCCTTACTTACCCCAGGATCAGCAGCGCGCTCTGCAGCCGTCTTCGTACCTCCAGGAACACTCGCGTCTCTGTCACCATCGCCATGGCGGGCGCCCAGCCGGAGATTCTAGCCAACTCGAGCCACTAGGACCGGGAGCGTCAATACACGTGCAGCCCGAGCAGCAGCTGCACCAGTTGCTGTGTCGGCGGCGGCGGCCCAAGGAACTCCCGGGCTGGATTGCTCGGCTAGAACAGCCAGCCAGCCCACAGCGCCGCCTGCCGGACGGAGAGCGCGCCGCCACGAGGACTCGATCTGACCGGCGTGAACATTTTTCAAATCAGGTTTTGAGTCTGAGCGCTATGAAGGTGGGCAGAGAGAGCTCAACTGTCTTCCCACTCTGCTTCTTATGGGCATGACCTGATGCGTTAGTCTCCTGTAAATGATCTTAAAAATCAAACTCAGTGTACATTCCTTTGTCTAGTGTAGATAGGGGTGAGGTTGGAACAGAGGGAGATGATGGGCAAAGGTAATACAGGCAGGCACTGTCGCCCTGGAGGCCCGAGAGGAGAATCTGCCTCCCCCCAATCCACTTTATCTTCTTTTTGTGGTTTGTTTTGGTTTGTTTTGTTTTTATGTACTATGATATAATTTTTATGAGCTATGGTCAGTCAGTCCTTTGGTAGCTCTCCTCTGTCTGAGGCCACAGATGTCCAGGATTGACTTGACATTGCTTCTGAAGTTAGACACAATCACTCTAAGATGAAAAGTTGCAAAAATGTAAGTTTTCTGTACCCTATGCAGTAAAACCAGTAACACGAATCATATAACATTTGAAAAAAGGAAAATGAGAATGATTCCATGTGTATTCACTATTCGCTTTTGCAGGAGTAAAAACTGACTCAGAGAAATCTTAATCTCATTACTATCAGAAGATAATTTTGGAAAGTTTGATACAAACTTTATACTTTATAATGGAATGTATTAAAATATAAGGCCACACTAGCATTAGAATTCTTTAAAAACCGAAGGCTGTTAGTTTTTAAAAACAAGAACAGTGAATGTTTGTGTACAGAAAACCCTATGTTTATTGATGGTCTACTTTATCATTTCAAGGTCATAATTACCACACACCAAACATTCCTCTGAAGATTTTCTGAATAAATAATAAAACCGCTTCCCTAGAGACACTAGTTTAAGACAATTTTTCTAAAATTAGTATTTGGAATTTTAAAAATTTATCATGTTGCTTCACAAATTTCTTTATCCACCACCATGATTCAACAACGCAGTTAAAAGAATTAAATTTACTGCTATTCCATCTCAAAGAATGCTGATGAAGGGTGATGATTTCAACTCCTATCTTCCACCTTCAATTCTCTAGTAAATGCTTAAATACTGACATAATTGGTGTTTGTTTTTAAAGATTAGTATATTTTATATAGTCACATATTCGTAAAAAAATTCATTTTTTGACGCCATGGTTTAGGCAAAACAGTGCAGTCCTCCTTGAAGTAAGTACATGATTTAGAGAGTTCTAGACTCAAACAGTCTAAAGCTGATAACTATTTGTCTCCTAACCTCACAAGTCGGGTAACCTCTCTGAGCCTCGATATCTTCATAAGGAATACAAAGGAATTATTTAATGTATACTTACATAATTATTTAAATAATATTTAAAAGCTGTTTTCAGTTCCTAGCATTGCTTCAAACTCTACCAAGATAGGGCTGGCGCTGGCGAGTTGAAAACACCTGCTACTACAAACAAACCCCTTTCCAGGCCCACTTCCGCCGTTGGTGGCCCTAGGCTGCTTTCCCTGACTAGCCACTTGAGGGTGCTGTGGCGACCATTAGCGCTGGAGACTAGGAAAGGATCGGGGGCGGAGTTCGAGGTCGCCGACGTCAATGCTGGCGTGGGCGTGGGCGCAGGCGCGGTGCACGCTGGGACCTGTCACTAGGCTCTCCGGCTTTCGTCCTCCTTGTGGCTGCCGCGATTGCCAGGATAGCGGCGCTGGCGGGGAGCGACCGAGCCGACAGCAGGTAACAGTGTCCCCGCCCCCGAAGCGGTCGCGAGGCGGGCGGCTGGCCCAGAGCGGCTTCCTCGGCCTGGTTAGTTCTGGAGCCGCAGGCACATACCGCGGGTCAGGTTGCTGTGGCGTTGGGGGTGTTGCCGCCCTGGCCCCTCCTGGTGCCGCGAAGCCGGGTGGCCATCCTCCGGTTTCCGGGAGCTGCACGGGGACCCGCGGGCTGGAGCCGGGCGGAGGCTGGAGGGCGGCCTCAGGCAAGGTGGCCGCAGGCGTGGCCGGGGCGTCCGCTGGGTGATCCCCAGCCACCAGCGCTGGGGCCGAGAAGTGCGCAATGTTGGAGTGGAGGTCGCACCTGTGTGATAAAGGCGTGCGAGGTTACCTCTTTGTTGGCAGAATCAAGGCATCGTGCAGTATCATTAATTTGCTGAATTCTTTTAATATTGTGACACGAATGCCAGCCATAGTTAAAGGTCCTTGTGGGGATTGGAAAGGAGTCCTGAAGTTTATTAGAGGAAGTCAGATTAGTCATAAGGAAGTTGTTAACAATTACCAGCTTTGATTCTCAAGGCTTTTGAAGTTGCAACCTAACAGTAGTTACTTGTTCCGTCTCCTCCATTCTTCTCCATACCCTGATGGGGAGGGTAGTGGCAGACAACTCCACATTTTTAAAGCTAAGTAAATTCTGTTTTGATTAGTCTTACATTATTTTAGAGTTCTATGGAGTTTTGAGAAATATAAAGATTGGAAAAATATGATTTGGAGACTGTAGTTCAAGCAGTCAAAACATTTTTTACTACCAACAAAAAATAAATAAATAAATAAAAAGTTAGGAAACTGCCTGATACATAAGCCCTGAACTACAGAAAAACAAAAATGTCAAAAAGTTTCGATGATGTTGGGCTATCTTCTATGCAGACACAAGATCTTAATTTTACTATGAACATGTCAGCATTAGGTGCTAAGTAACTCACTACCTGATAAACAACACAGTGATTAGTTGCGCTGACTGAAGTTTTAACGAGTAAATTAACACGAGTTGTAATACAAATTATTTATTTTTAGTGATCATTTTCAGCTGCCACTCTGAACTACATCATTTTCCAGAATTGCTAAGTAGCACATCTCCAGGTGGACCTGATCATTTGGAACTGAAGTTGTGAAGGAAGAATTAAAAACACTTCTTAGTTAGTACACAAATCAGAAAAATAACACCATAACAAAATGTTAAAGGTAAATTAGATGTTTGACTATATGAGATAAAAGGAGCCCTGTACTAGTGGAGAAAGGGCTCTAGCCTAGGAATGAGAGATTTCATTTAAGTCCTTCATTCTGTTAACCTGATATGATCTCTCTAGGCCTCAGTTTTGTCATCTGTTTAAAGTAATTTCATAAGATCTGAGTTTTCCAAATTGATGTTTCCCCCTAAACACTATTGTGAATTCGGTAATAGGCTTACTGCCCCCCCAAACAGTGTTCTATGGCAAATAATTTGAGAACACATTGGGTTTGATCAGTTTAACTTTCGATTTGCTTTTAACTGCAGGACTTCTCAAAACTTTTACTGCTATGCTTATATATGAAAATTCTCAGGGGAATGTTATTAAATTATTTTCTAAACTTAGGGTAGAGAGCCTGTTTTCTCATTGCCAACTTGTTAACATCTCCTAGAATTATACTTACAGCAGGTCCTTGAATAACATTGTTTCCTTCAATTTCATTTCTTTGTATCATTGCTGTAGGAACCTGTTTATGTCAATCAGCCAATGGTAAAATTGGTTTTGTTATATGTCATTTCACTTCAGTTCGAAAAACTGATTTACTGTACATAGAATACCAGTGTAAAAATTGTAGTACTTGAGCTGAGTCCCCTTTCAACTCTAAAATTCCCCACATGGCTTTCAAGTTAAGCTTTCCGGAGCATGAAAATCTAGTAGCAACTCACTGGTGTAACAAAGCCTTATATTTTCCTCACTAAAATATTAAGGATGCACATAGGTTTCTGTGGACCTAATGCTTTGATTTATGGCAGAACAGTATCTTTTTTTTTTTTTTTTTTTTTGGTCTCTTTATGCTTTTCTTTAATCATAATTCATGTTTTGTATTTGATTTTAATGTCAGGTTATTAAGAATGGCATTATAAAGTTCCAACAAGTAAAGACTTGTTAATAATGGCACTATTTTTACTATGAATGATTTCTCTGTCTAGTCATGAATTCTTAAACTATGGAATGTGATAAAAGCTACTTGAAACGTACTTAATAATAAGTAAATTTTAAGAGATCAGATCATTGAAAAGAAGGGTTAAAAGACACATTTAAGACACTTTCTCAATTTCTTACTATTGGGATTGACGTGTTGGATACAATCTTAAATAATTTTGCTAAATTCTATCAAACATCACTAACACACAATCCCTGTGGCTATGTCTTTGTATTCTTTGTTACTTTGTTAGGGATGAGTGCTATTAATGTACTCCTTTGTTTAAGGGGTGGGGGGGTGGGGGTAATATATATTTAATTTTAATAAATGAGCCTTAATTCAAATAAATTCTCTCCCTGAAAAGAAACTATTGTGTAGAAATAAAGAGCTATTTTTATGTAATAACTAACAGTTTTTATTGAAAATTTATTATATGAAATAAGTACTTTTGATCTCCTTGTCTTTAAATGTGATTCCCCTTTAGTCTTTATTGTACTTATCTCCCCTTACACCCACCCAAGCTAGTCAAGCCTGAAATCTCAGTGACTTTTCGTTTAATACATCAAATAAATCGTATCAAATTTATTAAGGAAAAATTTACATACAACAGTGTGCACTCGTTTTATCTGTACATTATGTACACGCACATGTCACCACCACCACCACCACAATCAAGATTTGAAAGATGCCACCACCACTCAGGCCTTTGTTGTTAGGCTTTTGTTCTCTTGAAATACTCTCTCTCTACATGACTAAATCATACCCATCAAGTCCTAACTGAAATGCCACCATGTCTATGCATTCCTTTTTTGATGAACTCATTTTGAAGTAATTTCCAATTTCTTCTGAGTTTCCAAATACATTTCTTTGAACATCCTTTTTAGTCCTTCATGCTGACTAAACAAAAGGCATGCTCAGAGTTGACACTTTATTTGTTGACTCAGTGGAAAAGTGTAGTATTTCTCAAACTTAAGTCATGTTTTTATCTTATTAATTTTTTTCAATTAGAGTTTACATTCAAAATTATTTTTCATTAGTTTCAGGTATCGGATTAGTGGTTAGACAGTCATATACTTTGCAAAGTGTTCCCACTGATATTTCCAGAACTCACCTGACACCATACCTAGTTATTACAATATTATTGACTATATTTCTTATGCTATATTTTTTATCGCAATGACTAGTAATTACCAATTGTATTTCTCAATGCTTTCACATTTTTCACCCAGTCCCCCAAACTCCCTCCTCTTTGGCAGTGCGTTCTCTGTATCTGTGAGTCTCTGTGTTTTGTTGGTTCATTTATATTGCTGTTCAGATTCCAAATATAAGTGAAATCCTGTGGTATTTGTCTTTCTCTGACTGACTTATTTCTATGCTGTCAAATCATAAATTTCATTTTTTTTATGTTCGAGCAATACTCCATTTTATATATGTACCATTGCTTTTTTATCCACTCGTCTATTGATAGACACTTGGGTTGCTACCATAACTTGGCTATTATAAATAATGCTGCAATGAATACAGAAGTGCATATATACTTTCAAATTTATGTTTTGGGTTTCTTTGGATATACAGCCAGAAGTGGAATTGCTGGGTCATAGGCAGATCCATTTTTAATTTTTTGAGGAACCTCCATACTATTTTCCACAGTGGCTGCACCAGTCTGCATTCCCACCAACAGTGCAAAGGGTTCCCTTTCTCCACATCCTTGCGAGCACTTGTTTGTTGATTTACTGATGATAGCCATTTTTATAGGTGTGAGGTGGTATCTCATTGTGGTTTTAATTGGCATTTCTCTGATAATTAGTGATTTTGAGTATCTTTTCCTATGTCTGTTGTCCATCTGTATGTCCTCTTTGGAGAAGCATCTTTTCAGGTTAAGTCTGTTGAATTGGATTGTTTAAGGTTATTGAATTTTGTAAGTTCTGTATAAATTTTGGATATTAACCCCTTATCAGATGTATCATTGGAGAATATGTTCTTTCATTCAAAGGGTTGTCTTTTTTTTTTTTCCAGTACATAGAGCATCTTTATTTTTTAAGTATATTTTATTGATTATGCTGTTACAGTCCCACTCTTTCTCTCTTTGCCCCTCTCCACCCTGTATCCCCCTTCCCTCCAGCAATCACCCCACCCTTAGTTCATGTCTGTGGGTCATGCATGTAAGTTCTTTGGCTTCATCCTTTCCTATACTATTTTTAACATCCCCCTGTCTATTTTCTTCTACCAATTATGTTTGTTAATCCCTGTACCTTTTCCCTCTATATTCCCCTTCCCCCTCCCAACTGATAACCCTCCAAATGATCCCCACACCTATGATTCTGTTCCTGTTCTGGTTGTTTGGTTAGTTTGTTTTTGTTTTTATTTTTTTTTATTCAGTTTTTGATAGTTGTGAGTTTGTTGTCATTTTACTGTTTATGGTTTTGATATTTTTCTTCTTAAATAAGTTCCTTTAACATTTCATATAATAATGGCTTGGTGGTGATGAACTCCTTTAGCTTTACCTTGTCTAGGAAGCACTTTATCTGCCATTTATTTATAAATGATAGCTTTGCTGGATAGAGTAATCTAGGTTGTAGGTCCTTGCCTGCAGAGCAATCAGCTGATAGTCTTAGGAGAGTTCCTTTGTAGGTAACCCTCTTTTCTTTTGCTACGTTTAAGATTCTCTATTTTTAACCTTTGGCATTTTAATTATGATGTGTCTTGGTGTGGTCCTTTTGTGTCCAATTTGTTTGGGACTCTCTGTGCTTCCTGGACTTGTATGTTTATTTCCTTTGCCAAATTAGGGGAGTTTTCTTTCATTTTTTCCAATAAGTTTCTAATTTCTTGCTTTTCCTCTTCTTCTTCTGACACCCCTATTATTGGATGTTGGTATGTTTAAAGCTATTTCTGAGGTTTCTAATCCTCTCTTCATTTTTTTTTTTTCCAATTCTTGTTTCTTTCTGTTCCAGGTGAATATTTATGTCTTCCTTTAGTTCCAAATTGTTGGTTTGAATCCTGGCTTCTTTCCCATCACTGTTGGTTCCCTCTGTATTTTTCTTTATTTCACTTTGTATAACCTTCAGTTCTTCCTTTATTTTGTGGCTGTACTCAAACATTTCTCAGAGCATCCTGATCACCAGTGTTTTGAACTCTACATCTGATAGGTTGGCTATTTGTTTTATTTAGTTCTTTTTCTGGGGTTTTGTTCTTTTCTTTCATTTGGGCCTTATTTCTTTGCTTCCTCATTTTGGAAGCCTCCCTGTGTTTATTTCTGTGTATTGGGTAGAGTTGCTTTGATTCCGTGTCTTGGTAGTATGGCCTAATGTAATGGGTGTTCTCTAGGGTCCAGTGCCACAGCCTCCCCTATCACCCAAGCTGGATACTCAAGTTACACCCTTCTTGTGGACTGAGTACACCCTTCTCTTGTAGTTGAGCTTTGGTTGCCCTTGGCAAATCAATGGGAGGGATTTACCCTTCCCAGTCAGCTGCAAGACCTTGATGTGACCACTGACCACCAACCTCCGCCCTCCAGAGAGGACCAGCTGTGCAGGGGCAGGGTGGTGGTACTCCGACCTAGTCTGTAGTTGTCCACTAGGTGTGCTGGCCCTGGGGTTTCCTGGGTGGTGCAGGCCAAAGTCAGCCCCAAAGGGCACCCTGCCTGAGCTATAAAGCAATCTGAGTTGGCTGCTATTTGTGCTCAGCTTGGAGATTCCCAGGCAAAGCCAAGCTTTGAATCTAAGCTGGCTGCTCTAGTGCCCAGCCTAGGGCTCTGAGGCCAGGTGTTACTTGTTTGATAGGATTTAGGAAGTTGTGAAATATGAGTCAAGACCAGCTATTCATATGGAAAAGAAGCTGGGTGGGCCTGTAAGTTGTGTGGGGCATCTTCCTTAAGACCCAACAATTAGTGTTGAGAAAAACAGGTCTTTATTTATAATATTCCTTCCTGGGGGATGCTGAGAGCATTCCTGCTTGGAGCCCTGTTCTCCTGTGAGACCCAGCACTTCCCTTGCTCCCCAAAAGGCTATAAGCCCAAACCAAACCCAATAGTTCCCCATTCCTTATCTGTCAGCTCTCTTCTTCAGGACCTGGTGTATGATGTCCTCAGCCTACCTATAATAGTCCAGAAAAGCATGGTGAAGTCCTGGAAAGGAACGAGTCCTAAGAGTGTCCTCTCTGCATATCCCAAGTTCCAAGAGTCCAGATGGAGTCCAAGTCTGCAAGGCAAAGTCCTCAGTGGCTTCAGTCAGCTAGAGCCAGCACGATCAAGGCTGTAGTGTGCCTGCTTTCTTACTAGCCCAGGCCGCATGGCTGGATCATCCCTATGAACTTCATAGCTGCTTGCTGCTTTTTCCTTTTTACCACGGACCAGTTTCACTGCAAACTACATAGCTGCTACATTATGGCTCTCTCTCTCTCACACACCAGACCTTGTGGGGGTCCCTCTACATCCTTTCAAAACTGCGTGGCTCTCCTCTTTCACACCAGACTTCATGGCGGGATGGTGTGGTCCCTCTTCAGTCTTTCAAACCCACATGGCTCTCCTCCTCACATGGGTGCCACCTTATTTTTAAACCCTGATGCAGTCAGTGTGGAGGAGACCAGTCCTGGCCACTCGCAGAATCTCGTAAGCTTTTTCGTCAACATTCTATGATCAAAGCCCCTCCCATCTCCTTGGCACTGTGAAGCAGCCATACTATTTGCATAACTAAGAAACTAACTACCAGCCATAGATACGCAGAGGCATCTCTTAGGAAATGGCTATGCTCCACTGAATCCCATGCTCTAAATTCTGAGGCTTCTGTCCAGCCTCTTATAGTCCCATTTGTTTTTGTTTTTTTTTTCCTTTTGTTTTTCTAGCACTAGCATATACATGAAAAAATATTGCTAGGAGAAATGTGTAAGATTTTACTGCCCATGATTTCTTCTAGGATTTTTATGGTTTTGAGGCTAACATTTAAGTCTTTAACCCATTTTGAATTTATTCTTATGTATAGTGTAAAAAGTTAGTCTAGTTTTCATTTTTTTTGTACATATCCAGTTTTCCCAACTCCATTTGTTGAAGAGACTATCTTTACCCTGTTGTATGTTCTTGCCTCCTTTGTCAAATATTAATTTACTATAGATGTGTGGGGCTTATTTCTTGGCCATCTGTTCTGTTCCATTGATCTGTAAGTCTATTTTTATGCCAATACCATGTTGTTTTTATTATTGTAGCCTTGTAGTATAGTTTGATATCAGGTCTGTGATTCCTGCAACTCTGTGTGTTGCTGGGAATTTTTCCATTTCTTCCATATTGTCCAATTTGTTGGCATATAGTTCATAATATTTTCTTATTCTTTAATTTTTGTGGTGTCAGTTGTCGCTTATCTCTTATTTCTGATTTTATTTAGTTGAGTCTTTTCTTTCTTTCTTTCTTTCTTTCTTTTTTTTTGATGAGTCTGGTTAAAGGTTTATCAACCTTGTTTATCTTTTCAAAGAACCAGCTCATGGTTTCACTGATCTTTTGTATTTTTTTTAGATTCTGTTTCATTTATTTCTGCTCTGATCTTTATTATTTCCTTTATTCTACTTCGGCCTGCGAGCTAAGTGTCGCTGGTTCGATCTTCCAGTCAGGGTACATCAGAGAAGGAAAACTCTGACTCCAAAAAACCTCCGCTGCCTTGCGGCACACCTCTTCAAGGGAAAGGCTAAGGGAGTAAACCCCGACAGAAAATCCGGAGCCGGAGTCCCTAAGGCGGTTTGACGTTGTAGTCAACACCGGCAACTCCTGCGGCGCACCTGAAGCCAAGCTGTATCGACTCCGTCTTTCCCTTGGACCCTTCAGCTGCGAAGAGAGGGGGGGTCTGCTGCATGGGCAACAGCAGACCTTCCATATCACCCTGCCCAGGCTCTGTAGCTTCAGCGTCATCGCATGATGTCGATTCAACACGGGAGGAGACAGATACCGGGTCACTCCCGAGTCGGACTGCACAGCCATTCTCGGCGGTGCAGATAGACTCTTGAGAAGCTACACCATCGTCTCTCGAGACGGACGGCTGCCGACGACGACGACTTCCTTTGGGCTTTGTTGTTCTTTTTCTAGTTTCTTCAAGTGTAAGTTTAGATAGTTTATTGAGAAAGACTCTGGGTGCCTCGGAGTGGATGAAGAAACTACTGAGACACTCACCATCTGAGAAAGGAAGGGAGGGGATTTTCTCTGAGGAAAATCGCCCTTGTTTCTTTATTAGCCAGGGTGTTTATCTACTTTCTACATGGGAAATGCATAAGGAAAAACATGCAGCCCTTCACCAAATGGTTGGGAGTCATAACAAAGGGAAATGCAGATCAATATAGGGTTGAGGCGCCCAGGTATTTTACACAAGTTCAAAACATTTACTCTTGCTCAATCGTTCTGTTTTTTCACATCCTACTGAGAAGAATTTGGGGCTGTTTAGAGAAAAACAGAGCAAGTTCCCTTTTCCTTAAAAACCACTTTGTATTTCTATTCTATCTTTAAAATCCCCTAGAGGGTGGGATTCAGAGCAGGCCTGGAAGACAACCTGCAGGCTAAGGGCCTGGTGGGGGTGGGGGAGTGTGTGAGGGGGAGCTCTGCACAGCGGTCAGTGTCTTTAAACCAAGCCTGTCTGTTTTCCCACATCTCCCCATGCCTGTCCCCCACAGTTTATTTGAGAATTTTTTTTTCTCTTGAGATAGGTCTGTAATGCAATGAATTTCTCAATTAACACTGCATTCGCTATGTCTTACAGATTTGGGGTTATTGTGTTTTTATGTTCAGTTGTCTCAAGGTATCTTTGATTTCTTCGTTGATCACATTGATGACCCATTCATTGTTCAGTAACATGTTATTTAACCTCCATGTGTTTGTGTGTTTTTTTAGTTATTTTTTTCCTTGTAATTTCTAAATAGTTTCATACCATGTGGTCAGAGAAGATATTTGATATTATTTTAGTCTTCTTACATTTATTAAGACTTGTTTTGTGTCCTAACATGTGGTCTATCCTAGAAAATGTTTCATTTGCACTTTAAAAGAATGTATATTCTGTGTTTTGGGGATGAAATGCTCTGAAGATACCAATTAAATCCATCTGATCTAGTGTGTTATTTGAGGGCACTGTCAAACTTCAGTCATTTTTATATTATCTTCAAAATCCTGGCCACAACTGTATACTTCCTTCCTTAATATTTCTTGATATCAATGTGATTATTAAAATATTTTTAATGGAAAGTTGAAATAACCGCCATAAATAAAAAGCAGTTATTCCTTGCCACAGACAAAAAGTAGACATAAAGATGAAAATGATCGAAACAAAACAATGTGGTTAAATTCCAACGAATTAATTTACTGCTGAACACTGTATCTTGAGATCTACTGGTTTTTTTTGTTTGTTTGTTTGGTTTGTTTAAAAGGGAGATTAGAAAAAATTGTAGAGGTGTCGATAACACCAATCTGAGACTTCCTGATGTAGTCTGAGGAATGAAAATAAAATGAATAAGGAATAACTTGCTTACTTGATTCTGTGTCACTTAGCTTTTATCCTTGGGACCCATAAAGTCATCTTATATCTGGTTGGTGGCCAGAATTTTGGGAGATAGTGTATTATACAAGACTTGCAAATTCCTTAGTATTTTATCTGTGAAAGAACTAGGAAACAAAGCCTGAGTTCTCATTTAAAATATATTATTAGCATTAACATTAAAAATACAATATCAAGACAAAACGTTAATATAATTATTATTGAATCATAATTGTTTTTATCAAAAATGTTTTTAATGTTACTAATGTTACTTTTACAAATTAGACAGTATCACCTCTTTGTTCTTATGGTATATTAGTTTTAAGATATACCTTTAAATCTAAAAGCAAATCTAAATTTAAAAACACAGAGAGTCTTTTATATGATAAAGTGATGACTATATGAAATGTTAATAATATAATGTTTATCTGGCAAAGCTCCTATAAAAGTAGATGATATCATAAATTTTGATATAATAAACAAATGGACCTGATATCTCCTTTATTTCTTCCTTTCTTCTTCTTTTTCAATAGTCTATTTGTGTTATCTTTTCCATTACCATTTATCTACCTTATACCCCTACTTGCTCCCACACCCCTCCCTGCTGCAAACACCACACTGTTGTCCTTGTCCATGAGTCCTTTTTACTTTTTGCTCAATCCCTCCACCACCATCTTGCTCCCTGTGACTGTCAGCCTGCTCTCTATCTGCTCTCTGAGTGTGTCTCTATTTTGCTTGTTAGTTCAGCTTGTTCATTAGATTCCACAGATGGATGAAATCTTATGGTGTTTGTCTTTTTCTGACCGGCTTATTTTACTTAGCATAATGGTGTCGCAAAGGGTAGAATTTCTTTTTTTTATGGTCGAGTAGTATTACATTGCGTTGATATCCCATAGGTGTTTTATCCACTCATCTACTGATAGACATTTGGGCTTCTTCCATATCTTGGCAATTGTAAATAACACTGCAACTAACATAAGGTGCTTAGGTTCTTTTGAATTAGTGTATTGAGTTTTTCGCATATATGCCCAGAAGTGGGATTGCTGGATCAAAAGGCAGATCCATTTAAAATTTTTTGAGGAATCTCCATACTGCTTTCCATGGTGACTGTACTAACCTGCATTCCCAACAGTGCACAGGGTTCCCTTTTCTCCACATCCTCGCGAGCACTTGTTTGTTGATTTACTGATGATAGCCATTCTGAGGGGTATTAGATGGTATCTTATTGTGGTTTTAATTTGCAGTCCTCTGATGATTAGTGACATTGAGCATCTTTTCTCATGTCTATTGGCCATCTGTAGGTCCTCTTTGGAGAAGTGTCTATTCAGGTCCTTTGCCCATTTAGGTGGATTTTTAATTTTTTTTTTTTTTTTTGGTATTGAGTTTTGTAAGTACTTTAAAAAATTTAAAAAGGTACTTACAAAACTTAATCCAATGTGTGGTGAATATGTTCTCCCATTTGGTAGGTTGTCTTTTTATTTTCTTGATGGTTTCCTTTGCCATGCAAAAATATTTTTGTTTGATGTAGTACCACTTGTTCATTTTTATTTTGGTTTACCTTGCCTGAGGAATATAGCAGAAAACATATTCTATGAGTAATGTTTGAGATTTTACTGCCTGTGTTTTTTTTCCAGGATTTTATGGTTTTGAGTCTAACATTTAAGTCTTTAATCCATTTTGAATTTATTCTCATGTGTGGCGTAAGAAGGAAGGTGGTCTAGTTTTACTTTCTGCCCATATCTGAACAATTTTCCCAGCACCATTTATTGAATAAACTATCTTTAGCCCATTGTATGTGCTTGCTTCCTCCAGGAAATATTAATGGAATATAGAGGTGTTGGTTTATTTCTGGGCTCTCTATTCTGTTCCATTCATCTCTGTGTCTGTTTTTATGTCAGTACCACACTGTTTTGATTACTATGACCTTATAGTATAGTTTGGTATTAGGTAGTGTGATTCCTCCACCTTTGTTCTTTTCTCTCAGGATCACTGTAGGTATTTGAGGTATTTTCTGGTTCCATGTAAATTTTTGAAATATTTGTTCTAGTCTATAAAATACATCATTGGTATCTTGTTAGGAATTGTGTTTGATCTATAAATTGCTTTGAGTAGTAAGGACTTTTAAATGATATTAATTCTTCCTACCCATGAACATGACATATGCTTCCACTTACTTGTATCTTCTTCAGTTTCTTTTGTCAGTGTCTTACAATTTTTCAAATACAGATCTTTTACATTCTTGATTAAATTTATTCCTAGGTATTTAATTTATTGAAGCAATTGTGAATGGGATTATTTTCTTAATTTATCTTTCTGATAATTTATTATTGATATATAAAATGCAACTGATTTCTGGATACTAATTTGTATCCTGCTACTTTACTGAAGTCATTCATTAGTTCTAGCAGTTTCTTGGTGGAATCTTTAGGGTTCATGTGTACAGTATCATGTTATCTAAAAATAATGACAGTTTTACTTCTTCCTTTACAACTTGGATGCCTCTTATTTCTCCTTCTTGTCTGATGCTGTGGCTAGGAGTTCTAGTACTGTGTTGAATAAGATAGGTATAAGTGGACATCCCTGTCTTGTTTCCTATCTAAAGGGCAATGCTCACAGTGAGTTTGTCATATATAGCCTTTATTACATTTAGCTATGTTTCCTTTTGTTCCACTGGGCTGAGAGTTTTTATCATACTTGGGTGGTGGATTTTATCAGATGCTTTTTCTGCATCTATTGATATGTTAATATTATCTTTATCTTTTATGATATTTATGTGGTATATCACATTTATTGATTTGCAAATATTGTTCCAATGTTGCATCCCCAGAATAAGACCCACTTGATTATAGTGTGTGATCTTTTTGATGCATTGCTGTATTCAGTTTGCTAATATTCTATTTATAATTTTAGCAGCTTTGTTCATCAGAGATATTGGCCTATATAGTATTCCCTCACTTATTGTGGGTATTACATTCTAGACCCCCTGGCGAAGTAGGAACCTTACATTTACTCTACACTCTTAAACCTACATAACATACATATACAGTACCACAAAATCCTGCGATATATCAAAAAATCCACGATAAATAATTAAATATAATATTTTTTAAAATCCCGTGATACACTGAGGCTGTGAGAAGTGAACTGTGATATAGAGAGGGACTACTGTAATTTTTTTTCTTTGCTACTGTCTTTTCTGGTTTTGGAATTTGGATAACATTGGCCTCCTAAAATAAGCTTTGCAGTCTTCCCTTCTCTTGAGTGTTTTTTGAATAGTTTGCAAAGAAGAGGTGTTAGTTCTTTTTGAAATATTTGGTAAAATTCACCTGTGAAGTCATCCAGTTCAGGGCTTTTGTTTGTTGGGAGTTTTTAAATTACTGCTAGGTGTAATCTCTTTATTCAGATTCTCCAATTCTTCCTAATTCAGTTTGGAAGATTGTATGTTTCTAGGAATTTATCCATTTTATCCAGGTTGTCCAATTTGTTGGCATATAGTTGCTTGTAATATTTTCTTACAATCTTGTTATTTCTTTGGTATCAATTGTTACTTCTCTTTCATTTCTAATTTTATTTATTTGGGTCCTCTCTTTTCTTCTTGATGAGTCTGGTTAAAGGTTTGTCAGTATTGTTTACCTTTTCAAAGAGCCAGCTGTTGGATTCATTGATCTTTTGTACTGTTTTTTAGACTCTATTTCATTTATTTCTGCTTTGCTCTTTATTATTTCCTTCCTTCTACTCACTTTGGGCCTTGTTGTTCATTTTCAACTTCTTTTAAGTATAAAGTTAGATTGTTTATTTGAGCTTTTTCCTTGTTTCTTGAGATAAACCTGTAATGCTGTGTAGTTCCCTCTTGGGACTTCTTTCCCTGTGTCCCACAGATTTTGTGTTCTCATTTTCAGTTGTTTCAAGGTATCTTTTGATTTCTTCTTTGATTTATTGTTGACCCCTTCATTGTTTAATAACATGTTCTTTAGCTTCCAAGTCTGTGTATCTTGTATTTTTGTTTTCTTCTTGTGATTGACTTCTAGTTACATAACATTATGGTCAGAGAAGATGCTTGATATGATTTCAGTCTTCTTAAATTTATTGAGACTTCTTTTGTGTCCTGACATGTGGTCTATCCATTTGCATGAAATATTTTTCCATCCCTTTGCTTTTAGTCTGTGTGTATTTTTTGATCTGAGATGGATCTCTTGGAGGCTGCATACATATGGGTCTTGTTTTCTTATCCATTCAGCTACCCTGTATCTTTTGGTGCTCCATCCCTTCCTTTATCCCTTCTTCAGGTATCCCCATGATGTGGATGTTATGCTTCATGTTGTCCCAAAAGTCCCTTAAATAATCCACATTTTAAAAATTCTTTTCTTTTTTGTTTCTTTGATAGGGTGTTTTGTTTGTTGGTTTTTGCCTTGTCTTCCAATTCCCTGATTTAATCCTCCACTTCATCTAACCTACTGTTTATTCCTTCGAGTGTATTATTTATTTCAGCTGTTGCATTCTTTATTTTTACTGGGCCTTTTATATGGTTTCTCTGTCTTTTTTCATGTTCTTGGGCATCCTTATATTAATTACTTTGAACTCTGTATCTGAAGATTGCTTACTTCCATTTCATTTATCTCTTCTTCTGGAAAATTCTCTTGTTCTTTTATTTGGGGCCTGTTTCTTTGTCTTCCCACTTTGGTTGACTCTCTGTATTTGTTTCTACAAGGTAGGGACCGAAAAAATAATAGAATTATCTTCTGGGGAGTGGGCTTTGCCCACTAGGTGAGTTTTCTAGGAATCTATCTGTGTCAGTGTTCTGGCTGACATTGTTGTGAGAGGCTGCATTTGGCTTCAGTGAACTTTTTTGAAGACTCTTTCAATGTGTTTTCCATTTCGTGATGGGTGATTTATAAGCGCACCTGCCCACACGCACTGCATGTTAAGTGTTTTTTTTACCAAAAACAACATGACCCCCATGCCCAACCCTCTCTATTTACCTGATCTCACCACCCTGAGCAACTTTTCTTTTTGTTTCCCAAATGAAAAAAATCCTCAAAGGAAAACATTTTGCCCATGTGAAATAGGTGACACAAAAAATGCAAGAGACACTAAAAGGCATCAAAATTGATGAGTTCAAAACTGTTTTGAGCAGTGGAAAGAATGGCCCAATAGGTATATTTCATCAAATGGAGAGTACTTTGAAGGGGACTGAAGTTTAAACATGTCATAATGAATACACATTTTTTAATAAATAAATTCTAGTTTTTTGGTCCCCCCTCATATTATTAGGTAGATCTGCAAAGACTCTGGTGCATACCTATTTCAGAAACTGCCTCTGTCTGACCCTTTGCAACCTGTTTGGATTTATTGGTGATCCATAGTTGTGGCTTTCTTTGTTGGGCCTCACTGCACACAGATAGAACCAAGCTGTGCACCAAGGTTGTCTTTTACTAACACCCAGCCTGGGAGAGGTTCAGCTAAAGTATTAAGTTTCCTAGAGATCCCCCTCTGCCTGCAGTCTGTATTTTAGGATTAATTACTGAGAGCCTCTAGCTTACTCCTTAGTAGGGTTTAAGCTCACAAGGTGGGTCCGAGTAATTCCTGTAGGCATGGCTATTGCTTTCCCTCAGGCTGATGCCACATAGAGGAGACTGCTCTGCCTGAGGAAGAGGGCTTCTGCAGTATGGGGAATGACTCAGCACAGAGATCTTGGCGGCTCTTGCTTCAGTTCTCTCCCCAGAGCCACCAACCCCATACTCTCCTCACACATCTCTAGTCCACTCTGCCCTCCCTCGGCAGCCCTCCCAAGGTAAGTGGCTACAAGTGAAATATTATATGTTGGCTCTTTAAGAAGCTCTCTGCATCTCAAGCTGTTTGTCCGTGGCAGACAGAAACCTTGCTGCTTATCACACCTGGATGCTTTTTGGGTACCTTTCCCAGTTCTAGTGCTCTAGACTGAGGAGCTCAGCTCGGGGTTTAGACCCCACACTTCTTGGGGGAAACCCCCAGGGCCACTGAGACATCCCTCCAGCACTTCAGCTGCTGCCCATGGGAGCCCTCGATGTCGTTTCTTCTGTATATCCTTGGTTATAAGGCTTCTTTCCAGCTAGTGTTCAGTTGGTTATTCAGAATGATTTCTCTACAATTAGTTTCAATTTCTGTTTGGTCCTGGGAGGAGGTTAATGTAACTTCCACTTACTCCTCCACCATCTTGGATCCTCCCTTTCTTCTTAAGTTTGAGTTATATTTTTAATTTTTTTTTCTGCAGAAGTTATTTCCAGTCTGATTTCTTGTGAGTTAATGAAACATTCTCTTATGGCAAAAATTTTGTGTGAACGTGGAGGAAAATAAATTCCCTACTCTGTAAAATACATCTTGTATTTCAGCTGGTTATGGTTATTTACAGGCATATATCTATGTTATGAATTTAATGTTTAAATTGCCATTATTTTCTGTTCATGAATAAAGAGTTCAGGTAAGTATACCACTTATTTGGTGTTAACTCTTTTCAAAAAAAATTTTACCTAAGTGATATTAGGTTTATCATCACACAATAATTTGCTACTCAACCAGGAGTCAAATTGCTGTTAATGTGAGGTTCCAGGATGCAACCTCGATTGGGAAGTAAGAAAAGAGACTTTAGATGAATAGTCTTTATTTTGTAATAGAGCCACCATCCAAATAAGTAGTTTCTTTCCTGTGTCTCTACCATAAAATAAAGCAGCAGAACAGAAGCAGGGCAGATAAACTGTCATCATTTAAAAGTGACTTCTTACTATAATTGGAAAACCTATTAGAGCACAACAGTCCTAGTCCTTTGAATTAAATAGATAAAAATCTCTACATTTCCAGTTGCTTTTGATTCTGCTATTTATTATATTATGAAAAAGTACTATAAAATATCAGCTACCTGAAACCTTTAGGATATGTGTTATAATCAATCCCATTTTCTCAGTAGTTGGAACTTCTATATTTTGTATACCGCAAATGCCATCACAGTCCGCTGATATACTTTTGCTTGTCTGAAGCATGATGCACTCATCACTATGGCCTTTCTATACACACTAAATGTGTCTCAATTTTAAAGTTTCCTAGACAGACGTTTTTCTCCTGAGAAAAAAGCATAGAAAATAATACTTGCTTTAAAGTTAGTGTCCATCTTTTGGGGAGAAAAAAATTGAAATGACTTCCACAACCACCAATTCCAACCCATTAGGCATTCACCTTTGATCCTGAATGAGGGGTTCCAGAAACTTGTGTGTGTGTGTGTGTGTGTGTGTGTGCGCATGGCATCTGGTACTTTATTGGAGGCTGTCTTCAAAGCACTGTGCTCCAAGCCTACCTGATTCTATAATTTGATGCTGCCCATTAGGTTTATGTGGTCTGATAACTAGGATTATTTTTATATATCTTTTAAGTCATAGAGGTTGTGGTTTAATAAAGGAAACTTATTTTAGAATAAACTCTTTAGTTATCTATTGTTGCATAACTATTTCAAAATGTAGTGACTTAGAACAACAATAAATATCTTTTACAGTTTCTGTTAGGGATTGTGGAGCAGTTAGGGGTTGTGAGGTTCTGCTTCAGTCTTTTGTGAGGTTGCAGTCAGATGTCATTTAAAGGTTTGGTTGGGGTTGAAGAACCCCCTTCCGAAGTGGCTCACTCACATGCTGGCAAGTTATTCCTGGCTGTTAGAGTGAGGTCTTGGTGCCTCCCTCCGGGATCTCCCTAGAGGCTGCCTGAATGTCTTCATGACAAAGGGTAGCCTGTCAGACTGCCTGATCCAAGAGACATCAAGGTGGAAGCTGCAGTGTCTTTTATGATTTTCCTTTCACCTCTGCCATATTCTATTCATTGTGCACCTAGGCCAGCCATAATTTTGTGTGTGTGGGGGGGCATTCGACAAGGGCTGAATTCCGTGATATGAGGGTCATTGGAGGCCATCTTGGAAGCGAGCTACCATATCTTGTAAAGCTAGTATGTGAACATGTCTAAATAATAAACAGTTCATATTTACTCAATATGTGGTATATATATAGCTCATGGTTTTAGAAAGAGTATTCAAAGAATAACTTAAAATGCCACTTGATTTTAATGTACAAAACAGAACTAATAGTTTATTGACAAAATTGCTGATCTCTGGTTCTTTGGGGGCGATGGGATAACTCTGGGTTCAAATGTAATATTTAAGGTACAGATTATATTCATTTTGATTTTCTTTTATTATAAGATGGAGAAAATACTGTTATTTGATCTTTAGGGACATTATTCATTCATTCACTTAAAAAAATTAAACTTATTTAACACAATAAACAGGGATTAAGTCACATGATTTTAACAGTATAAAAAAGTATACAGTGAAAAGGTTCCTTCTCCCTGGCTCCCATTTATCCAATTCCCACCTGGTCTCCAGAAGTAATCGGCTTTAATATTTTCTTGTGGGTGTTTTGAGAAGCATATATGCAAATTATATGAATATTTACACCTTTAAAATATTAATGGTAGCATTCTATAAACACAGTTATGCATCTTGATTATTATAATTTATATATCTTGGGAGTACTTTATAAATTAGTACATAGTCTATATCTATTCTTTTTGTCAGCTGAGTATATTCTGTTTTCATTTGATTTTTATCCTGTGTATTGGTCATTTACTGTGGGTCAAGCACTTTGCTAGGAGGTGAGGAAATGAGAGCTAAAATGATAGATGAGGGCTTTATCACAGAAATTATCACCCCTGGGAGTTACATGCAATTATAATAAAGCAAAAAAAAATTCTGTGTTAGAGGAAGTACAGTGGATAGTGGGAGTTCACAGAAAGAAGTGTGTATGAGTGTTGAAATAGTGGAATGGTCAGGTAAGACTTTCCAAAGGGGATATAATCATAGGCTGAAGGATGACTAGGTACTAGCCAGGTTAAGTTAGCATTTAGTATTTTAGGCAGAAGGAATTTTTAAATACTTTAAAACCTATTACAAGCTACAGTAATCATTGTAGTTTGATATTGGCATAAAGACAAACATATAGACCTATGTAACAGAATGGAAAACCCTGAAATAAATCCAAGTGTATAGATGGTCCAATAATCTTCAAAAAAGGCTGTCAAGACCTCTTAATGGGGGAAGGACAGCCCCTTCAACAAGTGGCATTTGAAAACTGTATATCCACCTGTAGAAGAATGACGTCGAAACGTTACGTTACAGCGTATACAAAATTAACTCAAAATAGATTAAATATCTAAACATAATACCTAAAACTATAAAACTGATGGAAGAGAACATAGGGGGAAAGCTTCATGACATTGGGTTTGGCAGTGATTTCTTGGATATGACAGGAAAAGCACAGTTAGCAAAAGCAAAAATAGACAAATGGGACTACATCAGACTTAAAAACTTTGAAAGGACAATCAAAAGAGTGAAAAGACCACTAAAAGAATGGGAGAAAATACTCTCAAGTCATATATCTGAAAAAGGGCTAATATCCCGTATATATTAAGAACTCTTCCAAGTCAACAACAAAGAAGACAACTCAATTAAAAAATGGCTGGTTGCATCAGTTGGTTGTAGTGTTGTCTCACACACCAAAAAACTTGCAGTTTTGGTCCTGGATCAGGGCACGTATAGGAGGTAACCAATAGATGTTTCTCCTTCTCCCTCTCCTTCCTCTCCTTCTCCCCCTTCCTCTCCCTTTCTCTAAAATCAATATACATATTTTCAAGTGAGCATTTTAAAAAATGAGCAAAAGACTTGACTAGACATTTCTCTAAAGATGATATACAAATGGCCAACAAGCCTATGAAAGGCTATTGAACATTAATAGTCATTAGAGAAATGCAAATCTAAGTTGTATCTACACTGAAATACCACTTCACACCCATTTAGATGGCTACTATTCAAAAAAGAAACAGCCCTGGCCAGTGTGGCTCAGTTGGTTGGACATCAACCCTCAAAGCAAAAGGTTGCCGATTCAGATATGGGCACATTTCTGGATTGTGGGCTTGGTCCCTGGTTAGGGTGCATGCTAGAAGCAACCAATCAGTTTTTCTCTCCCTTTCTTCCTCCCTACCTTCCCCTCTAAATAAATAAATAAAATATTAAGAAAAGACAACTTAAGTGTTGTTAACAGTGTGGAGAAATTAGAAGCTTAGTGTACTGCTGGTGGGAATGTAAAACGGTACAGCTACTATAGAAAACAATAGGGTGTTTCCTCAAAAAATTAAAAGTAGAACTACCATATGATCCAGCAATTTCGTTTCTGGGTATATATCCAAAATAATTGAAAGCAGGATCTCAAAGAGATATTTGCACACCGAAATTCATAGATATTTACTATAGCCAAGGGTAGAAACAACCTAAATGTCTATGAATGGATAAACAGATGAACAAAATGTGGTATATACATACAGAAGAATATTATTTAACCTTAAAAGGAAGGAAATCCTGTCATATGCTATGACGCTGATGAACCTTGAGGTTCATTGAATAGGTTGCACAACAGGTTGTATAAACTTAACACTACTGAGCTGTACACTCAAAAATTGTTAAAATTGTTAATGTTATGTTGTGTTTTACCACAGTTATAAAAAAATGTCAAACTTTTAGAAACATGAAGCATATATACATTTTTAAATACTACCCTATAATATAAGCCATGTTTCTAAATATTGGAAAGGTACCTATGAAAGAATAAGACAAGTCAAAGGTGATGAATCAGAAAGGATTATGCAGAGTCACAGCATTTTAACTATAATTTGATAAGGAAAAAAGCTCTTGAAAAGGAATGTAGGGAATATCCAGAAACGGAATAGCTTATGTACTGGGATGGGAGGGAGCAAGTCTTGAACAGTTCACTAGTGTTAAAGAAAAATATATACAGTAACATCCTTTGAAGATGGTAGGCTAACTTTATTCAGGGTCATCAAGATAGATAGTGACCACTACAATGGGATTTCACAGTGGAGGAGAAAGATTGGCCTCAAATCCAAATATAGCATGGGAATTTATAGCCAAGATGCAGGGAGTCAATGGATGGAAAATTACTAAGAGGAAACGTTAGGGTTAAGGGGGAATTCTTGCCAAACTGACCTAGCAGGATCTTGCTGAAGACAGGCCATAGTGATCAGATTTTGGAGGATGGGGAACCTGATCAGATATATTGGCAAGGTAGAGTGGGGAGGGGGAGGGTCTGGTTAAACTGACTTAGCAGGGCTCTTGCCAAAACTACATTTTACAAGGAAGTGCACAGATGGACCTAGGAGATGCTTCAGAAGCCTACTAAAGTTTGGTGAAGCAAAGAATCTTTGTTACTAGATTTTGTTTACCTAGGACAGGAATATACATTATAAGATAGATTGAATGGCTACAGTTTACAGAAATACTGTGTTATCATATGATTAAGAGCTTGCATTTCATTTCTAAGTAATTGAATGTCACATTGATTGCAATGATAAAGAGTACTTCTTCTGGGCTAAGGGGATTTTTATGGATTATAAATTTAATTTTCTGAGCTTCCAGCTGGAAGTAATATGCTCAAACTATTTTTCGCTATGTAAAATTAATTGGCTGTTAGAGAAGCTGTAGTTAGTAAAAATGGGAGGCTATTGTAATAATTCAGGTGAAATATTCAGGAGTCATGATTAAAATACCATTCTGAGAAATGTCTACCACAGTCAACTTCAGCTGGAACAACAACAAAAAGCTGAATTTGTGAATTTTTGAATTTGATAGATTGGATATGAGAATAGGAGATGAAGCCAAAATGCAAGCTTAGTTATTGGGAAGATGATAGTTCTCTTGACAGTAATGAAGTTTAAAAAAAAGAGCAGAGAGATAATGAAACGGAAAGTAAGGAGAGATACATAATAGTAACAATTCATGGTTTATTAGTTTTGGGGGGTACCTGGTTTTTGTAAAGGGGCTCTAAATAAAGATTTTCCAGTAATCAAGAATACTTATTTCTGATTTTTATCTACTAGAATATCTAGAGTTAATTCTTTCTCTTGCACGGTAGCACCTCAGTAAAGTTCTTTTGTTCTTTCATGATGTGTTACTAATACTGTTGTTCTGTTTTCACCTTAACCTTAAGATGTGAGGGGGTGAACACTGGAAGAGATGGAGAAGCAGGGGCATGCCTGCTAATAGTGTAACAGAATGAAATGCTCAGCCTCTGTGACTGCATCTTGTTGAAGCCTGCTGCTTAGTCCTGCATATAGGCCTGCTAATCGTTAGAGAAATTCTGCTTGCAGCCTGAGTGTTACAAAAACAGCACCTTTCCAGAAAGTGCTTTCCCTGAGGAGATGAGGGAAGTATTTATTGTTTATCAAAGATCTGCAGTAACCTTGTGACTGCATTCACATTAACTAGCACAAACTTCCTTGGACCCCTGCTGGCTGGCGCCTAATATCTGTGGTGGTCAGTCACCTCTTGTCCCTTCCACTTCCCCTTCCCTTGACATAAAGGAGCCTGAACTCTGTACTTTGGGAAGATGGATTTGAGTTCTAGGGCTCCCATCTTCTCATTTGGCACCTTCTCAATCAGTAAACCTTTCCTAACTCCAAACTCTGACATCTTGAGATACAGCCTTTCAAAGCATTGGGCACATGGATTTTGGACCAGTAATAGTAGTACCCCATGTTTGACAGTGAAATATCTTGATATCGCTAATTTAATTCTAGTATCTTTCCTTTGCCAGTCAAGGGATTTCACCCTTGCAAGCCTACTTACTGTCTAGCACCATTCTTTCATAGCTTTGAGTAAACTGATATACACAGACACATGTATGGTTTGTGTATAGTGTGAATTTTTTAAAATAAATCCCTGTATGTGATATCACTCAGCTAAAATGTTGGTGCCTTCCTGCCTGTGTAATATTTTGATCCTATCTTTTAGATGCGTGGACATGATTACAATTTGCATTTTAATGGATTTGTGTGTGTGTTACTCCCAATGTTTTACTTTTGGAAGTTTAAATGAAATTTACAAAGGAAAATAAATCTTACCACTGCTTGAAATATTTTTCTAAATGGAGAAAAATATATATTTTTCCCCCAAGTTATCAAATTTATTTACAAATATTCAGTTAAACTTGAATACACTAGGAAGTGTAGAAAAATTAGTGCTGATTAGTATGTATATTATAACATTTCTAAGTTAATTTATGTAACAACTAGTCTTTATTTTTAAATTGAATACTAAATTAATAGTATATTGTTTATTAATTTTTTAAATGGTGAAATATACTGTTATATTACTAATTTTTAAAAAATATTGGTTAAATTTTATTGGAACTAATTTAACTTAATATATAGTAGGTTTAATTGCACATAAAGATTATTTTGCTTCTTTTACTTTATTTCTACCAGTTTGTTTTAGTTAAGAGGATATTTCTTTTGAATTTTAAGCAGAATCATTGTCATTTTTAAATGAAGAGTAATACTTACCTAAAATACAAATGAGAAAGATGCTTTGTGAAAAGTGATGTCTTAAACTGGAAAAAGGACTTGGTAGAATAACTAAAAGAGTTGTCCTTTCTTTTAATCACTCTTACGTAGCCATGCACTCACTTTATCACTGTTCTTGTTTTATGTTCTACTGTTTATATATATTTTTAAAAAGCAGTATTTTTCTTCTTCCTAATTGGAAACAAAAACAGAATATGGTCAATCTAGGTATTTTGGATTCTCAGGACATACTCTTGCTACCTAACAATTTTCTGTTCTATTTCCCCACCACCCCAAAAATATATACACAGGGAAACCAAACAGATTTTAATATTAGTGGATGCTAAACATCTAAAAGGTATGTTTGAAAAATCGTGATGTAGCTCAAAGTTCAAATTTAGCTGTTTGAGATTCTCAGTTTTAAATTATCTGCACAAATACTTCTATCGTTATGGTTAATACAAATATAACTAAACCAAAACATGTAGTTGAACTATCAGTGATGTCCATGGTTTCATGAATATGTAGGAAATTTCTTGGAAATATTTGTTTTCTGAACTGTTTTTTTGCCCTTTCATAACTAATAGCTCTCATGAATTGCATCTCCCTTTGTCAAGAGAAAAACCAAACCAAACCTGTCTTTATTAGGTTCTTTAAAACATCCCTTGGGTGCTTAATAGTAGAATTTATAAACCAGAACATACCTCTAATTGAACAGGAGCCTTCACATCAGCCCTGGGTAGCCTTAATTGTGGGACAGCTACACCTATACATAATTCTCTTTTTGGATGCACAACCCAATCTGCAGCACTCTAGGAATTCCTTCCACCTGAGAGTCTTTTTTTTAAACCTCTTCAGAATTTTCTTCTCAGGGGAGTAGATTGTCTTCTGTACATACTGTATATAGCTCTCCCTTCACCATGGTCATTTATTGAATTGGAATCACTCTTTTACAGCTAACAACCAAATGACCCCAAATCCTTTTATATCAGAATTTACAATCATTTTGCCTTGTACTTCACCCTAAACATTTTCAGTATTGAGCATTGAGGCAGGTCTGGGATACTCAGAGTTAAGCTTTGGTCCCTGTGCTTAAGTCAAGGTCTAGAAAGAATGACAGAAATATATATACTTATATTATTAGAGTGTTTTTAAAAAATGAGCACAATAGGAACAAAAAGTAGTGTCTGAACAATGGAGAGTTAGAGTTATGAAAGTCTATGTAGCCTGAACAGGTTTTTGAAAATTGAGTAGGAGAGGAGAGATAGGATATGCCAGACTGAAGAATTAAAGAGCTATGGTAAAAAGTGGTTCAGAAAGATAGTGATAAAAGTACCAGACCCAGGAGTAAGCCTGCCAGCGCTCTTCCTCTTTGTCCTCTGTGGCACCTCCAACACCAATGTGCTCATTTGTATGTGGTACCATGAGCATACCTTCCTCAGGTATTTGTTGTGAAGATTACATTAAATAATTCACACGTAAGGGCTTAGTCTAGTGCTTGCTTCAGAGTAATTACTAACTCAGTGTCCGCTGCTGTTGTTCATCATTACCATCTTGAGTAATATATGGGCAATGTTAATTTGGCTGGCGTGTTTTGGGGGCAGGAGGATTATCTTTAGCTCAAGGATATATGTTTAGTGTTCATAATAGCTATTTATTATTTGCTGCTTACAGTAGAATCCTAGCTGCCTTTAACGGGTCATTTTAGGTTGTAATACGTGCTTATGCTTTTTTACTTTCTAAATTACTTTCCATATTGCTTACGTGTACCAAAAATCACAGAATTTGACGCTAGAGGGAATCTTAAGTTATCATTTTTATAGACTTCAGAGACTATTTTTAACAGATGTGTAATTTTGTATATGTCTGTTTATTTGAAAAGAAAAAGATAAGAAAATTAAATCAGCTTTGCTATTTGTCACCCTAATAGAACTATGGGAATTTCTTACTTTTCATGCCTGAGGTTTTTATTTTTATAGTTTTTACTGAGACCAAAAGTGAGACTATAAAGACATATGTACACAAAATGCAATAAAACTGTCAAAATTTTATCCAGCTAGAGATTTGCATCTAATTAATTTAAAAATATTTTACCTCTGGGAGTATCATACTTGATTTCCTGCCAGAAGAACGAAAATGACACCTCCAAATTTAAGTAGTTATGTTTAATAAGGATGCTTAAACCTAGTTAATTAAAAAAATTTTATTTATTTTTTTAAGTATATTTTATTGATTATATTGTTACAATAGTTCCAATCTTTTCCCCTTTGCTCCCCTCTGCCCAGCAACCCCCAGCAGTCTGCCCCCCAAATCCATGCCCATGGGCCGTTTATACAAGCGCTCCCGCTTCACCCTTTCATATATTCTTCTCCCTTTTTAAAATAATTAATTAATTATTTTAACAATAAAAATAACAATCCCTCCCTCTCAGACTTAAGACCCTTTATAATCTTACAAAAGACAATGGGTGAAGGTCTCGAGCTCCTCTAGCTCTAGTTAATTTTTTTTAATGTGTTTTATTGATTATAATATTACATTTGTGCCAATTTCCCTTCCCTCTGCTCCCCTCCACCCGGTGGCCCCCCTCCCTCCAGTTGTCCCCCCCTTTTAGATCATGTCCATTAGTTGTGCATACAGTTCTTCTCAACCTCTCTCTGTCTATTCCATTCCCTCCTACCATGATCCTTAATGCCTATATCATCTCCCTCCCTCTCCCCATTCCCCCTCCCTGTTGACCTCCCCCCAATATGTTCCCCGTATCTATAGTTCTTTTTCCAGTCTCGTTGCCTGTTTAGTTTGCCTTTGTTTCAATTCCCTAGCTTCTGTTGTTTCTTGTGATGCAGTTTTCATTTTAGATTTCATTGTCTTGATCCTCCTTTTTCTAAACCAGTCCCTTTAACATCTCATATAACAGTGGTTTGGATCTAATGAACTCTTTCAGTTTTATTTTGTCCTGGAAACACTTTCTCTGTCCTTCTATTCTGAATGACAATTTCGCTGGATAGAGTATTCGTGGTTGTAGGTTTTGGATTTTCATTACTTTGAATATTTCTTGCCAGTCCCTTCTTGCCTGCAGGGTCTCCCTTGAGAAGTCAGCTGATAGTCTAATTGGGACCCCTTTGTACATAATTCTTTTCTTCTCTCTTGCTGCTTTTAAGATTCTCTCTTTATCTTTAATTTTTGACATTTTGATTATAATGTGTCTTGGAGTGGTTCTCCCTGGGTCCAGTTTTTTTGGAACTCTCTGTGCTTCCTGGACCTGTAAGTCCACTTCCTTCCCCAAGTCTGGGAAGTTCTCCTTTATTATATTTTCACTCAATTTTTCAAGTTCTAGTTCATCTTCCTCGCTCTCTGGCAAACCAATGATTCTTATGTTGGGCCTTTTATAGCTGTCCCAGAGGTTTCTGATCCTCTCATCGTTGCTTCCCATTTCCTCTCTCTGCATTGGTTGACTGCTTGTTCCTTCTCCATATTCCAGTTTGTTGAAATGAACTCTGGATTTTATTTCCTCACCATCTGTCTCGTATGTGGTTTTGTTCCTTTCGTTATGAGTGTTTTTCGCTTCTTTCTCATCTTTTTCCAAATCTTTTGTGAATTCTGTAAACCACCTGATAACAATGGCCCAGAACTGATCATCTGACAGGTTTCTTATCTGTTCATCTGTCAGGTTCTCCATCTGTTGCCTGGTGAGCTGTGCCACCGGGATTTCTATAGTCGTCTGCCTCATTTTGACAGATGCGTTTTGTTTTCTTGGGCTGGCTGTAGGGGGCAGTGCCTGTGTACTCGTAATGACCCAGCGACCGGCGCCGTTTGGCGTCACAAGCCAGCAACCGGCACCTGTCCGCGACCTATTTCGCAGCCCTGTGGCGCTTTCTTTGGGGGCGGGGGTCCAAGATGGATTCACACAGTTATTCCGCTAGGAGACCGGGATCTGTCCTCCCGCCCCCCTGGGCCTCACTGTTCAAGGCGATATGGTGGCTGCTTTCCCCAGCGTTGGGGTCGCGAGCTGCCGGGGGTTCGACTGCAGCCGGGGTTGTTCTCCCCCGCCGCTGTCCCAGGTGTGACTGCAAACAGCTCCGCCCCCTTTCTCTCGTCCTACCTGCCCAAAGAGCGCCGCTGGTTTATAACTTCATATGTTGGGCTTCCGCGTAGTTTTATTTTCTGGAATTTCTAGTTATCCTTTGTTTTGAAGTAGTTGTATTCCTCTCTAGTTGTAGAGGGAGACCTAGCGCGTCCGTCTAAGCTTCCATCTTGGCCGGAAGTCCTAGCTCTAGTTAATTTTTAATGTGACTGGATATAGCATATTTCTAGAGGTGTTTTAGGAGAATTTATAGATTTGTTTAAGATTGCTTAATGGACATATAAATACATAGTCTCTGTTTGATGGGAGTGAGGTCAAGTGTGGCTTCACTGGCTAAAAAATTGAACTGTAGTTCTGCTTTTTTCTATAAAGCTCTTCTTAGAGAAAACAAAGCAAAATGTATTTTGAACTGTGTTTACATTGATAGATTAATTCATTTATTCAAAACATATTTGAGGGTCTACTGGGTATCAGCCATCTTTATGAGACTGATGATACAGGAATGAACAAATGCATTAAAGCCCCTGATTTCATGGTGTTTTGCAATCCATTAAGGGAAGATAGGAAACAAGCAAATAAATAGGACAATTTCAGATAATAAGTACTAGGAAGGAAATAATGTGATATTCTAGAGTAGATGTTAAGATTGTGGGCCTGACAATGGGGTGGGGATTGACTGTGGGAGGAGGGGTGGGCTGGGTGTGTGTGTGGGGGGAGCAACGGGGGAAAACATGGGACAACTGTAATAGAAAAACAATAAATAAATTAAAAAAAAAAAAAAGATTGTGGGCCTGGTGCAGGCCACTTGAAATAGACTAATAAGAAAAGGCCTCTTAAGGGTTTGCTATTATTTGGAGAATGGGAAGGAGTTGGCACACAAAGAGTTGACCTAAGAGCTTTCAGGTATACAGACAAGCAGATACAAAAATGCACTGCAATACAAAAATCATTGATGTGTTTTAATTTGTATAATCTTATAATGACATAGTATGACTTGGAAGGATCTCTGGCTTCTCTGCGGGGAATGCGTTATAGGGACTTAAGAATAGAAACAGGATTCAGTGGTGTACTGTGGTCATATCTAACTGTAGAATACTAGAGGAGAAAAAGTGGTGGTTATAAATGTAGGATATATCAGTTAACATGCTATTTGAGGCTATAGGACAGGAGGAGATAACAGGGGAGAAGAGAAAGGCAGGTTCCCGATTGAGCCTTGAAATACTTAATCATTTAAATAATAATGATAATAAAAAATTTAATACAGTAGAGAAGCCAGCACAGACTGAAAAGGAGTTGTGAGACATATCAGAACATACCGTCAGAGTTAAGAGTCCTGGAAGCCAAGAACAAAGTATTCAGTATGGCTAAGAGGTTGATTAAGATGAGGGGCTAGTGAAGTGACCATTGGCTTTGGCTAATGCACTTTATATGGGTGGTTTCCTTAGAGGAACTGTGTCATAAGGCATTTTTGAGTGTGAAGAGTGAATAGCAGATAAGGAAATAAAATAGTAGAGAGAAATCTTTCTAAAAAGTTTGTAATTAGAAGAGAGAAATGAAGTGGTAGCCAGAGAACCTCTGGGGTCAATGGGAGGCTATGGATTTTAGGTTTTCTGCATGGTAGATTCCAGGGTTTGCCTGTAGGCTGATGCAGAATGACCCTATAGTGAAGAAACTGGTACTGAAGGAGAGTGAGCCAATAAAATGCCTGGGAGAAGTTCCAGAGAAGGCCAGAGGAGGACGGGATCCAGAACACAGCAGAGGGCAGATAGACCTTTGATAGAGGAGGGTCTTTGTTTCTCAAAACAGGAAGGAAAGTAGAGAATTATGGATATAGCTGGGGATAGGTTTGTAGATTTGTTAGTGTAAAGTAAGAACATTCTTTTTGCTTCTGTTTTCTTAATTATATTTGAAGTTTGATCTGTAGCAAAGATGGAGGGAAGGTGATGGTAGAGTTTTGAGAAGTTTTGAAATAGTTGTGTCAGGAAGGTATATTTACTAAGGAAACAATGGATTAGAACAGCATTGAGTACCTGTTTGAGGTCTGTGTTTCACTAAGTGTAGTCAGCTGAGTTACATGATTTTTTTCCAGCATTGTTCTTTTGCTTGGGTTCAGGCATCAAAAAAAACAGATACTTGAACTCAATCAAAATTTGGATTTTTCCAGGTAAGTATAAGCAGAGAGAGTTAAGGAAGGTACTTCACTCCCTGGTCCATAGAAGGAAGAAAGCCTTATGTGAGTGAAGAGTAGCAGTTAAGAGAACTCTAAGCCAGGCTGCTTCAGTATAAATCCTTGGTGTTGCCATTTAGTTAACTATCACATAGTATTTCTATGCCTCAGTTTCTCTATCTGTAAATGTGGATAATAATAATAATAATAATAATAATAATAATAATAATAGCACTTACCTCATAGGGTCAAACAGGATTAAATGAATTATAATTTGCAAAGTATTTGAACAGTGCTTGCTGTTTAGTAAGCACAATGTGTAAGGTTAGCTAAGATGCTGTTACGTTTGCTGCCTCAGAAGAGATCTTATCCTTAGACAATAATTAAGACTAGAAGATGGCAGGATATGCAGAGAAAAGCTGGAAGATCTGTTGATCACATACCTGGAGTTTTCTAGGTATATACATTTGAAGGGTTGAGATTAGGTTAAGTTAAAGGAAGTACAGAGCCATCAGGGTTATTGTGAATGACCTTAACCAATTTTGAAATACCTGTTAGGTGTTGTCTTCTACCTACATTGTTAGCCCTCCAGGGAAGTTTCCAGTTTTCTGGAGTAACTAGCTTTATCAGTTGGTTAAATAAATTAATTGCTTAAGATTATTTAGTGAAAGTGTCAACATTGAAACCCAGAACTTTTGAACAAAATGAAATAGGTTTGTTAATAATTGTCACATTAATTTGTTAGATATTAATAATTACCGAATAATAATTTTTCATTTAGTTAAAAAGTTTGAAAAAATTATCTACTTTAACATTTTTAAAGGTACTTTCTCCTTCATAATCAACAACTAGTGTTCTCCCCTCCCTCATTTCATGGTGCCTCAAATAATTTATTCACTTATATCTTGGAATGTGATAGAACACTTGGACAGTCTCCAGATGTATCTTTAGAATTAGATAATACTGAATATTGCTCTCTCTTCAGCACTCCCCCTGCCTCTCCTGGTAAAGGAGGGAGGGAAGGGTAGAGCTCATCTAGAGATAAACAAGTCAGCTCCAACTATCTTTGTGTAGTTATTCTGAAATTAGGTCATGTCATTTTTATAACCATTTAAACACAAGTTTTAAAAACTCATATTATCTGATGGACTATTTTATTTCTTATTTAAATTTTACTTTTTTACACTGTAAAGTATAAATATAAGTCTCTACAATCTGATAATTTTCTTAGGGCCTAATTTGCCTAGAGAAATCTATGGCTTTTTTGTTAATAGTTATTTTGTTCTGTTTTCATATTTGAATGACACAAAACACTACGCTAAATGATTTTTTTATGACAGTTCAGGTTTAGTTTATCTGAGTTGTACATTTGAAAGAACTGCAACTAAATTGTCAAGTGGACTAGAGATCAAGTCAGAAAAGCTACTTATTAAGAGCTCCTGAAAGAATTATTATAAATGCCATTTTGACTTACTTGCATCACTTTAAGAAAAAAACAATTATTTTAGTATTATTTATTTATTTATCTATTTACACATTTTCACGTTTCCTAGTTATATGATTAAATAGTTTGTTACAGAGTCTACTGGGAAGTAGATATTTTTTCTTTTAATTTAAACAAAAGCTTATTTGAAAGAGGTGTGACAATGTTTGGTTTCTTGTTTAGGGTGATAGAAATGTTCTGTTTTTAACTGTGGTGAGGAATCCTGATGTAATGGTTTTATAGGTGTATGCATTAGTCAGAACTTATCAAGTATGTGTGTAAAATATGTGCAGTTTAATAACATAGTAAAAAAGAAAATACACTTGGCAATGACACATTTTAATTTGCATTCTTGAGGATTACAATAGGTTAGTGAAGTCCTTCAGTTTCTCATTTTGTTGTCAGTAAGCTCAGAGCTTTATCTAAAGCTTAATTACAACATAGTGCCCTCATAATTAGCAACTTGATTCCTAGTACTATGTTTTTATTGGTAATGATAGTGGGTGAAAACTTTTACAGTGTTTTCTATGTGCCAGGCACTCTTGACTTTGATATGTCCTTTATTTAATTTTGACAACCAATGAGGTAGGTATTATCTCCTTTTACAGTTGAGGAACCTGAAGCTTGCCCATTTGTCTAAGGTCATACAGCTGCTATGTAAGTGTTAGAACTAGGATTTGGATTCCCACCTATCTTGACTTGAACCCATGTGCTTAGAGGCCTTGCCCTCTACTGCTTATCTTTTCATGGGCTGATGCTTCTATAAAACATTATTTGGTTATTGAATATGTATATTTTTTTTTGTCATGTGCCACCAGCTTTCTGGAGGAGAGGCAACATAGAGGCAACATAAAGTTTCCTTGATGCAATATGGGAACATGATATATTTGCATTGTGATCTAAGTGTGATTTGTGGGCCACTTACAAATTCCTTGTTAATGAAACATGAGATGAGCATAGAAATAAAACTAAGTATTTAGAAACTTTTATAGCAATTTGATATTGCTTCAGCAACAAACACATGATTTTATATTTTTAGAAAAATATAAATCAGTCATGGATTGGAGGGAAAAACTGACTCTTCACTACAGTTAGTTTGAATATTCTTGGTCTAAGCCAGTTCAAAAATAAAATATAGAAAGCCATATCTAAGAACTAATTTGCATTTATTATATATTTGATGAAAAATTTCATTTATTACATATTGAATGAAAAAGTCAAAAGTAGCATATCCCTATACTTATCCTCTGATATATAATGAGTAATTTTATTGTATTAAAATCATTGAAGAGGCAAAACCAAATTTTTATTCCTAGGATTTGACCATCTTTTCCCATGGGGAAAAATACTGTATCTCCTGTACCAATGAAACATCTACAGTTTCTTACATTTTTCCTTTTTTTTCCTTTTTTTCATTTTTCAAGCATTTTCATGAGATTTTGTTCTACCTGAGTGTTACAAGTGTCTTATGCTATGTGAACTCTTTTTAAATATTTAGAATTTTTAAAGCTAAATAGGTAAGAAAATCCAAATTTCTTACCTGGCTCAACTTTTTTAAAAGCTGTAAACACATACAAAAGTTATGAACTCCATAAACTTAGCTATTTTGTGTGTGTGTGTGTGTGTGTGTGTGTACATTTTTGTAAGGTTTTTTGTGTCAAATAAGAAAAGTATGTCTAAAGTTATGTCAATATAGCTTCATAACTATATTATTATTATTATCTGGATGAAAGATAATAACCACTATTTTCATTGATTGGAATTATTACTAAATTGTTTTTCAGATTAATCTCCATGCATAAATATTATATATCTTCAAAATGGATGTGTCATAATATGTCTTATACTAGAAATATTGCTAAGGAAAAAAATTGTCCCTGTCAGTAAAATTTATATATGTGCTTTACTCTACAACTAGTACATTTGTGGTTTATTGATTAGAATTTGGTTATTTTGTGCTATTTGTTTACACTTTCAGAAAATCCAATCAAGTTGATTTTTCCCCCTTAGTTTAATTAGGTTTTGCAGTTCTGGCTTCTCTGATTTCTCAGAAACAAACTTAGACATATTCTATTTTGTTTTAAGGTTCATTCTAACCTTTATTCCATATATGACACTATTAATATTTAGCTATTACTTATGAAATTTATGACTTTAATTGTTTTAGTATGTCACTCAGTGTTTTGTATCTGAATATATAATTCTGTGTTGTGTTTATATTTAAATCTCGTTTTTAAAGATTTTAGAAACCATAGATCAATGATAAAACAGCTTGCATAGTTTTTAATTTATATCTATTCTTAAACACTATACTTAAACCACTGTGTATGAACCCAACTTGATCCTCAGTATTGTAAGTTATCTGCTATGAAACATAAAACAGACACATATAAAACAGTTCCTACTCTCAAAGATTTATAATCCTAGTAGGGAAATTGATTTCCCAACTCTTTTATAAAACAAAATCAGGAAATTTGGCAAGGATGGGTGAGGATGTGGAGTAAAGGGAACCCTAGCGAGCTGTTAGAATGTAGTCTGGTGCAGCCACTGTGGAAAACAATATGGAGTGTCCTTTAAAAATTAAAAATGGAACTGCTTTTGATGCAGTGATTCCATTTCTGAGAATATACTCCAAGGATACTGAAACACCAATACCAAACACACACACACACACACACACATTTTCAACAGCATGGATGAACCTGGAAAAAATTATGTTAAGTGAACTAAGCTAGGCAGTCAAAGAAAAATACCACATGTTATGTGGAATACATACAATGAACACAATAAACCAACTAACAAAACAGTAACAGAAGTTTAGATACGTAAAACAGACTGACAGTTGCTGGAAAGGAGGGATCTAGGGATGGAATGAAAGATGGTGAAGGGTTTAACCAACTGATGGTTATTCATGGACAGCAATATGGGAATTGGCTCAGGGAGGGAAGAGGGTGGGGCTGGGTAGAGGAAGGGAAAGGGAGAAAAAGCTGGAACAACTGTAACAGCATAAAAAAAATAAAAATACAATTAATAAATTTTGAAATGGAAGGTTATTTTTGATTCACCTATTTAAGTTTATATATATCTTGAATTTTTCAGAGTACTTCAGAATACTGCTTTGTTTGGTTTGCTACTCTGAATCAGAATACAAAGGTATGATAACAAAGTTTATAACTTTGTATTATTTTAAGTCCCTAGAGTCAAATATCCCAATTGTAAAAAGGAAGGTGAATTTACTATCTTTAAGGATTTACCTAATTTTGTATTTCACTCCCACACCTCCCAGTTGGGAATGAAAATATCTTAATGTCTGGAATATTCTCTTTAATCAGCCTCCTGCCCCCAACATAGTGTTTGGCCAATGGTATACTGAAGTGAATAGTTTCATGTCGTCAAGTGACTCTCTATTTAAGGTGATTTTTCTCTCCAAAGATGGGATTTAGGGCTTGTCATTTTTTATGGACAAAAGAATTGAGGTAGAGAATTGGGAAGTTTGTATTGCCTCATTTTGGCATAATCTTAACCAAGAAAATTTTGATTTAATAAATTTAGTTTTTCCCCAACACTCAGATGGAAATTATGAGATTTAACAGAAATATTAAAGGAAAATGAAAAGTACTTTAAAAATAACGGAGAAATATAACCAAATCCAAGAAATTCACCATAAATTTAGTGGAAGTCCCAGAAGTAGAGAGCTTTACAAATGTAAAACTATGATCAATAAAATATTAGAAACAAGTGTCCTTGAATTATATATATATATATATATATCTTCAAGCAAAAATATTCACCAAGGGTTGGAAAAAAACATTGCAGAAAGTTTAAAAGTTAAGAGAATATCCTACAATATCAGATAACAATAAAACAATTATCAGCTCTTGCCAGGTGGGTTGGTTGGTTGGAGCGCCTTCCCATACACCAAAAAGAGGTTTTATGGGTTCTGTTCCGCATCAGGTCACATACCTATGTTGCAGGTTTGATCCCCAGTCAGGGTGCATATGGGAGGCAACCAATTAGTGGTTCTCTCCTGCATTGATGTTTCTCGCTCCCTCGCTCCCTCTCTAAAATCAATAAAAACACGTCCTCTGATGACGATTAAAAGAAGAAAGAAGTCCAGGGCAATAGCAGCCTGAAGGCGCCCGATCTCATCTGATCTCAGGAAAAAAAAAAAAAAAGAAGAAAGAAAAGGAAAACAATTATCAAACAAGAAAAGAGGATCAGATTGATATCTAATTTATCTGCAAATTATGCTCACATATAATGGAAAATATAAAATTCTGAGGAAAAGTAATTGTGACTCTACTTTTTCCTCTAAAAATAAAGTATTAAGATAATAAAAATAAATTTAGCTTTTCCTGTTGCAAACAGGTTTTACAGGCTTTGTTTTCTAGAGCAGTAATTTTTAATCTTTTTGAGGATTATGAAGAAAAATATTTTTGGGAATATTATTAAAGTAGTAGACTTATCTCCTCAAAATGAAAGATATAAATTTTGCATGTAATTTGAAGAAATTCACAGACTCATGAGGCCCATTATATATATATAATATATATATATATATCTTTATTGATACTTTACATATCATATAATTCACCCATGATAGTGTATAATTCAGTGGTTTTCAGTACATTTACAGAGTTGCATAACCATTACTACAATCAATTTTAGAACATTTTTATAATCCCATAAAGAAACTCATTCTTGTTAAGAATCACTCTCCATTCCCCTGATCCCCTCCCCACCACCCTAAGCAAAAAATAATTTACTTTCTGTCTCTATAGATTTGTCTGTTCCAGACATTTCATATAAATAGAATCATAAAATATGTGTGTTTTTGTTTGTGAATGGTTTATTTCACTTAGCATGTTTTCAGGCTTCATGTTGTAGCATGTATCAGCACTTCATTCATTTTTACGGTTGAAGAATATTCCATTGTATTTTATTTATCCATACATAAGTTGATGAATATTTGGGTTCTTTCCTCTTTTTGGCTATTATGAATAATTCTTTGAACATTCATCTAAAATTTTTTCTGTGGATATGTTTTCATTTCTCCTGGATACATATAACATACCTAGCAGTGGAATTGCTGAGTCATACAATAATTCTCTGTTTAACCTTTTGAGAACTGCCAGACTATTTTCCAAAGCAGCTGCCCTAATTTACACTCCCATCAGCAGTGTAAAAAGTTTCCAACTTCTCCATATCTTTGCCAATATTTTTTATTGTCTTTTATTCCAGCCATCCTAGTTGTATGAGTATCTCATCCTATATTTTCTGCTAGGGTATTTATAATGTTGTTACATTCAAATTTATGATCCACTTTGAGCTGATTTCTGTGTAGGTGTGAAAATAGAATAAACTTCATTCTTTTACAGATGTGGGTATCCAGTTATCTCAAAATAGTTTGTTGAAAAGACTATTTTTATACCACCCCTTTCCCCATTTAATTGTGTTAGACTCCTCTGAGACCAATTCTTAGATCCTCCTTCAGTTCCATGAACCCAGCTCTAGGGAAAGGTTCATTGTTAGTTAACTAAGTCAGAAAGGATACCAAAATAATTGGAGAAGAGGCTACATTGGTTTCTCAGTTAGGCCTCAATTAAATCCTATTACTACTCTGTGTTATCTATTGCTTGTATAACAAATTACTCCCCAACTCAGTGGCTTAAAACAAACTTTCTGTAGGTCATAAATTTGAGAAATATAGTTATATAGTTATGGCTCAGGTTCTCTCATCAGGTAGCAATCAAGATGTCAGTTGGTGTTGCAGTCAAATCAAGGCTTGCCTGGGGATAGAGGTCCTGCTACTAAAGTGGCTCATTCTCATGGCTGTTGTCAGAAAACTTCAACTCCTTACCACAAGGACTTCTCCTTAGGGCTCTTTGAAGTGTCCTCATGACATGCTGGCTGGCTTTCCCAGCGCTCGTGATGAGAGAGACAGAGGCAGGATCTGGAGTGTTTTTATGACATAGTCTTAGCCACCATACATTGTCATTTCTGCCTTATTATTTTCCTTAGAATTAAGTCACAAAGTTCAGCCCAAGGAGCTGGAGGATTAGGTACCACTTTTTGAGAGTAATATCAAAGAATTTGTGAATATATTTTAAACTGTCAGTTCCATTAAAATTATTAAGGTTAAATTTCAATGAGTTGATGTTCTTTCATACTGTATGCTAATTTATTGCTTAGTAAAATAAGATAATCTTTAAATCATTTTTCTTTTCCACATGTCCTTGATGTTTACAGTCTAACCAGTCTTAGTGTATAGGATCAAAACAAAATGAAGAACTATGTATTTCAGAAATGTTTTATTAGCAAATATGACAGGGAAATAACTTGATTCTTAAATTGAAATAAGTATAGAATATTTCCTACTCTTTTGTATCCCTAAAATATCACAGCCATTTTTCCAGTTCTTAGGAAGAAACACAAAATGAGTTGTCTTTAAAGATGTCTTTTAATACTTCCATGACCCTGCATACTAGCTGATGGAAGTATTAACCACTTATAATTTAAGTAACATTTTAAAGTTAGTGGCTAACTCTGTAAAAGAGCATCTGAACCCTTTTTAATACTTGTAACTTTGGTTCCTCCTGCAAAATTCTTTTGTAGGTAATGACTTTACATGATTTTGGAACTGGCCTCTAGTGGAACACTGTGGGAGGATGAACACAGAAGAGTTGGAGTTATTGAGTGACTCCAAATATAGAAACTATGTAGCCGCAATTGACAAAGCACTAAAGAATTTTGAATACTCCAGTGAATGGGCAGATTTGATATCGGCACTTGGAAAACTTAATAAGGTATGTCAGTCTTATCCAATTCATAAAAGGCAGTAAAAATCAGAAATTTGTGTCTATGCTTATTAAATTTCTCTAAATTTTTAAGTAAAAAGTTTGAAAATGTAACTAAACTTCAGAATTACTTTTGTTACTGCTATTTTACTTCATGAGTTGCGTGCCTGTGTAGTCAGGCGTATTTTTGATGCCAGAACAACACAATTATATTTATTATTATTACCTATAAAAACAAGACAAAGCAGCACAAATGCTAACTATAGGACTAATAAGTTTCTGTATTTGAGCATGAGATATGGTTCTGGAGTTCATGGCAACAAAATGAAAACCCGCATATGGAAAGCAGTAACTAATAGGGCCTTTCCAAAGGAAACATTTGTAACAGTAAAGAAACATTTTATATCCAGGCAAGCCTTAATTAAGGTTAGTATAGTACTTTGTACAAAAATAACAAGCAGTCAACCTAGAGCTTGGCCTGGAATGATCTTTCTTGACTTGTCTGGATATATGTCCCAAATATATTTATCTACTCTAAATAAGGTGGTATCACTGATCATAGTTTTAAATTTTGACACTATTTCAACTATTTTTTTCTTAATTAAAATAAAAGCTTTATTATCTTTCATCCATAATTTTTATATTTTGGAAGTTTTCTGGATTTGTTTTTTAAGTAGTTGTCATTGATTAGGAATGCTTCTGGATATTAAATGAACCCGGGGATCAAATAGGAGAGGAAAGCTCTTTCAATAACAATTTTAACATCAAACAGCTTACCATACAATTATTAGGAAAGAAATTTGTCTTAAAATATACACCAAAAACACTAGTTTTCCTCCTGATATTATAGATGATTACCTTGATATCATAAAAAGAAAAGCTTTCATTTTCATTATGCCAAGGATTTCTCTTAAAACTACATGCCCACCCTTATGTTTGACATGTTAAATAATTTGAGGTTTGATAAATTTTCAAAACTTTTACAGCATCCCCATTTTATAATATTCTGTCATCCCTTTACCATAGTACTTTGAAGAACTACATTCATAAGTTATTTTTATTACTTAAATAACTAATCTCCTTTTGGGTGGTTTGTAAAATAAGATCTCCTTCTATAAATTCTACTCTGACCATTATCTCTAAAGAAATGTTATGACTGAATAAATAAAGCAAAATGTGTTTGGTCCATTTGGGAAATTAAGTTAGTAAAAACAAATAGGCAATCATAATCTTACATAGATTCTTGTAAGCATTACAGTTACTTGCTATAATATGATATACTACAGCAGTAGTTGTCCCTCTTCCCACTACATATTTATGTCGAAGCCCAGTATTTGTATATTTCAAACAGCATATCCAAATAGATCAAAGGCGAATTAACATTAAAGTTTTACAAAAAATCTAAAGCAATGCCTCTCTTCTGAAAAATAATTGTTTTGGAATATCGTTATTTTTCATAAAAATGTTATTTCTGTTAACATGCAATGGGTTTTTTAAAATGCAGTAAATATTTTCTAAAATCCTCAGTTTTAATTTCAAATATGATATACCTTGATAGATGTAATTGACAAAAATAAGTTTTTTGGTCTCCTTTCTAATTGTTTTGAAGTATAAAGAAGTTCTATAAAGATTTTTGATAATAGTGTATTAGAAAGTGGAAATAAAATGAAATGTAGTATTTTTTTCTCAATTGAATTAAACTACTTTCTTCAAGGTTTTACAAAATAATGCAAAGTACCAAGTAGTACCCAAAAAACTGACCATAGGCAAGCGCCTAGCTCAGTGTCTCCATCCAGCATTACCAGGTGGAGTTCATCGGAAGGCACTTGAAACATATGAAATTATCTTCAAAATTATTGGACCTAAGCGACTTGCCAAAGATCTTTTTTTATATAGGTAAGAATAATTTTACTATTTACACGTAAGTAAAATATACTTTTAACTATTTTATGCTTTTTGCAGTAAAAATTTAAAAATTGAAAATCCCTTGATGATCGAAGTTTTCAGATATGGGTCTTAAGTATTTTGATGGTTAGGTGGTTCAGAAAAAATTTATTGCTTAATGTAAAATTTTTTCTTCGCAGTCATTTATGAAGTCTTTATTCAAAATTGTCGCTATTACAGGACTTTCTACCCTTTTAAGCTTGAGAACTAGCCTGAGAAATAAGCTACCTGAATCTCTCAGTGGCTTTCAACATTGGTGACCATTTTCTACTTGCAGTATTCCTTTCTTTTGGCTTCTGTGATACCGTGTTCTCCAGTTTAGTTACTTGATCACTTTACCAGCCTTCCCTCCTTTCTCGGAAATCTACTTACGGAGTTTCTTAGGGCTTGTTTAGTCTTTTACCTTATGGTTTCATTTTATATTAACTTCTTGGGCAGATTTATCCATGCCCATGATTTATCTCTTATGTGTTTGGTTTCTGCTTTAAATTCCTGGCTTACTTGCCATCTGTGTGAAATTTTAAAAGATAATTGACTTACAGCCCTGGCTGCTGTGGCTCAGTGGATTGAGCGTCGGCCTGTGAGCGAAGTGTTGCTGGTTCGATTCCCAGTCAGGGCACATGACTAGGTTGCGCATCTGGTCCCCAGTTGGGGGTGCAAGTGAGAGCCATCCACACAGTGATGTTTCTCTCCCTCTCTTTCTACTTTCCCCTCTCTCTAAAAATAAATAAGTAAATAAACAAACAAATAAATAATTTAAAAAAAAGATAATTGACTTACTCTGCTTATCATGAGATTGTTAAGATTTATCTATGATGTAGCAAATTGCAGTATTTCATGTTTTTTTTTTTTATGACTGACCAATATTACACTGTATATATGCACCACATCTTTTTTATCCATTCATTTCTTGAGGGAAACTTTGGTTGTTTCCTTATCTTGCCCACCATGAATAATGCTGTAGTGAACCTAAAGGTGCATATATCTTTTCAAATAAATGTTTCCAGATTTTTCAGATAGATACCCAGAAGAAGGGTTACTGGGTAATATAAGTTCAAACAGAAAAAGTCAAGAACCATATGCTTTCACTCATATATGGATTATAAAACTCAAAGCAACAGATGTACAAAAAGATGAACAAAAACTCATAGATACAAACAACAGTATGGTCGTTACCAGAAGGAAAGGGCTGGGGGTAGTAAACAGAAAAGGGGGGTCAGGTATATGATGACAGAAGGAGATATGACTTTGGATTGTAAACACACAATGCTATATGCAGGTGATATATAATTGTATACTTGAAACCTATATATTATAATTTTATTAACCATTGTTATCCCAGTAAATTTTATTTTAAAAAAAGGCAGTTGAAGCCCAATCTGTTCAAAACTTAATTTTATCGCCTTCTGTTACAAACCTGGCCTTCTGCAGTGTGCTGAAGCTCAGTAAATAACAGCTTTGTCAATCCATTTACGCAAGTCTGAAATCTGAAAGTTACGCTTGATATCTTGTCTTGCTTGCCCATATTCTTTTTCCTCTCATGTACATTCTGTCACTAAGAGTTCTGTCTCACAGTGGTTAAGAGCAGAGGCATTAGAGTCAAACTGTCTTCACCACTAACTTGTTCTGTGACCTTGGGCCATTTTTTTCATCTGTGACTGTGTTCTCATCTGCGAAATGTCCCATTTTATAGGTTGATAACATAATTAAGAGACTTAATATATGTGTAATGCTTAGAAAAATGTACAACATTAGTTCAATAAATGGTAGTTAATGTTCTGATATATGTCCCAAATACATTTACTTCTATCTTCACTAGTTGCATCCACTCCAAATAAGCATCGTTTCTAGCCTGGTCTTTATCATTGGCCTCATAACATTTGCACATCTGTTCTTGTCCTCTTACTCCCTTTTCTCTGTGCAGTACCAGAATAAACTTTTTAGTATATTAAATAATGTTATCCCATTGCTAAAAATCTCCATTGACTTCTTTCTGTCATACTTAAAGGAAAAATTCAAAATTCTTACCATGGCTTCTTACAGCTTTATATACTCTGGCCCTGGCTCTGTCAATGACCTTCAACTCCCACCACTATTGCCCCAATTTATTTCATTCTGATGACACAGATCTCTTTGCTTATTCTTCCTCATTGTCTTTGTTTTTCCCTCATCCTAAATACTCTAATGTAGGTCTCTAATTAAATATCAGCTCCTCAGAGAAGACTTACCTAATTACCCCACCTGAAATAGCTCTTCCTCTATATCTTTGTGTTTAGTACTCTGTAGTTTTACTGTGATATATTCAGAGGTAGGTATCTCTTTATTTATCCTGGTTGGGGTTTATTGGCATTTTTAAATCTATGAATTAATGCCTTTAATTACTTATGGAATCTCTTCCAGAGAAAATTTGCCTTTATTCTATCTATTCTCTCTTCCCTTTTTTTGGAATTATGATTAAATATGTTAGATTTTCTCATGCTGGCTTCCCCATCTCTTAACCCCTCTTCACTATTTTCAAACTTTTTTTTCTCTGTAATGCTTTCTGGGTAATTTCCTCTTACCTAACTCTCAGGTTACTATTTCTCTCTCTTTTTCATGTATGTGTAAATCTTTTTGTTTTTTCCTCAACTTTATTGAGATGTAATTGACATAGAACATTGTATAAGTTGTACAACATATGGAATATATATGTGTGTGTGTGTGTGTGTGTGTGTGTGTGTATATATATATATCATGGGTTGCAATATATAGTATATATATATATATAGTATTGGGTTAGCCAAAAAGTCTATTTAGTTTTTTCCATAAAAGAAAAGACACATTTTTATTTTCACCAATAACTTTACTGATTTGGATATTTTGAATATGTTGGTTATCTCTCGCACGATATAACATTGATCTCAGTTAATGTCTTGATTTGATTGCTATCAATTTCAACTGGTCTGTCTGACCATGGAGCATTGTCTAGCAAGAAATCTCCCACATGAAACTTTGCAAACCACTTTTGACACATTTGATTAGTCACAGCACCTTTTCTATGTACTGAACAATTTTTTTGTGTGTTTCAGTTGTGTTTTTATCTTTCTTGAAATAATAAAGAATAGAGAATAATTTGCCAAGAATGCTGCATATTTTCTTCCATCTTCAGTATTAAAATGGCTACATAAAAATTCACCGATTTTGATGTTTTCTTAAAATGCACGCTAATATGACAGCTGTCACAATGTACTCTAACAAAATTGTTTTGAATAAAATTAAAGACAACTAAGCACTACTAGAGCCATTGTACTGAAAAAACAAGCAAACTTTGTAGCCAACCCTATATATATATATAGATGATTACCACAGTAACTTAACACATTCATCACCTCACATAGTTACATATGCCAGTACCATACTGTTTTGATTAGTATAACTTTGTAATATAGTTCGAAATCAGAAAGTATGTTGCCTCCAGCTTTGTTCTTCTTTCTTGGGATTGCTTTAATCATTTAGGGTTTTTTGTGGTTCCAAAGGAAGTTTAGGATTTCATTATTTCAATAAAAAATGTCATTGAAATCTTGATATGGATTACATTGAATCTTTGTAAATGGCTTTCAATACTATGGATATTTTAAAAATATTCTAATTCATGGACATAGGATATCTTTCCAATTATTTGTGTCTTTAATTTCTTTCATTAATGTCTTAGTTTCCAGTGTAAAACTCTTTAACCTCATATTTTATTGCTTTTGATTCTATTGTAAATGGGCTTGTTTTCTTTATTTTTTCATATAATTCATTTTTATAGAAACACTCCTGATTTTGTATATTGATTTTTTTTTTTTTCCTGGAACTGTACCCACTTTCTTCATTAGATCTAATAGTTTTTTGATGGAACCTTTAGAATTTCTGTATATAAAGTCATGTCATCTGCAAATAGAGATAATTTTGCCTCATTCTTTCCAGTTTGGATACCTTTTTTTCTTGTATGATTGCTCTGGCTAGGAGTACTCTGTTTTCAGTACTAGGTGTAGTGGCTGGTATTGATTAGGAGTGGGGAAAGCAGACACCTTTGTCTTGTTCCTGATCTTAGAGAAAAAGCTTTCAGCCTTATCACTGCATATAATCCTGGTCTGAGAGAAAAAGCTTTCATGATTTCATCACTGCATATAATGTTAGCTGTGGACTTGTTATTTATGGCCTTTATTATGTTGAGGTAGTTCTCTATACCCAATTGATTGAGAGTTTTTATCATGAATAGATGTTGAGTTTTGTCAAATACTTTTCTGTCTCTGTTGAGATCATTTGATATTTATTTTTCATTTTATTATTGTATCACATTTATAGAATTGCATATGTTGAACGTTGGTTGAATTGCATAAGTTGAACCATTCTTGCATCCCAGGAATGAATCACACTTGACACTGGTGTATAATTTATGGTGTATGATACTGGCCTGCAATTTTCTTTTCTTGTAGTGTCCTTATCTGGCTTTGATATCAGGGTAATAATGGCCTGCTAAAATGAATTTGGGAATGCTCCTTCCTCTTCAGTTTTTTGGAAGAGTTTCAGAAAGACTGACATTAATTTTTCTTTAAATATTTGTTAAAATTCACCAGTGAATGCCCTGGCTGCTGTGCCTTAGTTGGTTGGATGTCATCCCCAAAACCAAAAGGTCATGGGTTCAATTCCCTGTCAGGGCACATGCCTGGGTTGTGTGTTTGGTCCTTGTCAGGCAACATGCAGTAGCAACAGATTGATGTTTCTCTCCCTCACTTTCTCCTTCCTTTTCCATCTTTCATGAATAGATAAAAGAAATAAGAAAACTTAAAAAAGTTCAATGTGAAACCATCTGGTCCTGGATTTTCCCTTGTTGAGAGGTTTTTGATTATTGATGCAATCTCCTTTTTATTGCTCTGTTTAGATTTTCTATTTCTTCAAGATTTAATCTTGGTAGGTTTTATATTCTAGGAATTCATCCATTCTAGGTTATCCAATGTTTTTGTATTCATAGTAGTCCCTTGTGATTCTTCATATTTCTGTTATATCAGGTGTAATGTCTCCTCCTTCATTTATAATTTTATTTATTTGGTTTCTTATTTTTTCTTGATTAATGTAGCTCATTAAAGAAATGAACTTTTCAAAGAAAGGAACTTTTAGTTTTATTAATCTTTTTTATCGTTTTCCTGCTATTTCATTTATTTCTGTTCTGTAATCTTTATTATTTCCTTTCTTCTGCTAATATTTGGCTTTTTTCTTTTTTCTAGTTCCTATGGGAATAAAGTTGTTTATCTGACATATTTCATTTTTCTTGATATATGTATTTATCACTATAAACATCACTCTTAGAGAAGTATGTATATACACACCGTCAGTTTTGGTATGTTCATTCTCATTTGTCTCTAGGTATTTTTTATTTCTCTTTTGGTTTCTTCTTTAAGCCCTTGGTGTTCAGGAGTGTGTGTTTTAATTTCTTTGTTTTTTTGAATTTTCCAGTTTCATACCAGTGTGATTAGAAAAGGTACTTAATATAATTTCTGTCTTCTTGAATTTGTCAAGACTTGTTTTGTGGCCTAACATATGATCTGTTCTACAAAATGTTACATGTGCACTTAATGAGAATGTGTATTCTGCTGCTGTTGATAGAATGTTCTATAAATGTATGTTAGGTCCACTGGGTCTATAATGTTGTTAAATCCCAGTTTCTTGCCGTGGCCTATGTGACTTAGTTCATTGGGCATCATCCCACAAACCGAAAGGCTGTGGTTTGATTCCCAGTTAGGGCATATGCCTCAATTGCAGGTTCATTCCTAGTTGGGACACATACAAAAAGCAACCAGTCGATGTTTCTCTTTTACATCAATGTTTCTCTTCCTCTCTTTCTCCCTCCCTTCCCCTCTTTGTAAAAATCAATAAGCGTGGACTCAGGTGACAATAAAAAAAAAGTTTCCTTCTCCAGTTTGATTTTTAGTAGTTAGTCCTCTTATGTTCCTCTTTGATCCCTGTGAGGTGAGACCCACGTGGACTTCCCATGAAGCATTCCACAGTCTTGGGTGTGCTGGTTGTCTACCTTGGGCTTTTTCTCACTGTAGAAACTGTACGTCAATGGCACCCTCTCGGTGTGGTACTGTGCCAGTGTGGAGGACAGCAGTACAGTCGGAATGTAACCATTCCTCTTATCCTTCTAGTGGGGTTCTTTGTGGTCCTTCTCACTCTTTGTGGTCCAGAGCTGGTATTTCATCCTGACCAGCATGTTCTGGATTTTCACAGTGGTCTCTTGTCTACAGATGGTTGATAATTGTTCCTCTTGTGACAGGGACAGAAGTAGAAAGAAACTTAAGTTGCCATCTAGTTCATCAATTCTTTCTCTGTCTCTTTTTTTATTGTTGTTAGTAATTTACATACAATAAAATGAACAGATCATAAGTGTTCAATTTGATAAGTTTTGACAGATGTAGTCAGTCGTGTATCCACTGTTCAAAACAAGATATAAGACATTTCCGTCGCCAGAAAATTTCCTCCTATTCTTTTCTACTCAAAACATCTACCTCTCCAACTACCTGTCTTTCTCTCTCCCCTGCCCTTCCTCCCTGTCCCTCTCTTATTCTGTTTCTCCCTCTCTTTTTCTGTTTCTATCAATATCCATATATGTATATTTATGTATACTTGTATATATTTATCCCCTAGTCTGTGGATTGCCTTTTCGTTCTCTAAATGGCATCTTTGAAGAACCAAAATTTCCCTTTGCTGTCTTTTGAAAAAAGTTCTTAATTTTAATGAAGTCCATTTTCTGAAACTTTTATGTGTAGTGATTTTGCTTCTTGTTTAAAAAATCTTTGGGATATTGTTTCTAAAATTTAGAAATACAATGACTTTCCTATATTTGGTTTGTATCCAGAAACTTTGCCAGATTAACTTATTCTTTCTAATAACTTTTAGACTCTTGAAATTTCAACATATACAATCATGTTATATGCATATAATGACAGTTTTATTTCTTATGCTACAATTTTAAGATATTTGATTTCTGCTTGCCTTATTGAACTGACAGGGAACTCTAGTATAATGTTAAAGAGAAGTGATGATGAACATCTTTCTCATGTTCTCCACCTTAGGTAGAAAGTGTTCAAGACTTTAGAAGTTTTAATATACCTCTCATTTCTGGAATATGTGCTGTTTGCTCATGATTTGTAATCTTTTTTTATGTCACTCATTTTGCTTTCTTTCTTTTGCATCTATGTTCACTACAGAATGACTGGTTTAACATTTTTATCTGGTTTGGTTTCAAGCTGGGAACTTTTTCCTATTCTCTGGAAGTTTTATAACATTGATATAGTTTCTTCCTTAAGTATTTGCATGATTTCCTCATTGAAATTATTTGGAGTTTATCTTTGTGGGAGAGTTTATAGTTACAGATTTAATTTCTTTAGTAGATAACAGGACTATTTAAAATTTCTACTTATGTCAGAAATTTGCCCATTTTATCTAAATTTTCAGATCTAAAGTTGTTCATTACATACTCTTACTATCTTTGTAATATACGTATGATCTATAGTGATGTCTCTCCTTTCACTCCTGGCACTGCTGAATTATAAATCCTTTTTTTCACCAATTATATTATATAATTGGTAAATTATATAATTTTACCAATTATATTAGTTTTTTTTTAAATATTTTAAACTAGTTTTATTGATTATGCTATAACAGTTGTCCAGTTTTTTCCCCTTTGCCGCCCTCCACCCAGTACCCCTCTTCTCTGCAGCAATCCTCCACCTTAGTTCATGTCCGTGGGTTGTGTATATAAGTTCTTCCACTTCTCCATTTCCTATACTATGCTTAGCAACCCCCTGTCTACTTAGTAGCTACCAATTATGTTTCTTAATCCCTGCATCTTTTCCCTATTCTTCCCCTTTCCCCTCCCAGCTGATAACCCTCCAAATGATCTCTATATCTATGATTATGTTTCTGTTCTGGTTGTTTATTTATTTGTTTGTTTCCTATATTTTAGATTCAGTTGTGTTGATAGTTGTGAGTTTACTGTCATTTTACTGTTCATAATTTTGATCTTCTTAAGTGCATCCCTTTATCATTTCATGTAATACTAGCTTGGTGATGATGAATTCCTTTAGCTTTACCTTGTCTGGGAAGCACTTTATCTGCCTTCCCATTCTAAATGATGGCTGTGCTGGATAGAGTAATCTAGGTTGTATGTCCTTGCTTCTCATCACTCTGAATACTTCCTGCTAGCTCCTTCTTGCCTGCAGAGTTTCTTTTGAGAAATTAGCTGATAGTCTTATAGGCACCCCTGTTTTAGGAACTCTCTTCTTTTCTCTTGCTACTTTTAAGATTCCCTCTATCTTTAGCCTTTGGCATTTTGATTATGATGCATCTTGGTGTGGTCCTCTTTGGGTCCAACTTGTTTGGACTCTTTGTGCTTTCTAGACGTATATGTCTGTTTCCTTCACCAAATTAGAGACGTTTTCTTTCATTATTTTTTTCAATAAGTTTTTAATTTCTTGATTTTCCTCTTCTCCTTCTGGCATCCCTATGATTTGGATGTTGGCACTTTTGGAAATGTTCCAGAGTCGTCTTATTCTCTCCTCGTTTTTTGAATTCTTGTTTCTTCTTTCTGTTCTGGTTGAATGTTTATTTCTTCCTAATGTTCCAAATCATTGATTTGAGTCCTGGCTTCTTTCCCTTCACTGTTGGTTCCCTGTGGATTTTTCTTTATTTCACTTAGTGTAACCTTCATTTCTTCCTTTATGTTGTTGCTATACTCATTGAGTCCTCTGAGCACCCTTATCACCAGTGTTTTGAAATCTTCATGTGATAGGTTGGCCTATTTGTTTTGTTTAGTTCTTTTTCTGGGGTTATGTTCTGCTCTTTCATTTGGGCTATATTTATTTGTCTCCTTAATTTGGTAGCCTCTCTGTGTTTGTTTCTGTGTAATAGGTAGAGCTGCTTTGACTCCCTATCTTAGCGCACCTGTTAAGTTATATGGGGTGGAGCCTTAGTTATTCACGAGGGCAGGGACACTGCTTCACCTCTTTGTGGCTCTATATAGGGGGAGGGCTCAGAAAGGGGATAATGCCACTACCTGGCTTCTGGAGATTTTCCCAGCACTTGCCTCTTTTACAGTCACTTCACCCACTTCCCATATGTGACTGGGACTCTTCCAGCTGTTGCCCTGGTGGTGAATGCCAAAGTGGGTAGGTTTGAATACATTCAAGTTTATGTGGGCCCTTTAAATGGACTCTTCTGAGAAGCCAGCAGTTTCTTCCACCACCCCAACTGCCTCTGGTTTTTACAGCCAGAAGTTCTGGGGCTTTATCTTCCTGGTGCTGGCACCCTGGACTCTGCAGTCTGGCCTGGGGCTGGGGTCGCTACCTCCCAAGGTATACCTTCTGACTTTTATCTATCACACATGAATGTGGGACTGTCCTTTCTGCCACACCACTTCTTCTTGCTTCTCTGCCCTGACTCTGCATCTTTGCCCCTCCTGCCTGTCCGGATGAATGTGGCTTCTTTAAATCCTTGGTTGTTGGACTTCTATACAGTTTGATTTTCTGGCAGTTCTGGGTGTTATTTGTTTTGAGGTTGTATTTCTTCTTGTGGTTGCACAAGGGAGCAAAGTATGTCTACCTTTATCTTGACCAGAAATTTCTTATTAGTTTGTTTAAAAAGTCAAATTTTTAGCTTTGCTGATTCACTTTACTGTGAATATTTTCTCTCTTAATTTTTGCTCAGATAAGCCTTCTCTCAACACTGTATATGAAATTGAAATAACTGCCTTTGCTTTTTCCTCCTCTGCTTTTTTTTCAATTCAGTGACATCACCATCTGAGATATATATTGTCCAGTTACTATATATCTTTTACTATATCTTTTACCTTTTTCCCTTGGAAATAAGTTTTATGAGGGCATGGGGCAGCAATTTTTTCATATAATTTATTAATTGTTATAGTCTCAGCACCTTAAAGACTGTATGACAGATAATAGACCCTTAATAAATACTTGTTGAATGAATAATCTAAATAAATATTATTTATTATATAATTCAGTTTTTTGATACCATAAATATTATCATGAGTGGGTGTTAAATTTTGTCAAATGCTTTTTCTGCATCTATGAAAAGATCATATGATGTTTTTCTTTCATTCTATTAATGTGATATATTGCATTGTTTTTGTGCATATACTGAAGTATACTTGCATCCCAGGTATAGATCTCACTTGATCGTGGTGAACGATCCCTTTAATGGGCTGGTGAATTTGGTTTCCTAGTAATTGATTTACATTTTTGCACCATATTTATCAGGAATTGGTATGTAGTTTTTTCTGGTAGTGTCCTTTTCTGGCTTTGGTATGGCCTTGGAAAATGAGTTTGGGAGTGTTCTCTCTTCTTTGATTTTTTTGCAAGAATTTAGAAGGATTGTCATTGATTATTTATTAAATATTTAGTTAAATTCACAAGTGAAGCCATCCGGTTCTGGATGTTTCTTCATTGGGAGTTTTTTGATTACTGATTCAGTCTCCCTACTCATAATCAGTCTATTCAGACTTTGTATTTCTTCCAGAATCAGTCTTAGTACTTTATAAGCTTCTAAGAATTTTTCCATTTCTTTTAGATTATCTACTTTGTTGGTGTATAATTGCTCATGTTTTTATGTTTTTGAACAGTTCTGGATTATTTCCTCTTCTTGCAAATGCTGCTATGTCTGTGAAACCAACATTGCTAAGTTTGTATGAGATTTATTATCTGCCTTTGGGTAAAACACTGAAGCCTGGTCTACAAGGCTTGCTAACTGGTATTCTTCCTGGCTTAGAAGAAGGTTCAGAGTACTATGAGAGGTAAGATGGTGCTGTTTTTTGTACAGCTAAGTAATCCAAGTCTTGAGTTTGTCAGTAAGCATTCTTAGATCAATAATGTTTTAACATCACAAAAATTAATTATTCTGGATCCTTTGTATACCACCTGAAGGTTTCTATAGCAAAAATAAAAAATATTATGATGTATCTAGTCTGTGTATCACACTGAAAATATAGCTAGACGATAAGAATACAGACTTGGGAGATAGATAAGTGAATTGTATTCAGATCCTGGATGGACAGGTACTGTGTGAGCTCAAGAAAACTTTTTCTTTTTCGCATTTCTGAACTTTTTTCAATTCTCTCATCTTTAAACAAGCATAATAAAAACAGTAGAGCCTAGCATGTATAAGTCACTCAAAAAGTATGACCCATAATTTAAAATAAAAATACAATAGGTAGGACATTTAGATTAATTTAAAAAATGGGAAATTGGGCCATTGCCAATAGTTTTTAAATTGTTAATGCTGGAAAATAGCCTAGCTCTAAGTGCACTGCTATTTCGCTAGCCATTGGCATGATACTGTTGATATTTTAATTTTTCGAAGAAAATGATTTGATCTGTTTTGAAGCCTCTTATTATTTCTTTGGAAGTTAATAGTTTTAGACAATGCATGATGGCATTAAGTATCTTTAATATCTCATTGTTCTTACCAAAAAGGAACTTATGAGTTGAGATAGCAAAAATAGAAAATGTCAAACTTATAAGTAGACTTAATTATTTAAATTATAATTTATTCTAGTGCATTTACCTACTACTCCATTTTATTGTATTTCATCTGTTCCCATAATGCAGTAAGAATCTAATCCTAAAAATGTTGGATAATCCTTATAGGCTACTTTGAGAAAAAAATATTTTGCCTCCAAAGCTTATTATTTTCTCTTACTAACATTTTTACTTACTTGGTTACAATTTTAAAAGCATAATGTGAGGTTATTTCATTTAGTTACAAATCAGTTTTATTTTAAATTGTTATGTTAATTCTCCTAAAGGAAGCATAGAATCAGTACCACTTTATAACTCTATTAGTTACAATTAGAAAGGTTAAGATAGACATGAATAATGATCTTTATTAATGTGACATCCCTATGATTTATCTTGTTGTGTGTCTTAGTCCATTTGGGCTGCTATGACAGTGAACCACAGACTGGTAACTTATAAACAAAAGAAATTTATTTCTCACAGTACTGGAGGTTGGAAGTCTAAGATCAAAGAGTAGGAAACATTTGGAACTGCCCTTTAAGATTTTATAGAAAATTAACAGAAAATATATCTTGCTATAAGATTACTACTAACTAAAATGTATATATGGTTAACAACCCACTAAAATAGATAAGACTTGTGGTATTGCTTTTGTTATCTTTATTTTACAAATGAGGAACCTGACCTGAAGAGATACTAAGTGATTTCCCTAAATTACCAAGCTAGTAAATGGTGGAGCCAGGACTTAAGTCCAGTCCTCTGATTTCTAAAGTATATGCTTCTTTCAGTCTATCATAAGGGTCTTTCAGGTGGAGCATATAAATATAACATAGATGCTTTCATACTTTCTGGAAGAGAACAATGATTTATTTTTAACAGTGTGAAATTAAATGTTTCCTTCCTTAAACCACTTTATTTTGCACCTCAGAACAAATACATTGTTGGAAAAGGTTGCTACTGCTGTAGACCAGTCAGCATTCTACAGTGCCCTCTGGGGCAGTCTCCTAACCAGTCCTGCTGTGCGTTTGCCTGGAATTACATATGTTCTCGCCCATTTGAACAGGAAGCTTTCCATGGAAGATCAACTTTATATAATTGGCAGTGATATTGAGCTGATGGTAGGTCCATATATGATTGCTTATTTTAACAAATACTTCTTTGGAGCCAGGCACACTATTCCAGACAGGTATTGAGAATTGTGCCACAAAGTTTTTATGTTCATTAAGCTTACATTTTTCATCAAGGAAACTTAAAAGACCAAAATAAGCAGTAATTATGGTTTTCAAAATTGTCAGAATTTTTTAATATGTGAAGTCTGTCTGGAAAAAGTCCAGCCATTGTTAATATAATGAGAACTGTTTGTATGACATCGATGTAACCTGGCAGCCAAGGAGAGTGGACTGGGATGCCATGTGTGAACAATGACAACTTCACTGTAGTCAGTGGGGGCGGTAGACACCATTGAGTGAGCGTGTGTACTGTGTGGTCGTCCCATTCAAAATGAGCAAGTAGAGCAACAAATATGCACCCACTTTTGTGTTAAGCTTGAACCTTACTCTGTGGAAACTATTTGGATAATTCAGAAGGCCATAGTTATGGGCAACTGGTGACTGGCAGCTTCATCACAACAACACGCCTGCTCATGCATCAGGTCTTGTGCAGACTTTTTTTTCTTGCAGAAAATCCAATCACCCAGATGACTAAGCCCCCCTACAGCCCAGATTTGGTTCCCCGAGATGCCTGGCTTTTCCTAAAACTAAAATCATCTTTGAAAGGGAAGAGATTTCAGACCATTGATGAGATTCAGGAAAATACAATGGGGCAGCTGATGGCTACTGAGAGAACTGTGTGAGTTCTCTCACACCTACTTTGAAGGGGACTGAGGCTTCATTGTCCTAATTGTACAATGGTTCTTGTATCTTCAGTAAATGTATTTTTTTTAATGTTACATGGCTGGATACTTTCTGGACACACCTAGTCATATTATGTTTATTTGTTATTCAAGCAAATAAATTTTGTTTATTATCAGACCACTGTTAGCATAGCCACATTTATTATCTGAAGTGAACCTTCTCTTTGATCAAAGTTTTCTTTATTGAAAAGACAGATTTTAGACAAAGTGACAGCCATATTCTGTGTGGGTTTATGTAGAACTGAAGCAGGCAGGAAAAGACAGTGGAAAAAAATTACACATTTTTTTCTTATACTTTTTATTTTGAAGACTAAGAATAGAAGGATATCATTTATCTCTATGGAGTGCTGTATTCAAAATATTCAAGGAGTAAAAAACAAAGAAACATGCAAAGGTCCTTTGGAAAAGTTTTTCAAAAGAACATTTTGATTAATCATGATGTATTTTTCTCTCATATGATTGCGAAATGACTGAGATTTTTGTGCAGAGTTTTGGTTATATTTGTTAAAGTATAATTAACATACACTGAAATTAACTTATCTCACATGTACAGTTTTATGAATTTTTACAGACAGTAGTGTAACCATTTATATCTCCCCAAAATGTTCTTTTGTGCCCCTTTGTAGTCCCTCCCCTTCCCCTACACTTCTAGGCTTTTGCAAACACTGGTCCGTTTTCTGTTTCCATAGTTATGCTTTTTCCAGAATGTTATATAAATAGAATCATACTCAATTGACCTTTAATTCTTGTTTCCTTCACTTGATATAACAGATTTGAGATTCATCCATGTTTTTGCATATATCAGCAGTTTGTTATTTTATTTTGCTGTGTATGGTATGGATTTACCACAGATTGTTTGTTTATTAACTGATTAATGGATGACTAAGTTGCTTCCAGTTTGGAGTAATTATGAAAAAGGTAATAGAAGCATTTGCATAGGGTTGTTTTTGTACACATATGTTTTTATTTCTTGGGAAAATATTAGTAATGGATTTTCTCATTCATATGATAAATGCATTTTTAACTTTTTAAAAAATGATAGCTTTATTGATATATAATTCACATCCCATAATGTTTACCCTTTTAAATTGTACAATTTATTGGTTTTTAGTGTATTCATAAAGTTGTACAACTATCATCATTATCTAATTTCAGAACATTTTATCACTCCATTGCCATTAACCATACCACACCTCTTCATACCTGCCCTTAGGAACCACTTAACTATTTTCTGTTTCTATAAATTTGCCTGTTCTGGATATTTTATATAAATGGATTTATATAATATTTAATCTTTTGTGAATGACTTCTTTCATTTATCATAATATTTTCAAGATTCATCCATATTTGAAGCACGCACCAGTACTTTACTCCTTTTTATGGCTGAATAATATTTTGTTATGTGGATACATTACATTTTGTTTATCCATCCATCAGTTGATGGACTTCTGTTACATCTGCTTTTTGGCTGTTAAGAATAATGCTTTTATGAATATTCATGTATAAGTTTTTCTGTAGACATATGTTTTCATTTATTTTAAGTTTATACTTAGTAGTGGAATTGCTGAGTCATATGGTAACTTTATGTTTAACTTTTTGAGGAACTGGCAAACAGTTTTCCAAAGTGATTGCACCAGTTTACATTTCCATCAGCAATATATGAGGAGTTTCATTTCTCCACGTCCTTGTCAACACTTGTTATTGTCCTTTTTTTTTATAGCCATCCTAGTGGATATGAAGTGTTACCTCATTGTGGTTTTGATTTGTATTTACCAAACGACTAATAATGTTGAGCATATTTTTCTTGTGGTTTTGGGGCAATTACATATCTTCTTTGGAGAAATGTCTATTCTAAGTCTTTGCCCGCTATTTAAATTATTTCTCTTTTTGTTGTTGAGTTGTAGGAGTTTTTTTTATGTTTTGGATTTAAACCCTATATGTATATGACTTGAAAAATTTCCCCCATTCTGCGGATTGTCTTGTCAGTTTCTTCATTGTGCCCTTTGAAGCACAAAAGTTTTAATCTTGATCAAGTCCAATTTATGCTTTTTTCTGTTGTACTTTTGGTATTAGGTAATATCTAAGAAATTGTGTCTAATCCAAGATCACAAAGATTTACTCCTAAATTTTCTTGTAATATACATTTAAGTTTATAAGAAATTGCCAAATTATTTTCCACAATGGCTGTACCATTTTTTTTTGCAAACCTTTAAATGTATTGTTCTTTACATTTTGTTTGTTGATTCAATAGAAGTTTTAAACAGCTATTTAAAAAATTTTTTTTAAAGGCAAATGCCATAATTGGAAAACCATTTGCAACACATCACCACAAAAGAACTAATTTTGCTTTTATTCAAAGAGCTATTATAAGTAAGTATAGTGGGAAAATGCATTTGAACATATAATTTACCTAAAGGAAATAAAAATAATTCAAATATATGAAAAGGTGCTCAACATTATTTATAAGAGATATAAAAATTTAAATACACCAAGATACCAGTTTTCATATATTAGATTGGTAAAAATTAAAAGTGCGTGGGTAAACATGGGGAAACAGAAACTGTCTCTCATAGCTGGTGGAAATATAAATATATATAACCTTAATAAAAAGTATCACACTATTTAAAATGCAATTGCTTGATATACCCTAAACCCTGGCAATTCTACTTTGAGGGAATTATCCTGTAGATGTATTTCTATATTACATAAATATGTTGCAGCATTATTTATAATAATAAATGTTTACAAACAGTATAAATGTCTATCATTAAGAATCTAGTTAAATAAATTAGGGTTTTTCTATAAAATAAAGTATTTCTGTGGCTATAAAAAATGATAAAACACTTTATGTACTAATAAGGAAAGATATCCAAAAAATTTTTTTTTTAATGAAAAAGGCAGAGTTTGGGATATATGCCTGTGAGTTTTTGTTTACTTATACTTGGAGAAAATATTCACCAGTAATACTGGTTGCTTACAAAAGGAAATTGGATGGTTGGGAGTCAGAGATGGAAGAGAACCTTATTGCTGTGTACTCTTTTGTGTTCCTAAATTTTTAAAGCATCATAATATATTTACCTAAAAGTAATGTAATACATTTATATTACTATGTAATTACTAAGTATAAGATGCTCAGAGGAGAAAATGAAGAGTTGTTACATTTTCATGATAAATATTTCCCAGTGTAATAGACAATAGTTATTAAAGACTCTCTTATTTTAGGTAGAAGCAGTAAGTACTTCGGTGCAGGATTCAAGTGTACTTGTACAGAGAAGCACACTGGACCTCATACTCTTCTGTTTTCCATTCCACATGAGTCAGGTAAAACATTAATGCCGATATTGATATTAAGCATTCTTTGAAAAATCATAGATTTGTGATGTGTAGTTATTTAAGTTGGAGTCTTTTGTTTTATAAACTAGTAACTATATAGAAAACATATGGGGACTTGTGAAAATTATAATGAAATTATAAAGAGATTTATATATAGTGGGAAAATGTATTTCAATATATAATTTACCTAAAAAAAAGAAAATAATTCAAACATATAAAAAGGTTCTAACCTAAAATAAGCAGGAAGTTTACTCATTGCTAGTTATGAATGAGCCAGGACTCTGAAACTAGGTCATCTACCTAGATATTACCTCTGTCCTGATACTAGCTTTTATTGATTTGGTGATGTTGAGATTGTCAGACCTTTAGCAGGGTTGGCTAAATTTGAAAAGTAAATGATTAGTCACTGTGACATCATCCAGTACTTTTATTACAAATCAGAGCAACTAACTTAACAAGTCATGACTGAAGCATTTCATTGCTGGAATGATTTAGATCACCAGTGTGTAAGCATTCCTAATGGTGAACAACATGCCTAATAAAAGTAATAAGAGAATTTCTACCTTGGAGATGTAAGTTTATTTCTTAAAAGTTTTTAACAGAAAAGGCTATTATTTGAGGTTTTTGTAAGAACTATGTTTAGTAGATAACTTGGGAATTTTCATTGTGATTGGCTATGCTCAAATTTTTCTTTAATACTTTATTAAGTTTGAAACACTCGCTGGGGCATCTCAATATACTCTTAAATTTACTAGTAGCATAGGGCTCAATAGCTCACAGGACAAGAATAATTTTTACTTTTTTGAAGGCTCATAAGAGAAAATAAAGAAGAATATGCCAAAGAAATGTATGTGGCTCAAAAGCCTAAAATATTTATTATATGGCCCTTTACTGAAAAAATTTAGTCACCTTTACTCTTAAAATTTCCTATTGCTTTCTTCCCTGGCAAACATTCAACATTATTAGTCCTTCGGTATACTGATAGGTGACTGAACAAGATCTGAGGAATTAATTTATTATAGACCTAAATGGGAAGAATTAATTTGTAATCTCATGGATTAGTGTTTCTCAATTTTTTTTCAGCCTGAGTTTTCTTCAGTAGTTTCTTACTTCACCAGCTCTGTATCCCTGCCAGCCAAGATTGTCTGAAGCCTCATCATCTATAATTTGTATTATAAAAACTATAGCTGTGTGGAATGGTTTTTAAAAGTAATGCCCCACCAGACCCAATTTTTACACTCTTTCTTCCATTACTATATCAAATTATCAGTTTATCTGAGAATAAGGATCATGACAAAGTCATCTTTGGTCCCACTTACCCCCTTTCTATGTCTTGCATATGATAGACACTTAGAAGTATTCAATGTAATTGTACCTTAAGATAATCTTCATTACCATATACCAACAGAGTGATTGCTGTTAGGAGCTTGTGCAGTTGATGAGTTGTTTGATTCTTTTTTTATTTATTTCATGGAATGGGTTGACTAATCTCTGGCACTAACACCCTTAATAGAGATTATAATAATAGAACTGTTTCATATTAGAAATATGTTAATAGTAATCAAGAAATGACTTTCTACTTTTCTTATGAGTGGTAAGATTGAAAGACTGTACTTTAAAAAATTTTGAGACAATGTTCATAATCTACATATCTGATGTTGAATAAAAAGATCAGCAGTTCTCAAATGCTTTGGTTTCAAGACCCCATTACACTCTAAAAATATTGAGGATTGTAAAAAATCTTTTGCTTATGTAGGTTAGATCTGTCTCTATCATGTTAGAAAAACTGACAAGTTTTAATTTTTTAATTATTTTTATTGAATTTTGACAGAGAGAGAGAGGGAGGAGGAGAGAGAAACCATACATTTGTTGTTCTGCTTACTTATGCGTTCACTGGTTGCTTCTTGTTTGTGCCCTGATCAGGGATGGAACCTGCAACCGTGGTATATTAAGATGACGCTCTGATCAACTGAGCTACCTAGCCAGGGCATAAAACTGATAAGTTTTAAAATATTTACTAATTCATATAAAAGTAACAATAACAAAGTTACCACATGATGGGCAGAGGAGGGCAAAGGAGGGAAATTGGGACAACTGTAATAGAATAACAATAAAAAAATCTTCAAATGATTTTTATGAAAGTAACTATTTTCCCACACAGAAAAAAAAAAGAACCCCTAGTGAATAGAGTAGCATTGCTTCGCATTTTTGCACATCTCTAATGTCCGGCCTAATTGTAGAAAACAATGCTCGTGTCCTCTCTTGAATTCAGTCTGTTGCAATTTTTTTCTTTTGATTGAAGTATATGGAGAAACTGATTTCCCACTGATGCGTAAGTTGAAAAAAAGAGTATTTCAGTAGTCTTTTCTGTTGAAATAACATAGTCTTCCTTGATACTACACCAAAACTTGACAAACTATAGTTTTAACAAATTAATTGCCAATATGGAATCTAAAATCATATCAGTGAACTTTTTAATATTCTGTTTCATTTAAATCCACTGGTCTGTCTTGCACTTTGAATATATCTTTTACACATACATTCTTATAACATTACGATTGGTTATTTGGAAAATGTTGGTTTACTGAATTATGCGAATCTTGCAAATATTAACACATTTCATTATATCAATACAATAACAAGCTCATAACTGTCACTACTGATCTCATCAATAAAGTCTTTTAGGTATCAGGTAGCTTTCAAGCCACTTTGATTCAATTCAACACAAACTTCAAGCCAAATATAGGTTTTCCAAAATTCTAATTTTCTCTTGGAAGCTTACGCTTTATTTGTAAAAATGAATATTAATTGTTTTACTCGAAGTGACAGGCTCACCTTTATTTTTGAAAAATGCCCGGTGTCCAACTGTGATAATCATAGTTTGTGTCAATCATTCTTTCGGGTGAAGCAGAATATTAAAAGATGTAGTAAAAGGGTCAGTATTTAATAATATAATGTTTTGCTGTTTCATCAACAACATTCCTAAGTGAAACTGACTTTTTTGGTTTTGGTTTGTTTTTTAATTTTATTGCAAGTTCATGGCTGTAAAAGTACAGTGGATGCCACTGCTGTACTGCTTCTTTTCATGCTAAGATGCCAGCAGTTTTACCCACTATCACGTGATCAGAGCAAATATCAACATAGCAAAAAAGGCAAATAAATCTTGGTATTGTTATGAATATAGTTGTTACCTTATAGACCTCCTGAAAGTGTCTTAGAGATCTTCTTAGAGTCCAGGGACCACTTTGAGAATTTCTTAGATTAATGGAAGACATCTGTGTTTAGATGAATGACTATAATTTGTCAGTTATTGATGATCTGTGTTTGGTAACATCTCTTAAGATTCCTATAAATTATTCCATAATTCTCTATTTTTTCTGTTTTGTGTCAGATTTTACTAATTAATATTGGTTAGTATAAAGAACTTTAAACCAGAGGTTAAAATAATCCAGTTGTAATTTCAACTGTGTAACTAAATAGCTGCATTACCTAACTTTTCCTAATCTGTATAACGGATAATAATTCCTGTATGTGAAACTAACTAAGTCCTAAAGTTCTAAATGTTTTGTAAGGTATATGTTTTTTAAGAGGGGAGAACATAATGTTTTTGTACATGATTAAAAACAACCACATTTTTAACGTTTTCAGGCCACTCGACCAGATATGATCAGGATCTTGTCAGCAGCCCTTCATGTCGTGCTAAGGAGGGACATGTCCTTGAATCGAAGACTTTATGCTTGGCTTCTAGGTAAGTGTTTGCTGTGTGTGGGCTTCACTGGGAAGAGAGGGAGGGAAGATTGCTGTACATAAACATTATCCAATTATGTGTGTGTCCTAAATGAACACACTAAAAACTTGCCTAAATGGACAATAAAAATATAAATGCTCTATGTATTGTATGAAGAAATTTTAAAAGCTTCTTAGTTGAAGAGGCTATTTTGATTTTTTTGCCCTTATAAATGAGGTTGTTATACTATAAATTTATAGACATAGAAGAATAAATTAATAATCAAAATAAAGACATTATTCCTAAAATTTTGAAGTCATCAAAGGACTCAAGACTAGTACTACGTCCCACACATGGTACCAATCTCTCACTCAAGCAGTAAAGCATGTGTACACTTGGTTATTCCATACTTTTCATCAGTGTTTGGAGTGAGAAGACACAATATTACTTTACTTGGATTTTCTGGCTCTTCAGTTATTTCACAGTTTGTAAGATTTATATGAAAAAAAAAAAAACAGGATAATTCTGAAAGAATACTATGATACTCCCGTATTGAATTGGTTTCCCTTTATTAAACTATCTAAAATGATCTCTCTTGCTGACATTGATTGGGCTACTAATCGGTAAGTGTTTAGTGCTGCTTTTGAGATATTTGCTGTTTTGGTGTTAGTGAACAACAGTTTGAGAATTTCATTTTAATGTACTTTGCAATTTATTTCCATGGAGGTTTTGATAACAACGGTGCTATCGTAGGACCCAGAAGCACAAGACATAGTAATCCTGAAGAACATGCCACTTACTATTTTACTACCTTTTCAAAAGAATTGATGGTCCAGGTAATGAATGTTTTCATTTTATCTTTTGGTTACTTTCTGACCACTAGGTTTACTGAACAAGTGTACGACAAGGTTCTGCCTTAAATGAACTAATTCACAATTGAAGAGGTGGAGAAAAGAGTCACAGACTTCCTAAGCAACTGTGATAAACAAATGACCTCCATAAAAAGAATAAGTAATCATAAGCTAGACTCACTTCTATATAAGTTCAGAGATTTTATTTTTTTAGTTTATATTCATGACTTTATTAAAACAAAGTTGCAGCTTCTCACCTGTCTGCCCTATGGAAATTGGAGCTTTTCTGAAAATAAGCCAGGATCTGTGTTCTTTCCTCTGAAGCCCTGAGGAAATTTAGGTTACAACTGGAATCTAAAGTAACTATTATAACAGAAATGTTAAAATGAACTGTAGGTTTATTTTATATTATTTTTACCTCAATTATATTTATTCAGGATGCCTCAAAATAAGCTAAGAAAATGCATGGTATCTGAAACAGTTTAAAATGAACATAGTTTGTTTTAAGTCACCAATGGGAAAATAATTGCACACTAGCAGATACTACCATATGATGTGGCATAGTTTGGTGTATGTTGATTATCTTAAGTAGACATATTTTTATCTTTTGGGCAAGCAATCAAAAACTCATGAATTTATTTTTCTAGATTTTCTTTAGCTTTCCACTTTTTTTCTAGAAAAAAATAAGTAAGCACTTTTTTCTTCTATCAAGAAAAATGATATAACATTTTTTCCTAGTAGTGGAAGGCAAAAGCCAACTTTAGTAAAAAGCTTCAGAAAAACAATAGGGGATGTAAATCTTCATTATATATTGTATTTAAAAAAAAATTTTTTTTTTGAAAAAGAATTTTAATCTGTTTACTTAAATGACTGGTGTACTCTTTCTTTTTTAAAGGCAATGGTGGGCATCTTACAAGTGAATGGATTTGGAGAAGAGAGCACTTTAATGCAGGATCTAAAACCTTTTCGTATCTTAATCAGTTTACTGGACAAACCCGAGCTAGGTAATATATACTGTCCTAGGGCATAAGGTCACATGTGTGTGCTTTGTATTCTTTCATAATAAAAATAAGGCAAAGTTATTACTTAGAAAAACTGCTGTATTTTGAGTGTCCTTTAAATACACATTCCTAACAACATCTTACATAATATTCACTCTAGAATGTTAAGAAGATACAGATGTACACCCAACTGGTATGCTATCATATACATACCCTGTACTATGTGTATAGCAGAGGAGTCATTTTAAAGGTGCTGTCTAGCCCTGGCTGGGTTGCTCAGTTGCTAGGAGTGTTGTCCCATACACCAAAAGGCTGCGTGTTTGATTTCTGGTCAGGGCACATACCTAGGTTGTGGTTCGATCCCTGGTGGGGGAGCCTATGGGAGGCAACCAATTGATGTTTCTCTCACATCAATGTCTGTCTGTCTGTCTGTCTCCCTCTCTTCCTCCATCGCTCCATCCCTCTAAAATCAGTAAATGTGCCCTCAGGTGAGGATTTAAATATATATATGTTTTATACATATATATGTATATATTTATAAATATAAAAATGCTATCTAAATTCTTCTTAATCCTGATTAAGTTACTGAAATTGAAACATATATGGTATGTCATGACTGTCTTACAGTTCACAGAGTTCAAGGACTTGAGCAAAAATATTTGGGTTGTATCTCTCAACTTTCTTCCTCACAGCCCCTTTGTCTTGTGTATTTTCCCCTTTTTATTGTATATTTCTTATATAATTAGTCTATTGGGAAGTTAATTGTGGCACCTGGAACAAAAATTAAGAAAAAACATAAATACTAGCACAAATGAAATACAGTATTCCCTCACTTATCACGGGTATTACGTTCTAGACACCCTGCAATAGGTGAAAATCTGCGAAGTAGGAACCTTACATTTATTTTAGTATATATATTTTAAGGCTTTATAAACCCTTCCCACACACTTAGAAACCGTTCCCAGTCCCTTATTAACCTTTCTCACTCCCTTATTAACCTTTTCCACACTTTTATAAACACTACTTATGTTCTTAAACATATTCTACACTCTTAAACCTATGTAACTTTAACAACATGCGTATACAGTATTGCAAAATCCCATGATATAGTGAAAAATCCACAATAAATAATTAAATATAATATTTTTAAGAATCCCGTGATACAATGAGGCTGCGATAAGTGGACCGCGATATAGAAAGGCACTACTATAATAAAGTATGTCATTTCTTAAAATAAAAATGAAAAAATTTAAATAGAAAAATAACAAGTTGTATCAATGGCTTTGAGAGTTTATTTTAGCTATTATGTGCTAATAGATGAAGCTCAGGAATTTTTTAAGGAGATTGCTGTCTGTTACAGCAATAAAGTTTATCCCTGTACATTTTTATATTAGTGAAATTAATTCAAGATTGTAGTAACATTAGTATCAATTACTGAATAGTCACTGTATCCTGGGAACTATGCTACCCTACCTTACAAATATTTTTTATAACCGCTAGAACAGTCATGTAAGTTTGGTATTATCCTCATTCTAGATGAGGAAGCTAAAGCTCAAAAAAGTTAAATAACTTGTCCAAAGTAGCAGCTATTAATTGGCAAAGCCGATTTCCATGATTCTGTCAGCTTATACTTAAATATATATTTGTTCAGTTATTTACTGTTTTACTGTTAGCTTCTCAAAATGTGAAGTTTGGTTCAGCTTCTGGGGAAAAAAATCTATTATAAAAAAATAATTGTTTTGAAGCCTTCTTTAATTGGACCAGTTTTGGGATAATCATGATTTGCCATTGTTAATTAATTCTGTCTTTAATGTGTATATTAATTTTAGGGCCTGTAATTCTAGAAGATGTCCTAATTGAGGTGTTTAGAACATTGTATTCTCAATGCAAAGCAGAGTTGGATCTTCAGATGGAACCAGCCTTCAACAAAGATCATGCTCAGTTAAGCAGGTGGATTACCAAAAAATTAAGCATAACGTGATTTGAATACAGAATTAATTGAATCAAAAGGCACTAGGTGTCCTTTAAAGAATTTTTTTTCAAGTTACGGTTTTTTTCTTTCAGATAAATAAATAAATACATATCTTTTAATGCCTAGGATAACTCATGACATTAGCATATCTTGTTCTCCAAGTCAGTGATAGATACATGTTTAGAGTCTTACTTTTTAATTTCTTCTCTACTTTAAGCAGTCTGCCACTCTTACAGTCTCAATTATTATATAGTATGACAAAGGTTCTAAGACAATTTCTTTTAGATAATTTTCATTTCATTAGTATCTCCTTGGTAAGACTGGAGGTAACCTGGGCTTTCCCTAAAACATACTTTTATATATTAAAACATTTTAAGGCAGTGCTTGATTTCTAATAAATATGATACCCCATAATTTTAGTTGAAAAGCTAATATTGACTAAAGTAGTACACTATTTTATTCTGTACTCTGATAATTTATTACCCTGTGGAGTATTTAATTAGTCACTAATTCATGGGTATGTGCTGCAATGTATGTACATTGACAGTACATCACTATATAAAAAAATAATTGTTTTCATTGTAAGGAGAGTGCCAAGAGGTGGAGATGGGTAGGTAATTAATAAGCTAAAGAATTCCCATTTGAAATAACAAAGATTTTTTTTCTGGTAGGATTTCAGTAATAATGGCTATATACAGTATTCTTTTTTGCTATTGTTTTTCAAGCTAAGAATATTAGATTGAAACTCACCAAATAAACAACTATTCTTAAGCAAATCTTGAACAGTACAGGAAAGCAGACAAAGTTATTTAGAATCAAGGCTGTCAAAACCAAATCACTACTTAGTTTATGTATGCCAAGGGAAACAAAATTATTTAATGCCAAATTACAAATCAGGTATTCAAAATAGTTCAAAAAGAACTTCCTGTTCTTTTGCTGGAAGTACAGCTGTTTTTTCTTATGCAAATCTAGTTTTCGATCTTGATCATACAATTTAGTTATAAAAACTCAAATTTGGAAAAATAACTATACATAGCATAATAACAGAGTGGCTGTAGATAAAAATTATCTGTTCCAATTTTCTCACTATCAAGTTTTCTAGCAACCGCCTACCAATATGTACTACCCCAATAACACTGTACTCAAATTTAAATTTGAAAAAATAAATGTTAATATTTATTAGTTTTTGTTTTTCTTTTCCTTTTTTAGTAAATTAAGGGAAAATAAGAAAACAGCAGAGCTGATTAAAACTGCCAACCTTCTCTTTAATTCCTTTGAGCCTTATTATATGTGGGATTATGTTGCACGTTGGTTTGAAGAATGTTGTAGGTATGTTAAACTGTTTTATTCATTTTAATTTAATAGCATTCAAAGTCAACCTTTGTTTTTTAAGTTCTTCAATCTAATGAAAAGAGTATTCTTTTATACATTCTCTGCTACTATTAACAATTTATTCTATATTTAATAGCTATAATCTGGCTCTACCCTGTCACTCTAGAATATAGAATTATTAATCATATAATCTTAGAATTGAAAAGGAGTTTAGAGGTGAGTTATTCAGTCACCAACATACATGAAAGATTCTCTAATCTATACTAATTCAGTTTTTCTTCGTTGTAGAGAAAATAGCAAATTTGTGGCTGCTGCCTTAGAACACGTTCCCAAAATGATTCTCACTTTGAATTACAAAAAGTTCCTGGTGTCACACTTGTGTTTTTAAGCTATAGAACCAGCCATATTGTCACCGTTGAGTGATAAAAGCCCTTCATCTCCTAGGACATACAGTTTAAAAAAGTCTCTGAAAACCCAAGAATACTAGTAAACCTGAGTAGAATCTCTGTCTTGAATCTTGCCAAATTCTCTCAGAACCAGATTAACCTCTCAAATCTCAGGAACATATAGACGAAAAGTAAGCATGTATGAACTCGAGGTTAAGAGTCTCTTAAAAATATAAATGCTGATGTGATGCATTAATTGTACATTTAATGGTTTAGAAAATTGCTTGCTTATTTATTAAGCAGATACCGAGCAACCAGTTGAAAAGCACTATGCTAGACATATCTGGTCCCTGTCTTCAAAGACTTTGTAGTGAGAACAAGTTAGGACATGCACATGTGTGTTCCTAGTATTAAATTAAAAGTTACAGATACCTTAGTAAATAGATTAAAATGTGATAGGAGTCTTGAGGAATTATGAGTCTCTTTTTGCCACCTGACCTTCATTTCTACATTCACAAACATATCCATCCATCCTTTTTTAGCTAACTTGGACTATTTTCTAAGCACACATTAAGTTTCATGCTGCGGAGCCTTCACATGTGCTATTTCTTCTAAAATATTTTCCCCCTTTGCCCATCTGCCAAGGTCCTATATAGAGAACCCACCTTTAAGTAGCTTTCTTTCGCTTCCTCAAGTTTCTCGTTAGAATCAACTTTTCCTATACTGTCACATTATTACTTACTCGTCTATATTTTTATATTTCTTACTGGTTAGGGAATGCATTATAGTCTTCCTAACTTTGTGTCTTCAGAATGTAGGGCAGTAGATGGTCATACAGAATTTGACCAATATGACTTGATTTGAGTACTGGAGTTATGGTCTCTAGTAATTGGGTTAGAAGAGGCTTCCTGGAGGCGGTAACATTTGATCTTAAACCTTGAAGGACAGATGCATTCTGGATATGAGAGAGTGAGGTTGAGGGAGGGTGACAATCCAGGAGGACAGGTTTGTAGAAACAAAGGCCCTAAAGTTAGAAATAAAGCAGCAAATAATTTCTTTAACTAGGAGATGGTATCTATGGTGGGAAATATAGGAAATAAGTCCCCAAAGTGAGATCTATTCAGAGCCCTTGGGAATACAGGATGAAAGTTACAGTGAGAGGTAAAACCTAGGAATCTTGCTCTGGGAATTTTCCACATAAAGGAACAGTAGTGTTCTGGGGGAAAAGGAATGTACTTCATCATAAGAACATTACTGTGTATGTCCCAATGTTGCATTGCCACTCATTTAGAAAACATTGTTGTCACATGTTCATTTCATATGATAGAATATTTAATAAAGTGTGATAAAGTGAATTTTGTTCTTTTAGACGGACAATGCATGCCAGACTTCAGACTGGGCCTGGAGATAGTGAGTCATCTGAGTTACAGCTGACCAATTTCTGCTTATTGGTGGATTTTTTGTTGGATATAGTTTCTTTGGTAAGATAACCTTGTAAAAAATATTGAGGAAATCTAACATTGGAGACCTTACCTTCAAATAAGTTTTCTCTTTAATATTAAATATATTCCTTTTGGCATAGCTTTTTTTTCCATAAAATTTTCCAAGTGTTTTGTCCTGTAACTTACATACATAATATATATACATCTTATATAATACATGGAATATACTTCATAAGTGCATGTTATTAAAATCTTAAATGTTTAGTGTAAAGTGGTTTAATGCTGCATTTATATTAATTATTCTTTCTATTAAATGAAGACTTTTGGAAATCTTTTCCCCTTTTCTAAATTCTTTGCTTTCTCATTTTGAAGCCTACTAGAAGTATGAGGGTGCTGTGTCAGGTATGACATTCAGCCTGTTTTGTCTTTAAATGATCATATTTGCTTTTGTTATATTATAATTTCAGTAATGTAGCAGATAAAACTGGGGCTAGTTTGTAATATATGCTTTGAAATACTTAAATTCAGAATTTGGGAATATATCATTAATAATGAAATGATTATACAATGTTAATTGAGAACATGATACATTTAAATATTACAGATAAATTAAAAGTTATTTCCTTTATTATATAGATTAAAAATCAATGAAACAATGTAACTTTTGGGTTACACATTGTTTAAACTTTTGTCATTATACTTTTATTTTCAGGAGACTTATATTGAAATCCAGACAGAACACCTGCCCCAGTTGTTGCTCAGAATGGTTTCTGCCCTGACAAGCCATCTCCAGACATTGCACTTGCCTGAACTCACAGATTCACTCAGGCTCTGCTCAAAGATCCTTAGCAAAGTTCAACCTCCACTGTTATCTGCCAGTACTGGAGGTGTTTTGCAGTTTTCAAGTGCGCAAAACAACTCAGTCAAAGAATGGGAGGACAGAAAGGTAATGTTAGCTGTTAATTTTGATATTAGACCACTTATAGTTGACCCTTAAATAACATGAGTTTGAACTGTGTAGCTCCACTTATACACAGGTTTTTTTTTTCAATAAATATAAAATTTTGGAGATTTGCGACAATTTGAAAAAAAGACGACGTTCTAGCTTAGAAATGAAAAAATAAGCAAAAGTTAGGTATGCCATGAATGCAAAAAATATATGTGGATAATAGTTTATTTTATCATTTACTACCATAAAATATACCTGCCTATCATTAAAAAGTTAAGGTTTATCAAAACTTACAAGCACAGATCATACATGACCAGGCTGCTGCTTTGTTATCAGTGCATGAATTGTTACACCAGTAAATAATTATGGATTTCTTTTTCACATTATCTTTTCATTTTTGATGTCTAATGTTATTAATAATATAATGTATACAGTGTTTTATATAAGACAAAATTGAGATGTAGGTATTGACAAACAGATGGTCTGAACATCAATAAATACAGTACAGTACTATAGATGTATATTTTCTCTTTCCTTATGGTTTTCTTAACATTTTAATTTCTCTAGCTTTATTGTAAGAACACAGTATATAATACATATAACGTACAAAATATGTGTTAATTGGCTTGTTTATATTATTGGTAAGGTTTCCTATCGACAGAATGGCTATTAGTAGTTAAGTTTTGGGGGAGTGAAAAGTTATACGTGGATTCCAGTTGTGTGTCCGGGTGGTGGGGAGTCAGTATCTTCCCTACCCCCATGTTGTTCTAGGGTCAACTGCACATTTTTTTAAAGCAGAACAATTTCTAAGAAAAACCACTTACATATAACCATATAGTGAGTCTTGCATAGATATCTCCAGACGTGTGGCAGTAGATCTTTTTGTAGGCTTTTGGCTCTAGTACAGTTTAACTGTTTTTATCAGCACTTTCCAATAGAAATATAATGACAGCAACATATGTAATTTTTAAATTTCTGGTACCAACTTCTAAAAAAGTAAGAAGAAACAGGTGAAAATAATTTTATATTTTATTTAGCCCTTTTTAGCTAATTAATTATGATTTCAACATGTAATCAATATAAAATTGATGTAATATAAAAAAATTAGATATTTTACATTATTTTTTTTTACTATCTTCAAAATTCCACTGTGTATCTTACATTTATAGCACATCTTCATTCAAATACTTAATTTTTATCAGATACTTGAAATAAAAAAAAATTTAGTTCCACTGTCAGCCACATTTCAAGTGCTCAGTAGCCACATGTTTATAATTTAAACTATATTGGTCCTTTACATATGTATACACTAGATTTTTAACATGCTCATTTTTCAGTCCAGAATCTTTATATCCAATCATCTAGATTCTTAATCTTTACTTTATTACATTGAATAGAATTATAATGATTTTAATCTGGCACTAGTAACATACTTAAACACCTGAGAAACACCTATGGCAAAATCAATAATTTAAAAGCTTTCAAGTTTATAATATTAAAATATTTTTAGCAAATAATAACAAAAACATTTAGTGACATTTTATAGGTACAGTGGCACTATGTTAAAACAAAGTTTTAAAAATTTCTAGCATATAAGGTTTATTACCTAAATCCACGATTTATATAGTTGCCCTTATATTTTTTTCCAGTTGCTTTTTTATTGTTTTTCAGACAGGAAGAATACATTATCAGGATGATCTCATACAACCTTTCCCACCAACTAATAATTCTAAAACTGCTTTTAACTTTTCTTGGTTCTTCTTAATATATTGCTTTTCATATGTGAAATAAACACTACTGACCCGCCATCAATTTAAATACATGCAGGATTATCCTACACGAACTAAAACTAGTCTTTCAGGCTTTCCTTTCTACCTGCTTATTATTGGTATGTGATATTCTGTTTTGATGCGACTCTGTTACTGGGAAATTCATTTTCTTTATTGTCTTTCCTTAATTTATGCCTCTAAGATTTTAAAAATAAAACTAAGATAGGTATTAACTTATTTTGAAACTTTGCTTTTCATTTGAATGAGATTGGTGAGAATAAGGAAAGGACCTTAGCATTCTCTCAGCATATTTAAATATGTGAATATTTACTATGTAGAAAACATCTGGAGGTAAGATAATGGGAACATCCATTTGTAGTAAATGAAATACGATTTAAAAATATACTTTTTAAAACTACATAATGGTTCATTAACCTTAGAGTATGCTCCCCTCCACCCTTTGGTTTTCTTCTATGTTCCCAGGGTTATCTTCCCTACTTTTTACTGAAGCACAATGGTATTATCTTCACTGAGATACCTGAAAACTGATCATATTTGAAAGCTGAGGGTATTTTCTGTATTTTTAAGTGTAAGTGAAGAAATGGTTTAAAAAATGATAAATCTAGTTTTGTCTTTATGTTTTTAGTATATTTTTGTAAAATCAATGTATTGGAATGTCAAAAACATAATTTCTTCCTATTTTCAGAAAGACATTTTATTAAATAATATGAATATAAACCATACAAGTAAACACAAATTTATGCAAGTTTCACTGAATTTTGTAGCTTGAATTCTAGTAATGTAATATATACTGTTTGATGATCTTTGTAAAAGATAAGTATAGAAATAAGTTTACAGTAATGAGCTAATTAAAATTCCACCATTTATATACTTCTTTTTAAAAATTTATTAATACAGGATTTTAAATGATTGTTAACTTTTCAAAGGGAAGACATCGACAAGTTCAGTTTGATAGCCATCTCTAACTTTGGCATTATAATATGAAAATTTCTCATACTATTACAGATGAAGTGATATGCTATGGTGAAAGGAACATGAAGATTAGAATTACCTAATTTGAGCTCTTCTAATAAGCTTACTTGCTGTAACTTTTAAGGCCAGTTTTTTTTTTTAACTTTTTAGCCTCAGTTTTCTTACCTTTGTATAGAGAAAATAGCCTGTTTTCATGCAGCAGTACCACTGGGTACCCAGAAGTTAACTAGACACAGTATGTGCCCTTCCACAAGTCTTTTTTTTTTTTTTTTAGAAGACGAACATTAAACAAATAATTGCACATTTAATTATAGTTGTGATAATGTACAGAGGAACATACAGAGTGGTAGAAATGTAGAAAATAGGAGGCATCTGATCTAGACTAGGGGCCAAGGAAGGCTTTCTTGAGAAAGGATAGAGTGAAACCCCAAAGGAATTTGGGGTAGGCCTGAAGCACTAAAAAGAGAACATCTGATAGAGGAAAGAGTGTTTGCAAAGACTTTTAGGCAGAGAGGAGCACAGTGTAGACACTGGGGGGAGATCCGCCTGTAGGCAGGATCCCAGATCTTACAGAGCCTTTTCACTGTACTAAGGCTTTTACTCTTTATCTTAGGAACATACCCAAGGGGGGAAAGGCAAGTGGGATAATCATATTTGTATATTAGAAAAATTATTCTGGCTGTAGTGTGGAGTATGGATCTGAGAAACAAAAATTATGTGGGGAAGCCTGCAGAAGTGCAGGTGAGAGTAGTGGTGGTAATGTGCTAACGAGATGGGGAAATGAAGACAGAAATGGATGGATTAGCCACATATTTAGAAGGGAAAAATCAGTTAAGACATAGTAATGGATCAGTAAGGGTAATGAGTGATTACTAACATTTATTGAACATCTGCTAAGTGTCACGTATTATACCAGATACTTTATACTCGTATATCCTGTTTAACTTAATCCTCATAGCAACTGTAAATTGTAGGCATTATTGTCATGTTGGTTACACAAATTAGGAAAACAAGGTTTGGAGAGGTTAAATAATTTGCTGAGCTAGAAAGTGGCAGAGCCTTAGCTGACTAACAGCCAGCACCCTTAACCTCTATACTGAAGTGGATGTAAAAGAAGTGTCAAAAGAGAGGTGGCAGAAATACCAGGAATCACCTCTGGGTTTCCGTCTTCCTGGTTTGATGAATGGTGGTATGGTTCACTGAAGGAAGGAACATTGGGTGAGGCACAGTTTTGTGGCAGCAGAGCTTTTAGTACAAATCCTTAATCTTATTCAAATTCAAATTCTGGCACAGTCACCTGTGAAATTCATGTTATGTACAACTTTTGCTTACTTAAGCTAGGCCAGAAAATATGCTTAATGATTGTACTTGTCCTATCACAGGGAGGGAACAGTTAACCCATTCCAGCTCTACTGCAATGCCTGGTTCATTTTTTGTTTATATTTTAATTGTTTCTTATCTTGTCCTCTAGATTATAAACTATCTTTAATTCCTAGTCCCAGTATAGTTTCTGGCACGTAATGTGGGTTCAGTAACTGTTTATTAAAAGTCTGTAAGAATGTTAATAGGCAAACATTTAAATAGTACTTTATACTTGTCAGACAAATTTCACACTCATGTAGTCCTGAACAGATGATCTATTAGATTTTATTTCTAGTTCTTAGAATGTAATTTTTTTTCACCTTACATGTCTCATTTCTTGCATTGTTTAGATATTAGGGAAGTGTTTTCATAAAGTAGATTAAATAAATTATTAGTCTTTTGAAGACAAGGATATGGATCTTAGAAATTTTTACATACGCGTATTTTACCCTCATGAACCTAACTTTATGCTATGCATGTAGTAAAAAGTAAATATTTAGTGAATGACTTTAGTGTATTTATTAGAACCACAGTTGTATTTCCCATTGATTATCTTAGACATAAAAATCAATCGTAGAAACCATTTTAAGATTCAACTGAATGTGTAGATTAAGTTGTGAATAGTAATCTAAAATTGACTTCTCTCCAAACATGGTCGTTTCTAATTTTTATTCCTAATATGTACATTTAGCTACTCAGCCTTTTGTTCTCTGTAATCTCTACCAGGTATCATCAGTTTCTCTTGAAAATCGTACTGAAGTGTTTGAAGATGGAGAAAATCCACCAAGTAGTCAATCATCAGAGAGTGGATTCACTGAGTTTATACAGTATCAAGCAGACCGAACTGATGACATTGACAGAGAACTGAGTGAGGGGCAGGGAACAGCTACCATCCCAATTGGTAGCACATCCTCTGAGACAGAAACAGCTTCCACTGTGGGATCTGAAGAAACCATCATCCAGCCCCCTTCCAGTGTCACTCAGGCAACAGCACCCCGAAGTGGGAAGACAGTCCAAAAGACTGCAATGCAGTGCTGCTTGGAGTATGTCCAACAGTTTCTCACCAGACTTATCAACCTCTACATTGTTCAGAGTAACTCTTTTTCTCCAGCTTTGGCTACAGGGCATCATGGGGATCTCAGCAGAGAGCAAGGAGACACTTCAAAATGGGACAGGGATTCACATGGAGATGTAAAAGAGAGAGGCATAAGTAAACAAGCAACCTCAAAAGAATACCTTTCTGCCTTCCTTGCTGCCTGCCAGCTCTTCTTGGAGTGCTCAAGTTTTCCAGTTTACATTGCTGAGGGGAACCATACCTCAGAATTACATTCTGAATCAGAGACTGGTAAGGTAGTTTCTGTTTCGTTCATACTTAAATATTTTCTGTGGTATGTTTTTTTTTTTCCAATAGTACTCAGATATCAAAACTGGGATTTTTTAAATATATATATACTGCAGTGATTAATGCATAATATTTGATTAATATACTATATGTCAGTACAGGAAAGTAGATTGTGTAACTTGGCAAAAAAAAGTACTTATTTTTAAAAGTTTATGAAAACTTGTTATTGCTTATTTTCTAGTCATGGTAAGAAAGCATGGTTTTCTTAATAGATCAAGACCTAAAGGTAGTAAGTAGAGGATTGTTTGTTTGTTTGTTTTTTAATTATCTGGGAAGATAAAGTGTGCACGAAAGGGTTAGTGTGATGAACTCTGTTGACTTCCATCTTTTGTTCCAGACTGGGAGCATGTGCAGCCTCCACTGTGGCTCCAGACTCTGATGAATGCTTGCAACCAAGCTAATGATTTTAGTGTGCAGAGTGTTGCTATTTCACTGGTCATGGACCTGGTGGGATTGACTCAGTCTGTGGTCATGGTCACTGGGGAAAACATCAACAGTGTGGAACCTGTACAACCTTTAAGTCCAAACCAGGGAAGAGTAGCTGTGGTTATTAGACCTCCTCTCACGCCAGGCAATCTGAAGTACATAGCTGAGAAGACTGAATTTTTCAAGGTAAATTCTAAATACATGCATGACTAAGATGATACTTGACCTAGTTTGCATAGCAAAAATTTTAAAGATGATGATCAGGCTTAATCGAACTTTTGAATATCGTGCTGTATAGAAAAAGATACCACGGTTAACCTGTGCTATTGCTTTGCCATTTTGTCCCCGCTTTTGTGTGGAGAAAAAAGATAAGGATGAGGGGAATATTAAAGTAAATAAAGAGCAAATATTAGGGACCTAATTCATGGAGGAAATAATTTCAGCTAAGAAAGAGAAAGGAAAGCTCACTTATATAGTAAAAAATAAGATTTCCATACCAAGTGGTTGTACCACTTTTGCTTTGTACTACTTAACTCTCCACAACTCCTAAGAAGAGTTTTTTCTTACCGTATATTGTTTGATTATCATCTGTGGTGTGTGATGACATTTAGAAAAAATGCACAGTCTTTGATTTCTATAACAGTACAAATAATATTCTCTACTCAGAACTTTAAATATATTTGGATTGTATTACATCTTAAGAAGGTAGTTTTTTTATACATAAAATTTTTTTTAAACTATTTTATCTGATTTCAAGTCATTGTGTCCCTCTAGATAGGTTCCTCTTGCTAGATTAAGGTTGGTTTCTAGAACATTGTAGTGGTAAACCTGAAGATTGTTGAATTTTTATTAATGCTGTCATAGATCATTAGATGCTGGTTAACACATGTAACTCTGAAGTATTATGACCTGTTTTATATGCCTTAAGTAGTTTGGATGTTTGGACTATGAGTTGTATTTCACTTTGCAACATATAACTGTAAATGTTAATGTAGTCAGTGTGGGATTTATACCTTTTTAAGGATAATGTATCCCAGCATCACTTTACTAAATGTCACTGAACTAGTGAAAAGAGGACTGCCTTTGGCTCTGCAGAAAGTGCTTACATGCCAGATGTTTAAATAAATATTTTAAAGGATTATCACAAGAAGTTCTGAGGGCTGAGTGACCAGACGGTGGGCGGATGAAAGGTACACTTTTAAATCTCATCCCAGTGGCATAATGAGTATTAACAATCTTCGAGGTCTGGCTGTCAGACTTGTATGTACCAGTAGGAAATGTTTGCTAATAAGTTTTCACTTATGGTTTTATAATACTGTCACTTTTACATTTTTTTTCTACAGCATGTAGCTTTAACATTGTGGGACCAGCTGGGAGATAGGACACCTCAGCACCACCAAAAGAGTGTAGAACTGTTTTATCAGCTACATAACTTGGTTCCTTCTTCCAGCATCTGTGAGGATGTTGTAAGTCAGCAGTTAACCCATAAAGATAAGGTAAGTTCTTTTCTTCTTATCTTCTGTCAGATCCCCACTCCTATTAAATCAAATGTAAAGTAAGGAAACTCTAGGAAAATTATTGCAGCTAGTATCTGAATAAGAGCAATATAATTTTGTTCAGAGTGATTTTAATATCTTTAAAATAAACATTCTTTTCTTATTAGTTCTTTACAAAGGCATCAGTAATATGAAAAATCAAGTGACCCAAAATCAAATATTGGGTTTATTTCTTGTTCAGGACACCAATTATGGGGAGTGATAATTTAAGTTGTTGCTGGTCCAAGTTCTTGAGTCATGAGTGGACTCAGTTGTGATACTGATGGCTACATTAATATATGGGAAATGAAATAATATGTGTTAAGTTACATTTATAGGTTATAGAATGCTAACATATGAGATTCTATTATTTTCATTATAGTACATATCCAGAATAAGGATTTTGATTCTAATGTACAGGACATGATACATAAATCAGTTAGAGTAAAGATGCCTGAGTTACAAGTGAGCCTGAGAAGCTGGAACAGTCATTCTGATAGATGTCTCCTGGGTAACTTGAAGCTTGGCACCTGCTCTGTAATATAAATTGAAGGTTTTATTGAATAGCTTTTAGAAGTAGATCACCCTAATTGAAACAAAAACCCTCTGTGCTAGTGAGTGTGAATGGGTCATATTCAAAAAGGCATCGTGTTGAGTAAATGGAACAAACATTTGGCAGGGTGAGCAAGTGGCAAACAAAGGAGTAAATGAGGAAGAATGAAAAGTATTACAGGAAAAATATTAAAATTATATTTAAGCTTCAATACATTCTTTCAAAAACTCTTCAGAAATAAAATCTTAAATAAAGCTTTGTATTTAATAATTTGTTTTACTTTAAGTATAAACTTAGGACAAATTATATACCTATTTACTTGTGTAACATTTCAATTGTAAAAAAATACTAAGTTCTGAATAAAGATTCTATACATCCATGAAAAAAGTTAAAATAGCTATTACTTTTGTTTTTACATATGTTTCTATTGGTTCATCTGCAAACACTGGCTTCATAGGAAGGGCATTTATTAAGCCTACAGAAAAAGCGAGCACTTTTTACTGATTACAACCAATTTAAACAATTGTAATCCCTAGTTTTGTGGGGTTTTACTTGAAGAATTCTGCAAGTGCTAGAGAAACACTATAAACTTTTTGATAATATCACAATTTCTACTTGATTTACATTAATGTGTTCATTATCTAATATCAAATGCTTATGTTTCTAAATTATTTTTACATTGTTCTATCCATTGTTATCATAACACTTAATCTTTTCCAAATAATCCCAGAAGTAGTGCAATATTTTTCTTGTAGAAATAATTTTTTAGGTGTTTAAGTTTTTTGATCTTATAAACCAGTTTTGTAAGGGATGATAAGTTCATTTTGGAATAATACAAAGGAGGGACCCCCCAAAAAACAGAATTTATTCATTAAAAATTGTATATTTTATGAATATTTTACCTTCAAAGTACTCTCCATTTGATGCAATACACCTATCAGGACATTTTGTTCTGCTCAGAAAAGTTTTTGAACTCATTGATCTTGATGCCTAGTATTTCTGCCATTTTTTGTTTCGCCTCTTCCACATGGGCAAAGCATTTCCCTTTGAAACCTTTTTTCATCCATGGAAACTAACACAAAAAGGCGTTTGGGGTGGTGAGATCAGGTGAATAGGGAGGGTAGAGCACAGGGGTCATGCCGTTTTTGGTCAAAAACTGCTTAACACATGTGTGGGCAGGTGCGCTTATAAATCACCCATCATGAAATGGGCAAAACCATTGAGAGAGTCTTAAAAAAAAATTCACTGAAGCCGAATGCAGCCTGTCACAACAAACACCAGCTGACACACTGATACAGATGGGGTCCTAGAACACTCACCTAAAAGGAGAAGCTTGTACCACAATGGGTCTACCCTCCAGAAGATAATTCCAGTGTTTTTTCACCCCCTCCCTCTAGTATATAATTTTTCAGAGCAAAAGTAAATCATGTTATACAATAAAATCAGTTTTAATTACTAAGCATTTATATTAAAATGAAGTACTTCCTTTAGTCAAGATATCGTGATGACATGCACATTATCAGCTCTTTTATTCAATAATTTAGTAAACTGATTACCTAGTCTAAACTGAACATTTATGAGGCAGCATGAGATAATCCTTTAGGATTAATAGTTTTTATATATTTAAGTATTTTCTACGTTTCTACGTTACATGAAAAAAATTGTTCATCGTATTGTGTTTTGGAGTATCATGAACATTGAACATAGCACTCTCTCTTTAATAGCTATTTTGACTTTGCTAAAATCGCTTATCTTCTAAGGAGAATAAAATAATTAAATCTCTCATGTTCCCTCTCAGAAAATAAAGATGGAAGCACATGCAAAGTTTGCAGTTCTTTGGCATCTAACAAGGGACCTCCATATAAATAAGTCTTCATCTTTTGCACGTTCTTTTGACAGGTTGGTTACATTTTATATTCTGATTTTACAGTCAAATATCTTAATGTCTCTCTGTTTTTTATTTTATTTTTTTATTTTTTTTAATCCTGAAGTTAGTTTGGCAGGGGTAGGCAATAGCAATTTACATGTTTAAAAAATATTTTTAATCTTCACCTGAGGCTATGTTTATTGATTTTTAGAGAGGAAGGGAGAGGGAGAAAGAGAAACACTGATGTGAGAGAAACTTCAATCAATTGCGTCCTGTATATGCCCTGATTACGGATCGAAACCTCAACCTAGGTTATGCCCTGACTGGGAATTGAACCCACAGCCTTTTGGTGTATGAGATGATGCTCCAGCCAACAGCCACCAAGCCAGGGCGGCAATTTACACATTTTATAAATAGAATTTATAAATTATTGTTAAAAATCTAAGCTATATTAAAATTCATGGCATTTTCATTTATCTGCCAGATTCATTGTCTGCCAGATTTTCTCTTTCTCACTCTGCCCCTTCCTTTCATTGGATGACTATTTATCAAGTCCCTACAGTGTGGTAGATTCCGTTCCATGTGTCAGGAATATAGCAGTGGAGACAGCCTACTTGAATCTATAGTCATGTTCAGCGAGATCGCATATAAACAGTAGATTGTATAAGTGTTTCTCTAGCAATTATTCTCATTCTTCTGCCTGAACTGGACTTACTAAAAATAAGGCTAAATTACAGAAAACCCCTTAGCTGCCTGAAAATGGTTTTGCTATTTGTCTAGCCTACTTAGATGACTCATTCCCCAAATATGAGATTTGCATTGACTTCCAAGGAGATGCCACTTACAGGCAGATTCATATATTGGCATCAGAAGTTTTCATAGAGGTGGCCACAAACCTGACTATGCTTAAAGCCCAAATAGATGTTATTTCAGCTGGTTCTTTTCAAGCAGCATCACGTCTTCAAATGATCTGCTGTTGAACCTCTACAATGAACTAGGCCCTAGGCCCAGGTACTTTAAAAACACCGTCTCTAATTTGATGAGCATGTTTCCTCATCATACAAGTGAGGCAGTGATCACCCAGCTAAGTTGTAACTTGCCAAAGACCACACAAGATGAAGTGGATGACCCAGATTTGAATCTTGGGTGTTCTGATTCCAAACTATCCCTTTTGCCTTTCATAAAAAGTCTTTCCTTGCATTAAGCGCATAGTTTAGATTAGTAAAGAGAGTGGGAGCAGAGAAGCCTGGACCAGCATAGAGGTAATCTTGACTTGGATTTCAGGGGGTTCAGTATATGGTGACAGGAATATGTTGTTAAAACAAGACTAATTTTCTAAGTGTTTTTTTTTTTTCCTGTACTTTACTATTTATCTTATAAATTTCAAGAAATTTCAAGAAACACAAATACCTACAAAAAGGGAAAAAGTTTTTTTTTTCCTTATTGTAACTACTGAGACTGTAGGGATTAAGATTACTAAAATGCTGTGGTCAAGTTATCCTGAAATATAATTAGTTTAAAATAGTTAATGCAAAATAAGAAACACAACTTAACAGTAATATTAATTTTAGAAAAATGAGAGTGTCACAATTAAAGCAGGTATCTTGTTCTTTAATTATTTGTGTTTATTGTAGGTCACTGTTCATCATGTTAGATAGCCTTAATAGTCTTGATGGTTCTACGAGCTCTGTGGGACAAGCCTGGCTGAACCAAGTCCTCCAAAGACATGATATTGCAAGAGTTTTGGAACCATTGCTATTGCTCCTGCTTCACCCAAAAACTCACAGGGTTTCAGTGCAGCGTGTACAAGCAGAACGTTATTGGAATAAGGCACCTTGTTATCCTGGCGAAGAGAGTGACAAGCATTTCATGGAAAATTTTGCATGCAGCAATGGTGAATATCACATGAAACTAGAAAAGCTTTATTTAGAATTCAGTTATTAAAATAAAGTGAGAGGGGAACACAGCAGTGATTGGCAAGAGAATTGAACGTGTAATTTTCTCCATGGATTTATTTTCTCTCCTCTGTATGCACTAGCAATGCTCTTACGGGCCATATCAGAATGTGGTTCATCAATAACCATGTTAGGGGACTTGATTCTCTCTTATGAATTGATTGTTTTTCAGGGGAGTAATCAGCACAGAGATAGTCTTCTGTTTTGATGGAAATACTTTTAGTTTTTATTTCACAATTCTGGTCCTCACTAGGAATGTATAGTAAGCTTATAATGCGTATTTATATTTTATGAGGCATTTTCCTCATCTTTAAAGTGAGACTCACAGCTCATCTCTCAAATCATGTGTATGACCTATTTAGTGCAGTGACTGGCATATTATAAGTGTTTGATAAATAACTATTATTACTATGAAACCCACACTTTACAAACTGTTGAATGATGCCTTCTATAATACAAGGCCCCCTTAGATTAGATTATTATATGTTAGGAACTGTCACTTATCATTTGTATCTCTTGACAAATAACCCTGTGAGGTCAGTAGTAAAAAAGCAGGGAGCTGATTCTTAGAAGGATGTACTTTCTCAAAGGCTCACTGCTGGTAAATGTTGCAAGCTGGACCTAACTCTCATGCTGTGGAGGCTTGGTTCCTTTCTCTGGCTTCCTTTCCACTGCTTTTCCTGAATCTTCTGAGAAAATACTCTACTATGTTAATTGCCAGAATTTCTGTGTGTTATCACTTTACCTACCACACTTGTTGCCTGACTGCTGAGTTCTCTCTTCTCTGAAATCAATCTCAGACCTCACCTGTGGTATAGTGATTATTTCCCTGAGAGTGATGGCATTTCGTTTGTACCGCTTCCACCCTTTCTAAAAGAATGCCATCAACACAGTGTGCTCTCCAAAAAGTGCAGAAAAGATTAATGTACTGGTGACTCCCTACTAATTTTAAGATCCTTAGAACAATGATGTCTTTTCCTTCTCTCACCCTCACCGTCTATTGGTTTAGGGTCTTACTCATATCAGATAATTCATAAACATCTTTTGAATTTTATTTAAATAAAGGAGGTTTTGTTTGCATAATTTCCTTTAGCATAACTAAAGGAAAGTATCACACAGGGAGGAAAAAACACTAGAAGTTTGAATTGCAGTAAAAAAAGATGTCTTATTTGGGGATAAGGACAAATTTTTATATTTCATCTGTGTTGAATGTGCTGTTCTGTTTAAATTCAATTGAATAATAGGCCTTCTGTTGTTGAATTGTGTTTATTAAATTCTAATTAATAGTCATCTATAGTTTTCTTAAAGGGTCTAAAATAGTACTATAACATGATTTTAATAGTAAAATACAAGTAGATTTTCAAACTAATGATTAGAATCTTGAGTTCAGTTTACATTTCTGTATTTTCATTATTTTAATATATTTTATATTTTTCCTCCTTTACTATTTTTCTCATACTCCAGTGAGCCAAGTACAACTCATTGCATCTAAAGGAAATGGTGAAAAGCCGCTTACAGTGGATGAAATAGAGAATTTTAGTCTCACTGTTAACCCATTAAGTGACAGACTTTCCCTTCTAAGTACCAGCAGTGAGACAATTCCAATGGTTGTATCTGATTTTGACCTTCCAGACCAACAGATAGAAATACTTCAGAGTTCTGATTCTGGATGTTCACAGTCCTCTGCTGGAGACAACCTGAGTTATGAAGTTGATCCTGAAAATGTGAATACCCAAGAGGATTCTCAAATGGCAAATGCAAGCTCCCCAGATGATGACATTCAGCAGGTAGTGTTTGACCTGATATGTAAAGTTGTAAGTGGCCTCGAAGCAGAATCTGCATCAGTTACTTCCCAGTTAGAAATTGAAGCTATGCCCCTAAATCACAGTGATGTAGATCCAAGCAAGCAGGCAATTAAAAGTGAAGATCAGTCCACTCAGCAGAGTCAGAGTACTTTGCTGAGTAATGAAAATTCTCAGCTTCTGTCTGTGTCTGCGGAAGAAGGCCGTGAGTGTGTGGCAAATGGAATCTCCAGAAATAGCTCCTCACCTTGTATTTCAGGAATCACACAGACTCTCCATGACTCTTCTGTTGCTTCCACAGAAACCAAATCTAGACAGAGGAGTCACAGTAGTATTCAGTTCAGCTTCAAAGAAAAATTATCAGAAAAAGTCTCAGAGAAAGAAACAATTGTTAAGGAGTCAGGTAAACAACCAGGAGCAAAACCTAAAGTAAAACTTGCCAAAAAAAAGGACGATGACAAGAAGAAGTCTTCAAATGAAAAACTCAAACAAACCAATGTATTCTTTAGTGATGGTCTGGATTTAGAGAACTGGTATAGCTGTGGAGAGGGAGAAATCTCTGAAATTGAGAGTGACATGGGTTCTCCAGGATCACAGAAGTCTCCTAATTTCAACATCCATCCTCTCTATCAGCATGTTCTTCTGTATCTCCAGTTGTATGATTCATCAAGGACTCTTTATGCCTTTTCTGCCATCAAAGCTATATTGAAAACTAATCCTATTGCTTTTGTAAATGCCATTTCAACCACTAGTATAAATAATGTGTACACCCCTCAGTTGTCGCTGCTTCAGAATCTTTTGGCCAGACACCGGATTTCTGTTATGGGCAAAGACTTTTATAGTCACATTCCAGTGGACTCAAATCATAACTTTAGGAGTTCTATGTACATTGAAATTCTTATTTCACTCTGCTTATATTACATGCGTAGCCATTACCCAACTCACGTCAAGGTCACTGCACAAGATTTAATAGGCAATCGAAACATGCAGATGATGAGCATAGAAATTTTGACAATTCTCTTTACTGAACTGGCAAAAGTAATAGAAAGCTCAGCAAAGGGTTTCCCTAGTTTTATCTCTGATATGTTATCTAAGTGCAAAGTTCAGAAAGTAGTTCTTCACTGTTTGCTGTCATCTATCTTTAGTGCACAGAAATGGCATAGTGAAAAAATGGCAGGTAAGAATATGATTGCTGTGGAAGAAGGTTTCTCAGAGGACAGCCTTATCAATTTCTCAGAGGATGAATTTGACAATGGCAGCACACTCCAGTCACAACTTCTGAAAGTTCTTCAGAGGCTCATTGTTCTAGAACACTGGGTAATGACTACCCCTGAAGAAAATGAAACAGGTTTTGATTTTGTTGTGTCTGAACTGGAACACATCAATCCCCATCAGCCCATGATTTCTCTCCAGTATTTGCATGCTCAGCCAATCACATGTCAAGGCATGTTTCTCTGTGCAGTGATACGGGCTTTACATCAACACTGTGCTTGTAAGATGCACCCACAATGGATTGGTTTAATCACATCTACTCTGCCTTACATGGGAAAAGTTCTACAGAGAGTGGTTGTTTCTGTGACACTACAGCTTTGCAGAAATTTAGATAATCTAATTCAGCAGTACAAATATGAAACAGGATTATCTGATAGTAGGTAAGAGTTGATTTTTAACTTTTTTGTCATTGACAATTACCACATATATGACTTCTCAGTCATCCAGAATGTCAGTCACAATTTAAGTAAATAAATTAGTGAGTTTCAGGAGGTTACAAATAGTATGTTATTTTCACAAAGAAAATTCAGACTGAGGAAGAGAAACAATAAAAGAACAAGTTGGAAAAGAGAAAGAATGTTTACAAAGGCCTTTCTTTCTCCTAAGGGCTTAAATTAATTATGTTCTTCTTGACTGAACTGGCAAAAGTAATAGAAAGCTCATAAAAGGATTTCCATGGTTTTATCTGATGTATTATCTAAGTGCAAATTAATTTCACAGTACATTAATTTAAAATTACAAATAATTCTTTTCCCATCTGATTGTATTTCTTGTTTTAGAGGTGAAATTCTGTCTATCCCTAGGCCATGTTTAAAATTACTCTGTCAGATTAGCCAGATATTCATTAGGCTAGTTTCTGGGTTATCTTCTGTACATCCTCAGTGACTACATGTAAAATATAATACTGCCTGTGTCATATAATATTAATATGTCTGTCTTATATAGTTGCTAGAGATTTACTAGCTAAATTATTTTATATAGAATTTTTTAGCCAAGAAGAACTTTGGTACATTTAATGCCACTCACTTATTTTATAGATTAAGATATACAAGCTCCCAGTTTATTCTTTCGGTTATTTATTTATGTAATATTTATTGAACATTTACTATGTGCCTCGTACATGCTGGACATTTACTATTGATAAAACATAGACTTTTTTCCCTCAGAACTTATATTCAAATGAATGCATTTTATTTCAGGCCTCTGTGGATGGCATCAATTATTCCACCAGATATGATTCTTACTCTTTTAGAAGGGATCACAGCCATTATCCATTACTGTTTGTTGGATCCTACTACACAGTATCACCAAGTAAGACTGCACAGATATTTGACTTTAAAAAAAAAACTCTGAGATACAGTAAGTTCACATTTGTAAGCCTCAGTAATCAGTGTTTTGTTTTCTCCCCCCAACATTAATAGCTTTGGGTCAATGTAGACCAAAGACACTTGTTGGAAGCCCGCAAAGGAATCCTTTCAATCCTTCATATGATCATGTCCTCTGTGACTTTGCTTTGGAGCATACTGCATCAGGCTGATTCTTCGGAAAAGATGACTCTTGCTGCATCTGCATCTGTAACCACTATTAATCTTGGAGCCACAAAGGTTAGAAATTCACACTTCATCTGGAACTCAAGAGTCTATTTCAGCACTTGCCCAAAGATTATGTTTTAGATTTGTGAATAATTTGAGTCATATTTATGGCACTCTAATGGATTGAGTAATTAATTATCAAATAATTGTTAACTACTTATTGAATTGTGATATAAAATTCACCTATTTAAAGTCATACAATATAATGATTTTTAAAAATTAATTTTCAGTGTAATGAAGCTATCACCACAGTCTAATTTTCAAATGTGTCTATCACCACAAAGATTTCAAATACCCATTTGCAGTCACTCCATGTTCTTATCCCTAACCCCAATCAACCATTAATTTGTTTTCTCTATATGTAGATTTGCTTTTTCTGAGCATTTGGTATAAATGAAATCATACATTATTTGGTCTTTGTTTCTAACTTCTTTCATGTGACATAATAATATTTTTGAGGTTTATTCTTAGATGTTAAACTTTGTTCCTTTTTCTAAGGGCATTTTAAGTTGACATTTTATTTGCAAACCCTCCTGGAAAACAATTTAGCAATTTGTACAAAGAACTTTGAAAGTATATATAATTTTTTACCTAGTAATGAATTCTAAAGTAATCAAAATTATGCAAATATATAGTTATAAGAGATTTATTATAGCCTTATTTGATGGTAAACAAAGAGAGATCCTAAACAATAAGTACCAGTAAATGGTTAAAAATATTGTCCTTTAGTGTTACATTATGCAGCTACTAATTTATTAGTATATAGAAAAATGGTTAAGAGTTTAGTGAAACAGGGATGTTACTTAATTGAACAAATACTGTATTTCCAATTAGGTAAAATAAATTTCTCTGCAGAAAAAGGAATAAAGTTCATGTGTTAATAGTACTTATCTTAGAATGGTGGAATTAATAGTTGTTTTAAAATACTTTTATGTATTTTCCAAATTTTCTACTTTATATTTAGAAGAAAATTATATGAATTCTTAAAAGTGTTATGCTTTGTCAGTTGTCAAATTGACATTCCTCTGTTACCTACACCTGACTTCTTAGATTTGTGAGTCATGGGAGCACATTTAGAATTGGGCGAAGGGGAAGGGTTAGAATCATGAGAAAATTGTGTCTGAGTTTAGAATAAACTATGGGGTGTTTTTTTTTTTGTTCAGTTTCACTTAAATATAAAACCCCTCTGCCCCCTGACTTAAACAATAAAATCTACATCAAACATAATGAAATTTCATTTACAGTTGCCCCTTGAACCCCACAGGGGTTGGGGCCACTGATCCCTAGTGCATTTGAAAATCCATGTGTAACTTTTGACTACCCCAAAACTTAAGTTTCCCTCAGTATCCACGGGGGATTTAGTTCCAAGAACTCTCATGGATGTCAAAATCTGTGGATACTCAAGTGCCGTATATACACTGGCATAAATCAGTGCACACAATCAGGCCTTCACATCCATGGACTCCCAACCACAGATAGAAAACAGTACAGGTATTTATTGGAAAAAATTCACTTATAAGTGGACCCTCACAGTTCAATGCTTATTGTTCAAGAGCCAACTATATTGTGTTTTTCTGTTATCTCATCACATTACTGAGACATGCGTTTAGCTGACTGGTTGTTGTTACTTTATAGGCTTTTCTCTTTTAGAATTAAAATGGCCATGGTTGAGTCTTATAACATGATTACTGTTTCCTCTGCTATTATTTAGGTAATAAAACTTATAAGTACTACTATAGGTTATTCCAATAAATGCTAAAAGTGCAGTTCAGTTATTAATGCTTACATAATTTTTAACTCGCTTGTCATTTACTTATTTTAGAACTTGAGACAGCAGATTCTTGAATTATTGGGCCCCATTTCAATGAATCATGGTGTTCATTTTATGGCTGCCATTGCATTTGTATGGAATGAAAGAAGACAGAACAAAAACACCAACAGAACCAAAGTATGTATTTAACCATTTTACACTTTTTGTTCTTTTAGTTGGTAAGCATTTGGTGATTACAGTAAGTCCTCACTTAATATTGACAGTGGGTTCTTGAAACTGTGGCAAAACAATATATAATGAAACCTAATAGATATAAACAAGAGTTAAGTTCCTACTGCATCTCATCAGTGTTATAAAGAAATGACAAACAAAATGACCTCATTGAGGACCTACTGTACAGGTTACTTTTCAAGTCACCATTAGCGGCAAAAGGGCTGGGTTAGGGGAGTAGGTAGAAAAGAAACAGTTTGTCTACTGGTTTAGATATGACTTGTTGCCTAAATTTCTTAAATAAGCATAAAAGGTCCTATTTTAAGTGAAAAGAGAAATCAATCTGATTAAACTAGCTATATTTGAATAGCCATAGTAATCTTGTAGAGTATATCTTTTTATTTTTATTTTTAAAAATATTTTATTTATTTTAGAGAGTGGGGAAGGGAGGGAGATAAAGAGGGAGAGAAACAGCTATGTGTGGTTGCCTCTTGAGCGCCCCCAACTGGGGACCTGGCCTTCAACCCAGGCATGTGTCCTGACTGGGAATCAAACCAGCTACTCTTTGGTTCGCAGGCTGGTGCTCAATCAACTGAACCACACCAGCCAGAGCTAGTAGAGTATGTCTTTTAAATCTTGGTTATTCAGTGTACAAAGCAAGGATAGAGAGAAAAGTTTGTATCTTTAATAGTTTTTTTATTATGACATGATAGGTTAGTTTGTTTCTAAATGCAATTTATAAATTGGTTTTGATGGGGTTATATATGTGAAAATTTTGTTGCTTTGTGATTTTGAAAGCTTAAAAAAAGTTCTGTATTAGAAATAGTAACTCATTAGAATATTAAGGCTATTACATTTACATTCATGTAAGTTATATGATTTGTCTAGCTAAAGGTTTCTGATATGTTATTTTTGTGCTGATTTAACAATACATATATGCTGACATTTCTAAAGTAATAAAAATAAATAAACATTTCACTTATCCGACATTATTTTGCATGTGAGGATTCAGTAGTAGATGGTGCACTGGAAGAATTAAAATCCTGGACTTTTTTAAAGCAGTCAAATAATATTTAACAAAGGGTGCAAGAACATACAATGGGGTAAAGATAGTCTATTCCATAAGTGGTGCTGGGAAAATCGGACAGATACTTGCAAAAATAAAATAAAACTAGACCACTGCCTTACTCTACATACAAGAATAAACTCAGAATGGATTCAAGACTTTAATGTAAGACTCAAAACCATAAAATCCTAGAAAACATAGGCAGTAAAATCTTAGACATTTCTCTTAGCAGATCCCCTTGGGCAGGGGAAATAAAAAATAAACAAATGCAACTATATCAAACTGAAAAGTTTTTGCATAGCAGAGAAAAGTATCAAAAATGAAAAGACAGCCCACTGAATGGGAGAACATATTCAACAATGATACATATGATAAAAGGTTAATATCCAAAGTTTATAAAGAACTCAAACACCAAAAAATACAAACAATCCAATTAAAAAATGGGCAAAGGATTATGAAGAGTCACTTCTCCAAAGAGGACATACAGGTGGACAATAGACATATGAAAAGATGCCCAACATCACCAATCCTCAGAGAAAAGCCAATTAAAACCACAATGAGATACCACCTCACACCTGCCACAATAGCTATCATCAGTAAATCAACAAACAACAAGTGTTGGCAAGGATGTAGAAAAAAGTGAACCCTGTGCACTGTTGATGGGAATGCAGATTAGTGCAGCCACTGTGGAAAACAGTATGGAGCATCCTCAATAAATTAAAAATGGAACTGCCTTATGACCCAGTAATTTCACTTCTGGTTATATATCCAAAGAAACCCAAAACACTAACTCATTAGAATATATGCACTCTTATGTTCATTGCAGCATTATTTATAATAGCCAAGTTATGGAATCAACCCAGGTGCCATACCACCAATAGATGAGTGGTTAAAAATATCAGTGGTGCACATATACATTGAAATATTACTCAGCCATAAAAAAGAACAAAATCTTACCATTTTGACAGCATGGATGGGCCTAGAGGGTATTATGCTAAGTGAAATATGTCAGTCAGAGAAAGACAAATACCATATGATTTCACTTATATGTGGAATCTAAAGAATATAAATGAACAAACAAAACAGAAACAGACTCATAGATACAGAGAACAAGCTGATGGTTGTCAGAGGAGAAAAAGTTTGGGGGACTGAGTGAAAGATGGGAGGGGACTTGAGAGGAATGGGTAAAAAAAAGGTGAAGGGATTAAGAAGTACAAATGGTAGTTACAGAATAGTCACAGGGATGTAAAGCACAGCATAGGGAATATAGTTAATAATATTGTAATAACTATGGTGTCAGATGTCAACAACATTAATTGTGCTGATCATGGAGTAAATTATGTAATGTCCAGTCACTAGGTTATACACCTGAAACAATAGACACAAGGATTAACAGTCACATGAAATAAATAAATAAATAAATAAAAGCTTTTAATATGATAGACAAAGACCAAACACCTAGATAAGAAAAATCAAAAGGAACAATTCAGGTAACAGAAGAAGATGTAAACAATAATAACCATGTCCTTCAATATGTGAAACCATATTGCATCAATGAAATAAGAAGAGAGTAGAAAAAAAGATGATTGCAAAAACTAAAAATTTTCTTGGATATTACGTTTTATAGCATCAGCAAAACAAAGGATTGCAAGCAAAAGGGATAGCTATCAGATATAGTATGTAAATATAAAGAAATGGGAAATGGGAGATAAGAAAATTAGAGAAGTGATATTGGAGGTTCAATATCTTTTTGCAGAAAGAAGTAACAAAAAACAACGAGGGGAGAAAACTATCAAAGAAATAGTACAAGAAAATCCCCCCAACTGTCACTGTGAAAAAGAGATCTGCACAAAAATCAGAGTGATTTCAGTACACTGGATTTAAAGACAATATCTGAAAATCTTAAAATACTGTTCCTCTGACTGGAATAATGAGAAGACTTGCCAATAGCAACATTAGAAACTGATGGGAAAGTTAGCTTAAACCTATAATTCTATACCCAGCCAAACTCACTCAAGATGTTTTAAACAATATCTTAGAAAAAAATTGCCATAAATTCACCTTTTCTCAGCTACAAGAAGATACATCTCCACCAGAAGAGGAATAAACCAAGTAGGAAGAAAACATGGGATCAAAGTAATAGGGGTTCTGACACAAAATAAAAAGAAAGGGGGTCTCTAGGCCGGTAGTCACAGAAATATCAAGGTGATACAAGCCTAGTGGGTACCAACCAAGAGTAAAACAGAAAGATGTCTCAAGAAAAAAAGGAATAAGAAAAGGAGGAAAGGATAGAATAATATTAATTACCTGATATGTTTGAATAAATAATTAGAGGAGATTTATACTCATTGGAGCATTTAGGATGAATTTGTGATAGAGAGAAAACCAAGCAAGCAAACAAACAAAAAAATCAGTTTATTCTAGGAAAAACAAAAAGTTGGATGAGAAGAGAAATGCAGTGATAGTTTAGTATACAGCGCAGCCATAAACAGCATGTAAACACTGGATGTTGGTTTAAGTAAAATTTTGAAATAATTATGTGGGAGGATAGGGGAAAGTGTCTAAGAGAGCTCAATCATTGTCTTCTAAAGTATAAAGTAGGTAATATCTAAAATTGGAAAAATTATGAAATAGAAATAATTATAGCATTGTATATTACTCAGAAATAATAAAAAAGCTAAAAGTTGAGCTTGGTTGTTTTGGGGCATAAGAAGGGATAAAGCACTGACTTTTTTTTAAATCAGGCTTACTCTGTGATTAAAAAAAAATGATGAACATGTATTTATTATTGATAACAATGTTTTGCCTAAAGTATACTTAAGGGACTTGAAAAACCCTTTATTAAGAAGAGGCCATAAAACATTCACTTAGCTCTGTGACTTCTATTGAGAGCCTTATATACACACTTACATACATAAATACAATGATGTGTTATCCAGGTTATTCCCGCAGCCAGTGAAGAACAACTTTTACTAGTAGAACTGGTTCGCTCAATCAGTGTCATGAGAGCAGAAACTGTTATACAGACTGTGAAAGAAGTTTTAAAGCAGCCCCCAGCCATAGCAAAAGACAAGGTAAGAAGAGCTTTTCTTAGCTTTTGTTTACAGTTCTATTTCAAAAATGGTGCTGGTAGGTAAGATTTTTTTTTTTTTTTTTTTTTTTTTGTACAGTAGTGTCCTTTTATCAGAGATGAATGCATGTAGCACCCACTACCGTAAAAAAAAAAATTATCAATATCTTCAATGACTTATTGTGGTGATTGTGAAAAACACTTAACTGCTCATATCTCTCTATATGTGCATCTAAGGCAGTCAAGAGCTGTGTGACCTAATTCTTAGGGGAGGCTTCTCTGGTCCTTTAAAGGCAGAATACAGAAACCAAGAGCCCAAGGTCTGCTTATCTCAGTTGCAGACTTCCTCACAGTCTCTTTATTGCTTTCTCTTTTTAAATAATTTTCAATCACAGTTTCAGGTGTGCAGCATAGAAGTTAGACACCCATATATTTTATAAAATGTTCCCCCTGATAGTTTCAGAACTCACTTGGCACCATACACAGTTGTTAAAATATTATTGATTATATTTCCTTTGCTGTACTTTATATCTCCATGGCTGTTTTGTAACTACCGATCTGTACTTCTCATTCCCTTCACCTTTGTCGCCCCGTCCCCACAGCCTGCCTCCCATCTGGCAGCCATCAGTCTGTTCTCTGTTCCTATAAGTGTTTCTATTTTGTTGGTTCATTTATATTCTTTATATTCCACATATAAGTGAAATCATACGGTATTTGCCTTTCTCTGACTAACTTATTTCAGTTAGCATAATATCCTCTAGGTCTATTCGTGTTGTTACATATGGTAAAATTTAGTTCTTTTTTATGGCTGAGTAATATTCCATCGTATATATGGACCACTGCTTTTTTATTCACTCATCTATTGGTGGCCACCTGGGTTGCTTCCATAACTTGGCTATTATAAATAATGCTGCAGTGAACATAGAAGTGCATATATTCTTTTGAGTTAGTGTTTTGGGTTTCTTTTGATACATACCCAGAAGTGAAATTGCTGGGTCATAAGGCAGTCCTATTTTTAATTTTTTAGGATCCTCCATACTGTTTTCCACAGTGACTGCACCAGTCTGCATTGCCACCAACAGTGTATGGTGTTCCGTTTTCTCCACATCCTTGCCAGCACTTGTTTGTTGATTTATTGATGATAGCCATTGTGGCAGGTGTGAAGTAGTATCTCATTGTGGTTTTAACTGGCTTTTCTCTGAGGATTAGTGGCGCTGAGCATCTTTTCATATGTCTATTGTCCACCTGTATGTCCTCTTTGGAGAAGTGACTCTTCATAATCCTTTGCTCATTTTTTAATTGGATTGTTTGTATTTTTTGATGTTTGAGTTCTTTATAAATTTTGGATATTAACCTTTTATCATATGTATCATTGTTGAATATGTTCTCCCATTCAGTGGGCTGTCTTTTCTTTTTTTTGATGGTTTTCTTTGCTATGCAAAAGCTTTTCTGTTTGATATAGTTACATTTATTTATTTTTTTATTTCCCTTGCCCAAGGGGATCTGCTAAGAGAATGTCCAAGATTTTACTGCTTATGTTTTCTAGGATTTTATGGTTTTGAGCCTTACATTAAAGTCTGGAATCCATTCTGAGTTTATTCTTGTATGTAGAGTAAGGCGGTGGTCTAGTTTTATTTTATTTTTGCAAGTATCTGTCCGATTTTTCCCAGCATCAGTTATTGAAGAGACTATCTTTACCACATTGTATGTTCTTGCCTCCTTTGTTAAATATTAATTAACCATATAGCCATGGATATATTTCTTTGTTCTTTTCTGTTTCATTGACCTATATATCTGTTTTCATAGCAGTACCATGCTGTTTTGATTATGATGGCCTCGTAGTATAGTTTGATATCAGGTAGCTTGATTCCTCCAACTTTATTCTTCTTTTTCAAGATCACTGTAGTTATTCAGGTTTTTTGTGGTTCCATATAAATTTTTGGATTATTTGGTTTAGTTCTGTGAAATATACCATTGGTATCTTGTTAGTACTTGTGTTGAATCTATAGATTGTTTTGGATAGTATCGACACTTTAACGATGTTTAATTCTTCCTATTCATGAATACAGTGTATGCTTCCATTTATTTGAATTTTCTTCAGTTTCTTTCTTCAGTGTCTTATAATATTCTAAATACAAGTCTTTTACATCCTTGGTTAAATTTATTCCTAGTAATTTTTTAATGCAATTACAAATGGAATTGTTTTCTTAGTTTCCTTTTCTGATAGTTCATTAAAAATGCCGTCTATTTCTGGAATTTATTTATTTTTTATTCTGCTACTTTAGTGAATTTATTTACCAGTTTCAATAGTTTTTTGGTGGAATATTTGGGGTTTTTTTATATACAATATTATGTCTGTATATAAAATTCAAATAATGACAATTATTTCCCTTCCAGTTTGGATGCCTTTTATTTCTTATCGTGTGATCGCTGTGTCTCAGACTCTAGTACTATGCTGATAAGAGTGGTGAATGTGGGTATCCCTGCCTTAGTCCTCAAAATGAATCTCTTAATTCTGTAAACTGTTCATATTTTGCCATAACCTTAGTTTTAGTCAATGTCATTTCTTAACCATAGACTGTGCTTTCCAAGAGCTACAAAAAACGGATAACACAGGCTCTGCACTCACAGTGCCTCTTCTCTAATTAGACAGACATAAAAGTCTATAAATATTAAAATTATGGACTTTTATACATTTTCTGCTCTTTGTTATAGCAATACTAAGAAGTCATATTTTCTTAGAAAATGTTTAGCAACTGTGAACATTAAGACTTTAAGCTGTTCAAAAAAGACCTGATCACATCCAAAGAAAAATTATTACAGATATCTGAAAATGTTGATTTTTTTTTCTTTTCTCTTTTTCTTGAGTTGCCAGTGGGAAAAGTGCACTTGCCTGTGTAAATAGGCAGTGTCCTTAACTTTTTAATTTCCCTACTATTCTAAAATAACCTCTGGGTCATTTGTGAGAGGATTTTAATTTTGCCTATGAAAGCTCGCTTCAGAATAATATTTTGAGATCTCCTTGTACCAGACATTGGACCTAAGTGTGTAGGATACGAAAACAAGTAAGACCAAATTTCACACATACACGCCCCACCCGCTGCCTCTCCGCTCTCAATCTACCATGTTCTGAATAGATTAGATAGTTGATTTTTCTTTGTGATAAAAGGGGAAAACTTCAAGGGAATAGTCGCCACTAAAAAGGAACAAATTGGTAAATGTCAATGTCATCAGTTTTATTTTCTTGCATATTATTAATTTCTAATAAATAGAAATAGATAGGTATTTCTTTTTATTATGTATTTCACTCAGCACTGTCTTTAGTTATAGACTACATTTTAGGCTATTAGGTTTTGCTCCCACATTTGACTACACTAATTTAACAAATGTGTGGTAAGAGAGATTAAAAGCTCATTTTCTAAAAATCTCAACCTAATTCTGATAGCACCAATCACACATAAGCTAATTATAATAAAACTAGTTTTCATGCTTATAGAGTAAATGGATCATTTAAAAATAATAGCTGGCCGGTGTGGGAGAAATTGAGAATCATTTTATTCCTTCCATCTATTCTCAGCTTTTTAAATAGGTCGAATTCTTTTCCTACTAAAAGAGAGCTGCATGGTTTTCTTATAACAAACTTGTGTTTGATTTTTTTAAATTAAAAGTTGGCAGTAAAATACAGAGTAGTTACAACAATGAAAAAGCAAAGGCAGCGTTTTTCTTCCCTGTAAAATTGATTTCTTTTGTTTATAGAAACATCTTTCTTTGGAAGTCTGCATGCTTCAATTTTTCTATGCTTATATTCAAAGGTAAGATAACTGATGTGCATCTCTCCTTACTGCATTAGCAATGTTTACAGGTTATGAAATATAGGAGAAAAAGAAAAATACCTGAATTCTTTCAAGAATTTGCTGTTTTTCCCCTAAAACCAAAAGAACAAATGCTAGAAACAGAGAAACAGTATTTATGGATATATTAATACAAGTCATTGAATATCTTAATGACCCAGCCATACGAATCTTACATACTTAAAGACCTAAGTGTATTTAAGATACACTGGATAATAAAACAATTAATAAAAAATCATTTAAATGTTGTAAATGAAAAGCACAATCCTATGATTGAAACCATGCCTATTGCCACTGAATTTATTATTATTTTGATATATGTGAGCATGTGGTAGCCTAATATGATATTTTAATGTTAGGAATGATGGTATGAAAGTATCTTTTTGTTACAGCATTCCAGTTTTGCATTAACTAACCCTGAACAGAAAGTTAGTTGACTACAGTTTGACAAACTTCTTGCTGCAGAACCTGAATCTTAATCCTCCATCATAGGGGTAATTCAGTTTTCATCACCAAACATAGCATCGTTTTGTGATCTGTGACTGACATTTATCAAGTTAGGTTATTTGGTGTATTAAAACTGGTTGTGATTGCTCAAAATTTGAAGTTAGACATATAGAGTTGTCAGGATTAAGATCAGACTGAAACGGAGATCATCTTAATTTTCTCTAGAGGTGAGAGACTATACTGTTCACAGTAGAATAGCAGGTCTCCTTCTGATGAGACAGACTCAAAGGTGAAGGAAAAACAGCCAATACAGAAGAGAAATGGAGAGAACAGGATAGGGAGTAGATAAATAAGATGTTGGTAATTAAACTGAGATTTCAGCTGTATTTTACTTCTGAGAGTCTATGTGTTAAAAACTGGGATTTCTATAGCAAAATTTCTAGACTAATAAATCACACTGGGTATTTTAAATGTATTTGATTTTCTTTTTAAATAACATTAGTAGAAAAGATAAATCTTTTAGGAATTTTGTTCACTCATAGTCAATAAAGTTTAGGATGTTTCAGAGAAACTAGTAGGAAAATTGGTTAGACTGTTGGAAAATATAAAGAAAACTAAAAGTTTACTGTGGATTTCTATATATGTATATATAAAAAATATATTTAACTTGCAGAATTCCCGTGCCCAATTTAGTGGATAGTTGGGCATCACTGCTGATCCTACTGAAAGACTCCATACAACTGAGTCTTCCAGCCCCAGGGCAGTTTCTTATACTTGGGTAAGCAATTTCACCTAAAAATATTATTTTGAATAAAAGAAGAATGTTCATTGTCCTAATTGCTGTTTATCAGATGTTTTGGGTGACCATGTGATCTCTCTACCTTCTCATAGGATTCTTAAGGTATAAAACAAGATGTATAACATGAGGCCTGTAAATAAAGGGGGGATGTGGAGGGAGCAATACATATTACAAAATGTAAATGTGCTCATGTAAAACTTTAAACAGGAGCTATTTAGTGAGGAGAGAATGAGGGATTAGAAGGGAAGGCAGTGAGTAGTATAGCTGAAGTGGACCTTCATAGAAGAGGATCATTTGCATTCAAGGCCCTGAGCATAAACGGACTTGGAAAAGTCATTTTCCTGATCTGTGTTAATAGTTGTGTGATTATTTGATAAATTCTCATCATCCTTACTTAGCTGCAAACATCCTGGTTTCATGGATAGTGTCTGTTTTTTGTTCACTACTATTCTTGGTTCACAATAAATACTTGCTCCGTGAATGGAGATAGTAGGACCAGAAAGCCGTTTTTTTCTGGGAGGTTATAGGAGACAGGAATGGAAGGTATACTGGAGCAAGGTACCTTGTCTGTTTTGGTTATAGAGCAGAGCACAGGCAGTGGAATGGGATGTGATTGGAGAAGGATTTTGCATTTTTATTTTAGCTTTAGAAATTTGGTTTTGGGCAGGGGGTGAGAATGATTACAGGTTTTGAAGAGAGACGTGATTGACAAGTTAGGAGGAGGATGAATCAAAGGGGAAAGAGGATGGAGTAGGAATTCTGTTTCATGTGGGAGGTAGGGAGTGTGAACTGTTGATAAGAGGGAAAGAACAGGACAAAGAAAATGAAGTGGTCAGCAAAGGCGATAGAAAAGTGACTGTCATGAGGTGAGAAGAAAACCAGATATATTCAGTGTTATAAAACCATAGAGAAGTTAAGAGGGCATGAGTAACACCTTCAGAGAGATTGAGGAAGATGAAGACTAATAAGAGGCTATAATTATGATTTGGAGAGGATTGGTGATTTAGGGGAGAGTACTTTGGCAAGGTAGTAAGCACAGATGTGAATATTAAAGGGTTAGAATGAGAAAGTAAATGTGGGTTATCCTTTGAAGATGTTTGATCATTAAAAGAAAGAAATAATTAGGTAACAAGAGGAAAAGAGGAAATGTGATTTGAAAGTCACTATTAATGGTAAGGAAGACCTAAGAATGTTGAATTGTTACTAGCAAAGATTCTGAAGTTGTGCGCTGCCTTGGTACAAATCCCAGCTCCTTTACTTCTTAGCTGTGAGCCTTTGGGCAGGTTATTTAATCTCTCCATCTGTAAAACGGGGGTAATAGTTCCTATCATGAAGTTGTTATGAGAATTAAATGAGTTAAAAATTTGTTAAATTCTTAGAATGGTGACTGGCCAATAATAAATGTTATGTAAGTGGAGAGAGATAGAAGATTCTAGAGACAAGGGGGCTCCTTTATAGCACCAGATTCCAGAGACAGCAGGTAGGGGATAGAGAACTGTGAATGGCGGCGGTTGTTAGTGTGAGAAAGAAGAATGCGTTTTTTCTTAAGAGTTTGCCACTCAAAGTTTAATCCTTTAACTAGCAGCATTTGAATCACCTGGGAGCTTGTTAGAAAAGTAGACTCTCAGGCTCTACCCTAGACACCTCCAGTCAGAATCTGCATTTTAACAAGATTCCTGAGATTTGAGGACACACTAAAGTTTGAAAGACTGCTTAAGACTTGGGTTGGGGGTGGGATAGAGTAAATTTTTCCTTAACCTTTTTACATTATTTTGGATTGTCCAATGTTGTCATTAATAGCCAATGACAGTCAATATATTATCACACTGAAAGGATAAATTCAACCAAGAGCAAAGAACTTCAATCGTTTAGTCAGCCTCTGTAGCTGTGATAGTGATTTAATATATGTAATCGTGTGACTCTATACATATAGTCTTACCTTCTACCCTTATTGTCCTTAAAGGAACTAGCAGGTCTGGTTTGGCAGCCAATGGCCTAGAAAATGTTGAAATGGGAAAGAGGGAAGTTAAAGGTTCTTCAGTAAGATGGCCCCATGTTTCCTAGCAAATGTGGGAATATAATCTTTCAACGGGAAGCAAGAGAAGGTGGAGGAACATAGTTGAGAGCTTGAAGAGAGTGGATCAACCTGTAGTATCTGAGTAACATCAAGTGCCCAGCAGAGGGAGCTAGAGATCCTGTTCAAGAATTCCAGGGTTCAGGATGATCCCTGGACCCTCATGCTATCTATTTTCCAAGTCAAAAGCTGAAGGAATTTTAGAGATTGAAGGTGTAATAAAAAGAGCAGTGAACTCAATATCTGTAATTCCTGGATCAGAGGTTAAGATAACTAGTGTGTGTGATTTTCAGTAATCAGAGATGAATGTAAATACTAGAAATCAAACAATGTTCTAATGAAGATTTCTGATCCTTCTAATCTCCTCTAACCTTGGCTATGTCAGTAAACCTCTTCACTGCTATTTTGCTATCAAGCAATAATACCTGACCTACCTGCCTCAAAAAAAAAAGATTCAAAGAGAAAATATATGTACAGTATTTTGAATAGTTACCAAATAACCCTGCTGGCTAATTTCATTAAAAATTGAGGCCATCTGTTACGACTTGTAGCTTTTGCCTTACAAAATTTACTGTTTCCTCAGCTACCTTTCCTTTCTCTGTCATTTCTCAGACAATGCAGGATGCTACCTCCTTCTCAGTGTGTGTGTGTGTGAGCATTTAAACACAAAGCTGGACATGTTCAATTATACTAGAAACTTAATTCCCCCTTTAAATTTCTGATATTTTTTTTCTAATCATTCCACTGGTCCTGTAAAAATGCCTAGTTACAATATAGAAATCAGTATGAAAATTGTTCTTCAATATTTCTTTACATATGAGTTTGGAAATAATTATGCATATAATTTATCATAATCAAGTCTAAGTAAATATTGAGTGGAATTATTTAACAAACAATGGAAATTTTTTATTTATGAAGTATTTTTAATTTATATATGCACTCAGGGTAAGACACCATTTCTATATTACAATTTAGGTTTGGGTTTTGTTTTTTGTTTTTTTTTATTTTTGGTTGATAATATAAAACATACAGAAAAACACACAAATAATAATAAGTACACAACTCCACAAGTTATTACAACATGAACACACAAAGTGTTTAATCACGAACCTAAAGTAAGAAATAGAATACCACATGTCCCTTCAGGTCCCCTCCCATTATTGTCCTTTCCTTTCTCCCAAAGATAACCACTGATCTGACTTCTAACACCATAAAGTTTGCCTTGTTTTTGAACTATAACTTATATTTTGTATCTACTTCTTTTACGCTTGCAAGATTCATTCATCTAATTTCATGTAGCAACAATTTATCCATGTTCATTGCTGTTTAGTATTTCGTTGTATGAATATGCCACAGTTTATCTCTTCTGTTGCTGGACTTTTGGTTTTTTTTCCAGTTTTTGGCTTTTGCAGATAATGCTGTTGTGAATATCCTTGTATATGTCTTTTTTGTGGCATATTCTTATGCATTTCAGCTGAGTCATAGAATATATATATGTATATATACACATACATATACATATTCATTAAACATATAAAGCAGAAATTGAAGCCACAAAGTCACTTGCTCACTATGAGAAATTAGATTGCATCATTTTCTTTAGACTAATATTTCTTGTTTGTTTTTCTCTTTGTCTCTTGTAGGGTTCTAAATGAGTTTATTATGAAAAACCCTAGTTTGGAAAATAAAAAAGACCAAAGAGACCTTCAGGTAAGGCATTCTGAATTGAGGGCTGTTGCCAAAACTCTGTGTTTATCAGAGCCCTCAACACTAAAATGAGGTCAAATAAGATGATCTGTTAAATTTTGTGTGTGTGTGTGTGTGAGAGAGAGAGAGAGAGAACAGAACATATATATATAGCGGTTTCTCCTTGTTTTTTTAGGATGTGACTCATAAAATTGTGGATGCAATTGGTGCAATTGCTGGTTCTTCTTTGGAACAGACAACATGGCTGCGAAGGAATCTGGAAGTTAAGCCTTCTCCCAAAATAATGGTGGATGGAACCAATCTGGAATCTGATGTTGAAGGTATTGATTGTAAACATTTTTGTAGGTTTATATTATACTCTCTAAGAAATCATTGCAGTTATTACTGTAAATACCATAAAATCATCGCTTTTCTCTAATGTTTAGCAGGTAGTTTTTTTAGTGGGAAAAGACCTAACTGTATCTTTATGTGTCTTTTCTCTTATTTAGATATGTTGTCACCTGCAATGGAAACCTCAAACATCACCCCTTCTGTATATAGTGTCCATGCATTGACATTACTTTCTGAGGTAAATATTATCAAGTTTTAAAAAATGAACTTTCAAGTAAATAGTTTTACAATTAAATACTAGCAAGTAATTCTTAGAGTTTTTAATATGAAAACTCATTTTGGCCCTGGCCAGGTGGCCCAGTTGGTTGGAGCGTTGTCCCCTGCACCAAAAGATTAAGGGTTTGATCCCTGGTCAGGGTGCATATGAGAAGCAAAAGATTGATGTTTCTCTTTCTCTCTCTCTCTCCTCCTACCTCTCCATCCTTCCTTTCCCCATCTCCAGCTCTCCGGCTCTTCCTTTCCCTTCCAAGCTCTCTAAAGTCAAAGATAAAATATCTTAAGGTGAGGATTAAAAAAAAAGAAAGAAAAAGAAAACTCATTTTGTACGTCTAGAAAGCACTGTATAAAGTTTTGACTTTGTGTTCAGGTTAGTTTGTTAAATATTAGTGGTAATGACCTTAGATATTCCTCACTTCCTCAGTGCTATTTTTTAAAGTTTACTTTTTATAAAAAGATAAGTGCTTTGGTATCATAGTATGGTTGGCAGGGGTGAAGGTGGTATGATCATACTTGCCACTATAAAGCATTTTATAGTATACCAAACACTTTCCTATGCATCCTCTGACATGCTCCTTTTTTATACCCTATTATATAGTTTTGCAGGTCATTTTTGTTTCCCCTTTACAGTTGTGGATACTGAGCCTCATAAACTTCAGGAAGTATTATTAAAATCAATTAGTTATTAATTCACAGAGTTGGGACCCGAACAGCCCAGTTCATTTGGTTGGTCCTATCCCAAGCCTCTTTAACCAGATCAGAAAAAGAAAATAGTGAGTTTCTAGTCTTAAATCCACTCTTTACTCACTGTCACAGTAGAAGGGTCTTGACTCTTTCTATACAGTCATTCCTCACTTATCGTGGGTATTATGTACTAGACCCACCCGCGATAGGTGAAAATCCGCGAAGTAGGAACCTTACATTTATTTTAGTATTTATATATATTTTAAGGCTTTATAAACCCTTCAGTTCCCAGGCCCTTATTAACCTTTCCCACTCCCTTATTAACCTTTTCCACACTTTTATAAACACTACTTATGTTCTTAAACGTATTCTACACTCTTAAACCTACATAAGTTTAACAACATACATATACAGTACCGCAAAATCTGGCAATATAGTGAAAAATTCACGGTAAATAATTAAATATAATATTTAAAAAAATCTCGCGATACAGTGAGGCCGTGATAAGTGAACTGTGATATAGAGAGGGAATACTGTAGAAATGGTAAAATTTGCCCATATTTATATTCTATAGTTACAGTGAACAAAAAAAGCAAATAGTGGCAGAAACCTTTCATATACAAATGGCTTAGGGAGATCTGATTTTAGATTTTTCTAATTTTAATGATCTAGGTTTTTCCTGAAGATGAAAGCCTCCTCTGCATGCTGTCAGTTTCAGCTCTTAAATTATACTCCATTTCGTTTCGTATTTGTTTCAGGTTTTGGCTCATCTTTTGGATATGGTTTTCTATAGTGATGAAAAAGAACGAGTTATTCCTTTACTTGTAAATATTATGCATTATGTTGTGCCCTACCTCCGAAATCACAGGTACTGTTATTATTTAAGTAGATTTCTTAGTTAATTCATAGCTTGTTAGAAGCAAATTATATTTTTTTATTGCTATTATTTGAATTACCACAAAATGACATTATTTTTACCTTGAATTATAATGATTAAAAAAATATGTTAGGGTACTTTGTTTCCTATCATTGTTTTAGGTAACTGTGAACACCGATGAATAACTTAACATGATGACTAAAATTATAACATGTAGGTTAATGTGGTTTTCCTTCCTCCTAGTGCACATAATGCCCCCAGTTACCGAGCCTGTGTGCAGCTGCTTAGCAGTCTGAGTGGGTATCAGTACACCCGGAGAGCTTGGAAAAAAGAAGCCTTTGACCTCTTTATGGATCCCAGTTTCTTTCAGATGGACGCCTCTTGTGTTAATCAGTAAGCCATTGTCTTGCTTTTATTCAACATGATAATGTGTCTCATAAAGTCTGTTGAAATCTCCTTTAAAGAAGAACACTTGTTTTTTAAAGTATATTTTATTGATTATGTTGTTGCAGTAGTTTCAATTTTTTTACCCTTTGCTCCCCTGCCCAATACCTCACTTCCCTCCAGCAATACCACCCCCGTTAGTTCATGTCCATGGGTCGTACATATATGTTCTTTGGCTTCACCCTTTCCTATATTATTCTTAACTTCCCTCTGTCTATTTTGTATTTACCATTCATTCTTCTTAATCCCTGCACCATTTCCCCATTTCTCCCCCTTCCCCCTCACAGCTGATAACCCTCCAAATGATCCCCATACCTATGATTCTGTTCCTATTCTGGTTTGTTTAGTTGGATTTTGTTTTTACTTTTTAGATTCAGTTGTTGGTAGTTGTGAGTTTGTTGTCATTTTATAGTTCATAATTTTGATCTTCTTTTTCTTAAGTAAGTCCCTTTGACATTTCATATAATAATGGCTTGGTGATGATGAGCTCCTGTAGCTTTACCTTATCTGGGAAGCACTTTATCTGCCCTTCCATTCTAAATGATAGCTTTTCTGGACAGAGGAATCTTGGTTGTAAGTCCTTGCTTTTCATCACCTTGAATACTTCTTGCCAGTCACTTCTTGCCTGCAAAGTTTCTTTTGAGAAATCAGCTGATAGTCTTATAGGCACTCCTTTGTAGGTAACTCTGCTTTTCTCTTGCTGCTTTTAACATTCTATCTTTATCTTTAATCTTCAGCATTTTAATTATGATGTGTCTTGGTGTGGTCCTTTTTGGGTCTAACATGTTTGGGACTCTCTGTGCTTCCTGGACTTGTATGTCTTATTTCCTTCACCCAATATGGGGAGTTTTCCTTCATTATTTTCTCAAGTTTTCAATTTCTTCCTCTTCCTCTTCTCCTTCTGGCACCCCTAAGGTTTGGATATTGCATGTTTAAAGTTGTCCCAGAGGTTCCTAACCCTCTCCTCATTTTTTTCAATTCTTGTTTCCTCATTCTGTACTGGTTGGCTATTTTTTTCTTCCTTATGTTCCAAATCATTGATTTGAACGCTGGTTTCCCCTTCACCATTGGTTTTGTGTGGATTTTCCTTTGTTTCATTTTGCATAGCCTTCACTTCTTCCCTTATGCATTTGCCGTACTTAAGCATATCTGTCAAGCCTGTGAGCATCTTTATCAGCAGTATTTTGAACTCTTCATCTGTTAGGTTGGCTATCTCTACATTTGTTAGGCTGGCTATCTCCTTGTCACTTAGTTCTCCCACTGGAACCTTGATCTGTTCCCCTTTTGGGCCATTCTTCTCTGTCTCCTCATCTTGACAGGCTCCTGTGTTTGTTTGCATCTGTGTCTTAGGTAGAGCTGTTGCTCCTGTTAGGTTGTAAGGGGCAGAGCCTTAGGGATTCGTCAATACAGGGCGACCTGTTTCACCACGTTGTGGCTTTATATGTGGGGGAGGGTCTGAGAGGGAACAATGTTGCTTGGTCAGCACTTGTCCCTTTTCCAGGCACCTCTCCCACTTCCGCACCGGACTGGCCCCCCTCTAGCTGCTGCCCTGGCTATCGTTCCCAGAGTGGGTAGGTCTGCGGACATTCTAGAACTGTGGGGGCCCTTTATACAAGTGGACTCTGTTGAGAGACCAGCATTTTCTTCCTCCGCCCCAAACCCCACTTGTTTGCATAGTCAGAAGCAATGAGGCTTGATTTTCCCTGGTGCTGGGACCATGAGCTGTGTGGTCTGGTCTGGTGCTGGGAGTGCTCCCCATGTGCCCCTCCTGACTTTTTCAAATGTGTGACTGCACTTTCTGGCAACCTGCTGCTGCCACCACTGCTGCTGCCACAACTCTGCGTCCTCTCTGCCCTGGCTCCACCCCTCCTACCTGTCTGGATGAGTATTTCTTCTTTATATATTTGTTTGCTGGATTTCCATGCAGTTTTATTTTCTTGAACTTCTGGTTGTTTCTAGTTTTGAGGTCGTTGTAGTCCTTCTTAGCTGTGGAGGGAGACATAGTGTGTCTGTGTACGCCTCCATCCTGGCCAGAAGTCAAAGAATACTTTTTAACAATAACAAAATTTTAATTATATTTCATTCTCCTTGTCTTTTTCAGTTGGAGAGCAATTCTGGATAATCTGATGACACATGATAAGACAACATTTAGAGATTTGATGAGTGAGTATTATGGGATGGTAACCTAAGCATTGTTTTTCCTGTATTTGACCTGTTCTTATTATTTACTTTGCTCTGTTTTAGAAACTACTGAATTAGCTCTCTGTCAAGTTATACTTAGTAGGACAACATAGTGATAATAAGTAAAACTATTTGGCCATGTATCTCTAAATTGTTTCCTCTGCTCACAGCACAGAACCTAGCACATAGTAAGCACTCACTAAGTAGCTGGTGAAGAAATGGAGACTAACAGGTAGGAAGGCAGGGAGAGGCAGGCAGTTGGAGCCAAGTCACTAAATCCTAGGGCTCTGCCCTGTTCATTTCCTCTGAAGGAAGAAAGAGGAGACAAAAAGGTCGGAATCACTCTTCACCCCCTTTCTACTCTATCTTGATTGGTTTTATATATTAGGGTTCCTTATAGGATTTCATCTGAAGAAAAAGGGTTCTGTTTTAATTGTTTTTAAAGTTTGGATGTTGCTAAACTAATGACCTTAAATAGCAGCAAGCTTGATTGAATCTGTGTGATTCCATGTAAATTCTTTAATACAAGCTGCAATTTTCCCCTCTGGAACAGAAAGGAGCAGCATATTCTCTCTTTTCTACTCTTCACAGCATTGTTTTAAGGTTCAGATTCAGGTTCAGAGTCAACAAGTATTTATTAAAAGACAAAAACGGGCCAGGCATTATGTTAACGTTAGTCAAATAAGATAACTTTAGAGAAGGAGTAAGAAATTGTGAAGGAAATAGGTCAGTGCAATCTATTTTAAATAACAGCTAAAGAGCTCATATATAAGGTGAAACTAAAGAAGCCAATCATGAGATGTTCTAGGGACAGAGTATTCCAGGCATAGGAAACAGAAATTATAAAGGCCTTGGGGTGGGAACAAGCTTAATGAATTTAAGGAGAAGCAAACAAGATGAAGCAGGCAAGACAATGTGGCTTCAGAAGAGTGAGCAGGGTATGAGTGATAAGATGTAAGATAGGCCAGGCCAGAAATTATTTCTAAGGATTTAAGTAGATGACTTAAAATATCAAAAGGTTTATAAAATGGCTTGTTAGTGACTTTACCTTCAGAAACCTACAGATCTAAATTTTCTGTCTTTCCACATCACAGTTCCCACCCCTTGGCCTTCTGGCTTGTGATGCTGGCTCCAGAGAGGAGTCTGGTCCTCCACCCTAGGTTCCTTTCACTTTTGGATTTCCTAGGGGATCTAGCCATTTTTAAAAACAAATAGTTAATAGAATAATCTGGATGACTAACACAACCTCTCTAACTTGTTTCGTTTTTCAGCTCGTGTAGCTGTGGCTCAAAGCAGTTCACTCAATCTCTTTGCAAATCGAGATGTGGAGCTAGAGCAGAGAGCCATGCTTCTTAAAAGATTAGCATTTGCTATTTTTAGCAGTGAAATTGACCAATACCAGAAGTACCTTCCAGATATACAAGGTAAATAGTGAAAAACTATTTAACTTAAAATCTGCAGGTTTTTTGGTTCCTTAGAAAATACTTTCCCTAAGTTGTAAATTGGGGTGTAGGTAGATTAAAAATGTTGTAAAATTAGAAATTTGTTCTACTGAAGCAATAAAAAATATCAGTATGTAAAAGCAATCAAACACTGAGTTTGTAGAACTTGCATGAATGTGGTCTTTTTAAAAATTATTTGATTCAAATTACGTAGGAATTCATGTTTAAGACTATTTTGCAGTAGTCAGGCATTTTAGAATTGCTTTTATTGTGGGTAAGGGGTCCCATACCTTTAAGGAGAGGACTAAAGTATAGGCAGAGCCAGGAAATTTTGGCTGGAAGTAACTTTTTTCTTTTTTTTTAATTTTATTTTTTGGTTTTTCAATTACAGTTGTCCCATTTTTCCCCCATTGCCCCCCCCTCCCAGCCCACCCCCTCTCCCACAATCATATCCCTCCCCATTGTCCATGTCCATGAATCATTTATACATGTTCCTTGACTAAACCCTTATTTATCCCCCTTCTCTCCCTCCCTCCTCCCCCCTATTGACTGTTATTCTGCTCCTTGTCCTATTTAGTTCATTTGTTTGTGTTGTTCTGTAGTTTCCTGTGTTAGGTGATATCATATGGTATTTTGCTTTCGTTGCCTGGCTTATTTCACTAAGCATAATTCTCTCTAGTTCCATCCATGTTGTCGCAAATGGTAGGAGTTCCTTCTTTCTCTCTGCTGCATAGTTTTCCATTCTGTAAATGTACCACAGTTTTTTGATCCACTCATCTACAGATGGGCACTTAGCCTGTTTCCAGCACTTAGCTATTGTGAACAGGGCTGCTATGAACATAGGGGTGCGTAAGTTCTTTTGAATTAGGGTCTTAGGATTTTGGGGGTATAATCCTAGCAGTGAAATTGCTGGTTCAAAAGGCAGTTCCATTTTTAGTTTTTTGAGGAAATTCCATACTGTTTTCCATAGTGGCTGCACCAGTCTGCATTCCCACCAACAGTGCACTAGAGTTCCCTTTTCTCCGCACCCTCACCAGTACTTTCTGTTTGTTAATTTATTAATGATGGCCATTCTGATTGGTGTAAAGTGGTATCTCATTGTGGTTTTTATTTGCATCTCTCTGATGGCTAGTGATGTTGAGCATTTTTTCATGTGTCTATGGACCTGGAAGTAACATTTTGAGGTCTGTAGTCAAGGACCAGGTTAGGGAGTGAATAGGTATTGATAAAGTTCACAGTGCACTTTGGGAGGAACTTGCCCTGGGCAGAACTATTTGCTGCTCAGGTCAGTATGCAGATGCAGCTGCTGGCCACAGCAGCCCATGTGGGGACTAGGCGGAGATGACAGTTGTCAACCTTTAATTAGATTATTTCTCTCTCAAAAGATAAGTGACTCCTTCACCCCAGCCCCTTATATCTAATGTCACATATACAGTATGCATACTATTTGTCCAGTGATTTCTAAAATTAACTAGTTCAGTGCTACTCAGTGTGGCCCCATGGACCCATACCAGTCTATTTCATTCATGGTAGTACAGAAATTCAGAGTAAGCATGTTAAACATTTTAACAGTTTGACAGAATCTGTTGAATTTAGTGAGAAGAAAATGGCATTTGTATTTTATATATCTTTTAAGTTTTATTTTTCTAATAATTCATTTTAATTATAGTTTATGAAAGTTTCAATCTGCAGCAGATTGGACATTTTTTTAAGAGTTGGCTCTTCACAGAAAGTTTGAGAATAATAGACTAGATTATATAGAAAACTTTTACATTATAATGATTGTAGTTACTTAAGTACTGAAAATATACTGCATTTCTTTCAGAGAGATTGGTTGAGAGTCTTCGTTTGCCCCAGGTACCAACTCTTCACTCTCAAGTGTTCCTGTTTTTCAGAGTGTTACTTTTAAGAATGTCTCCACAACATCTTACCTCGCTCTGGCCTACCATGATTACAGAACTTGTAAGTTAATTTTTAATGCAGTCAAGTTATAAGTAAATCATAAAATGGTGTGATTAGTGTCAATATCCTTACTGTGTGAAAACTAATCTTGGAAGAAATTAAACTCTAGTTAAGCCTTTTCCTGACAATTTTAATAGTTGAAAATAGTAAAACAAGTCAGATTTTATCTCCATACAGCTTAAACTTCCTAATATACAACATTAATATTAGCTCTTTGTGGATCATTATTCTAGTTTAATTCAGTCTCTTCTACACCAATTGTTTACCTGTGTCATGGCTGCCAGGCCTGGCCCCCACCTGTAGCAGTACCTCTCGAGTGATTAAAGATAGTTTCGCTGTACTTTAATGGACTGACATAAGTCATGTACTCACTAAGTTCAGCACTTGCCCTAGTTAAGCTTGCTTCAGAGAAACTTTTTTAAATAAAGATTTTGTAACCTCCCAAACAACAAAACTTCCCCAGTCCCCATACACTAATCCTTCCCTCTCCCCAAAACCATACCCTGTCACCCTCATCTGAGTGCTTTGGTGAGTAGGGGAAAGGGAGGTGATGAAGAAGGGGAAAGGAATGTATAGCTCTGAAAACCCAGCATGTATCATTTCCCCACAAAGAACTGGCTTTAATATTTTTCCTTTTTTAATAACTAACTTTGTTCCATATTCACCCAAAACAAAAGCATGCTTTCGTTTCAACTCTGCCAAATTATTAGCAAAGCTCTGTGGTAAATTTGTAGTTTCATTATCAGACAGTAAATATAAAGATCCTGAAGTCGTACCCTAAAATTTATTTTTAGATTAATGAAAATATAGCTTAAAGGTAACTTGAAAGAAGGATTAATTATCCAGTTTGAAAAAAACATTCAATATTTATTCCACGGTTTTCAGGTACAGGTATTTTTACTGATGGAGCAGGAACTCACTGCTGATGAAGATATTTCACGGTAATATGTGATTCATTTCAATATATTCTTGTCAATGATTAGCATCCTAAAGTCACCCAAAATGTTAACTTTACAACTAGGAAGGTAGACATACTGTTCTTTCTAAATACTTTATATACAGGACAAGGCAAAAGTAGGTTTCTAGCCCTGGCTCTATGGCTGTGTTGGGTGGAGCATCGTCCCGATGTGCCTGGTTGTGGCTTTGGCCCTGGGTCGTCAGGGTACATGGGAGTCAGCCAGTGAATGCGTAGATGGTGGGGCTGCGAGGTCGCTCTTTCTCCCATCCACTCCTCTATCGCTAAAATCTATTTTTTCTTAAAGTAGGTTTACAGTTTTGAGTATGCAAAAAGTTTGTTCTTATTATTGGGTTATTTTCCATACATACAACTGTAAACCTATTGTACTTTTACTCCATCTTGTATTTAGTCTGTTGCTACCTACTTAATCATATTGGGATATATTTTTACTTACTTTGTAAGCACTTTAGACTGGATTAAACTATCAGTATTTGTGGCCTTTGGCCTCTAAACACAATTTTTTAAAAAGCCAATACAATATTATTTCAGCTACATGAGTCATTTTGGTTTTGGTAGGTCAGACCTTGGCCGTAAAACAAGCAGCATAGCCCGTTATGGCAGGCAGTCTGTCATTGTTACCCATGTGTCCACATCTTCCAGAATGATCTCAGTTTAATGTATTATAACTTTATTTTTCTTAGAAGAGGTAGTTTATTGTATAACTAAATATAACTTATTTTTATTTATATGGGAATTTTTGTACAAATAAGTTAATGAATTGAAAAGTTCTTTAAAACCATTATATCTTGAATAATTTATCCTTTTACAGTGCTAGGTTTATGAGACAGTTCCCAGTACAAGTAACTGTGTTTATTTAGAACTGTGCCCCTCCCCACCCCCTTGCAGAATGGCACTGAGGAGTAAAAAGGTCTCGTGGGTCACAGCTTGTATTTTTCTATTTCTTAGGTGTGACACAAGTTATTCTGTACTATTTTTATGTTCATAAAATTTAAGAAAAGATCATTTTTTGAGAACAGCTAAATTTATAGCAATAATCTTGCTTAGTAATTACAAGTACACTTTTCAGAATGATTATGAGAAATATTAGTTAGCACTTAGACAATTCCAGGAATTACCTGTTAGTAACCAGGGGCAGCTACTGACAGCAGTCTCCTGCTTGCAGGACCTCAGGCCCCTCTGTGGCTGGCCTGGAGACCACCTACACAGGAGGCAACGGCTTTTCTACTTCATATAACAGCCAGCGGTGGTTAAACCTCTATCTCTCTGCTTGCAAATTTTTGGATTTGGCCCTGGCATTGCCCTCTGAAAATCTTCCTCAGTTTCAGATGTAAGTAAAAAGATGTTAAATGGATATTTTTGAAAATGCATTTGCTTTCGTCACTGATATCTAAGACTAATTTTAAAGTTTTCTGCGTAAGTGGAAATACTATTTTTATTAAAGTGTAATTCTTTAGGGTGATGGGGGGACAGAGTTATTGGAAGTAAATGATTGCTATGGATATATTAAAAGTAACAGACCATTCAGTCAACAAATTGAGTACCCTTTGGATGTAAGGCCCTGGGGTACGTGATTCACCAGCTTAAAGTCTAGGTTGTAAGACATAACACATGACGGATGATTTGATAGCGGATATGGTCCAAGGTGCTGTGAAGTCACACAGCAGTGGCCCCCGCCTAGTTTTCAGGCTCAGAGCAGGCCATGAAGGCACTTTTATATGGAGGTGGTGAAAGGTGACAGTTTTGGGAGGTGCATGTGTGAAGACATAGAGGTGGGGTAGACTTGGTATATTGGAAATATTGAAAGATTGGTATGTTGGAGCAGTAAGTTGAAAGAGGTGAATGGGACTGAATTATGAATTATATAACATTGTAAGCTATATTAGAGAATGTGGACTTTAACCTAAGGACAGTGGGAAGCCTCTGAAGCATTATTAATAAGGAACGAAGTGCTGTTATCAGGTCAGGCTTGCATTCTAGAAATTTGGCTGTTGTTTGAAGAAAGGACTGGAGACAGGCAAGAGTGAATCAAGAAGGCTGTTTTATAGTAAACTGAATCAGATGGCAGAGGGGCTTAGGGAGAAAATTAATATAAGTAAAATTTCACAATGCCCTGTTCATAAGTGCTCAAAAAATATTTAATTACATGCTTAACTCTCCAAAAATTGCTATTTCACAAGCTTACTTTTCATAAATATACTGGTAAGAACTATAAATTGCTTTTTAGATTAATTCCAGTTTCTTTTTTTTCTTTCTCGCTTTTTGTTTTCTGCATTTGAAAACCATATTCATCTATTTCTTGACAAATTTCAGCAGTTGGGTATCTGTTAAATTGATGTTACTCCTAAAGAAATATATCCATTTACTTGTTACAATTCTGTGAGGTAATTAACAGTATCTGTATTTACTGATAAAGAAAAGGATCAAGTTAGGAAACATGCCCAAGGTGATGGCTACTAGTGGCACAGCTACTGAATCTTCCTCCTATTGTTTTGTGGCCTTGCCTTAGATAGCACAAAGTCTGTTCCTAATGTTGATGGAAATCACTCTTCTATACATAGGTACCGATGGGCCTTTATTCCAGAAGCCTCAGATGATTCCGGTTTGGAAGTCAGAAGGCAAGGCATACATCAACGAGAATTTAAACCTTATGTAGTACGACTAGCAAAACTTCTCCGAAAAAGGGCAAAGGTATCACATTCTTCTCGTCCTTTTTGTCTTTAAGAAGATAGAACATTTGTCATATAGTTGGTATATAGTTGGTATTGTTATGTAGTTGGTATTTTTCAGTATGCATCAGGCTAATTAGATATCTTTGCCCAAGCAAATAGTCAGGTGAGGGTGAGGGGCACCAACCAGCCGCGCGGTTTAAAATCCATCTGTACCTTTTGACTCTCAAAATCCTAATTACTAATAGCCGAGTGTTGACCCTACCAATAACATAAAGTTAATTAACACATTTTGTATGATACATGTATTATATACTGTGTTCTTACAATGAAGTAAGCTAGTGAAAAGAAAATGTTAAGAAAATATTAAGTAAAATAAATTTACAGGATTGGGAAAATAAAATGTATATAAGTGGACCTGTGCAGTTCAAACCTTTATTGTTCAAGGGTCAATAGTAATGAATTTATCATGCTCATCATTGAGATTTTGTTTAGAAATCTTGTCTTTTGTATTCAAAAATTTCAAAAATAAATTGTATGATTTGGGGATAATCTGGGTTCTTTTGAGTCCTAGTTTTCAGAATGTGCTTTGAGTGCTCAGAAATTTTCCAGTTTTCTGGGATCCCCTATTCAGGCAGCAGCTCCTAACCACATTCCACAAACTATAGAAAATGGAATGGAGGAAGTGATTAAAAAGTACTTGATGGATATCAGGATCTTAATTTATAATCAAGTTATTTCTTTAGGGACGAAGTAAAAGGCCAAAGACAAAGATGAAAGTTGGGTCCAGAGTTTAGGATAGGACTTAAATATTTTCACTTTGTATCACAGGGTTTGCAACAATATTCATGATAGCAAAACAAGAAGCAAGGTAATGATATATGACCCCAAGCACATGTACGTTGTCATCCCAGCATCTCAGTAGTAATGAGCATTTTTGTAAGACTCCTTCCTTATTTAAGGAACAAATATGACAGTCTTTTGTCTAAAACTTGTCCCACAGAATAAGAAAACAGTTTTGATTGGAAAGCATTTCCTTGAAACACTATAAACAAGGTCTTCATGGCCAAGCATACTTTTCATGGAACAAAGGCTATGAGTTCTCCTCTTTCCTTCTACAGGACAAGGAGGAGGACTTTAAGACAGTGATTTTGGAGGGATTGGAGATGACCAAGCATCAGGTGAGGGTGGCTTTTTGATGCTTGTGACATGGCAGCAGAAGTTGCCACATCTTGAGCAAATATTAAGACACAAACCCAGGTCTGAATTTCAACAAGTATGAGAGGTAAAGAGGAAGGAAGTCTTTCTTTAAGTATAGATTGGTGAAATGAAAGGAGAAATAGTTTGAATGGAAACACGTTTGACTTTTTTTCATTGTTGAGGAAGGTGGTTCTGATTAAGAAAAGCAGAACACTAAAACAAGTCATTCTTCTTAGGCAATAGCTTAGTAAAAGTCCCTCTCTTAAAGGTGTATCTGGACAAGAACGTAAACCTTACAGTCACTTACACTGGAGAATAGTTATGTAGAGGGTTCAAATATATTATTCATTTTACCTCAGGATAATATTGTATACCTTTTAATTACTGCTAAACTGCCATTTGATTTAGGGAACCAAAGATGCTTATGGTCATCCATTAAATGATAGTCTGTGATGTGACAGTCCCAAGAGTGTCATTAAAGCAAGTGCTATAGTTAAGAGAAAGGAAGATTGTCTTCTATATCCTATAATTAAGAATGGAGGTTAAGCCCTGGCTGCTATGGCTCAGTGGATTGAGCATCGGCCTGCGAGCCAAGTGTTGGTTCGATTCCCAGTCAGGGCACATAACTAGGTTGCATGTCAGGTCCCCAGTTGGGGGCGCAAGTGAGAGGCAACCACACAGTGATGTTTCTCTCCCTTTCTCCTTTCACCTCTCAAAAAATAAATAAACAAATAAATCAATTACTTTTATTAAAAAAAAAAAAAAAAAAGAATGGAGGTTAAATAACTGCTAACATATTAACTAAGAGATGGCTAGGGTTTTTTGGCCTTGAAGAATTAGATGATCTTTTCTTGTTTACAGTTGTGTTTAACTTAAATTTATTTTCCCTCAGAATTTCATTTTTAAATAAGCAAACAAATCTGTCAGCACACACAAGATAAGTTGGATTTTGCATCTCCTTTCTCCACTAGGAAACTAGTGACATTAAAATATTAGGTAACTCCTGGCTGCTGTGGCTCAGTGGATTGAGCGTCGGCCTGCGAGCCAAGTGTCGCTGGTTCGATTCCCAGTCAGGGCACATGATTGGGTTGCACGTCAGGTCCCCAGTTGGGGGCGCGAGTGAGAGGCAACCACACAGTGATGTTTCTCTCCCTTTCTCCTTTCCCCTCTCTCTAAAAATAAATAAATAAACAAATAAAAAATGTATTATTATTTTTAAAGTAAATAAAAAAAAAATTAGGTAACTGATGGAAGTGTCTTGTCAACATCTGATCTTATAAGGCAAACTCCATTTGTAACCAGTACGACAGATTGTAATTATGCTTCCTAAGTTCCATTTGGTTTCTTTTCCTTTTTTAATCCAGTTGATTGTTTTCATTATCTCTACTGTTTTCATATCTATAAGTCTGCCCAAGCTCAAACATCTTTATTTTTAAAATATATTTTATTGATTATGCTATTATGGTTGTCCCAATTTTCCCCCTTTGCCCTCCTCTGCCAGGTACCCCCATTCCCTCCAGCAATCCTCCGCTTAGTACATGTCCATGGGTTGTGCATATAAGTTCTTCGGCGTCTCCATTTCCTATACTATTCTTAACATCCCCCTATCTATTCTGTACCTACCAATTCTTCTTAATCCCTGCACTTTTTCTCCCATTCCCTTCCTTCCCCCTCCCAGCCGATAACCTTCCAAATGATCTCCATATGTGATTCTGCTCCTGTTCAAGTTGTTTTTTAGATTTAGTTGTTGATGGTTTTGAGTTTGTTGTCATTTTACTATTCATAGTTTTGATCTTTTTTGTTATCTTTAACATTTCATGTAATAATGGCTTGGTGATGATGAATTCCTTTAGTTTTACCTTGTTTGGGAAGCACTTTATCTGCCCTTTAATTCTAAATGATGGCTGTGCTGGATAGAGTAATCGAGGTTGTAGGTCCTTGCTTTTTATCACTTTGAACACTTCTTGCCAGTCCCTTCTTGCCTGAAAAATTTCTTCCGGGAAATCAGCTGACAGTCTTATGGGAACTCCTTCGTAGGTATTTTTCTGTTCTTTGATTTGGGCGTATTTCTTTGTCTCCTCAATTTGACAGCCTCCTTGTGTTTGTTTCTGTGTATTAGGTAGAGCTGCTTTACCTAATACAGACTCCCTTAGTAGCATGGCCTATTGCAGAAGAGGCACCCATCTGGATGAATGTCGCCTTGGTTGTCAGACTTCCATACAGCTCGATATTCTGATGAATCTGGGTGATACTGGTTTTGTAGTCTACTTAATTTTTGCTGTTGTGCTAGGAGGCAAAGGATGTTTATCTATGCCTCCATCTTAACCAGAAGTCGTATTTAGTTCTTAATACATTTTTCCAGATAACCTAATGTCTAACAACTGTGTTCGTTTTAGTTGGCTTCTCATACTAGCTCCTCAGTATACAAATTACCTTGTGTTTATTTAGTTGACAGAATTTTCACACATATTCTCATTTGACTTTACTGCTGCAAGGTAGATTTCCCCACTTTATAAGTGAGGAACCTTTTTGTATCTGGCCCAAGGAGACTACACAGTAAATAAATGGCAGAGCCAGGACACTAACCCTGTAACTGATTCAATTTCAGCTTTCCTCCCCACGTTTAGCACAACACAGAAATAGATAGCAGTCTTTTTTTTTTTTTTTTTTTTTTTTTTGCTGACAATACTTATTCACTTTTGGCCCTCCTACCATCTTGTGGCGAGTTTAAGTCACTTGGTTAAAAGGGAATTAACTGATTTACTAATGGTGAAATGTGTAAGAAAGACCTCTGTCCCTTCCTAGCCTTCTTCTGTAGTCATTTTGTGACCCAGCCCTGCTTATATTAGTGGGAGTCCAGAAACCTGGGAGCTTTTTGAGTATATGCAAAGCACAGAATAAGCTTTTAACATCTGACTCTCCCTAATCAAAACCAGTTAGGCTAAGCTTCTTTATACTAGTGTTACACCCCTCTATATTCATTTAATTACTGGTACCAAAAGCCTCGGTTAGAAGCAAGAATGGTCTGGAATGAAGATGCGATGTCACCATTAGTATGATTTAACTGTTTGCTAATGTTTATACCCTTTTAAGTATTCTCGTGTACTGCATCGTCTGTTAATAACAATTCCTATTCTGTTTTCTGCAGAAAAATCCAGAGGAAGACAGCTCAGGGAGAACGTTGGGTTGGGAGCCAGGGCACTTGCTGCTTACTATCTGCACCGTGCGCAGCATTGAGCAGCTCCTGCCGTTCTTCAACGTGCTCAGCCAAGTCTTCAACAGCAAGGTTACCAGCCGATGTGCAGGACACTCAGGGAGCCCCATCGTCTACTCAAACACCTTCCCGAACAAGGATGTGAAACTGGAAAACCACAAACCATTTTCCAGCAAAGCCAGGCAAAAAATAGAAGAGATGGTAGAAAAAGATTTTCTGGAAGGGGTGATAAAAACTTGAGTACCACAAGCGGTTCCATTTAGTTTAAATGTAAATGTAATCATTTAAAACAAACCTTACTCTGAGTTGTATAGTTTTTTTGTATGTAACAAAACATATTTCAGGTTGTAGTTAATTTAAATATTTGTAAATAAGAGCAAATGTCTTAGTGTGGCCTGAATCACGTTTAAATATTGTTGGCTCATATTGATTATGGTGCCTACGAGAGATCTATATATACATATATAGTCCATTGTTTTATTGTCCCAAGTTGTCTTAAACCTGCAAAATACACACTGCACATTTTTTTCTATTGGTTTCAAGCTTCGCTTAATTTAGATTGGTTGGGGAGTTTTTTTACTTCTGTTATTAACCACGTTTTAGTGTCAGAATGATGTCACTTCTCTATCAGAGGCTTGGCAATGTATTACAGTTAGTTTCCTCCCACATACCTTCACTAAGAGGGGTGAAGAATAAGGGAAGCCTGGGGTCTGCATCCTCGTAAGTACGGCAGGAGCATCTCCACCTCAGGACAGAGATGCACAGCCTCCAGTCAAACCTGAGCTCCTGGGGATGGTAATGACAGAGGTAAGTCATTTAAGAATCGTTCTGAAGACTTTGCTGTGGAAAAATTTGTTGTATAAAGTCTTCTCCACTCTCTCCACCCGTATCAACAGTGGCAAAGACTGCAAAATGACACCCTGGTTAGATAATGGCAATAGAAAAGACATCCCAAGGTGTTGGTAATAAATAAGATTTAATTTTCAGCAGCCCTCGTGAATTTTTCCAAGCATATATTATAAAGTTAATGACTGAATCATACATATAAGGTCCAATATTTTACATTAGTGAGAATGAAACTAGAGGTAAGTTTCATTTTTAAAACACTGAATTTAACAAGTATAAAGCTTAGCTATTTCCAAAGAATTACTCTGGTAATGTTTAAGAAAAACAGTCAGATCTAGAAACAGTCCAGTAAGGTACAGTAAACATTATGATTATAAATGTGTTTGAACCTATCACAATAAAGGCAGTACTATTATTTTGTAAAAACTTCTTAAAAATCCAGTTTCTCAAGTATATAAAACTTGTCTTCAGAAACCCAGTTGGGGACTTTCTCCAACTCCTCCAGCCAGCTGAAATACTGCCAAGCTCACTTCATGGGCAAGGCTATCCGCACTTTCCTGAAAATTACATGAAAAGTGATTAGATGGAAAAGCAGCATCTACCCAGTTACTTACACCTTTGAGGGAAGGGGAGGGAGCTTCCTGATTGTTTCACTAACTTATTAAAATGAAAACATTTCTTTTTCATCTTTCAGTAGCAAATTCCAAGACCCTCAAATAAATGAAAAACAAGCCAAAGTCCTCCAAATAAGGTATGTTCTTAATCAGATCAGATAATAAAATTATTTCAAAACTGAATAAATGTAATGAAACCTAGTGGTTGAAGACAAGGCCACAATTATCCAAAGAATACGTTATCCTATGAGTAAGTTACTCTTAAGGCCCTGGATGTCCTTTCCTTACCCACCTTATAGTGAATAAGTATATTCAGCTAAGGCTTCTGCAAAAAGGCTGCCAGCTACTGTATAAATTAATGGAAAAGGTCTCCTTCAGAGTCCCTATGGAATCTAGATTTTGCCTCTGCTGTGCACACATTTTTATCAAGAGTTTATGGTGACAGAAAAGACTGTATTGAGAGGGCAAACTGTAAATATCTAGACCACAGAGTCTTGACCCTATCACAAAAACAACAGTAGCACAGAGCAAGGCTGTCATTTAAAGGAAATATTTTGAAAAACAAATTGAGAGTCCAGAGACAAACATGAATTTTAGGCTGTTTGGGTGATGGTACCATTCAATTTAGAAATGAACCTCCAACCTGGTTGTTTTCATAAAGCAACAGGATTATGTTTTTATAGGAGAAAAATCAGATAATCGATTTCAGGCTATGTAAGTTGAATGTGTACAACTAAGTACCTACTAAGTTATTCATACCACAATTAGAATGACACTTTCAGGAAGTGTAGAGTATATCAAAAGAAAAATATTTAAGGAAATAAACTAAGTGGGTGTAATTTCATTCAGATATATAACTACTGTTGAAAATAATTTTGTAGTCTTAAAAGGAACCTAAAAGGCTCTGTAAACAAATACAAAGACGGTAAATCCTTAATTATCACAGTGAGATCCCAATACTATTAAAATAGTTTTCATTACCTACTACAACCCTCCCACTACCAATGTTGTTATTAGACTCTCATTACACATTTTTTCAGCAGAACTGTACCAGCTTACTTGTGAGTCTGCTTCTGCGTATACTCGGACTACATCTTCAGTACCAGAGGGCCGGACGAAAGCGCGGGAAAGCTTGTACTTCTTCACCAGGTTGTTGATTGCCTCCTGTAGTCCTGGGGGTGTGACCACTTGCCTTTCAGCATCGGTGGTGCTAATAACTTGCCTGTCTGCAACCTATGCCAAAGCATTTCATATTTGTTATATTTCACTCTCTTTTAGATGCTTAACCTGTTCCCAAAAATCCCCACCAAAAGATTATGGCCATTTCATTTTAACAACAGAGCTACATTTCACTTACTGTACCACAAAGTACAACACAAAGAGTGAAGTTCCAGATTAAGCATACAATGAAATTGCATTAAAATTTTACTATTTTCATTTCTGCTAATATCAGGGTTATTAATATTTCCACAGACTATTACAGTTGCCACTACATTAATGGCTACAAAATACTATATGACTTAAGTCATTGATCAAATAATATTAGGTTGCCACTTATCCTTTTTTTAATTACCTATTAAGAGGGTCATGATGAGAATCTCCTAAATATGCCAAAAACTAATGTGAACAATCAGCAGACATTTCTGTGAACTCTGCATTTTATCTTTCAAAAATCTGTTTCTTAATGTGTAAACTAGTATAAATCTATATAGTAATCAATTAACCACTTATCTGAAATCCCTTTAAAAATTTTTCTCCCTTTGAACCCACAGGTTTCTACTCAGCATCTTGCCTCAAGAATGATAAATATTTTCACTCAAAATGATAGGCTATCCAGGATTTACTTCAAAATAACATGGGGATGTGGAGAATGTTTACGGCAATAAAAATCTGTTGAATCTGCATACATAGGGGTTCATTATTTTGTTTTTTCTATATGCATGTTTTAAAAAAGATTTTACTTATTTTTAGAGAGAGGGGAAGGGAGGGAGAAAGGGAGAAAAACACCACAACTCAGGCATGTGCCCTGACTGGGAACCAAACCAGCAATCCTTTATTTCCCAGGCCAGCACTCAGTCCACTGAGCCACACAAGCCAGGGCTATATGCATGTTTTAAATTTTTCATAATAAAATTTTTAAAGTAATATGTGTCATTACTTATAAGTTTGGAAACCAAATACTTCTCAAACAATACAATAGTTAAGAGCACTTTATAATTTTTAAAGATATGAGAAAATAGAGTTAGATAATATAAGGCATTATTTTCTATGTAATATGTATGTATAGAATGAAATATGACACTTATAAAGTGAGATTTGAAATAATAGGTTTTAATTTTTAGAAAAGATATAATTTTTAGAAAAGACATAATTTTAAGCTCTTGCTCCCACCTTAACTTTGAGCTGTCTGTTTGGAAGATCCGTATAGAGAGCATCCCACTGTTGTACTGTCAAGCCTTTTAGAGCCAAGATTGCCTCGATCACCAGCATGTCAGAAATAGCATCACCAGCTGCCTGCAAGATGGTGAGAGACAGTGGAAGAGACTGCTCTGATACAAGGAAAGCTAAGATGTGACTGTGTCTTAGAAAACCAGTCTCAGGCTCCTGTGCTTCTTCCTCTCCCCATGCAGCCTTATTAGCTGGTGTGGATAAGTATAAATATGAACATTAATGAGGGAAAGAACTAAAATTAGCTCTTGAGAAATTTGCCTTTAATCATCTTCCTTAGCTATAAAGTGAAATTAGACTGGATAACTCTTAAGGTTCCAGCATTAACATTCTATGATTCATTTTTTTTTCCTTTATAACCAGAGGTAGTACACCATGATAGCACCTTGCAAGGTAGTGAAGAAATATGAGCTTTTATGGAAGACATACCTGAAGTTGAAGCCATATTCTGCCACTCAGTAGCTTTAAGCTTTTGTTTCTTCACATGAAGTGACAATTATAATAACCTTTCTCCCTGTGTTCATGCAAGGATTACAAGACGAGGTACGCAAAGCGCCCAAAATGAAAAAGATGCTCAATGTTACTCCCACCATTTTGCCATACCCTATGCTTTGCTTGGTCCTCCATGGCCCTCGGCTACATTCCAGTCCCAACAATCTGACCCACGTGAGACAACCAATTATTTTTCCTGAAATTCCTTGAGATGATAGATTTAAAAAAAACACATGTTTAGTCATAGATACACTCAGTAGCTGAATCTAGTGTCTCAAGGTGGAAGCTACTCATTATACTTGAAAATTTTCATTAAAAAATGCAGGGTGAATGAAGCACATGAATGTTCTGTCACTGACGTGTCAGTGTAAGTCTCAACTCTATGTACCACTGTTGTGAGGAAGCACCACTTTCATTTCTTTTATACAGCCCACTATTCTGTCGACCTTCTGAATAATGTAAAAGTAACCAAGAGCCCACCACACCACCAGTTCTACCTGGTTCAGTAGGTCAATGACATTTTCAAGCATCTTAGCAGCTTTCCTTTTCTTATCTTCTAATTCTTTTGCTAGTTGTTTTATCTTCAGTTCAGCAGCTTTACTAAACAATGCCTGCAGTGAAAGTGTACAGAAATCACAAAACTATTCCAGACCCAGTCATATGTACTATCATACTAGCTATATCACTTTTGAAACTCAATGAATTTGGAGGAACTAAAGGGAAAAATAATGGCAGTATTATAATGTACAAAATCAATATAAGATCAAAGCAGCACCCAAAAGATATTACTAGGACAAAAAGTTGCTTTATGGATTATAAAACTGGTTATCAAAATTTGAAGAGCTGCCCTGGCTGGTGTGGCTGGTTGGAGCATCAACCCGTAACCGAAGGCTGTGGGTTCGATTCCCAGTCAGGGCAACCAATTAATGTTGCTCTCTCTAAAAGCAATGAAAAAATGTCCTCAGGTGAGGATTAAAAAAATTTTGAAGAGCTGGTTACAAAGAGAATACCACCGTGGCAAAGGTGTTCACATACATAGGTTCATTACATTTGCCCCTCAGATAAACTGGCTCTGCAGCCAGGTTCCTTAAGCCTATCTATCCATTTTACCTTGATGAACATAATTCATTGCAACTAGTATATATTTTTTTGTCCCAAAGTTAAGGATAAAAGCTAGGCAAAAGTAGAAAGAGCGTTCATATTGATCACATTATGGCAAACAGTTTCATAAATATTAATTATACAGCATGCTCCTCAGGATTTCTATCATTTTTAAATACCTTGGCCATGATTTCAGTGCCCTCCGAGGCCCAATACTAAGGAGTAGCAGACCATGATTAGCCACTTGCTGAAATACTTTGTTGGTCAGCTAAGGTGCAAGTCAGTCACTTGTTTGACTGAAACACAGCCATACCCATTTGTTTACCCTGCCCAGCAGAGTTGGCCAGTTAGTTGCAAGAGACATAGTCTCAAAGCCTAAAATATTTACTATCTGCCCTTATGTTTACTTACCAACCCCTGCATTAGGTCACTGAAGTTATATTTTCCTTGTATTTTCTAAGAAGGTATTTTCCTTCTACTTATATTCATTGCCTCTAGGAGCCAATTTTGAAATTAATGAGGAAACTTATTTGACCTAGATAACTATTTGTGTTGGCCACCTTAAATCCATGTATGAAATGAGGTGAAGTATAAAACATTTAAGGAAAAATTATGAACCTTATGAATATACTAAAAACCACTTAATATTCCTTCAATTTGTGAATTTTATGGTAGATGAGTTATGTCTCAAAAAAACTTTAAAGCATTCTGTCTGCTAAGAACACCAAAAAATATATGTATATGCTTATTGCTAATTACTTTAAGTTCACTTCTAGTTGTTTATAACTTAATTCTCAAGCTATCCAACACTTTTAAGTTTACCACACCTACTGTACTTCCCTTTTATCCCCTATGGCCAGCTGAAAATAATATATTAAATGATGTATATATAATCTGCTTATAAAAAATTAAGTACATTTTTTATAAGAAACTATACTGTAAAAACAAATTAGCATTATTTCTTCACACTCAAAGAAATATCATTACAATCTAAAAGAGCCAAAGTTCCACAACACATAAAAAATATATGTTAACCAAATAATCAAATTCTACCATGATTCCAATATTTCTACAAAGTAGAATATTACTCATAATTACCCAGATATAGAATTCCCATCATAAAAAAAGTGTCAGCTAAAGCTTTAATTAAGAGAACTTACTGTGCCATGCCCATTTGCTTCAAAATAAACTCCAATATCAAATTCTTGAGCCTTCTGGTGCAGATGTTTTACACCAGTTTTAGTACAATAGACGGGTATCTATAAGGCATTTTGAAAAACACAATGGCAGTTATTCAATCAGCAAATTTACTGCTTACCAACCATCCAGGATTACAACAGAGAAAACCTGGAGCTTAATCTAGTGAGGAAGACAAAGCAATGAAAACCAGCGTGGTTACTATGGGGAAGAGAAGGCACTTAGATGCACAAAGACCCAGGAAAAGCCAGGTGAGAGAGACGAGGGTCCCCTTATAAGTTAACGATAGACTACAAGTGGAGGGGTGACACGATTCGTTTTAGACAGCTCAGTTTGGCTACAGTATGGAGAGGGGCTCTGAGCAGGGGTCTGTCTGCAAGCTTTTACTATAAAGGGCCAGATAAATATTTTAGGCTTTGCAGGCCCTATGGTCTCTGTTACAAATGCTCAATTCTGTCATTGTCGTGAGAAAGCAGCCACAGACAATGCAAAAACAAATGAGCATGGCTGTGTTCCCATAAAAGTTGATGAACACGAGGCAGGTTGGATTTGGCCCACAAGCCACTGTTCGTTAACACTCTGCTTAGAAGGTCTATTAGGAGTTTCCTAGGACTAATCCCAGTAAGAAGTTATGGTGGCTGGACTAGCAGCAGTGGCTAGAGAAAGACTAATAGATCTGATAAAAATGGTTAAGAAAAAACTAATAGTACAAAGCTGAAAAAAAAAAGATCCAGATCAAATAAGAGAGACATCTGATTGGATTTAGGAAACCTCATATATCATTAGGGCTAAAAGTACTTAATCCATTAGAAAATGGTTGTAAAGTAACAGTTCTGACATATTCAGTACCTTAAACGGTATCTTACCTATAAGAATTTTTTTGTTTTTTAGATTTTATATATTTATTTTCAGAGAGGAAGGGCGGGAGAAAGGGAGAGAAACATCAATGTGTGGTTGCCTCTCGCACGCCTGGAAACCAGGCATGTGCCCTGACTGGGAATCGAACTAGCAACCCTTTGGTTCGCAGGCCAGTGCTTAATCCACTAAACCATACCAGCCAAGGCCAAGAAATTTTTAAGACAGAAAATTGTAATTAAAATGCTAAAACAACTCCAAGTACTGAAAAGTCCCCATGAAAGGCAGGCAACTGGGCTCCAAATGGCGTCCCTTGAGTCACTTTACTGTAATCATATACAGGGTAGGGCAAAAGTAGGTTTACAGTTCAAATGGAAACTAATACAATGATTAATAACCAGAATAAACTCTTGTTATATGTACTCACAACTATACCCTACTGCTGCCTACTCTTAAATAAGGTCATAAAATCCAGCCTCCAGATGTGCTTAATTGTGCCTAGCTACTATTGCTTTTACATTTTAAACCAGTAGCCAAGACTTAAAAAGGAGGACATTCCCATGAAAAGTCATGCTTTCAGCTCCTCTTGAAGAATCAGACTTAAGGTGAGAACGACTGGCATGGGCACACTCTTCCTAATCCCTATCTACCAGCTGTATGCATTCACTTCACCTACCAAGATCCTACCGGAATCTGACTTTGACATTCCTGCTTTAAAATGAATGGAAAGGCAAAAATAACTAGCAAAATGCAAGCACTTAAAAAGGGATAAACAAAAGTTGGAAAATATTACAGTAGCTAGTGAGAAAGAGAGTAAAGGCAAACGGACCCAACTTTGGCCATAAACTCTAACTCTGCGTTAGAGCAGTGGAGTACGGAGTGTGGTCATCTGGTGGGCACTGGGGAAACAATTGGAACTGAAATCAACTAATCCATAAACATCTCCACAGAAGAAGAGTAAGCAAACAGTTTTAGTACTGAATAAGCATCAAGCCAGACTTGTGATATATGTCTCAGGCAATCTGCAAAATCAGAAAGTAAGTCTCTTTTTGCATCAGGGACAATTCAATTTTTTCTTTTGATTTCTATTTACTCTTGCATGGACAAAAGCTCAATTTCATGCACTACAACTTATTTACTTTTATGAGGGTATTATTTTCCTTACAGAAATAACTTACAATAGATTTTAATTAAGAAACTACCAGATAATGGAAATGGTTCAGTACCTTCATAACTTTTTCAAGATACCGTGTTGAACTTCCATTTGCATATGCAGTTTGTACAACACCAATATTCAAATTTTCTCCAATCTAGACAAAAAATAATAATTACCTTGAATCAAAAGTAAAGGCACTACAAAAACATAAAATTTTTTTAAAGCAAGCAACTAAAATACTGCCAAAAAAAAAAAAAAAAAAATTCCCACTACAAAACCAAGTTCTAAAGGATGATGAAGTTATCCACAAATTCAACAGTGCTTTGGTTTATGCAATAAATGAATTAATGAAAATTTACATGTAGGCCAGAAAAAAAAGGTAAAATCCTTTAGGGCATTATTTAAAGCAATTCTACAAGGAATTCTTTATAAAGAAGCCTGTGGTTTCTTGATCTTTATCTCTAGTTTTTTATATAAAAATACTGAATTCTCGAAGTATACCTTTTCCAGATCACAATAATTACTTTCCATTATATCTTATAAGACTAGCCTGAGTTTTCCAAATGAGCAAAACAAAATAAATCTCCCATAGGATATTTTCTGTTTAAACTTGAGGCTTTAGGGAGTTATGGTGGAATTTCCATTATTAAAGTGTCGATTATGAAGAAACCATAACTTCATAAAGCTTCAAATCATAAAACTTTTCCAGTATAAGGAAGAAAAGAATAACTTCGGATTCCAAAACCTGTTCCCCAAAGTTGAAATGACTACAATTACCATTTCTTTCTGTACTTTCCAGCCACAAATGTAAGAAATTGCCCCAAAATTGTGCCTTTGAGACATTCAACTGACTGCTGTAAAACTATTTCACCAGTAAGTCTTGTTTTGAAGGGTAGCCAGCCAATCACTCCCCACCATACCTCCAACAGGAGCTCTTTAAGGAAACTGCTAATGAGTGTTGCTATCTTGTCTCCATCTATGAGATGAAAGTGGCCATCTGCATCATAGTAGTAGTAAACAATTCTATCTGCATCTCCATCAAAGGAACAGCATCTTTCATTGGACTTAATTTCCATTCCTAGCACACAGAATAATTAAAAATGCATTTCAGTCTAAAAAATGGGAATACAACTCAATATAAAAAGTTTTGTTTTTTCCTTATACTAGTTACAAAGAAAAAATTTTCACTTAAGTATCAAAACTGTCCTTATGTGTTCATTACATGTAAGCCTGTCCACTATGATTATTCAAGAAGTATTTAAAATTATCCTTCAAAATAAAACCAAGGTCTTAATCTTTAAACAGTAGGCAGGCTTATTGGTAGTCTGTGCACAGTAAATTCTTTCACAGCTAACTGAAAGGAAGCATTCAAAAACTATCTATGCTGAAACATGACATAATGCTAAAATAAAATTCCATTTTATAAGCCAGCTGGTTTGACAAGACAGGTTCCTATATAGTTTTTTGAAAGCTACAAGTATTTCTGAATGTAATTTATCTAGTTCTACAATACCCATTACATATAAAAAATAATCAGCAATAGATGACGTATGTGCTTTGATTTAATACGGATAAGAGTGATTTTTATTCACATCATAAAAAGAAAACACTGGTAATTAAAAATGCAGAATTATACTTCCAATCAAGATGGCAGTGTAAGCAGACATGGCTCACCTCTTCACACAACCACATCAAAATTATAACTAAAATATAGAACCATCACACAGAACCATCAGGAAAATCAAGTTGACAATTACAGAATTAAAGAAACCACATCCATTCAGATTGGTAGGAGGGGCACAGTTGTGGAGTGGGCTGGTCCCACATCCATGTGTGGTGGATAAAAATTCAGGAGAGATACTTCAGGAGTGAGGAGTCTCGGCCCCACAACAGGTCCCCAAGGCCAGTGCCAGGAAGATAAGTCCCCACAACTTATGGCTGCAAAAACCAGTGGGGATTGAGTTAGTGGAAGAAACTTCTGGGGCCCCAAGGTGTTCCTCTTAAAGAACCCACACATGGTCTCACCTACTCAGACTCACTCCCTCTGAGCTCCAGCATGAAGGTAGCAGCTTGAAAAGCACCAGTGGAATACAGGGACAACCTGAAGTGTCTGGCATCAAGGCAAGCAAAGGTCATTGATCCTTTTCTAAACCCTACCCCCACAGAGCCACCTAGCTGATGCCATATTTGAGACTCCATCAATCTGACTAATACTGTTTGACCCAACATGGAGATCCCCAGAGACTCTGCCCAACCCAATTTATGGGCCCATCTGACCTGCTTTTCCATATGAATGGCTGGTCTTGGCTCATGCTTCACAACTTCCTAAATCCTCTCAAACAAGCAACAACTGGCCTAGCACTACCAGCAGCCAGCTTAGATTCACAGCTGGGCTTTGCCTGGGAATTTCTAACCCCAGCACAAGCAGCAGCCATCTCAGATTGCTTTATAGCTCAGTCAGGGTGCCCCCAGCAAAACACAGGTGGGGGCTGACCTTGGTCTGCACCACCCACGAAACCCCAGGGCCTGCGCACCCACTAGACAGCTACAGACCATAATGGAGCACCACCACCCTGCCCCTGCACAGATGATTCTCCATAGAGGGTGGAGGTTGGTAGGCAGTGGTCACAGCCAGTCCTTACAGCTGACTGGCCTGGGTAAATCTCTCCTATTGATCTGCAACAGCAACCAAGGCTCAACTACAAGAAGAGGGTGTACTCAGCCTACATAGAAGGCACACAAGTTTGGGTGACATAGGAAGCTGTGCCACTGGACCCTACAGGACACCTACTACATTAGGCCATGCTACAAGGCAGGGAGTCATAGCAGCTCTACCCAATATGCAGAAACAAACAGGGAAGCTGCCAAAAAGAAGAGACAAAGAAACATGGCCCACATGAAAGTATAGGTCAAAACTCCATAAAAAGAGGTAAATGAAATGGAGATAAGCAATCTGTCAGATGCAGAGTTCAAAACACTGGTTATTAGGATGCTCAAGGAACTTAGTGAGGACCTCAACAGCATAAAAAAGATCCAGTCAGAAATGAAGGATACACTAATTGAAATAAAGAACAATTTACAGGGAAACAAATTCAGCAGTGCTTTGGCGGATGAAACCAAGAAGCAAGTCAATGATTTGAAACATAAGGAACCAAAATACAACCAATCAGAGCAACAAGAAGAAAAAATAATCCTAAAAAATGAGGATAGTAGAAGCAGCCTTTGGGACAACTTCAAGCATTACAACATTTTCATCACAGGAGTGCCAGAAGGAGAAAAGAAAAAGCAAAAAATTGGAACTATCTGACAAAATAATGAAAGAAAACTTCCCTAATTTGGTGAAGGAAATAGACATGCAAGTCCAGGAAGCACATAGAGTCCCAAACAAGATGGATGCAAAGAGGCCCACTCCAAGATACATCATAACCAAAATGCCAAATGTTAAAAATAAAGGATCTTCAAAGCAGCAAGAGAAAAGCAGTTATCTTCAGAGGAGTTCCCATAAGACTGTCAGCTGACTTTTCTAAAGAAACTTTGCAGACTAGAAGGGATTTTCAGGAAATACCAAAGTCATGAAAAGCAGGGACCTGCAGCCAAGATTGCTCTAACCAGCAAAGCTATCATTCAGAACCAAAGGGCAGATAAAGAGCTTTCCAGATGAGAAAAAAAACTAAAGGAGTTCATCATCACCAAACCACTATTACATGAAATGTTAAAGGGACTTATTTAAGAAAAATATCAAAATTATGAACAACAATATGGCAAAAAATACTTATCCATCAACAATTGAATCTAAAAAACAAACTAAACAAACAAGAACAGAGACAGAATCATGGAAACAGAGAATGTTTTGATGGCTACCAGATGGAAGGGTGGGGGAGAATGGGTGATGAGGTGAGGGGATTAAGAAGTACAAATCAGTAGTTACAGAATAGCCATGGGGCTGTAAAGCACAGCACAGGGTATTGAGTAGCCAAAGAACATATGTGCATGACCCATGGACATGGACAATGGTGTGGGGATGGCCTGAGGGAGTAAGGGGTGCTAAGTGGAGAGGACAAAGGGGTAAAAGTTAGGACAACTATAATAGCATAATCAATAAAATATAATTAAAAAAATAAAAACACAATTGTAACCAATGAGAGAGTTTATCTGGAATATGAATGTAAGGCTGACTAAAGGATACAACACAAGCTTCATGAAAGCCAGGTCTTATGCTTTTTGTTCAAACAGTAGCCCCAGTGCCTACAGTGAGAGAAAAAGAGCTCATGATTAAGAATGGATAATCAGGGACAGAGAACGACATTGTCAGCGAAGTAACAGTCAAAACTAGCAATTCAATGAAAAGGAGCTTAAATTGGTTAATTGAAAATTAAAACGCTTACTATAGTGAGGCAGAAAATAACCTCAATGAGAAGAGGCAACTGAATGAGATCTGTGGAGTTCTGAGGAACGCATGTCCTGTCTGAAGGGGTTGGGAGCTACTCCACTGCAGACAGTTAACGTGACGTGAGAATGGACATTTTCTAATTTTGGTAAAGAGAAGCCAGATTCCAATATTTAAGTAAAATTAAAGCATTTTAAATGGTGATAATTAATGCAATAAAACACACAGACACATACAACAGACCAAACAAAACTCATCTGCAAGAGAGGCGAATAATTTCGGATACATAATGTAGCTAAATATAGAACATCTCTTATTACGATCACAATCTGAAGAACAGTCTTCCTCCTAACATGACCACTGTGGAAAACACTGATTTTGGAAACAATTAAAATTCAGCAGTTACATTCTCTTTCTATAGTGTATCTAATTCTAAAATGAAAAATAATGCTACTTAACTACTGCTATCCTTTACATCAGTGATTCTCAAGTGTAGTCCCCAGACCAGGACTATTAAAAAAGCCTGGGCACTTGACAGAAATGCAAATTCCTGTGCTATACAAACTCTATCCCAGACCCACAGAATCAGAACCTCTGTGGTAGAGCCCAGGAATCTGTACGTTAACAAGGTCTCCAGAATCAAACTCTGATTTTGCTTCCCCCACCAGAATCCCCACACATTGTGAGAAGCCCTGTGGCTCACAGGCAGAGTGTAGTCCATGGCACTGATGACTGGGAAGATGTCCAGATGTCTACACATGGCATATCAAAAACCTGCTACACGAGTCTACATGCATTTGGCCACTTCTGTTTGTAAATGAGGTTGGTTTCAAAGATCTAGAAACAAATTTTTTCACATACCTTGTGGAGGTTTCTGATGACTTTTCACAAAGTCAGCCCCACATAAATGATTGAGTTTCCCTTTGGTCCCAACATTGAATAGCTGAAGTGACAGCTCCTGGGAGAAGTAGGGTTCCATATCTCTTAGCCTCAGGGCCCCTATGCCGTTTGCACAGTCAACCTTAAGTGATCGATATTCATCTCTACTGCAGGAAGCCTTAAAATGAAAAGACACAGGGAAGAAAAATTTCCAGTTCTCACGGTAAAAGTGAAGCATAAAACATTTATACGTGTATTTAAAATCTTCCATTATTTCAGTTAGCGCATCTGTTTTGAACCAAGAAATAACAGAGTACACACATTCAGATGAAAATCATAAAACATCAAAGTAAAATTTTTTAATACATTTTTTGAACACTTTGACATTGGAACAGTTTCAGTGATTGAATGACTTATGGAAATGGAGCTTGTTAAATAAAAATTTTACTTTTATGGCTGAAAGTCTTAAAAAGGGTTTATTAGGCCATTGCTAGACTAAAAGAAAAAGACAATCTTTCTTGGGGCACTGAGTCTAAAACCCCAGCAACACAACTAGCTAGAAGAGACAAACATGACTACCACTGCCCCATAGTTTTGCAGGTGTTTTTAAACACCACGTACAGGGGAGAAAGAATGTAAACTGTTCTGAAAGGATGTACATTAGCTATAGACAAAGGGGATGGGAGAAGGTGAAGTGGGGCAGAGTCCAAATAAGTGTTTGCTCCCTTGGATAGGATGCGAGCAAGTCTGGGAAGTTCATGTGTAAATAAGAAGCAGAGATTCCTGGGTTTTGAAGACGCCTGGCTATTCTCTCCTTAGAATAATCACAGACATAGCACCTGGAAATTAAACTAAAGTCCCAGCAGACACACTTGAATGTGAACCATTTTTTGATAGCTGATCCATAGCTATTAACAGGCTAACCGTTCTCTCTCACTCTGGACACTGTAATGTAGAACATTTCAGACTTTATTTTTTTTGGGGGGGGTCAAGCTGATCAGAATTAGCCCCAATTAAGCAAGATCCCTTAAAAATAATATTATAGTCCATATAACATGACAGTCTTTCAAATGTGGGAACGAGCATATATAGAGAATAAACAGTAAAAACATTTGTCATTTTCTTCATAGCATATAACACCACTGGGCATTCTGTTTGTTCTGTCAGTCTCCTTTCCCAATCATCCTTACCTCAGGATATAAACTCTGTAAGAGCAAGGCCTTTGTTTTAGATCACTGTGCCTGACAATAACATACACTCAGTATTTGTTGATCAAGTGAATTATATTCTCACCCAGGTTTAACAAGCCAATATCTTTAACAAGGAAAATATTCTCAGAAGTAGATGCCTCAAGTGTGATGCCAATAACACCTACTTGCTTAAGAGTAAATTCACCTGAATGTGTACTAATTACCACAAGAACACTACCATGTTTGTTCCCCCAGTGATCTCAGCATGCATTACATGCCTTGCCAACTAAATGCCCACACAAGGTTAGGATACAAGGGCCAGACCTGTGTAGCCCTGGAAAATAAAAGATAGGCCAAATTTTTGGAAAACGGAAGAGGAGTGAAAAACTATGTAATTACAATAAATTATTCAATTGATGTTATTTCCTTCACTTGCTTAAATTCTAATCATATTCAGATTTTCACCTGTTTGGTCAGCTCCACAAAGGCCTTAGAGAGTTTCTGGTAATACCCTTCTATGGTTGCCTTTCCATACTGGCCATTGGTATTTCGACAGTACACCATGTAGTGCAGCTGGGGCGTCGTTAGAAGGCCATAGTCTGTCACAGAAATACAAGAAGCAGTTTACCACATTTCTTAATAAAGAACAAGCAGTTTAAATGGATTCACGCTGTAGGAATTTCAGGGTGCCAGAAGATATCTCAGAAAACACAAAATGCTAACTTTCAAACAACACAAATATCCACTGAAATCATTACAAATGCATGTCACACTGTGGTACTGTCCTTTATAGTAAGAAATAAATATTAGGTCTTTGTCCCCATTCATGAAAGAGCTTCTAAACCCTTGGAATTTCTTCAGGAAAGAGAGCAATAAGGTGTCTTTTGTTGTATTAAAAAAGTGACATCTGGAAAGCCCCTAGGTAGTCTCAGAGTTGCTTGCCTGGGAACCAATCACATGACCAGAGGGCTGGCACTTTCAGCTCTCCCCCTCCACCCGCCAGCTCCAGGGAGGGAAGCTAGAGGGCTGGAGATTAAGTTCAATCACCAATGGCCAGTCATTTAATCATTCATGCCCATGTAATAAAGTTCCCAGAAAAATCCAAAAGACCAAAAGAACAGGGTTCTGGGTTGGTGAACATATGGAGAATGGAAAGTGGCAGCACAGAGGACATGGACGCTCTGACCCCTTTCCACATATCTGGCCTCAGGCATCTTTTCATCCTAGCTGTTCTTGAGTGAAATCCTTCACAATAAACTGCTCACCTGGGGAGTAAAATGCTTCTCAGTGTTTTATGAGCTGCTTTAGCAAATTAACCACACCCAAGGAGGGGACTGTGGAACCTCCAGATTGGCCAGAAGCCCAGGAGACTGGGAAGTGAAGTGGGTGGGGGATGGCAGTCTTATGGGACTGAGGTAGGATCGGGCACTACCTCCAGGTAGATAGCGTTAGAACTAAGTTAACTGCTTGGTGGTATTAGAAAAAATACACATCAGACACAAATTCAATTTTAAAAGAAATATGAACTACTATTGGTAGCAAAAAAACACTCAGTGTAGCCAATAATAAAAACAAATACAGAAACGTAGTAACTGAGTTCTATTTCCACTAACATTGCAAACTACATAATTAAGATAGACACTCCTAAAAACAGCCAAAAATCCTACATAAAATTTCTTTTTTAGAAGAACTACAGTGCCAACATGTTGCAGAGGAAGTAGGCTAAAATCTATATAAACAGAGGAACTCCAAGATTGGAGCCAAGGAAACAAGTTTTATTCTCTGGGCATTCCTCAAAACTTGAAATTGAGCTATGGTTTTCAGTGCAACAAAGTCCATGTTGGTCTAACACGGGGAACCCAGTAGAAGAGCAGGCCCTCATGAAGCTGAGGCCCCAAAGGACTATTCTTCAGTGCAAGAAGAGTGTCAAAAGTGAATCAAAAGTGAGTCAAAAGCCACACACCCCCTACCCCCCACCCCAGGAAAGCTGTCTTGGAACTCAGCACAGCAGAGAAAAAAAACCCTGGCTGAAGAGCTACGAGTATAACCGCAAGCACAGGCCTCCCATGGGCTTCCAGGCCAAACCCCCATAACCACATGGGTCAAAAAGAACCTTGTAATCCACAAACCATGTCATCAACCAGTCAGGTAGTACTCCCTGCAGAAGCAAACACTAAACTCTGCCAGAGAAAGTTACCTTCATCATAAACCTCAAAAATATTCCACAAATAATTTTCCAAAAATAAACCCCCCAAAAAACAGCTTATTGTAAAAAATCTATACACACCAAAAAAGGCACCACGAGCAAGGAACAGGAGAATTAGCAGAAATGGGCCAGCATCCAATAAATTTTCAATGACTAAACCTGTCAATGGTCTTCCAAGTCATACACTTGAGTCTGTACTAGAGGCAAAGTCATTTTATTCAGTAAGTTCTTAAGCCCTGCAGTTACAACAGAACTGGTATTTTATAAAGGCATCTTTGGCTCTGGTAAAGGATTAGATGAGAGGAGACAGAGAAACTCAAAAAAGTAGGTAAAAGCTTAGACTAGCTCAATGGAACTGTATAAGGAGGGGAAAACACTATTTCAAAAGGCATACTAAAGGACAAAAATTTTGTGACCAATATCAAAATTATCAAATAAACATTTACTAAATGACTATACACAGTTACTCAATAAAAAGCACAACTATGTATCCCACTGAACAACCTAGAAACATAGAAGCCATTCTTTACAGCTCTATCCTCATCACATAAAAAAAATCCTTTAAATTAAATATTAATTTCGTATTTTTCCATTTTCCTTGCTACTGTCACGCTTGCACAATCTCTTAGCTGGTCTCTTTTCCTGTCTTACAACCTTCCTATCTCTCTATACGAGTGCCAGAATGACTGGCTTAAAATGAAAACATGATCACACTCCTATGCACAAAATCCTTCAGTGGAGTCCCACTGTATTTGGAATAAAACCCACACCTTTATCAGGACCTGTAAGGCTTGAATGATTTGGCCCCTGCTTACTTCCCCAATCCTGCCTTCCACCAGCCGCCACCCCCCACTCTCCCTGTGCTACAGCTCCACTAACCTTCTTTCATCTCCTGAAATACCCTTAAGCTGAAGAGAAAAATGAAGGATAGTTTAAGAAAATAAATTCAAAAATATTTAAATTAAAATAGTAAAAAATAATGGTTCTAGAGAGAAAATCAAAGTGCTGAAAATATCAACTATTCTCGGCATGACAGAAAGAATGCAGTTTTGGGCAGACTAAATATAGAGAAGGGGCAGGCCACCTAGTGGAGGCATCACTCTGACCCACGCATTACAAACTACAGGCTGAGCTGTTCAGCGGGTCTTGGAATCCAGTAAGACACACTAGCATTTTTGAACTTTCTAATGAAACAGGTGAATGCATATCGTGTAGTATGGGTAAATACTATTTACTGAAACTTTTACTTCAGTTATACACACAAGCACACATACACACATCATGATACCAAGTGGGTTTCTTTCTATGGATTGTGATGTGCAGTGAAATAGACTACTGGAGGGTTGTAAGTAAAAGGCAATCAGAAATGTTTGATGAATGAATGAATAAATGAGTAAATAAAAGAATATACACAGCTGGAGCTGTGGCAGTAAAGATGATCATTCGCACATCAGGTAGAGTGAAACAGAGAAGTGAGGAACGGTCTTATCAAGAAGATGGAAGAGGAGCCCACAGAGAAGACCAATATGGAATAGTGGTGAAGGTAGCAGAAGCTTAACAAAAGAGGGAGGTCACAGTATAGAAAGCTATCAAGACATCAACTGAAATAAAAATTTCAAACTATAAATTCTGAAAGTTATTTTTAGGTCGCTGGTCCTATTGAGTATCTCACAAAGCTATGACTTCTCTCCCTAGAAACTAAGTGCATGTGCAGGGAACACTATGCACACTGTACTGAGAGGCATACAGGGTCCCTGCAGCTTAACCATACACTCCCCCACTGGTCCCCAGGCCCAGGATGAGAATTCCCACTTTTATAACCCCACTGGATTTAGCAATCAGAACTCAGATGAGTGTCAGGAGACACTTCCTTGGAGGGGCAAGGATAAAGAATGGCCTGCAATAAGCTGCATAAGGACTAGAGGAGCAAAGAGAGAAGCAAGCCAAGTGCACAAATGGAAGAGGCCAGGTTGACTGTGAAGGAAGGGAAGACACAGGAGCTGGAAAGGAGGTTGAAAAGGTCACAAGAAGAAATTTTTAAATGAAAAAGATCCAACACTAGGAAAATTCACCTCTAAGCACAGTGGAGTTATTGCATTCACAAGGGGCAAAACCGATGTAAGAAGAGGATTCTAGCCTCTGCTCTGTTGCATTTAATACTTCTCCATTTGTCAAAATTGGGGAAAAAGCATCCATCAAAACTTAAAATCATGATTATATGTAAACCAAAGATATTTTCTATCACTATGACGGTGACCAGCTATTAGAGAATACCTGATATTGACAAAACTCTGCTGAATGGACTTCTTCAAGTAACTTCAAGAAGTTTTATATCAAGAAATTCAGCCTTACCAAAGCTGTTTAAGATCAGTGTTTCCTATGTATTCTGTAAAACAAAATATTCATGCCCTGAATTTTTAAAAAAAATTTAAAAAATTTTAAAAGCTAGTATTGTGTATCTAGGAGTTCATTTTTTAAGAAGCTTTTTATTTTATTTCCAAACCTTTCTAAAATAAATATGTATTACTTTGTAATTTTTAGAAAAGTTTTTTAAAGATTAACTTATAACTCAGGATAACTACATACCATGAAATTGACCTCCTAAAACAGTGATGCCATCTATTACAGACTGTGAAAGTTTCTCACTGCTGGGCCTAGGAGAGAAAAGGAAAAAAATTATACTACATTCAATCCTGAAACCAACACAGTTGCTATTTCGGAAAGCAAATGCGGAAACTATGTGCTACAAATATCAGAATTATAAGTTCACTGTATTTGAACTCAGATGTGTCAAGTCTGAAAACTCTGAAAAAAATAATTTTCGTAAAGTAGTCTTTCACAATGCTATTTCTTGGAAAGATACTACCTTTTAAATGAATTTAGAAAATAGATATAAAGAACACTCTAATTACACCATACCGAAATACCTTTACAGGCTTGGCAATAACTGCACATACACTGTCTAAGAACAGTAACAAATACTGAATGTACAGGGCGCGTAATGAAGTACAGAGTATTAAACCACCAAGGACGCAGAACTCATCTTTCATTTCAAAACATCAGAACCTATTATCTATCCATCTGAAAATAAAGTAGATCATTATATAACTGTCTTGTAGAAAAAGATGTTCTATATTATTTAAACTAGTTAATAGGTAAGAGACAAATACACATACCTCTGTTTCAAAATACACTTTTAATCTAACACTTTACAGAAATATCATTTTGTAAAGGAAGGCAAAAGCTGCCAAATATGACAAATTTGTAAAAATAAATTGTTACTATTTTACAGTGAACCCCAGCATGGAAAAATAATACAAATATATGAAGCAACAGTAACACAGATTATAAAATAAATCTCTAAAAATAATGAGTTAAAGTCACATGTTCCTACTCTATAAGGGAAAAAAGTAAACCAACATAAGTAAAGAGGTGGGAGATATTAAGTGCTTCTCTCGTGCCAGGAAATACGTATTTTGCATCATTTCATGAACCCTCACCAAAACCCTGTATTAGGCCTTATCATCAACATTTCAGAGACGAGCAAAGGGAAGCTCCAACGGGTTAAAGTGTATAGTAAAGTGGTAGTGTCGGTGTTCGGCCGCTAAGAACACCAAGCTGCAGTGGTGACTTAGTTCCCACATCCTACTACAAAGGCCAGGTGGGAAGAAGCCTCTCAGGGCAGCCCTACTTTATTTCTTTCGATTTGTCATCGGCCCTAAAACTGAAAGTCATTTACAGAGTTCCCAAAGCTGCTTTTACCAGTAACTCGGACAGTCACCTGGTATCTCTCCCAATCACTACGAAGGCATCTCGTTGCAGATCCACAGCAGCTTTCTGGCTGATGTCCTGCAACACTCTCTGCATATCTTGTTCCTCAGCATTTGCCAAACAGGTAGCATGTTCCTCCCAAGAAGGTGCCAGCATTTCTCCGAAAGGGTCAACCAATTTGACACCATTGTCTTCCTTAAAAGAAAAATGGTAAGCCATCTGTGCATATTCAAAAGGGTAACGTGAGGAAGTAAACTCAAGCTCTTTTTTCCTGCACAAAAGACAGTGATGGCTGAGTAGCTTCACCAGTGACCCCCACTGACTGCCACGCTCTAAACTAGGCATTTTATACACATTAATTCAGTAAATCCTCAAGACCCCACATAACAATTTAACAATCCTAGTACTATTCCAATCTGAGAAAACAAAGATTCAGATCAAGTAATTTGCTTATGTTGATATAGCTAAGAAGCATCAGCGCTGATACTCAAAGACTACACTAGTTTTAAAAGGCCATCATCTGTGCGATAATCATCAATTAACTGAGTAGGGCACAGCCGGAGCAGAATGAGGGCACCCAAAGACCCTTCTCGCTGTGACTCTAGATTCTAAGCATGTCCTGGCCTGTGTGTCAACCAGTGGGTGGCATAGAAGCTGAAAACTGACTCCTAATTCTGTTCTGCCCAAATTTCTGGAAGAAAATAAAGTGTAGTTTAAGAGTGAATGTCAACTGAAGGAAACAGCTCAGAATAGTTTTAAGAAATTCTTCTGGAACTAGCAATAAATGTGAAATTCTGCCCACAAGTCATTAATCAATTACAGCAATTCAGACATTTAGACACTTCACACATTTAGAGATGCACATTTAGAAGTTGAACAAGCAAAAGTCCTTTTGTTTGGGGGGATGAGATTACAATCCTTAATTGATCTCACAGCTTGAATTTACTGTTGATTTAGCTAGAAAGGCAAAAATCTCATGCCCTAGCAACCAAACAAGCATATTATTCAAAATATGTACAGGGCTGGCAAAAGTAGGTTTACAGGTGTTTGTTTATATGGAAAATAATACAATAATTAATAAATAATTATACAAGAATAAATTGTTTTGCATACTCACAACTGTAAACCTATGTATGCCCCACCCTGTATTAGTGAGCTACAGAATAAAATAGTTTGTATCAAAAGGAATACTTTGATAAAAAATTGTCATAAACACTAACACATTGGCCACATCAATATTTTGCCCAAAGTTCACTTCTGGATCCCTTGAACCTCCTGTTTGGCTGTTTCTTCAGAACAGGAAATTATTCCCTAGCTATAAAAAAACCTGTCCAAAAATTTTTTAAATGCACTAAGTCTTTGCAAATGTTTGTTCTTCTCTTACCTTACCTCTGTTAATTTCCACTAACTTAATAGGGGTAAGACTTTTTATTACTCATACTGTGACAACACCAGTTTGGAAGGACATTCTGTTATTTCTCTAAAATGGATACTCCCCAAAAAATAAGTCTTGTTTCATCCTCTTCACACCCTCTAAAGACACATGCGCTAAATGACCACTTATTAAAAAAAAGTTAAGACTTCAAATGCAAAAAAAAAAAAAACAAAAACATAAAACAAACCACCAAGGCCCATTCCTAGAATCAGAATTTGTACTTTGGGTCAAACGGCTCAGACACACTAAGGTTTGGTCTTGTAAATAAAGGCTTGCTTTATCAGAGCACTAAATATATTACCTCAGGATTGTGTGATGCTGTGACCATGATTCCTATTGTAGATTTTGTCTGTTTTGACCTCAGAACAGCTAATAATCCCATGCGAAACATGACATGATCAAGATGCTCTGCTTTCGTTCGAAATCCAGCAGTCCCATACTGAAGAATGAGTCCACTGGGCTTGGCATGTAATGCAGAGTGTTTTGCAATAGCTCCTAAATCCATGTCTACAAAATTAAGAAACACTTTTCAGGCATATTAAGAAACCTTTAAAGGACCATTTGCTTCAAAAACTGCCACCCCAAACTAATGGACATGCCTCATTTTAAACCTCCCCAAAGAACCATGCTTAAGAGAGAAAGAACAATAAAATAGGTCCTAGGAGTTACCAGAAGATCTTGCCCCACTTATATCGTCACTCCAGGAGAGAGATCAGATTATCCCCCAACTCAGCCCCAGGGATATCCCTGGACCCAAGGCAAATTTAAAATGGTTCACTCTCAACTAAAACGAACGTTCCACACCTAGATTCAGATATTCCTATGAGATCAAAGATCACTTCATTTTACAAACGGGACAGCTTAAGCCTGGGCCTCAGTAAAATAAGCTAAGTTTACATGGGTAGCTAGCTAGTGACAATGAAGCCTAAAGTCATATCCTCGAAGGGACAGGCCTACATTTTCAAAATACAGTAGTCCCTCTTTATATCGTGGTTCACTTATTGCGGCCTCATTGTATCGTGGGGTTTTAAAAAATATTGCATTTAATTATTTATTGCGGATTTTTCGCTACATCGTGGGATTTTGCGGTACTGTATACGTATGTTGTTAAAGTTACGAGGTTCAAGAGTGTAGAATATGTTTAAGAACATAAATAATGTTTATAAAAGTATGGAAAAGGTTAATAAGGGACTGGGAACGGTTTATAAGTGTGTAGGAAGGATTTATAAAGTCTTAAAATATATATACTAAAATAAATGTAAGTTTCCCACTTTGAGGATTTTCACCTATCGCGGGGGGTCGAGAACGTAATACCCGCGGTAAGTGAGGGAATACTGTATCTGGGAAGTCTGTGCAGTTCTTTTGCACTTCTTCCCACCCTGCAGAGACATATTTCCAGATGAAAAGCAAAGGGTAACTGTCTCCTCTTCAATACCTTACAGTGGATTTTTCTATTTCCAATTAGCCCAGAGATGAGCAGCAGTCCCACAGCACCAGCCTCACCACCAGGCATACGTGGTAGATATTGTGGGTCTGGATACAGACAACCGCAGTAAAGCAAGTACGGCAATAAAGCCAGTCATAATCTTTTGCTAGTGGAGGGTCTTGCCTTCAATTTGTAATATATACATCTGTGAAGCGCAATAACTCCATGCGCTATAAAATAAAGTATGCCTGTATCGTGTTTTTATTGTCCTTAATTGCTTCAATGAACGAAAGCTGGAGGAAATGGTGGAAAATGTTTGCTTTTGTCCAGTTGGAAAAAGCTGACATCGAGCAAGCTAACTTGGTTCAGTGCAAAGTGATCAAATCTTTCACAAGCATGAAACCATTTTGCTAAAAACTGACTAGTCAGCAATGTATCATGATTATTCATAGGGCGTAAACCAAGCCCTGTTAAGCCCAAAAGGTCTTTAATAAAATGAGTCCGCCCCTTAATGCATTTTAGGTGCTGAAACTACTATCAATGGTTATGTGAACGCTTTTATTATAAGTATTTCCAAGTCCACACAGTGTCCACTCTGAAAATGTTAAGCGCCCCACTCCCTTCCATTCCAGCTTCACACCTCGTCTGTTCTCACCCCGTCCCAGCCCGAGACCTCGAGACTCCGAGACCCCTACCCAGGCCGGTGGACAAGACCGCCCAGTACGAGGCCCTCGGGCCGGCCCACCAACCGGCTCCCGAGGCGCTCCGGCGGGTGGGTGTGTCCCGTGCTGGGTCGGTGCGTCAGTCCGTTACCCTACCCACTAGCCTGTAAGGAGGCCGAACCCCCGTGGACCGCAACGTCCCGTTTCGGCGCCAAGCCGCGGGGCTCCGCTCACCTCTTCCAGAAGACTCGCTTGCACCTCCACTGTGCTGAGAGCTTGCCTCGCGGCGGAACGTGGGACCACACTGGAGCTCTTTCGGAACCCGCAGACGTGGCCTTGCGTGGCTTCCGGCTCATCGCCACGCCCCTCAGCCAATCACTGCGGGGGAGGGTTCTCTGGCCCCGCCCCGCCTTCTCGCGGATCGCGCGCAGCCCCTGCCTAGCTCGCGCCTGCGGGGACTGCGGATCCAGGGTCTCAGCGGGCTTGGGACTGTTTGCATTGAATGACCAGCAAGGGTGAGGCCTTCGCGGTAGTCCGGGGGTTGGGGCCCAGAGTCCCGGGCCATCCGAGCACAGCTAACGGAACATGCCCAGCCCCGCCTCCCAAATTGGGTCTGGGGGTGGTAGAGCGTATCCTTGGTCGTGGGAAGTCTGCGATCCTTATGGTCGTGTGGGGGCGGGGCGGAAGGGATGCCAGCCTCTGACAAGGTGATCTAGGCCACAATGAACGCCACCCAATTTCCTGCATCCTCATCTTCATTCTCGAGGTTCAGCTCCCAAAACTTTGACTCCGGGACGCCTTCTTAGGCCGCCGCTCGCACCCCATCTCCGCCCTGTTAACACTAAACCTCCTTTTATTTATGTAACTGTAGGACCCCCAAACCTGGGCCCCTCGAGGCAGAGGCAAATGGATCCAAATCGTCCAGAGCTCTCATGACGCCGCCCCGGTCCGGTGTGGCTCTTGGGAGAGGCGTAAATGTCCACCCTGGAGGCGATGGGGAGGAGGGGCAACTGGCGTTGGCGGCGGCGGTGCCCTCGAGACCCCAAAGCCTAGGGACCCAGAGCTCCGCCCCATCGGCACTGCGGGGCTCTCTCACCGCAGCGTCCAGCTTCGCCCACGCCAGAGACCTGGGAGGATTCAGAGGCTGGACCCCTTGCCTGTCCCAGAATTTAGGCTTTCAAAGTGTCCGCAGGTGTTTGCCAACCACTTGAATGAAATAATTAGGAACACTTGTTGAAAGTCCACGTTCCCGGATCTAGATCGGAAGCGGGATACGGGGGGAAAGGACTGGGAATCTCAATTTTAATAAAGTATCTTGGGGGATGTTGCGCATACTAGATGTTGGGGTCCAGATGATAAAGGAGAAAGAATGTCGGTGTCCGGGTTTGTGCCCCGAGCTCTCAGTGCCTAGCGTTCCTGCAAAACTGCTTCCAAGCAAAGGGGACCCTCGGGAAACTTCGCTGGGCACTGCTGACTGACTAACCCAGCGTCCCTGGGCCTTTCCAGTTTTCCTGGCAACATGTCCTCCGCTTCTATGAAAGAGTGCCTCCAACTTCAGCTGCTGGAGATGGAAATGCTGTTTTCTATGTTTCCTAACCAAGGAGAAGTAAAACTTGAAGATGTAAATGCCCTGACGAATATAAAGAGATATTTGGAAGGCACAAGGGAGGCATTGCCACCAAAAATTGAATTTGTGATTACACTCCAGATTGAGGAGCCCAAGGTAAGTGCCCTGAGTTGTTTTAACTGTTGCCTTGGAAACACTTGGAACTTCAGCTTTCAGTCCAGGAAACAAATAGAGAATATTCCAGATGTTGTTTGAAAGCAAAATATGTAAACTATGGGATGCCCTGTAAGTTGTCTTCAACAAACATCCTGAATTTTACATAAACATGCAGAGCCCTTTTTAACAAATGTGCCCCCTTTTTTCTAATTAAAAGCATCTTACTACCATTATTTTGCTCAGTCACCCAGTATTTTACCAATCATAGTACATACATGATACATGATACATCCCTTGTACATACATGATTTTTACAAATCTAAATGTGGCCTTCACCAAAACTAGCTTTTAAGGAGTAAATGAATGTTTCTTTGGAGGCACCCTAAACGCAGAAAGCAAATATAGATACAAATATCTAAATTCTAAAAATAAATTCACCTTCATTTTCCAGCATTAGCATAGCATAAGTAACAAGGGGACTAGGCATTTGAGAACAACTCTTACAGATTTTTCCCATGCATCCTTTGTCATTCCCTCAGAGGAGATGTCTTGGTTCCCCAGACTGGATTCAGTCCCCCTGGTTACATTACACATTTCAGTGGATCTCTATACTTTTCCATGGTAATGCTTCTCACCATTGAAAATTAAATACTTGCTATGTGTAATTATTTGTTTAATGTTGGTTTCCTTCACTAGGATCTAGACTTCACAAAGAGCAGAAATAGTGTCTTCACTTCTTTATTCTAGCATAGGGTACCTGGTGCATGGTTAGGTATGTTAGGTGTTCAACTGGAATGAATGAATGCATAAATGGAAGGAATAGTGTATGTAAAGTACTTAGTATGGTGTCTGGTGCTTAGCTGATCATAGTAGCAATAACTGTAACATTTAATAAAATCATGTAGTTGCCACTGATAAACTAGTTTAGGTCATTTTATGTTACTTAAATCTACTTGATTTTTATTTTAAGGTGAAAATTCATTTGCAAGTAACCATGCCTCACAGCTACCCCTATGTAGCATTGCAGCTGTTTGGACGGTCACCTGAGCTTGACAGACAACAGCAGTTACTTCTCAACAAAGGTCTCACTTCTTATATAGGGACTTTTGACCCAGGTGAGCTCTGTGTATGTGCAGCAATCCAGTGGTTACAGGACAACAGTGCTTCCTATTTCCTGAACAAAAAGTTCGTTTATGAACCATCTACACAAGCAAAGCCAGTCAAGAACACATTTCTCCGAATGTGGATCTACAGCCACCATATATATCAGCAGGACCTAAGGAAGAAGATTTTGGATGTTGGGAAAAGGTTAGATGTGACTGGATTTTGTATGACAGGAAAGCCTGGCATAATTTGTGTGGAGGGCTTCAAAGAGCACTGTGAGGAATTCTGGCACACAATTAGGTATCCCAGTTGGAAACACATTTCCTGTAAGCATGCAGAAACTATTGAAACAGAAGGAAATGGGGAGGATCTGCGCCTTTTCCATTCTTTTGAAGAATTACTCCTTGAGGCCCATGGTGACTATGGATTAAGGAATGACTATCACATGAATCTGGGCCAGTTCTTAGAATTTTTAAAAAAACACAAAAGTGAGCACGTTTTCCAGATATTATTTGGTATTGAAAGCAAAAGTTCAGATTCCTAGGAAGCTACTAAGAGGCCTGTGCTTGTAATTTCACCAAGTCAGTATTTCTGTTAATAAAACCAAAATAAAAAGGCCAGTGGCTGTTTAGCATCCCTGCAAGAAACCTAGCTCCAGAATTTTTATGTAGGCCTTTTAACTTTAAAACAGTGCATTCCTGATGTTATCTCTATGGTCTTGTGTTAACTGAGAACTATTTAATTGTAACTTAATAAAAGCAGTCAATTTAACTGGGGAAGCTGATTTGATTAAAGAGGGGTCTGAACCTCATAGTTCATGTCACTAGTCCAACTGCAGCTCTGAATTCATAAATGGGAATAACATCTCTCCTTTTCACGATGCTAGCATACAGTTGGCACACCACATTCTGTTTCTTTCATTATTGGAGATGAATTTTAAATCAACTTTAAAATGAGAACAAAGAGAGAGCATATTTACTACATTTCTTACTTTATGTTGAGCCCCCTATTTTGAGTTTTTTCTTTCAGTAAAACCAGATCCTATCTGTAATGGCAGAGGAATCAGAAGTCTCCACAGTAATGAAGACAGCACGTGTTCTTTGGCTGTTTACATCAGTTGATGAATGACACTAAGACTAATGACATCAATAATCTTAGTTCAGTTCTTATCCACAAAAAAAGATGATTTCTTGTCTACAAGGTGTTCCACAGGTAATGCATACTGGCCATGTTTGCCGAGGTGCCAGGGCGAGAGTGGCAAGAGGGCCATTGTGGATGCCTCTGGACCATCATGTTACTGGGGGGGAAAACATCAAGCTCTACATTTTGGTGATAAGTCGCTGTCATCTCTTCTGAAAATTCCAAGCACCACAGTCTTCATCAGCCTTTTCAAAATGAGTTTAATTTAATAATAACTCCTATTAAAGTAGCACTTGCCAAATCTTTTCATTACAAAATATCTTCCCCTGCCCAAGAATTTCTGAGTCTCCTTTGTGTCAAGGAGTGCCCTGAGCTGCGTCCCTGCAGCTTTCTCTGGTTTCCGTGGTCTCTGCCTACTACTGCTCTTTCTCTGCTGGGTCCCAGGCACCCCACTGATGTCATGGTTCCCTCAGGATGCCAAAGCTGGATGCTGAGATTTAGTCCCTTGGAGTGGAATCCCTCAGGTCCCATATTGTCATACACTTTTAGATGCCAGTCATTGTGGCATGTGCTTAGAGAATTTTTGAATAGTTCATGCTGGTTTTACACTGTGTCTAAGATGTAGACACATGTCCTTGGGCTAGGATGAGGACAAATTGAATAGCAGATTGACTCGTGACCTTGAAGCCTTGGAACTGGGTCCACTCTGTTCTGCCTATGCTCTTAGCTCAGAATGAGTTTACTTTCAGGGCACAACACAGAGGCTCTGTCATGGGCCTGCCTTGCCAGACCATTCAGCCTGCACATCCTAGCCTTGGATGTGGCTGGGACTCAAGCTGGAGCCTCACACTACACTTATTTTTCAATATATATATATATATATATATATATATACACACACACATATATTTATATATATATATATATATATATACATATATAAAAAGAAAAAATAAGACTTATATGGACTGAAACAACTTTATATAGAAGTCAATGTCCCATATAATCTCCCCCAAAGTATGATTAGCATTCATAAGCTTTTCAGCTCTAAACAGATTAACTCCACTCATATTTTTTCTTTGAAATTAGACAATAATATGTGCCAAGCACCTAATATGTTCCTAAATCACTCAGAGGTATTCCTATGATTAATTTTGCAAAAGTAGTGACAGATAAGCTTAAAAGAACTGAAATATAGAACAAAATAGATTATGTACACAAAGGAATAAATTTTAGCTGTGGAATCTTTTTTTGCTTCTGTAGCTATATCTGATAATTTTTCAGAACCTACTTTTATGTGACCAATATGAGCATATAGTGATACTTTATTCTTATCAGAAACACTAATAATAGACACTAATTATCAGAGAAGTGTAGGTTTTTATAGAAGAAATACAAATATGATCATTCAAAACTCAGCTGTGTGTGTACAGTAGACTGCTAGTTTTGTCTGCTCAGTCTGATAAAAAGCATGTAGTACCCCACACGCACACACAGACTTTGGGGAACTACCCCATCTTTGGTCTGGGAGAAATAATTGAAATTAAACCACCCACTGGGAGCCTCCCATAAGGATAGTTTTGATCTCTTGCTTCTTAAAGCTGCGGTGCCACCTTCATTTCTGGCCTGCTGAATGCTGGGTTGTTTAATACCTGCTTTGAGCTACCCAACACCTTCCCTTTTTTTCTTGAAAGACTGGTACCTATTGCTTGTCACTGAAGAATCCTGATACTGTATACATACCTTATATTTTAAAAAGTTATTTGGAAAGAATGCTCACTATAAATTTATTGAATTAAATTACCATTTCTTCAAGTATGTTCTTTCGCTTTTTGTTCCTTATTGGTCTAGTATGTGCTAGGCTAATGACTGAGGATACGTGTATAATAGATTGAGGACTGGGCCAGGTGATTTGATGGACCACAACACAAGGACTTCTAAAACATCCCACATTAAATCCAAAATATGTTGTCTGTGGATTTGTTTCCATATATGACTGCATTCTAAGAACTTGAGAATGCCCTGAGGGAGTCTAGCTGAGGTCTTCACAGAACTCTCTGAACAGGATAATTTTCTTTCATTTGCTTTTACCCTAAGTAGCTCAGTGTGAAGTCAAAAGGCTAGGTATTTTCTTAAGAGGGCATAGTTTGCTCAAAAATCCTATTTTTATGCAGAATCCTGATTTGCCTCAAAACTCTGAGACCATTTGATCTCCCTCATAAAATGCACATGGTAGAACTACTTTCACTGCAGCCAGGATCAGCTGGAGAGGCCTTTTTTAAAGACCAGTTAAAGCTAGAAGCATTTGGATCACCCATAAGTAGGTTTGAGTATAGTGGACACAAAATTCAAAGAAGCCCACCAAACACTGCAGTTCCTCCTTAGTCATAAGTGGAACAAAGTACACAATTTGTTTGCTATTATGGAGGGGACACTCCAACATGCACCAGACACTGGACCTCCTCAAATATGGCTGAGGTGGAAGACTCTTGTGCTTTCTTTGTATTGATCATCTACCCTTTGGCACAGTGTAACTTAGCAGGTAGCCATGGAACCTGATGACACCTGTGCTCCTGGTCCTCTGAGCACAGCATCGCCAATGTATGTGTTAGACCAGTGTGATGCCCTGTACAATAGTGAGATAATTAAGGTCTAGTGACAATAATTATATTCTGGGACAGTGTCAGAGAATGAATAAAACATTGACTACAGACCATCTATAATGTTGCTTGTTGACAGCACAAACTGCTTTGAGGCCCTCTACTTAACTGGAATAAAGGAGAACAAGCAAAAAATCACTGGCCAAGTCCATAGCTACCTACTGATTTACTCCAACAAAGAAAACCTGTCTGACAGCAGCTGCTGTTCTTCAAGATCCATCTGTCTCACGCACATGCCAAAGATCATGTTAATTCTAGGTGTGGTAAGAATCACACCCCTGCTTATTTTAAAGTTTTTGATGGTGGGACTTATCCCTGCAAATTATTTGGTACTTTCTGCCAGAATAACCCTTTTGTTATACATCAGGGATCCACGGTGGGGATATTGCCATAGATGATGAAGAACTCAATTCTAACTCTTCACTGGGAAAATACTAGATGGATTTATTCCTATAGCATACACTTTGTCACTTAGACCACAATGGTTTCAGAGTCTCCAGAAATTTGTATTCATTCAGACTATGGCTGGATGATTTCCAAAAGGCCTAGGGTTTTCTTTATGCAGTGTACTGCTATCCTAGTAAATGGAGCCACAAAGGAAGATGTTGGAAACATCTATATTACAGAGTTCTTCACCTTCAAGGTCATTTATTCATATCTGTGACTGGCAATGTGGTAAGGGCTGTGACACTCAGTCTTGGTGGCTGTAGTCAGGCTTTTCTGCTGATGTTATACATATCAAGTAGACTTGTGTAGGTTGCCCACATAGTTAGACCTAAGCCAAGCTGATATACTCTGCTGTGGCAGTATCAGTTGTATACACTGGCATTCATTTTTCTTAGTGCATGTGCTGCCCTAATTATTACATTTTTCACCCAGATTTCAGGACATGGGGCCCTGTGATTTACTGGCCACCAGCAAAGATTTCTGTAGACTAAACTATTCTGAGTACAGTAGATATGCTTCTATTATAATTGTTTCCACTTACTTCCAGTTGTTAATTACTGCAAAGTGCTGCTCTTAAAATTCTATCAACCCCAAGATTCTGACATCTCCATTGAAATAGGGAGCCCATTTCAACCATAGCATTTCCCATAATCCTCCACAGCTTGCAGAGGAGAGTCATTAAAATGCTTTTCATGTCCTCAACAAATATTAGCAAACTGAATTCAACAATACATTAAAAGGATCACACACCATGAATAAGAGCATTATTCCTGTGATGCAAGGATGTTTCAACACCAGCAAATCAACCAATGTGATATACCACATTAACAAAATGAAGGATAAAAATTATAAGGTCATCTCAACAGATAAAGAAGCATATAACAAAATTCAACATCCATTTACAATAAAAACTTTCAAAAAATTATGTATAGAGGGAACATACTCCAACATAATACAGGGCATATATAATGAGCAGAAAGCTAATACCACACTTAATGATAAAAAGCTGAAGGCTTTTCCTCTAAGATCAGAAACAAGACAAGGATGCCCACTCTTACCACTTTTATTCAACATAGTATTTAAAGTCATAGCCAGAGCAATTAGGCAAGAAAAAGAAGTAAAGGCATCAAAATTGGAAAGGAAGAGGTAAAACTGCCTCTATTTGAGATGTCATGATATTATATACAAAAACTACCAAAATGCAATACTGTTAGAATTATTAAACATATTCAGTAAAGTTGCAAGACAAAAAATCAATATTGAAAAGTCTGTTGATTTCTATACACTAATAACAAACTATAAGAAAGAGAAATTAAGAAAAGTATCTCGTTTATAATTGCATTAAAAAGAATGAAATACCTAGGAATAAACTGACCCAAGGAGGTGAAACCGCTGTACACTGAAAACTATAGGACACTAATGAAAGAAATTAAAAATGCAAATAAATAGAAAGATATTCCATGCTCAATGATTGGAAGAGTTAAAATTGTTAAAATGTCCATAATACTCAAAGCAATCTACAGATTCAATGCAATCCCTATCCCAATTCTAATAGCATTTTTCATAGAATAAATAATCAATTCTAAAATGTGTATGGAACCAAAAAAGACCCCCAAATAGCCAAGACAATCTTGGGAAAAAACAAAGCTGGAGGCATCATGTACCCTGATTTCAAACTACACTTCAAAGCTGTAGTTGTCAAAACAGGCCGGTGTTGGCATAAAAACAGACACATAGATCAATGAAACAGAACAGAGATCCCAGAAATAAATCCACACAAATACAGTCAATTAATCATGACAAATGAGCCAAAAATATACAATGGGGAAAGGACAGTCTATTCAATAAATGGTGCTGGAAAAACAGGACCACTTACACAAAAATTAATTCAAAATGGATTAAAGAGTTGAATGAAAGACCTGAAACCATAAAACTCCTAGAAGAAAACATAGGAAGTAAACTCCTTGACACTGATCTTGGCAATGATATATTTTTTTTTAATTTGACACCAAAAGCAAAGGCAACAAAAATGCAAATAAACCAGTGGTATTACATCAAACTAAAAAGCTCTGCACAGCAAAGGCAACCCTCAACAAAATATAAAGGCAATCTATTGAATGGATGAAAATATTTGAATCATATATCTAATAAGGGATTTGTAGCCAAAAAAATATAAAAACTTATACAACTCAGTAATAGCAAAAAAAGAAATCTGATTAAAAATAGGAAGATGATCTGAATAGACATTTTAAAAACCATAATGAGGTATCATTGAATAGCTATTATCAAAATGACAAGAAATAAGTGTTGTTGAGGATGTGGGGAGAAGAGAACCCTTGTGCACTGTTGGTGGGAATGTAAATTGGTGTAAACATTATGGAAAGCAGTATGGAAGTTCTGAAAAAATTTAAAAATAGAACTACCATATATGATCCAGGAATTCTACTTCTGGGTATTTATCTGTAGAAAGCGAAAACACTAATTCATACAAATATATAGGCTCCATGTTCACTGCAGCATTATTTACAATAGGTAAGACATGGAAACAAACCAAGTGTCCAACAACGGGTGAATGGGCAAAGAAAATGTAGTATATACGAATGTTATTCATCTATAAAAAGAGTAAAGCCCTGGCTGGTGTGGTTCAGTGGACTGAGTGCCAGCCTGTGAACCAAAAGGTTGCCAGTTCTATTTCCAGTCAGGGCACATGCCTGGGTTGCGGCCAGGTCCCAAGTTGCGGGTGTGTGAGAGACAACCACACATTAATGTTTCTCTCGCTCACCTCACTTCTTTCTTTCCTTCCCCTCCCTTTGAAAATAAATTTTAAAAAATTTTTAAGTAAAATCTTGCCATTTGTGACATGGAAAACCTTGAGGGCATTATGCTATGTAAAATAAACTTGTATGTGGAATCTAAAGCAAATAGATAAGTAAATAAACAAAACACAGAGCTCATAGCTACAGAAAATAGATTGGTGGTTGCCAGAGATGGGGATTGGGAGAAATTGGTGAGAGGAGTCAAATGCACAAATTTCCAGTTATAAAGTAAGTCATGGGGATGTAATGTATAGCATGGTGACCATAGTTGATAATACTGTTATTGCATATTTGAAAGTTGCTAAAAGAGTAAATCTCGCAAGTTCTCATTAGAAGAAAAAAAATTTTTTGTAACTATGTGTGGTGACAGATGGTAACTAGACTTATTGTGCTAACCATTTTGCCATATACACAAATATCAAATATCAAATCATGTTGTACACCTAAAACTAATATAATGTTATATGTTAATTATACCCCAATTAAAAAAATATTTTTCATGGATGCAGCTAGTCCCTTCAGTAATGTGTCTCTCAAGGCCTTACTGAGAGTCACTGGTAGGTCCTCTTGGGATACTTAGTTAGGAAATTATTAGGATTAGAATGGTCTGATTTGGACAGAAAAATCCACTCCAATATTCTTATTTTTGTAAATCTTCGAATCCCTTTATATTATTTCAAGGTTTGTGTTCTCAATTTTATATAATGTGGGTCATTATTAATTCTAAATTTCAGTCAACTAAGTGAACCAACAAGTGGAATCACTTTAAACTGCTTAGGGCAGCTCATTGAATCCAGAACCTGTGGCAAGTACTCCCTATCAAACAAGTCTACCCAATCCAAAAAGATACCTCTCCTTCCTCAGTACATTTTTAGAATCCCAAACATTTTCCTCAAGTGTTGCCTATATAAATGAGCAAAGCCTAGAATTGTTGGAGTAGGATTCTTCTCCTGGGTTTGGCTTCTTACTTGTCTCCACTACAGCTCCTCTCCATGCTGGAATCATATATTATGTGTGCAGAAATAAGGAGAAGCAGGGTGGGAGGAGCAGGAGGTAAACTGGATGAGGTCATTACAGTATCTTAAAGCAAGACAATAACAACATCCTTAGCTGGAAGAGCTCCTGCTTTAATTAGCAAGATTGGACATGTCAAGTGTTCCAGCTTGCCTGGTGTTGAGGGGTTGAGGGGTTTCCTGGGACACAGGACTTTCAGTAATCAAACATGAGCTGTAGTTCACCTAGTGCAGGGTGTCACAAGTCTGTCAAATCCCCCTTGCCATATATCCCCATTCCAAATCAGTATGTGTCCTGATCCATACTTTTAACTTTCACATGAGGCCTGGGGAGTCTCTGAATGCAACTTCTGGCAGAATTTGGCAAACAGCTAGTTAAGTAAAACACTGGTTTTCAGCTATTTCAGGCTTACAGCTGGTAAGAGAGAAGATATCCTTTTAGCAAAAACATAGGCATTTTTCTCGTTTTTATATTGTGCCTTCAGCTGTGAATTTAAGCCTTTGAGCCTACATTTTCTTTTTTTATGACTCCATTTCTGTAGAGCAACCAACCCATCCCACTCCTGGATTTCTTCATCCTCTACAGCTTTATGGAAGCAGCCCTATAGCAGCCAAAACCCTTCAATTTTTTAGCCTCATGTTTGTGCTTTTGAGGTCCCAATGATATTTTTATTAGCTTTATATTTTACCATTCATACTTAGGACTTTAACCCATTTAAAGTCTACCTTTTTCTATAGTGTAGGGCAAGGTTCCAGTTTAAACTTTCTCCATGTGGTAGGCCAGTTTTCCTAATCCTTTAACTACACGCTCTCTTCTGCTGATTGTTGTGCAACCTGTGTAATCCATATGTTCAGGGGGCCTCTGTCAGCTTTCTGTTCTATTCCATTATTCTGTATGCTCTCATGACTGATGTATATGTAAATATATGGACATTGGAGGCTTAGTATGAACAAAATAATGTAAAATATTTCATTAATACTTTTTATATTGATTACATGTTGAAATTATAATATTCTGAATATGTTGGTTTATAAAATAAATTCCACCTTTCTTCTTTTTATGAGGGTACTAGAAATTAAACATGTGGCTCACTTTCTTTCTCTATTAGACAGTGCTGTTCTAGACTGTACTCTAGTGAAAAGAGAACAGACTAAGAAAGATAAACATAGAGTTAGAGCCCACTTCTTCAATTATTAATTCTGTGGACATGGCAAGTTACTCAAAATATCTACTTCATAAGGGAATTATGGGAACTATATTAAATAAGATAATGTATACAGAATACATGATATCTAATAAGTAACCATCCAATCCTTGTTTCATTATCTTTCTCTTAGGAAAGGAAGTAGTTCATTCATCATAGTATACAACATGTAATAAATGAACTTCATATTGGAATTAGCTATTAGAATATTTTTAAATTCATAACATACTGTCATATGACGACCCATTAAGACCCGGTATTATTTTAAAATGTAATGATACTTTTAAAAGAAAAAAACAATTATTTTGTGATTTTATTCATTCATTTTTTTATGCTTTAATAAATCTTTTGCATAGGTAAGTCCATTGAGTTAGAGCTACAAGACAACATGGAAACAGACAAAAATTAGGTGTTCTGGATCTTCTCAAAAATAACTATGTTGAGGAAATTCTTGACTAAATGTTACCTTTAGAAATACCCCCTTCCCTTCTACTCACATTTAAAACAATTTGTGTAACCTCCAACTTCCAATAAAATCATTTTTATAATATAGTTTACCTTGAACATCTCTTTATAATCTTTAAAAGTATTACTTCAAAACCAGAAAATTCTCCAAAAAATTCTAATAAGTAGCAAATGTTATTGCACCTGAGCTTATGAATTTAAAATTGTTTCGATTGATTCAGTGACTAATTTCTAAAGTAAAATTTGAAACTAACAGAATTTCTTGGCTGTGACTACTAATGGTAATTAGAATATTTTAATATCTAATGTAAAGCTAATTTCCGATATTGGAGAAGTGGCTACAAAATTTTCTCCAAGTTCAGAGTAAATTGTGTTTATTGTAACAACACAGTGAGCTCTTAATTACCTGAGCAAATCAAGAGGACGTGAGAGCAGACCACTCGAGTGGGAACCCAGTTTGTCTGAGAACAGTGCTCTTGCTCCTGAGTCGGAGACCATTGTCTTGAGAGGTCAACCCGCAGACAGCCCTTTCTCAAGGAGCTTACCTACTCTCTTCTCAGCTCTTCTCACTGCTCAGGCTGTGCTGAACTGAAGGTACCTACTTCAGGAACGAAGCCATAGTCATCAAAGGCCAGACAGTGGTAGTATGGGCACTCAGTCGGGCGGAAAGAGAGGTGCTGTTAGAAGGGATCTCTGATGGAGGCCACGGTGGTAAGAAGATATAGCCATGGGGAAAGACTGTTAAAATCTAAGGCTGTCCAGGGCTTTGTAAACAGCAATGATCTTTCTCAGAAATGCTAGAATTGTTTACTAAAAGAACAAATATAGACTAGAATTGGAATAAAATAACTGAGAAATTGTATTTCTCTAGGCAACAGTGTTGTTTCTGTTTTTAGCAAAGGTTCAGCTATGTCTAAATATATTTCTGTCTTTATATGTATATATAAACATGGTCAACAAAAAATTATGGGTTGGATTTTAATCATATCAATTTGTTACTAATTTTGGACTCCCCATTAGTTCCCTATCTAAAAACAATTGAGTTTCTCAGTAGTAGGTACAATAGCTTTTAAAAAGAACTTGGGCAAAATAAGATAGAAATCTTAAATAACCAGAAAGTAAATAAAGAAAAACTATCTAGTGTGATGTTTACCCTAAAGTATATTACTGTTTTCCATAAATTTTTAGATTGTTAAAGTAAAATTATCTTAATCTAGGATATCATAAATCATTATAAAAGATTCCAATCTTTAAAAATTATGAAAGACTTCAAGATCTCATTAATGGACTTAGAAATATCAACCATTACGCTACTGTTCAAGTTTGGTCTGTACTTTCTGGGCCTCTTCAGGCCAGGAATAACAGTCAGGAAGAATCTGGTCATAACTGGGGCTGTACATCTGAGAGCGGACAAACGCTTCCTTATTTGGGGGTTCAGGATAAACTGTGGCTGTCTTTTCTTGGTATGCATCTTTCACAATCTAGAAATAGAAAAAGAATATTAGTTAATTTAATGAACAATGGTGATAGCACATGCCAAAAGTTGTTACCTGTTTTCAAAAAATTAATTTATAACTTAAATCATGTCTGTTTTCAAAAAGTTGTATTATAAAAGCACACATATACAAAGATATAAAATTAAAACACAATTATATATGACATAGCAAGAGGCGAATATAATATCAGCATCAAAGGAAAGTGTGCATAATAGATTTAATCAAAGGTGATCTACCAGAATTTCTCAGATAAGACAGTAGTAAATGTCTTAAACTGACCTGACTGATATATCGTAATATTCCTCCTAAGTTTGAACTCAGACACCTTGCAGTTTTAACAATACCCATTCTGACCGATGCCTCTTACAAAATCTCTATTTACTCCAGTGCCTCCTGAGCGTACCCGCCCCCCCAGATCAGCAAGACCCCACGGGCAGTCTCAGTGGCTGCAGCACGATCACAGCATTTGTTGCTTCCATGTCTGTGTCACGCTCCCCATTCTAGTCCCCAGTTGGGGAACCCTTACCACAGTGCTGGCTCTCTCATTCCATGGCCCTCTCCTGCCATGTCCTACTGCTCTCAACCTTACTTGAGCCCGTGTGATTACACATTATGCTTTTGTCTTCCTTTAAAAAAAATAAAATGAAGAACTTCCTCTCATATTCTCACAGGCAACTTCAAACCATCCCCTTGTCAAGTCTCCATTTAACTCTCCTCACTCTACTGAGAAATTTCCAACTAACTGGAGAAAACATCTCACCTTCCCTTTTCATCAACTCGAACTACCTCCTCTTTATCCTCAAACATCTTAACTTATTTCATAAAAATTCATTGTCCCTCTTGTTAAATCAGTCACTCCATATGTTTTCTTAAACTCACTCCAGTTTCACTGAGGAGCTATTTGTATGATAAACTTATTTGAATAAGACTGATTTTGAAGAATATAAGAATAATTTTTCAATAAGTATCTCTTCTAACTTTAAAATTATGCATTTATAAAAAGCTATGGTTATAAAGAATATGCTGTACGGTGGAGAAAAGCTTATGAAAAAATCAGAAAAAAGGTATGTATACACCCTATATTATTATAATGATGACAGGGAAAAAAGCAAACAAATGAAAAAGGCTGGAAGCACACACAACAAAAAGATAATAATGCTTATGTTAGAAAAGTAAAATAGTAGGTATTTTCCTCTTCTCTATTTCCAAGGTGCCTAAAATGTGGTAGTATTGCTTTTCAAACAGTTTTTCTTTTTTGAGATATAATTCACTTACCACAAAAATTCAACCATTTTAAGTATAAAATTCAATTATTTTTGTAAGTTTTAAAGAGTTGTACAACTGTTACCAAATCCAGTTTCGGAACATTTCCAGCACTTCAAAAAGCTCCCTCATGCCTGTCTGCAATGGCCATATTACTTTCATAATAAAATGCATTGTTTCATTTCTGACATAGGCTATGTGGAATTTCATTCCTTTCTCTGCTCCCAGGACACACTATCTCAGTGAAATCCTCACTTTCTCCTGCTTGTCAATGCCAAACTCTCTGGAAGAGTGGCTTAGACTTGATTGCTTTCCTAATTCTCCCCGGGCTTCTTAACTTCTTTCACGACTGAAATTGTTTTGTAGAAGTTTCTAAAGACTTCTTAAGTATAAATAAAAGTTGTCATCATTTAAACTAGTTTTTCCCCCAGGATTTGATTCTCTTAATCACAATTTCCACCCTCATCCTGAGTGTGTGTCTTCTCTAATTTCTGAAATGCTGTGAAGCTTTGAGTCTCTAATTAAAATCACAACTACTCTTCAAAACTGCCTTCTTACTTCTAGACAGAAAATAAACTATGTTCTATCTTTGGCTTTCTTTCCTTGTCATAGTTGCTCTCTTATAATTCCAGCTACTGTTCAGTGTAATAACAATTCAAACTAGTTAAAGATGAGCAGACACACATTAGGAGAAAATATGAGCATGCTCTTTCAAAAATAACCAAGTAAATTATCTTAAGATGTTTGAAAGATTACTTGGTTTTTGAAGCATTTACCCTCAATCAATAAGATAAACAATGACATAGGAACCCTAAATGGTATTGTTTTGATAAACTTGCTAACAGCTTTAATTGTCCACCAGGAACAGTTTTGCCTCTGAGGAAACACTTGGCAACACCCAGAATCACTTACGGTTGTCATAGCTGTAAGAGGCTATGGTCATCTGGTAGAAAAAGGCCAGGGATGCTGCTAAATACCCTACAATGCCCAGGACAGCCCCCCACAACAAAGAATTATCCAGCCAAAATGCGCATGAGGCTGAGAAACCCTAGTTTAAACATATAACTACTATCAGGCGCTGAACTATGTCACCCCACAATGTTGAATTCTTAACGCTCAGCACCTCAGAAGGTGACTGTATTTGGAGATAGGGCTGTTAAGAGGTAATTAAGGTAAAATGAGGCTGTTTGGGCAGGCCCTAACCCACGCTGACTGATGTTTGTATAAGGGTAGAACTGAACAAAGGAATGCCAGGGATGCGCACGCACAGAGGAAAGGCCACATGAGGATGCAGAGGAGGCAGTCACATCTACAAGCCATGGGAGAGGCCGCCACAGAAATGAGACCTGTCTACGCCTCCATCTTAGATTTCTAGCTGCTAGAACTGTGGGAAAATAAATTTGTTTTTAAATCACCCAGTCTGTGGTATTTTGTTATGGCTTCCCTGGTAAACTAATAGCTATATTCCAAAAATGTCCATTTCTCTCTCAGTTATAGAGAATTCTCTGCCTTTAGGTTCTTCTTGGCTGATTCCTTCCATAGCTCTTCTGCCATCCCAACAGCTTTAGGTTCTCTGCTGTCATCACTTTGCCTTCTGCCCAGTTTTATCAGTTGTGACCTTTCAGATGCCACACATCACAGAGATGTGGACACACAGGTGGTGTAGCTGTTCAAGGCTACTCTATCACGTCTGCAATATTTTGGTGACTTTCTTAGTTGTGATATGAAAGATACGCACTAAAAAAAGGTCAAGTGGAGGAGACCTAACTGAAAGTAAACCCTAATGAATTACTTAAATTAGAGGAGAGAAAAAAAAAATAGGGAAATTAATGATTCAGCCCAAATCTTCCATTCCTACAGATCAAACAGTTCCTGAGCTCTGCGCAGGCACTCTGCCTTCTGACATAATTACAAAAAAGTGGATTTTTAATACCCAAAAATGCATACTTAGCACTAGAAAAAAGGAAAAATAATGAGGATGAACAAGAATAGTTTTACCTTTTCTGCGATTTTCAAAGAAATGTCTCTGATGGTGTTCAAAGGAGGATAAAGCCGGCCCTCTTCCAAGTGCTCATCTGACACTTGCTGAGCTATAACCTTAAAAAATGAAAGACAAGAATGTTTGTACTTCACACCATACAATGTGGGGGTTATGAGGATAACTAAGTGAATGGTCACATATATGGTCATGTACAGAAGGAGATCACATTAATGTGATCATTTAATTTCATCTGCTCCTTTATCAATGGAAAAACCGAGCCCAGAGAGGTTTTGGTGATTGGTGGGATCACACAATTAGTGAAAATGATGGAAACAGAATTTGGATTTCCACTTAATCCATTTCCTCTTCTACTGTACCATGAAATGCCAGCAGCTCTGCCATTTGGGGAAAGAGGAGTAAGGAAATGAGAGGAGGATGACAGACATGCTGGGAAAGGAGCCTGAAGGTACGGAGGGCAGGTATCCCAAGCTGATCGTGCCATTACTCCAGCTCACATAGCCTTGCGTAGGAGGTAGAGCAGGAGGCTGAGACACCTATTTCAGAGTCACACTGCAAGTAGGACTTTAACCTTACGCAGACTCTGGATTATCTGAATCACCTAACTAGCCTCAGTATTTGCTGCCCCCAAACCATTCCATATTCCTGAATCAAACAGTATATATTTAAAAATTTGCTAAGAGGGTAGATCTTATAAGTGTTCTTACTACAACAACTTTTCATATGTCAATGATAACTAAATAAAGTAGTTTTAAAAAACTGAGACAAATTGACATTATGTGTCTCCTGTTGTGACACACTGAGAAGGACACACTCATTAGGCATGGAATGCTTCTAACAAAACCATGTAACTTGAATTAAATCATGAGGAAACAATCAGATAAGACTAAATTAAGAAACATTGTAAAAACAACTGGCCTGTACGGTCCTATGTTATTGACATAAACAAAAAAGCTGAAATATTCTTGCAGATTAAAGGATCATCCTAGAGGCTATAAAGTTCTTTTTAATGGATAATTGGCAAAACTTGAATTTAAACTGTATATTACATAATAGTATTATATCAATGCTAATGTTTCTGAATTGATAATGCCACAATGATCACATAAGAAAATTTCTCAAAATATTTAAAAGTAAAGGGGCATAGTATTTGTAAGTTGCTCACAAAATGTCCAACAATAAAATACTATGTATATATGCATATATACAAAATAGCGCTAAATTATTTTTTGATTATACTAGGGCACAAAGGTGACTCAGCAATGTTGAAGTTCCCTCCAGCTCTAAGACTTTAAAACTTTCAGTGGGGCATGTCTAAATCAGTGAATATAACTGGGTCTTTATTTAATAGAACCATGGATGCAGAGAGAATGTAGAAAACGTTCCACACAAGTTGTAGGAAGAAAAGGAGAATAATGAAGGAGAAAGCAGCCGAGGGCCTAGGCTCACTGGGAAATGTGAGAGTTAGGAAACCCAGAGGAAGAGCAGAGGGAACTTCAGCGTGGAGTTGAAGGAAAGCTAGGAGTTAGACACACAGTACAGGGTGGGCGCAATGGAGGGAACCCGAGTCCGACCAGATGCAGAGATGTGTGAGCTGGACTCAGTGAGGCTGAGTGTCATGACTGCAGGGAGCTGAGGATCTGTGTAGAGAAATCAGGCCTGGAGCAGAGTCAAGGCAAATTACGGAGTCTGGGTTATGTCCCGTTGCACAAGGATATAAACAAGGATATTTAGGCAGGGTTTGGGGAACAGAGAGAGGCAAAATTCTAAGCCTTGTTTTCTCTTTGGTGATATGAGATTAATAATATAGGATTCATATGATTAAATGAAATTAATGCCAGTAAAGAATTTACCACACTGTCTGGGAAAAGTAAGTGTACAACAAATCTTAGCTATTTCATTTAAAGAACAAATAAGCAGCCAGCAAGGCAGAATGGAAGTGAAATAGCTTTGGGAGTCATATCTAGTTCTACAACATTTTAGCTGATTAGATATTTGATTTGGAGGCAGGTTATTTAACCAGTCAACTTCAAATTTTTTTCAATTGTTTACATGAGATAGATATATATTGCTCCTGTCGCCACTGGCACATTGCTGGTATTCAATATCATCCCCCCCCCCCCCCCCGCCAAATGTTACACAATATCATTTTAAAGGGATTGGGGATGGTTAGAAGATGGCTGAACATTGGCTCAAAACTATTTGTTGTTTTGATAACCCATTGATATCTCTCTATCTAACTACATTGTGGCTGCTTTCAAATAATCTCTCTTCATTTCATTTTAACAAGGTTATGGCAAATGCATTTTCAGTTATTCAGTGACTTAAAAGCACTGAAGTTTCCTCCACAGGCTGTTGTCTATGGTAATCATTTCTAGTGTCCTCTGGGAGATCAGAGAGGAGTGGGCGGGGTGAGTGAGGGCATAAGCAGATGGTTCAAGAGCAGCGTGTGAGGATAGGAGGCCAAGATTTGCCTCCTAGATGTGGACAGGCTGCTGGACAGACCATACAGACCAGGAGGACTGACCCGGGGGAGCACTGGGTGCTCTCATCAGAGGCCCAGAAGACTGTCCAGAGTGCCAGGAAAGCCGAAAATCTGTGCGATATAAAACTGTCTAGGAATAGCCTTTGGCATTAGTGCCAATTCATGAGATTTCTAGTTCTGCAAGATATCAAACTAGTATTTTTACAATAATCCTCATAGTTATTTGAAGTTGCCAAACAAAAAAAAACATTCACCTAGATTTCCTACATGTTACTTTTGTTAACTCAGAGAAGGAAAACTCTGACTCCAAAAAAACCTCCGCTGCCTTGCGGCATACCTCTTCAGGGGAAAGGCTAAGGGAGTAAACCCCGACAGAAAATCCGGAGCCGGAGTCCCTAAGGCGGTTTGACGTTGTAGTCAACACCGGCAACTCCTGCGGCGCACCTGAAGCCAAGCTGTATCGACTCCGTCTTTCCCTTGGACCCTTCAGCTGCGAAGAGAGGGGGGGTCTGCTGCATGGGCAACAGCAGACCCTCCATATTATCCTGCCCAGGCTCTGTAGCTTCAGCGTCATCGCATGATGTCGATTCAACACGGGAGGAGACAGATACCATGTCACTCCCAAGTCGGACTGCACAGCCATTCTCGGCGGTGCAGATAGACTCTTGGGAAGCTACACCATCGTCTCTCGAGACAGACGGCTGCCAACGACGACTTTTGTTAACTACAAATATAATCTAGATGAAAAGGACTTCCTTCTTTTTAGGACCCTCTAGCAGTGAGTATATGTGGTATTGCATTAATTCTTCTTCCTAAGATATATAACTATTTTATTTAATTCAGTTCAAAAAAAGTTTACTCAGTTTCTGCTATGTGCTTTAGCATTATGCTAGGTGCTACTGGTATTCTGAAAGCAGTATATGAAAGACCTTTTTTTATAAACGATAACTTACAATTTAATTATAAGGCAATCCTTATTTGTTTAAAACGTGAAGCTCTCAAGGGCATAACACAACTAGGAGTGAGATTTAAATGCTGATATGTGTGATGCAGACAGCCACGGCTAAGGAAGAAGATCAAGATGAGCCCGAGCAGGCACAGAAGGATGTGATGGGACTGAAGCAGTGACCTGAAGGATAGGCTTAGACAGATGGAGAATAATTTTCCAAGTTTTCCAGACAGGATAAGAAATAAGACAGTAGATAACAGATGGAGCAGTTACATGGAACTATGTATGCATGGTGAATTTGAAAACTTTGGGATTAGGGAGAATGAAAAGAACGTCTGGCTTCTAAGCTTTGGTGCCACTTAGGAAGGGGGTGCCACTAATACAAATGCCAATACTGAAGGCAAGGAAAGATAAGGGATTTCACACATCCTGATTTTGGGCAAATAGCGGGGCATTTTGGTGGAAATGCCTATCAGGTAACTGGAGATACTGCAAAGATAATAATAGAGATACATAGATTTGGCCACTTTTTGAATGAAGATAATGGAAGCAAGAATGGATGCAATCTCTGAAAGCAAAAAGAAAAGCGGACAATAAAAAGGACAAAAATGCATATAGCTAAAAAAAGACATGAAAAGGAGACAACGGAAACAATGAGGTGGTATGAGGAGCAGGAATAATGTGTTGAGGCCTGAGAGAGAGTGGGAGGCCAAAACATCTAGCCAGAGAGATCACTAGCTATGGTAAGAATAACACTACTGGCAACAACGTATTTTATTTTTCTTCAGAGTTTTTTGGTATTACTTTTCCTGGACAGTAAATGGAAAGATTTTTTTCCATGAGATTTGTCGCTAGAGGGTGCTGGAGTTACGTATGAAAGAAAACGCTGGCTCTGAGTAAAAAAATCATTTTTTTTCCTTACGATGTATCTGCTGTAAAATACAATGATTGTTTTCTTAATGTAATAGCTTTAAGGAGATCTTTTAGTAATTAGACATCTACTTATGTTTAACAAAAATTTGAGTTAAAGAAACTGAGACATTAGCTGTCATGCTTTTAATGCGGTCACGAGAAAGAAGGCAGCAGAACTCGATTGCTTCCAGACATCTGTTCTGTGTAACCCGAGCGCTAAACACTGGGATCACTACACTCCTTTAGATCACATCAGTAACATAAGAATCTTTGTTGATATTCTTATTGACTATTAATCAATTATTTGGCTCAGTTCAGTTATCATGCTGTACAATGGTTTAATTTTAAGAGAAATTCACTCCAATTTTCATTCATTAATAGCATCGTCTTCAAACATGGTATCAACTAGATGAACATTCTGATCATCAAAAGCTCATGATTTCACAACTGTGTGTCCAATCATTGTATCATCTTCCTGAGGCTTGGAGGCAACAGGTACTAATGGGAACCTGAAGTTCATGTCACCTCTCGTGCCATAACTAATAGAGTCCTTTTTTTTTTTTTTTTTTGCCAACATTTATATGCTGTGGTGGGCTAACTTGTTAGCTTGCAAATAGGGTAAAATTTCAGAGCTTTCACAGTTTCTTTTACAGTTTTTATTTATTGATTAGAGAGAGAGAGAAAAACAGAGAGACAGACAGAGAGAGAGAATAAAAAATGTTGTTCCATTTATTTACACATTCCTTGGTTGATTCTTGCATGTGCCCTGACTGGGGACGGAACGGGCAACTTTGTTGTACCAGGACGACGCTCTCACCAAATGAGTACCTGGCCAGGGCTCCCAGTTAGTAACAGTAGCTCAGCAGAGCTTCCCTCGTGGATCTTCTCTGTGGTGTTCTGAAGGCCCACACTAGAACCCACTTCTGTCCTTTTAATGACTTTATAAACCTCCAATTCCCTGTTTTAATTTCCTTTCTGCTTAAAAAACTAGAGTGGTTTATGTTTTCTACATTAAACCCTGAATGATAAACACTTCTTCACTGTACCAAAGCAAGCTTTCATTTTAAATCTTCAAAATGCCATTATTTAGTAAGGTTATTAATAGAGAAATATTTACTGCTGAATCTATGAATTGGAAACAAAATTTTTAAATGTCTTGCTATTGTCACAGAATCTGATTAGAAGTATGAAAATAAAAAAGGGTTCCATTTAAGAAATCAGAACCCTTTTTTTTTTTTTTTTTTTTTTTTTTTTTTTATGCTGGCTACTGAAGAACAATCTTTTACAAGTGACTCATATAAACCTGCTACTCGCTCCTTATTCTCCACTAGGAAAGATTTTCTCTTCTTCAGCTATACCTTCTAGGGAATGAGTGGAGATTGTACTAGGATAAAGAAACCACGAGACAACATTCATTGCACTCATTTGGTATTTTATAGCCCTGGTGAATTTAAAGAGTATTTTACAATACCTCAGCAGTAGTGAGAAAAATCTTATCTGTGATATGTCTCAGTCCACATGCCACAACGCCAAGAGCAACTCCGGGAAACACGTATGAATTGTTGCCTTGGCCAGGGTACAGGGTCCGTCCATTTGGAAGAGTGACTGGATCAAAAGGACTGCCACTGGCAAAAACTGCACAGCCCTACAACACAGACACACAATTTTAAAAAGAAGCAGGATATCTCAAAACAAATGTATCATAACAGAGTTACGCCATGTGACTATTTAGAAAAAAGTTTAATTTTTCATTAATTTCCTAATAAGTTTGGCAAATTTTTATGATGTTGGCCAAACGTTCCTGAGTGGGTGATTATTATTGTTCTCTATTTTACTCTCTACCCCTAGGAGAAATGTGCAAAGCACAGGGTACCTGAAGACCTGGTACCACTCTATTCTCTGCAGTGGTCCAACCTATAGGCCTACCAACCATTCTTACATAGGCTTCCAATTACAGACTTCTGAGATAAAAATGGTAATATAAGAGCATTAGAAAGAATAACATTTTAGGTTAGAGTTTAGCAATCAACACATTTCAACATAATCCCCAGTTCAAATTTTACATATTTCTTTACTGTGAAGAATCACATGGAAAATGATATAGGAAACAAACCCATTAGAACAGGTGGGATTAGCAAATAGGATAATTAAATTATCCATATTTATCAAAAACTGTCTTTATCTTTTCCTAGTCTTAATATTTTATGATAATTTTTTGAGGAATCTCATGTATTACATCCTTTAAGATGGCCTTCACTCAGGTCCTGTTAGGTGCTGAACAAAAAAAGGAGAATTCATCTGATCAGTGAAGATGAGGGTGGAGATGTAGTTAAAAATATTTCGGGCTTCTAAAATAGGAATAGGAAACCCTCAACAAATAAGGCATCACAGTCTGAGAAATGCATTTGGGAAGTCTAGAGCACCAAATCTCCAAAGCATAGCTTAAATGATAATAGACTGGGTTATAACTTTCATCCCTCTTACATCTAGAGCAGCAATTTTCAAACTTTTCATTTCATGGCACACCTAAGATAATTACTAAAATTCTATGGCACACCAAAAATTATAGTTTTTGCCAATATGACAAAAAATAATTATAGTCTTGATTGGTTTACAAAAAATAATAATAGTAACTACCTACCTTTTTTGCTCCAAAGTGACTTTAAAAACAAATCAGGTGCCTACACTTGTATATAAGGATTTCTGTTACCAAGAATTAATCAATCAGACATAAACTTAATATGCAGCATGACCAATAAAATGCAACTCTATTATATGACCTATATGATTACTGTTCAAGACAGGACATTCATACCAGATGGCTATTGTTGTATTGGTCATTGCCATTTTTTAATTTGACAATCTACGGGAAAAGAGGTCAGTGCCCCTAACTAAAAAGTATTGCATGTTTTAAAAATTCTTTTTTTTAATTGAATTTGTTGGGGTGACACTGGTTAATAAAATTATAAAGATTTCAGGTGTACAATTCTGCAATACATCACCTGTATATTGTATTGTGTGTTCACCACCCCAAATCAAGCCTCCTTCCATCACCATTTACCCCCCCTATCCCTTTTCTACCTCCCCCACGCCCTTTCCTTCTTTTCTTTCTGGTAGTCACAGTACTGTTGTCTGTGTCAATGAAGGTTTTTTTGTTTGCTTGTTTTTTGTTTTTGCTTAATTCCTTCACCTTTTCACCAGCCCTGAAATCCCCTCCCTTCTGACAGCTGTTAGTTTGTTCTCTAGGTACAGCGCTCTTTAAAAATTCTTGTGGCACACTGTTTGAAAATTGCTGATCTAGAGCTTAACCCCGTTATGATATTAATAATATTAAGTTATTCATTTTTAACCAATATCAACATATCTTTAGTAAAAAGGAAAAGTTGTATAATGATTCAACCCATAAAAGATAAAAATAGATGAGAAAGGAAATAAAGATTCTCAACTAGGTGTCTATAAGACACAAAATTAGGTTTTATTCTCAGACAAGTCTGTTACCTTCAGCTCTGTTTAGCAGATAAATGTTTTATTACAAGTAAATTTCTAATATAACTAAATTATTATTTGATATATATTTTCAATAAACATTTATATTTATTATTTGATATGTACATATACTTTTGAAAGTTTATTAGAAAAGAGACCTGCAATATTATTATTTATGTTTAACTTTTTTTAACTTTGTTTAACCTTCACGACTCTGACTCCTCTTGCCCATCATTCTATAATCATCATATTTTATGGAAGAATGGCATTAAGTACATGATAGCTAGATACATATTCTTATATATATGAATTGTCAATATGAAGAAGGAAATGTCTCCATACTATTTTTGGTATAGTTTTTTAAGGTTCAATAATCTCTTTTGTATTTTGTGGGTTTTTTTTTTTTTTTTTTTGCTGCAAAAAGCTTTATTGTTTCCATTTGGTCCAATGCACGGGAGAGGGCTCCAGGGTGGTTAAGGGGGTGTCTAGTCATTTCAGGGAGAGACTCAGGCAAAAGGCAGATGCCAGGGAAATGCAGAGGGGCCCCCTCAAAGGCCTCTGGGCTCCAAAAGAGGCTTCCTTCCTAGTCGTGCTTGAGGGTGAGCCTTTCGAAGAGATACTCGCCCATCCCAGCCTGGGGGCCGGCCAGCCGGCGGATGTTAGTCAGGTGGTCGCCCATCTTCTTGATGATCTTCACCTCCTCATCCAGGAAATGGTTCTCCAGGAAGTCACAGAGATGAGGGTCTATGCAGGCAGAACCCAGGGCATGAAGATCCAAAAGGGCCTGGTTCAGGTTCTTCTCCAAGGCCAAGGCGGCTTCCATGGCGTCCTGGGTTTTACCCCACTCATCTTGGGGAGGCTTCACCACGTCCTGGAAGAGAATGCGGCCACCGCACTGGTTTTGCCGCTTTAAGAGACTCTCGGCGCCCTTGCGCTTCTCCTTGGCCAACACTCGGAAAAAGTGCCCCACGCAGTGCAGAGCCACATCTTCCCGGTCGGAAAAGAAGCCCAGAGAGAGGTAGGTGTAGGAGGCCCGCAGATGCAGGTTGGCCAGGCGGTTGACGGCGGCCTCAACCTCAGTGGAATAATTCTGACGAACTTGGGAGGTCATGGTCGTTCGGCAATGAAGATTTAAGGCCAAAAAAACGGTGTTGGCTGGTCTCGGAGGCTGAGGATTGCTGAGGTGGTTCCAAAGATGGTGACTAAAAAAGATGGAGGATACTTGAAAAGAAAACGCGACCCTAAGTCTGTTCCGTCCAAACCCTGTTGAAGCAAGAGACAGATCCCAGGACCGCGGAGGGTACTGTGAGAGGAGGCGGCCAGGGCGGCTGCTTTTATAGCCCTTGGGGCCCATGGAGGTGGAGCGATGTATTCTGTGTTTTTAACCTTCCTTAACTTCACCTGTGCCTGCAGCTGTGGAGACTCACACCAGCAACAGGCAGACCTTTCTTTGTTCTGTAATCCTTTGGCTGAACCACTGTTTAAGTTTTCAGTCTCGAGTAACTTTCAATTTTATGTATAACAACACAGAACATTAGACATGATCATAACAAGGGTGTAGGCCACTTATATCAGACACATTCAAACTTAAAAATGCAACTATATAGATTTAGATAATTTTGTTTAAGTCTATTACCAAAGAGTCTAAAAACTCTTAAAGCCTATTGAGATATACCAAAATGAATGATTATTTAAACATTTAATGTGCCTACTATGTGCAATGCTAAAATTTTGTTATTGCTCAGAGTTTTTTTCCTTCTTTGAGTATTGAAGGACTACTGATGAGTCAAATTCCCCAATCCAGAAATGAGATAAAAATTTTAATTATTGAGTACATTGATGCTATCCCAGATCAAGAGATAAACACTGGAGCAGCTCTTGCCAAGATTTCATTAATTCTCATAATAAGCATTTAAGAATATAATATTAAAGAAGTGGAGCCATCAAGGTCTGATTTGTAACTTTGTGTCATGTTTACCTTTTCTAGTTCATTTTGGGTTTATTTCTAAAATAAACGTGTTAAGATACCTATTTTGTTTTAATGACTTTTTCAAGCCTTTGAAGGGAAAAAAGCTCTTGTCAACATATCAGTCAAACATATATTAATACAAATATAGCATAAATATGCCACTTTTTTGGAAACAGTAAAGTACTGAAGCTTTGAGGAATTCTATCCCAACCTGGCTGGATGTCAAAATGGCTGCCCAAATGCTCCACCCATGGCGTCAAAATCCAAACCCCGGATTTAGCAAAGCAAAAATAAGATTGTGGTTTTTATACTGTATGCTTCAATGTTTTGGAATAGCTGGTTAAAAGTTATTTTAATAAGCATTTAGAATCAAGCCTTTTCTTTTTTAACTTTGATGTTTAAACCTTATGTAATCCCAAATCATTTGAGGAATATTATCAACAAAACACTACAAAGTTTATTTTGTTTCATTGAAGAAGAGAATATTTACAACAGCATTCTAGGAAATAGATCTTATCCCTTCTGACCTGTTCACTTTTCTTTCAATTTGGTTGTACAATTTTTAAAAGTTAAGTGGCAAGCTCCATTGATATACTGGGCTTCCCTATAATGAATCAAACGTTGATAATTAAAATAGCAGTTATACTTTTGCTTTACCTTGGTTACTTTATAGCACTGCTCTGCAGTACATTCTGCTTTGCTGGTTGGGTTACTCAAAGCAAAAATAATAGGCCGTTCATTGAAGGTAGCCATGTCTTTGAGAATTTGTTCTGAGAATGCACCAGCAATTGCAGCAACTCCTAAAGTAGAAATGAGAAAACTGTAAATAGGACTATCATTGGTTAACTAATCTAAGAAGCCCGTGCCCAAAATACAATTAGAAATCAGGTCAGTTTCTAACAGATCCTACACACAATATAAAATTTTTGTATGAAAGTGACAAAAAAAGGTAAGTTTATTAATACCAATGATCTTTAGGGTTACAGTGGGTTGGCCAAAAAGTTCGTTTGGTGTTTTCTGTACAACGGCTCTAGTAGCACTTAGTTTTCTTTAACTTCCTTTGAAACAATTTTGGTAGATTGTATTGTGATAGCTGTCATATCAGTGTGCAGTTTTTAAAAAAACATCAACATTAGTGAATTTCTGTGTAGCCATTTTAATATTGAAAATGGAAGAAAATATGCAATATTTTCAGAATATGATGCTTTATTATTTCAAGAAAGGTAAAAACAACTGAAATGTAAAAAACAGATCTGTACAATGTATAGAAAAGGCGCTGTGATTGACTGAATGTGTCAAAAGTGGTTTGTGAAGTTTTATGATGGAGATTTCTTGCTGGAGGATGTTCCACAGCCAGGTAGACCAGTTGAAGTTGAAAGCGATCAAATCGAGACATTAATTAAGAACAATCAACATTATACCACATTGGAGATAGCCAACATAGTCAAAATATCCAAATTAATAAAGTTATCAGTGAAAATAAAAAATGTGTCTTCTATTTTATGGAAAAAAACACAGGAACTTTTTGGCCAACCCAAAAAGTTCATTGACTTGTAATACATGGACCTGGTGACTAATCACTAGGAATCTTGATTATATGCATTTATAATAGAAAATTAAAATGTGTCCAGTATATTATTACTATAAGAAATATACCTGGGTATATTTCAGTCTCTAATGCTACAAAGTAATTGTGTTTTATAAACCACTACTAACATTTGAGACAATCATCCAATTCAATTTAAATTTGAAGTATGATTGAAAGAATTTTAACAGAACAAGGTAATTTGCATGATAAAAATGAAAAAAATGTAAGATTCCTGATAGAACATATTTTGTAAAATACAATAATAAAGGCTGCCTACAGTTCCTGTTCTATTATGGTTATCATCATTATTCTCAAAATTGTCATCTGCTTCACAAGAGCTTCCAGGAATAGAACATGTACAAAGTAAGAGCTGACATTATAAACACACAGAATAAGTGATAAAGTTTAATGACTTGATGTGAGTTTTTCAATCACATTAAACTCAACCATAATAAACATTATACTGTGCATATGTAATGCGTGAACTACTGTTTTAAGTGCTATAATATAAAGATATGTGAAATATGGATCTTGTTTTCAAGGAGGGGCTAGTTGAGTGCTTCTCAACCCAGGCACTATTAACACTTTGGGTTGGACAATTCCTTGTTATGAGGGGCTTTCCTGTGCATTTTTAGCCTCTACTTACTAGGTGTCAGTAGCCCTGATCTCCCCCTCTATTCCCAGTTGTAATAACCAAATATATCTCCAGACATTGTCAAATATTTCCTTGGTGGCAAAATCACTCCCCTTTCAGAACCACTATCTATTTGGAGCAATCAAACCTAGAAAAGCACTGAATATGTCAAATATTAACAGACGGACAAAGTTGGCAGAGGGGGCCACACACTTCAGCTGGGATCAATAAGATTAAGAGGACAGCGTGAATTAACAAAGCTAGGTACCTATGGGGTACTGTTGCTTCACTAAATGTGTAATTTTGTTAATTCCAAAAGGCAGAATTTCAAAAGGTTAAATTATGCCTAAAAATTTAGTAGTAAGAAAACTAAACAGATGAAAATGGGGTTGGGGTAGACGAGAGTTTGTGGGAGGGAGGGAGAGGTTTACCTATGAGAGCAGTAGGTTTTATTTCTTGAACAATGTCTTCTAGGTTCTTCATTTCTTCATGTTCATGAGCAAATTCCTCTTTTTCCTTTGTTAAGGCAGCACGTCCCTAAGTAAAGCAAATAGGAAGAAATGATAAATCTGCCAAATATATGCGAGTCAAAGACATTTCAAAATATTACTCACATGACCAGTATTTATGCTTAAAATTTTTATGTGTTACAGCTGTTCTTAAAGTCTCTTCACTAATTATCAGAGTGTCACTTCATCCATTCTTTTAACAAACATTTATGCCTCAGACAATATTCTAGGCAATGGGGATATAACAGTGAACAAAATAAAGTCTTTCCCTTATTTAACTGTTATTTAATATTAAAAAGAATTATTAATTCTACAGACATTTGTGAGAAAGCAGCATTAACAAATCGTAACACAAAATGTCATATAAATAAAGATACTGTTTACTAAACATTATTTGTTTTAATAGTCTTAGAATATAGAGTTGGCTTTAGCTGCAGCAGTACCAATTTATGTACCATTGATGAAGGATGGAACTTGATGTCATATAGATATCATAGCTTGATTTTCTGAATATTATATTTTATATGTTTATTTGTAATGTTTTGATTATGAATGTGCTATGTGTTGTCTAGAAAACATCTAATTACAATATTCTAGTTGCAAATTTTTAAGATTTTGGCTATATAATAAATCCCTGTCTAACTTTAGATGGTACTTTATGACTTATAAATTGTTTTCACATATTTCATTTCATTCCCTTAACAATTTTGAAAAGCAGAGTAAGTATAATTGGAGTCATTTTGCAAATGAAACAGAGGCTTTGAGATGTTGAAAAACTTGCCCAAGGCAGGTAATGGAAATCTGTCTTTCCAATAACACACAGTAAAGCTGAGAAGGAGCAGCTTTACAAGTAGTGTTTAACAGATTGTTTGCAAATTGTTCATCCTAAAGATAGTACAATTTTCTTGCTTAAAAATTATCATTTTACTTATTTTTAAAAGTAATACATGTGGATTATAGATAATTTGGAACATGTACTTGTTTAATTTGTAAAATAAGGATAATAAAAATTTCTACCTCATCGGGTAGTTTGTGGATTAAATAATACAACTAAAGCACTTGTGACTGTGCTTGATTTTTTTTAAGAGCTCAATATTAGTTATAATTAAAATTATTGTGAATAAGAGGGAAATCATAATTCCAGCATTTGTAATTTTGGTATATTTTCTTGTAGTCACAGGTAAAGTCCTATTTCTCTATCACTGTTTTCTATTATGAGCATTACATTAAAGCAAACAGCCTGCTCTGAACAGAATTCACCATTCGTTGTTTCTAGTTCCAAATTGTTATTATCTCACCGTTTCCTTCTTGCACAACAAAATATACTACATCTAAGACATTGTGAAAAATAATCTTATTTAACACTAACTCAAAAAGATTCATAAGACATGGAAGCAACTTAAGAGTCTGTTGATGGACTAATGGACAAAATTATATGGTGTACAATGAAATATTACTCAGCCATAAAAGAGAGGAAAACTTGCTGTTTGCTACATGTATAGACCTTGAGGGTATTATGCTAAATGAAATAAATGGAATAGGAAAACACAAATACTGTATGATCTCATTTATATGTGGGATCTAAAACACCCCATTAATTCATATAGAGATAAAAGATTGGTTTCTGCCAAAGGTGGGGGGAGGGAATGGGCAAAATGGGCAAAGAGGTTCAAACAGTACAAACATCCAACTATAAAATAAGTAAGTTCCAGAGATACAACGTATAGAATGTTGATTATAGTTAATAATACAGTAGTCCCTCTCTATATCGCGCGGTTCACTTATCGCGGCCTCACTGTATGGCGGGATTTTAAAAAATATTATATTTAATTATTTATCGCGGATTTTTCACTATATCACGGGATTTTGCGGTACTGTATACGTATGTTGTTAAAGTTATGTAGGTTTAAGAGTGTAGAGTATGTTTAAGAACATAAGTAGTGTTTATAAAAGCATGGAAAAGGTTAATAAGGGAGTGGGAAAGGTTAAGAAGGGACTCGGAACAGTTCATAAGTGTGTGGGAAGGGTTTATAAAGCCTTAAAATACATATAAATACTGAAGTAAATCTAAGGTTCCTACTTCGCAGATTTTCACCTATCACGCAGGGGGTGGGGGGTGTCTAGAATGTAAAATACCCGCGATAAGTGAGGGAATACTGTACTGCATTGTACATCTGAAAACTGATTTTAAAAAGTAGATATTAACAAAAGTTCTCATCATAAGAAAAAAATTTTGTAACTATGTCATCACCATAGTTATTGTGGTGATAATTTTACAATATATACAAATATTGAACCATTATGTTGTACACCTGAACCTAATACACTGTCATGTGTCAGTTATATCTCAATTTTTAAAAATCTTATTTAATTCATCAAGATCCAATCTAAAGTTTACTGTTTCATATTTACTTCAGGAGAGAACATTCTAGTTTCTAGAAATACTAAGTTGAATATTGTTAGTCCATATTCTCTTTTTTAAAATATTCTATTTATTTTTAGAGAAAGGGGAAGGGAGGGAGAAAGACAAGGAGAGAAACATCAATGTGAGAAACATCAATTGGTTGCCTCTCGCATGCCTTCCACTTGAGGGGACTGAACCCACAACCCAGGCATGTGCCCTGACCAGGAATTGAACCAGTAACCTTTAGCTTCACAGGATGACACCCAACTAATGGAGCCACATTGGTCAGGGCTGTTAGTCCATATTCTTGTTCATCATTTCTATTATAAAACACTTAGTCAAAAGAATCATAAATTTAGTTTCTACTTTCATCAGGAAGCATGAACTTGTTCCATAAAATCTATGTATCATAGCGTTTTTAGAATTAGTGATAGGTCTAACAATAAATAGTTATGTAAAGCTGGACAGATTTTATGAGTAAACACTCAATATTCACAAACAGTTCATGTGCTTTTATAAGATTTTTTAAAATTTCTTTGTAATGATATTTTAAAAATAAGACAACAATGAAATCTTAAAATTCTCACTAGATTACAGTATGGCGGTACCCTCCATATTCACCTAGTGCCCCCATCCTCACCTCTCTTACCTTCACAGCTGGGAAATTTATTTCATTTACATATCTCAATCACAGAGATTAAGTAAGCATCATTCTAGCATGTAGCTAGGCTTAATGATATTTTATTAGTCACAATCAGAAAACAGAAGCGTTTGGGTTGCCACAGAACCCACCCAAACATTTTGAAAATTCAGACTTTGATTTAAGCCCCAATTCCTCATCATCCCTTTCTTGTATCAATGTTCTTTGCAATGTAACTTTATAGTTCCTTTCACAAAAGGCACAGTATACTTTCCTGCCACTTTGTCTTTGGATACAAACACGTGGCTTGCTCTGGTCAATAAAATGTGAGCTGAATTTAAAGCGAGCCCCTCCCAACCTTAGGCCTTTAGAGGAACTGGTGGTTCTGCTTGCTCTCTTGTGCCTTTGCCATTCCTTTAGAACTGCATGGCCTGGTTTTCTTGCTAGTCTAAGGAGGAGGGCAGTCCAGTGAAGCAGACCCAGTTCTAACCTGTAGCTCAGAGTCAGCTAGCCAGCACCCTCACAGCTACCCTAGCTGACCCCACAGGTGTGTGAGAAATAAGTAATTGTTGTATATCACTGAGATTTTGTGGCTTTTGATAACACAATAACACATACAGGGGGTAATTTTAATTTTGATTATATAGCCACCATTTATTGTTATTCAATGTTGTTCCTATCTGTTGTTTTGGGAATAAGAGGTTTCTTTCCCTGAAATAATTTGATAAAAAGGATGTTTTTGCTACCTCAATGCCATTATTACCTGCTTTGCTACTTGACAAAAAATAATCTTGCACTTTTGGTCAAGATGGAGGCCTAGACTAACACGCTCCGACTCCCTCCACAACTAAGAAGAACGACAACTACCACAAAACCAGAAATAACCAGAAGTTCCAGAAAATAAAGCTACATGGAAATCCAATGTATGAAGTTATAAAGAAGTAGTGCTTGTCCAGGCCAGTAGGAGGGGCAGAGCTGGGGCAGAGAGGTTAAACTGTGCTGGTGGCAGCAGCTGCAGCGACAGCGGCAGGATGGCAGTGGGATGGCAGCAGGATGGTGGTAAGCACAGGCACCCATATTTAAGGGGAGGTGAGAAGGGCCTGGGGAAAACCCCTGGCTGCAGACCAGACGAGCTCATGATTCCAACGTCGGGGAAGGCAGATTCCCATTGCCTCGGACTGTGAGGGATGGAGAGCATGGAGACAGAGAAGGAGGCTCCTGGTCTCTCAGCAGAGAGTGAATGGCAGGAATCCATCTTGGACCCCCGCCCCCATACAAAGCACAACAGTGTGGTGAGAAGGGTCGCCCGGTAGTGACATGATGAGTGCATGGGGCTCCACCCCCTTAGCATAGGAAGAGTGACAGCCCCGCCCAGGAAGCAAAGGTAAACACAAAACTGTCAGGATGGCAGGGATCATGATAGAGATCCCAATCACGCAGCTGACCAGACAGCAAATATATGATCTATCCGACGAGCAGATAGGAAATCTTTCTGAGGCTCAGTTCAGAGCTCTGGTTATAAGAAAGCTTATAGACCTAACAGCGGATCTTAAATAAGACAGGGAAGGAATGACACTAGTCCTGCTGAAATGAACAAAAACACATACGAAACTAGTGGTGAGGGCAAGAAAACCAGGGATCAAATCAACAAATTGGAACATAGGGAAGGAACAAACAGTTGACCAGTGCAGAAAGAGGAAACGAAAAGTGAGGAAAATGAGGAGAGGCTCAGAAACCTACAGGACAGCTATAAGCGGGCCAACATCTGAAACATAGGGTTGCCAGAAGATGAAGAAGAAGAACTAGAAATGGAAAAATTATGTGAAAAAATAATGAAGCAGAACTTCCCTAACTTGGGGATAGAAATAGATTTACAGGTCCAGGAAGCAAAGAGGGTTCTGATAACACTGGACCCAGGGAGAACCACACCAAGACATATTTAATCAAAATGTCAAAAATTAAGGATAAAGAGAGAATCTAAAAAGCAGCAAGAGAGAAGAAGAGAATTATGTACAAAGGGGTCCCAATAAGACTCTTGGCTGATTTCTCAGAAGAAACTCTGCAGGCAAGAAGAGATTGGCAAGAAATATTCAAAGTAATGAAAAGCAAAAACCTACAACCATGATTACTCTATCTAGCGAAGCTGTCATTCAGAATAGAAGGGCAGAGAAAGTGCTTCCAGGACAAAGTAAAACTGAAGGAGTTCATCAGATCCAAACCACTCTTACATGAAATGTTAAAGGGGCTTGTTTAGGAGAAAGAGGATCACAACTATGAACATTAAAATGAAAACTGTATCACAACAACCAACAACAGAAGCTAGGGAATCAAAACAAAGGCAAACTAAGTAGGCAACAAGAGTGTGAAAAGAATTAAAGGTATGGGGAACATATTGGGGGGAGGTCAGCAGGGAGGGGGAAGGGGGAAAAAAGAGGGAGATGGTGCAGGAATTAAGAAGCATAGTAGGAGGGAGTGGAGTAGACAGGAAGACGTTGAGAAGAACTATATGCACAACCAATTGGCATGGACTCAGTGCAGGCGACAGCTGGAGGAAGGGTTGTCACTGGGTGGAGGGGAACAAAGGGGAAAGAAACTGGGACAACTGTTACAGCATAATCAACAAAGCATAATTAAAAAATAATAATCTTGCATTATGAGAAAGAAATGAGAAAGTCTGGTCATGATAGGAATATGCCTTTGGAACCACTGAACAGTTACGGTATTTAACTAAATTATTTCTGAACTATTTCTGGAAGCAGTATAAGCTAAAATTCATGACTTTTCATTCTCACAACGATGACATTTCTAAGACAGGCACTGAATAAAGTTGTGGCTTACAGACCATATTTCTTGGAAATAATAACTCTCAGCTTCCATCATTTTAAACTAAACATGACAGTTTTTTCCCAGAAATGCAGTCAACTGTATGCATAAAGGCAGAAAGCGAGACTAACATCTCTCGGAGGCTCTACATGGCAAATACTACAGGACTAAATTGCTTCTAGCATGGCTTCCTGTACACTTGAGGTCAAGGGCTATCCTACAGTCCTCAGGCTCTTGCAGTAGGGCTTCTGCTTTACACATAGCAGTCACCAAGCTGATGTACGCCTTCACAGGACCTTGACGGAGACTTGTGCATCATGAAACGGTGGCCATATGGCTCTTCTAAAGCTTGTGGTGGTTATGTTCATTTGTTGTTGTTTTTTTCAGGCAGATGTGGCAATCTTTAGTGTGTCGTTCACCACAAACAGGTGGGTGCTAAGTAATGATCATGGAAGTTACATACTAGGCAGCTACCTGTTTATGGTTGAGATGTTAAATCTCAAGTGAGAAGCAAAAGCAGATTTGCATTATAAGAACTATTCCTCAAAGCTAAGCCTGGTGCTTACTTCTTCAAAGGTTTAGAGATGTTTTTATACACAAGAGAATTTCTGCAATGTGTGCTCTAACAGAGAAGAAGGATCTCAGAATAATCATTCACCCACTCCAAACTGGCTTTAGTCATCCCAATGCAATGTTATATAATCTTGATGGCTGCTGAGAAAATGCATATCTCAGAGAACACCAAATGAATCACAAGATTTGCCTATTGGTCTTTGTGGATTATAGTCTGAATATGTCACATTACTTTCATCTCCAAATAGTGAAAGCATTTTTCATGTTATGGCAGAGGATTCTAGTTGTCCATGAATATTCACTCTACTTTTTCAAAAAATGTTTATTGTGATAAAAACATTTAACATGAGATTTGCTCTCCTTAACAAAATTTGAAGTGTAGAACTCTTTTTTTTCCTTTTACCCCCCCCATTCTTTCCTTTTAATGAGATGTCCCAGTTTTAGCCAACCACATGGCTACCCAAGTGGAAACTATATTTCTTAGCCTTTTTGCCACCTAGAGTGGGATGAAACTCAGGCTACTTAATGTCCAAAAGGATGGAGTGAAAGTTATGAGTGCAACTTCTGTGATAATGTACCTTTAAAAAGGAAGGAGGCACAGTCCCCAAATCCATTCCCTATACTCTCTCCTCAGGAAGCTGGGAGATAGTGAGAACTGGAAAGCTTCTTTGCACCCAGAGATGGGTCATGGTCCCTGGTCTCCCTACCTCTCCACTGATAGATGACAAAGAAATAAATTTATCTTGTTTAAGTCACCATGTTCTTGGGTCTCCTTGTACAGCAGTTTATCCTATAATCTAACTAATATGTACATTTTGGCTAGTAGCCTCTTCATCTTAGATATCTTAAAATAGCACAAACATAGTCATGAAGAGACTTTGCCTTAACAAGCCCTTATCTTCCAGGAAGGCCAGCGACCAAACCATTAAAAACAAGAAAAAGTGTCTATACAATTTTTAGAGTTATGTAGTAATGTAAATCCTAGCATATTTCTATACTTAAAGTTATTTTTTAAATTTTCAGCTAAATTCCTGCTTACTGCAATTTAATACAATTTCTTTTTGTTCAACTTTGTACCACCACCCTTAAGTAATCTTTTGTATAACTGAAAACAGATATTGAATCACACTGTCTCCTTTCCCAAGTTAGGAACCTAATGCTTTTAATCTGTTCTGATTAGACCCACCTTCCTCCCAATAATCAATGAGGTGACTTAACTCTGAACTCTCAGATGCTCTTGTCACTGTATTTCATCAAAGAACAACCAATGTTTATTATGGTCAAGGAATTACACTTCTTAGATCTTGCTTTTAGTGTTTTATTAATGTATTTAGTATAATGTTTTCTTTTTTAATAATAATATTATAATTAATATTTACTTTGAAATAGAAAGCAGAAACTCCACTGAGAGGATTGTGAGAGAACAGAACATTTCTAAGATTTTAAGAATATTAACAAAATAGGAATAAGAAATACTAAAATGTTGTAAGAGAAACAACATTTTAAAAGATTTGTTTATTTTAAAATATGCTTGGGCTCGCCCAACAATGAGGTCCCACAGAGTCCATGGTAAAAGAGCATGGCCCACAGTGTGAAGGGGAAGGATGAGGAGCTTGCAGCAAAGACCTGCTGAAAACACCTGAATCATCCCTACCTGAGAAAACAGCCAGTTCCTGACCACTGACTACTGAAAAACACATGGCAATGGAAATAGTATATACAAACTACTTCTGGTATGTATTGGGTTGGCCAAGAAGTTTGTATGGTTTTTTCTGTAAAACAAAAGACACATTTTCACCAATAACTATTGATTTGACATTTTGAGTATATTGGCTCTCTCCAATGTAGTATAATGTTGATTGTTCTTAATTAATGTCTCGATTTGATCACTATCATCTTCAACTTGTCTACCTGACTGTGGAGCATGTTCCAGCAAGAAATCTCCAGCATGAAACTTCGCAAACCACTTCTGACATGTTCAATCAGTCACAGCACCTTCCCCATACACTGCACAAATCTTTTTTTGTTTGTTTCAGTTGCATTTTTACCTTTCTTGAAATAATAAAGTATTATATGCTGAAAATGTTGCGTATTTTCTTCCATCTTCAATATTAAAATGGCGACACAAATATTCACCAATTTTAGTAAGTATTTGTTTAAATGCATGCTGATATGACAGCTATTACAATGCAATCTAACAAAATTATTTCAAATAAAGTTAAAGATAACAAGTGCTACTAGAGCTATCTTACGGAAAAAACAAACAAACCTTTTGGCCAATGCAATATTTCAAAATAAATATGCACATTATTCCACAAGATGGAAATCATTCATTTTCATTAATTACCAAGCCATGAAATAGCCTACCCATGAGATGATAAAATTAGCATAAAGTCTTAGCCCTGACCAGTGTGGCTCAGTTGGCTTGGCATCATTCCACAAAGTGAAGGGTTACTGGTTCAATTCCTTGCGATGGCACATGCCTGGATTGCAGGTTCTGTCCCTGGTTGGGGCATGTGCCAGAGGCAACCAATTAATGTTTCTCTCTTACATTAATGTTTCTCTCCCTCTCTTTCTCCCTCCCCTCCCTCTTTTCTCTTTCTTAAAAAAAAAGTAAGTCTTAGAACTGATTTTATTAGCAGCTGAAATAACCAAATTCCACCAGGTAAAATATCAATTATACTGTCCCTACAAGTAGCATGTAAGTAAGAGATGAGGGTCTAGTCTCCATTTGGATTGAATATAGAGCTACAAATACATAATCCTCATTTTCTTAATTCAATAATGAAAAAAATAAATTCAATATCTCAGATTATTTAAAACAGCAAATTTAAAAAATTCTAAATGTATCAGTTGAAACTTAGACAACACAGGTTTGAACTGTGTGGGTCCACTTATATGCAATTTTTTTTCAATAAATATCTGTGCTTTTCAAATAGTGGTTGGGAGTCCACGGATGCAGAGGGCCCCTGGGCGTTATTCAAGGGTCAACTGTATTTTACAATGTTGTCCTCCTATCTATCTGTTGATTATTGCAATATATCATTAGTTTGTAATAAGTTTTATTGGCTAAGGAGATGAATAAAAACTAGCAGCAGAATGCATTCCAATAAATTTAATGGAAATTAATTTTGTTACTTCTAAAAAGCTTCTACTAATATTCAGAGAACTAAATAAAACCTCTCCACTTGGATATATATAATATATACAAGTGTTAGAAATAGAATTTGGGACTAAGACTCAGGTAATCTTTCATTCACTCATGATCTTAAGCAATTCCTTTGATATTTTCAAGGATGTTTGCTTCTCCATATAGAAAATGGTTTGGATTGGTGATGATGCCAGTGCTGATAAAAATGAGCCAGATCTGTTCTTCCGAAAGCTAACTGAGCACCAGACTCACCTAAGGAAAAATAGATAACTAAACCCTGTTTCCAAATATTCTAATTCAATTCCAGATGAAGCCCTGAAATCTGTGTTCATTTTAATTATTTTATTTATTAATTTTGTAGAGAGAGAGAAAGAGAGGAGAGAGAGAGAGAGACAAACATTGATTTTTGTTGTTCCACTTATTTATGCATTCATTGGTTGATCTTGTATGTGCCCTGACCAGGGATTGAACCTGCAACCTTGGTGTATTGGGATGACACTCTAACCAACTGAGCTACCCAGCCAGGGATGTGTTTATTTATTTTTAAATTTTCCCTGGTGATTAGAACAATTAGTCAGTTTTGAGAATCACTGCACTAACGGTTTTATCATATCTCTACCAGATACATTTTTAAGACGTAGTGATATGTTTTCAAAAAAGTATAAAATAAGTTCTAAAGAAGGAAAGCTACAGAATAATGTAAAGTGACAATTAAAGATTTCTAGTACTGCTTTTTTTGGCTGACAACAAAATGTCGGTTAAGCCCCTAAGCCTTCTCGGAATGAGAAGCAAATCATAAAGAAGACAGATAAACACTGTCTGAAAAGAAGAGGTATGCTGTTATCGTGAGCTGAGTGTCTTACTTTATCAATCATAGCCACAGCCCTGGCAACTCCTACCCACCAAAGCCAGAACTTGGCCTGAACACATGCCTCTGGTGAGAAACATAACACAGCCTCACCCCCAAGGTTTGATCACTGGTGGTGGTGGCTGATGAGTGCTGAGAGAATGCTGACAGAAGGCCAGGAATCACAAAATGGTAATCCCAGCATTACTGAAGGGCTTTACTTGCCAAAAACAGAAGAATCAAGACAAAATAAAGGTCTCCTAAGTATTTGCTATACCATTTTCAAAGTTGATGTGATGATCTGGTCTAGATTTTAAAAAGTATTGGAATGTGACTGTCTCTGAAACTGGTAATATTAAGGCAACCATCTTTATCTCTGGGCTTCTGTTTTAGGTAGCAATGGCTTATTTTTCTCCTTTTTTTTCAAAATAAAATTGGGAATCCACATTCTTTATGCCAATCACTTGAGCTGGATATATAGATTTATTTTTCCTTCATTCTCCCTTTCCAGGATCCTTAGCATTTCAGCTTTTTGCCCTCTTTTGGCAAAGTGCTGGTGGGGGGCACTTATCTCAGAAATCCCAAATTCTGTAGTGTTTGTTTTTTTTCCAGGAGTCTCTAATGAAACCAAATATATTATGGATAGCTAGGAATTTCTTTAATCTCCCCTCTCCCTTATTTTATGCTGATTCTTAGTACAGTAGAAAAGAAGATACAACATAATAAATTATTACCTTTATCGAAAGCACATAACATTCTGGTAAGGGTCAGGAGGGTATGCGGCAAAGATGGTCAATATTTTGGGTTAGCATTCAATGACCCAGGATAGGTACAAAAAATTAATTCTAGATTGCCACTGATGAATATGTAGTCCCCCTTACACATGCATGCACAAACACAGAGAGAACTCTTCCATTAAGTGCTTTCCTTGAATCCACACCTGCTTGGACAACTGGCCCCATTTTACTCACCTGTTTTTGTTGTCACATCATTAGTTTATTGGAGTTGAATGTGGCCCTTCTTTGTATCTTTACACAGTACCTTCCTAGTGCAGTGTCTGAAACATTGCAATACAATACTTGCAACGAAGCTTTGTGAGCTTGTTAAAGGCCTCAGAGCTGTGTTTCATCATCTCCGGCAAATTAAAAAAAGATAAATGATGTGACAAAAGTATTTTCCACGCTAGAGGATAATAAGTGGTGCAGAATGGTCAGGACTTAAGAAAATAGGTGGTTAACACCATCAGTATTTAATTCTGTATTATTAAAAATCAATATCCATAATTTTCTGGCTGTCTTAAAAGGCTCATGTACATAGTCTTTTGTACATAATCTTTTGTTTCTGTTCTTTTTAATACATATGTATACATTGATCATAGTCTATATGAAACAGAGAGGAAAAAAAATTAAGCCAGATACTTTTCACCAAACTTCAAAGTTTCTTAGGAGTTAGAATTTTTTAAAACCACAGTGTGTGAAATGTATTAACCATCATTCAAGGTGGTGATAGCAACATTGGCTGAAACTCTGACAATATCCCACGGAGAAAGAAAAACTTTTCCTAGACAGCATGGAATTTCAAGTCCTGGACCTAAAAATTAAGCTCTTAGGAAAAAAAATAACTGCACTGTCAAGACTACTCTTACAACATATAAAATATCTTAATTCACTATCTCCTTCTACAGGAACCACACATTGCACTATAAAGCAAAATAATTGAATTAAATTAATTCAAAACAGAATTATTTAAAAGAGAACAAAACTAAAACCAAAACAAAATTCTACAGTCTTATTCTCGGTAGGATGAAGTCTATCCTTCATGATATGTATTAATACTCTACTTTTAATTTTGACTTTTCTGTCTTAGTACTGACTCGTTCATCAGTGAAAGCAAGAATGTCTTTACTTATAGAATAGACTGAGTCGGATCGGTTTGTTTTGTGGCTTCTTGTCCTCTCTGAAAACTCTCCAAATTATCATTGCAAAATGCAAATATTATTCATGCTAGCTCTTTTCCTTTCTCATCCCTTTTTTATTGTAATTATTCTCTAATTTTTATTTTGGAAGAATTTCTATTAAACCAAATATCAGCTAATTTATATTAAAGTACATTAATATTAGCTGGCTAAATAGATATTGTTATAAAATACTAACTTAAGGTATTTAACTATTATCAGTGACCATATAATCAATTTCAAACAACCTTACTGATAAAGAATTATTTAAAACATTGATATTTATAACATAAAGTCATTCAACTGCACATATGGATATGAGGTGAGTAGTAGAAAATCTTATAGATGTGATTAAAAATAAAACAGAAAACATGTTAGAATGTCTAGTCTGATGATGCTGTAACTCCATAAATGTGTTAACCTTACAGTTTATTTATTTATTTATTTATTTATTTATTTTTGGTTTTTATCTCTTTAAAGAGTGAAGGAGTTTGACAAATAAAAATTTTATTTAAAACTTTATAATATTTTTACATGTTACAAACATTGCAAGTTAATAAAATTAGTAAAATGATTATTACTGGTTTTCAGGAAAGGTTGAAAAAGTACTAAGGATAAAGGACAATGAATAAAAAATCATGTAAATTTGAAAGCAAGATTATACTAATTTACTAGTTATTCTAAGATTTATTACTTCTGTAACAAAAATCAACATAATAATTTTTATTTTAAAAAACATGAAAGAGGTGGTTAACTAAAGCTTCATTTGTTTCTTTTATATTAAATACTGCACAAGCTATTAAATATATAACAACCTTTAAAAGGTAACTTTATTTACCTTGGCAAGCAGAATACATGCAGTTCTTTATTCTGGCAAGTAAAGGACATGAAGTAAGACTGACTGATTATGTCTAGCAACAACTTCACAGTTATTCCAAGTATTATAATCCATGGTATTTGAAGTGTCAGTTCAGTAAGTCTATGTTAAAATTATTTGAGAAGCTAAAATCTGTATTTTTTATGAAGATTTCACATTAAAAAGTCAGTAGAAATCATAAAACCACAATTACAGACTCACTTATTTTTGGATTCTTGAGTATTACATGCCTAAGCTCACATGATTTTCATAGCTTTTTCCATGGCTCCTACTATTTACATGCTGATCATTCCAAAATCCTATCTCCAGGAGCCCAGAACCTTAACCTGAACCTCAGTCTCTTATCTCCAAATGCCAAAGACAGATCTGAGATCTTCACAGACACCTTAAACTTACTATGTCCAAAACGGATCTCATTATCTTTCCTGTAGCCGGGTCCATTCTTTATTTCTTTTATACATTAATGGCCACGTCACTTATCTAGACACCAAAGGGTCCTGCCAGTCTCCACTCTATCCTGCTTCTCCCTCCATACATAATCAGTTACTAAGTATGCTAATTAACCCTATTTCTTAAATACTTACTGAAGCAAACTTTTTCACTCACCCCCACAGTCACTGCTTTATTTCAGGACCCAATGAATTTTTATCAGTATTATTGCAATAGCTTTGTAATCCATTTCCTCTCCTCAGTTTCACCTCATTTTAATCCACCCTTCATGATGTCATCAGAGTGACCAGAGGCAAACCACCTCTGCCTAAGTTTCTTCAGTAGCTCATTTTCAGGATTTAAAAGCACCTTTGTCACCTGTCATCTGCTTCTTTTGAAGCTTAATCCCTAAATGTTTCTTATACCAAAATATTTTCTTTTTTCAAATGCAGTTCTTCTGCCTTCAAGGCCACTCATTAATTCATTTATTAACAAAATAGTTATCATCAGTTATGCACTAGACACTACAAAGAGATGAAGGGATGAAAGACAGGATCACTAGCTTCAGTCGACAACAAATGAACTTGCTGCTCCACTGCTCTTGTTAAAGATGTCCACTCAAAACTTAGCTGAAGAGACACCGGGTCTCAGAATTTCCCTCAGTATTCCTAGTACTCTCTCTAGTGAAGCTGGGAGCAACAACTCTGTGCACCCCCAACATCAAGAGCATATTTCTATTAACATTGTCATGTAGAATTGTAACTCCTGACTTGAGTTTTTCCCTAGTAGGCTGCGAGCCTCCTGAGATGAAGGTCCTTAATGTGTCCCCAAAGTCTAATATAATGCCTGATCGTAGGTAATTTCATTCAGTGTATGTTATTATTTTATGAGTACAGTATTTGTCCCATACCCACAGTGTATAATTTTTTTAGGATTACACTGATTCTTCAAAGCAATAGCAATTTTTAAGCCAAGACATTTAAAATATTTTTCCCAGATATAAACAATAAAGTTGCCATTTTATAAAATTAATAAAATGATTATTATTTGGTTCTCAGAAAATGCTTTAAAAGTGATTTCTGTCTTGTTTAACTGCATTATAGATGCTCATTTGCTATAAAAGTTATGCATGTGAGTTTTCTTCATTTAAGGTAAAATTTTTCTGTCTATATTAATTTCAAAAAACAAACATTTTTCCAACTTTAAGGAAATACAATTACTAGGTAGAATTTAGAATATACAGAAAGACAATAAAAGTAATGCAAGTTTTAAAGTAATATGTATTTGATCCATTTCCTTCTATGACTTTTATATGTAACTCAATTTTTAAACAAAATAGCAATACATAAGATGGTGTTTCCCTTTTTTCACATAACATTATATGTTAAATACTTTAATATTATTTACCATTCTTTGAAAACTATTTTAAGCCTGTATGATAAACTTACATGGCTATTCTAAAATTTAATGCAAAATTATCCTTTATTTAGGTAAATATAAAATGTCACTACTATAATTAATATATGACAAAATGTATCACTATTGTAAGCAAAGCTGTGATAACATCCTCATATATGAAACACTATGCACATGTCTATCTCCACAAGAGAGATTCTTAGACGAAAATTACTGTATCAGAAGCATAAACACTTTTTTAATCCCCACTCAGGACATTTTTTCATTGCTTTGGGAGAGACAGAGAGAGAGAGAGAGAGAGAAAGAGAGAGAGAGAAACATCGCTGTGTACGCACACAGACCATGGTTCTTATGTGCCTAGACTGGGAATCAACTTCACAACCTTTCAGTTATGGGACAATGCTCTAACTAACTGAGCCACCTTGGCCAGGGTGGAAGCATAAACTTTTTTCTTTTTTCTAAATTATATTTTATTGTTATGTTACTACAGTGTTCCATTATTTCCCCCTATGCTTCCCTCCACCAAGCAACCCCCTACTCCCTCTGATGATCCTCCCTCCTTTGATCATGCCCATGAGTCATGCATATAGTTCTTTGGCTACTCCATTTCCTATACTTTCTCTTAACAACCCCCTGACTATTCTGTACCTACCAATTTGTACTTCTTACTCCCTTCACCTTTTCCCCCATTCTCCCAGAGCCCTTGCCCCACTGGCCACCATCCAAATGTTCTCTATATCTATGATTCTGTTTCTGTTCTGCTTGTTTGCTTAGTTTTTTAGATTCAATTGTTGACAGATATGTATTTATTGACAATTTATTGTTTATAGTTTTGATCTTCTTCTTTTTCTTAAATAAGTCCCTTTAACATTTCCTAAAATAATGGTTTGGTGATGATGAACTCCTCTAGCTTTTTCTTGTCTGGGAAGCTCTTTATCTGTCTTTCGATTGTAAATGACATCTTTCCTGGGCAGAGCAATCTTGGCTGCAGGTCTCTGCTTTTCATGACTCTGAATATTACTTGCCAATCCCTTCTTTCCAGCAAAGTTTCTTTAGAGAAATCAGCTGACAATCTTATGGGAACTCCCCAGTAGAAAACTGACTACTCTCCTCTTGCTGCTTTTAAGATTTTCTCTTTATCTTTAACCTTTGGCATTTTAATTATGATATGTCTTCATGTGAGCCTCTCTGCATCCATCTTGTTTGGGACTCTGTGTTTCCTTGACTTGTATGTCTATTTCCTTCAACAAATCAGGGAAGTTTTCTTTCATTATATTTTCAAATAGATTTCCAATTTCTTCACTTTCTCTTCTCATTCTGGCATACTTATGATGCAAATGTTGGACCCCCCTTGAAGCTATCCAGAAGCTGCATATAATATCTTTATTTTTCAAAAATTATATTTTATTCTTGTTGTTCTGATTGGTTGTTTTGTGGTTCCTTATGTTTCAAAGCACTAACTTGATTCTCAGCTTCATCCACTCTGTAAATTGTTTGCCTATAAATTGTTCTTTATTTCAATTAGTGTATCCTTCATTTCTGACGCGATCTTTTTTATGCTGTTAAGGTCCTCACTAAGTTCCTTGGGCATCCTTATAACCAATGTTTTTTAGATTGCTTATCTACATTTTGTTTAGCACTTTTTTAGAGTTTTGATCTGTTCTTTCATTTGGTCCATGTTTCTTTGTCTCCTTGTTTTGGCAGCCTCCTTGTGTTTGTTTCTGTGTATTAGGCAGAGCTGCTATGACTCTCTGTCTTCGTAGTGTGGTCTAATGTAGTAGGTGTCCTGTAGGGTCCAGTGGCACAGACTCTCCTATCACCCAAGTTGGGTAATTGAGGTGTGCTTTCTGTGTGGGCTGAGTACACCCTCTTCTTGTAGATGAGCCTTGATTGCTATTGGCAGGTCAATGGGAGGGATTTATGCAGGCCAATCAGCTGCAAGGACTGGCTGTGACCACTGACCACAAACCTCTGCCCTCCATGGAGGATTAGCTGTGAAGGGGTGGGATAGTGGTGCTTTGACATGGTCTGTAGGTGTCCAGTGGGTGTGCAGGCTCTGTTGTTTTCTGGATGGTGCAGACCAAGGTCAGTTCTCACCTGTGTTTTCCCCGGGGCCATCCTGCATGAGCTAGAAAACAATATGAGATGGCTGCTACTTATACTCGGCTTGAAGATTCCCAGGTGAAGCCAAGCTGTTGCTGCTAGTGATGGGCCTGGGGTCAGTTAGCAAGAGATAAAGGGGATGGGAGCTCACAGAAGCCAGCTGTTACTTGTTTAAGAGGATTTAGGAAGTTGTGAAGCATGAGCCAAAATCAGCCATTCATATGAAAAAGCCACCTTTAACATCTCAAGTGGGCTGTAAGTTGGGTGGGAGGGTGTCTCAGGGGATCTTTAGGGTGGGTGGGGCAAACATTGTTAGCCAGGTTGATGGAGTCTCAGATATGGCACCTGCATGCCAGCTCTGTGCCTCTGGGGGTGGAGAATGCAGAAAAGGGACCATGGCCTCTCTGTACTTTTCTGTCTGAGAGTAATCTGTCCCCCAGTTTTCACCTTGATGCCAGATACTTCAGTTTCTCCCTGTATGTCACTGGTGCCTTTCAAGCTGCTACTCTGGTGCTGGAGCTCAGGGGGGAGTGAGTCTGAATAAGTCCTTGTGTGGGTTTTTTTTTTAAAAGGAACTGCTTGGGACTCCAGAAGTTTCTTCCACTGATTCAATCCCTGATGGTTTTTGCAGCCAGAAGATATAGGGACTTAAGTTCCTGGCACTGGAACCCTGGGCTTATGGAGCTGGTACAGGGCTGGGACTCCTCTCTCTTGAGATATCCCTCTCAAATCTTTATCCACCACTCATGGGTGTGGAACCAGCCCATTCCGAGTCTGGCCCTCTCCTATCAATCTGGATGGATGTGGTTTCTTTAATTCTATAATTGTCAGACTTCCATTCAACTCGATTTCTGACAGTTCTGAGTGATAGTTGTTCTATAATTTAGTTGTAATTTTGATGCGATTGTTCAAGGAGGCAAGCCGTGTTTACCTATGTTGCCATCTTGACCGGAAGTCATCCTGACGCATAAACTTTTAAAGGCTCATAATACACATACAACATTTTCCAGAGAGTTTGTACACATTCACATTTGTTTATAAATTAAATTACCATAGACTCTGCTTATGTTAATTTTTTAAATTCATCTTCATGTGGAAAGAGGATTCACATGTATTTTTTCCTGAAGTTCAAGGAAGTGTGATCAAAGTGCACCGATGGTAGAAGTAATAGCAATGCTTCACAACTGTGTAGCAACATGGTTACCTACCTAGTCTTATTTAGTGTTACTATTATCTATATTAAAGCTGGGGAAAGTGAACCATAAGTCTGTTAATATTGAAACAGGATCTTTATTAAAGCCCTCCTCTGGAATTCCCATTCAAATCTGCAAGAATTTGGTTGAGAGAAAGTAGCAGGTAACAGAGCAGCTATTTTTTTTCTCTTTTCTATCTATCTAGTATGCCCTTAGACAGTAAGTCCTTAATAAAAGGAACTATACCAAGGTGCTTCATCTGTATCAGTATCAAATTGCCTCACTTGGAAACTAAACTAATTCAAGTGGACTAACAACTGGTACAGCCTACTCATATCACCTCACAAAGTCTGTAGCTGAGCCATATTTTTCTTCTTTATTCAGAAAAGTATCAGCATGACTATATGACATGGTCATTCATAGATAATGGCTACTCTTTTAACAGAGTTGGTGTGGGGTAGGTGAAAATAGTAGTAGGTCTCTGAGATGGGCATCTGGAATTGCATATTGATTTTTATTCTGGATAAAATGACAAATTCTTACCTTAACTATCAATCCTTTTGAGTCAACCAGCCATATCTTTTTTATGGCTTCCTCCTTAGGTAAACCTTCTTTTTCCATGGCCATAACAATCAGGTGTGCAATCCCTAAGGCAGCCTGAGAAAAGGTTATAAAAAAATTGTTTAAAGTTGTTCCACATAATATCTTAATAAGTTACATTTCACTCCATTTTGTCATTCTTAATAAGGAAGTACAAAATGGTGCAGTTTATTGACCAAAAGAGCTGTTCATTTGTACTGGAAACAAAGTATTTTTGTCACAGTTGGTTTAAGCTGAATGACAATTATTCTTCTTTCTATCACAACAGAACCACTATTATATGGCTTCCTATCTAGCCACAAATAAACCAGTAATATCCTTGATTGTCAGAACCTTTAATCCTGTTAATATAATTAATATTTGCTTCAACAAGAAAATATTGAATTTAAAATAATGAACCAGTCAACCTTGCTTACTGGACTGTATATTGTTGAATTGAAGTTCCTCTAGCCAAATTAGAAGAAGGAAGCCTGGTAATTTGGATGGGAACTTGACCAATTAGGCAATAAAATGAAATACATAAAATCTGTCTTCCCAATCATTTATTTACTCTCTTAATTTGGGAAAATAAAGTACTGTAAAATTTCTTGCAAGATTGAAGGAATGAATTTCTTTAGTATTTGATAAACTTAGTCATAATCAACAAAACTTCTAAAACCTTACCACGGACAAAGGAATAACAGTTTTGAGGCATCCAACCATAAATACTTCTGTCCTACTGAGTAGGCCTGTGCCATTCCACAGAATCCTTTGGGAATTTAAAGATGTTTACTAAAATTAAGTACAGCATGTAACAATCCACAGTAATTTAAAAAACCCTCAAATTTTAATGAACAATTATTTAGTCTTGATTTTTATTTCGTTTGGAAAATGAATTTGTGATTTATATTCTGATTACTTTCACATCTGTATCTTGGCATTTAAGTTCTAGGTTTGGTATTTTGTTTTAATAATAAATAAAATCAATACAATATAGGTAATTTCTACCAGTGTTATATATTTATTCATAATCATATTAAATTTATAAGTATAAAGCTTCTTAAAATATATATATAGCCATAGAGTATTTCTATAATTCTAAACAGATTTTGGCTGTTTTCTCACAAGAAGCTCAACTCACTGACATTTAAATTTCTATTTTGGAGGTGAATTATTAGTATTGAGTCTAGTTTTCTTCTTTCAAATGAATAACTTATGGAAAGAGAAAACAGCCTACTCCTGTCTTGCTGCCATCTTATTTCAATCATATAAGATGATTTGGTTCTTTTGTGTGTGAACAGTTGTAATGAACAAAGAGTCTCTAATTCAGAAGACTTTTATCCTAAAAACATGAATATAATTATATGTGTGAACAATGAACTGTGAGTTAAATTAAGAACATTTTTGTATGTGACACTGGATGTTATAAAAGTTAGCATCAGATATCATGGCTTAAATATTTTTTAAAGGCTTTTATATATGAGCATACATTGAAAACTTTTTGTTATTGCATGGCACCTTAAATATACATAATTAAATCCTATGACAACATCTATAATTCTACCAATTTAAAACTGCAAAAAATATCTCTATATCTCTAAAGTCTCCTAGGAAAAATTAATATGCATAAATTACTTAATTTGTGAATCTTTCAATAAAACCTAGATTTACAATATATAAAAATTTGAAAGAATACCTCAAACTTCAAGTTAATGAGTAATTAAAATGTATTCTATGTTCATTAGTTCATATAAGGCAGGTACCTCTCCAGCTCCTTGGAATAGTATTGTTTGATCAGACAGTTTGTTCTTGGTTATTCGAAGAGCTGCAAGGATACCTGCGACTGCAACAGATGCTGTTCCTAAAAGAAGTGATAAATCTCCTTGAGTAATCCTCAAACAGATCCTGCCGATTTCTAAGCCTCAAACCTTTATTCACATCTTGAAATCATTAAATAACAGGTTAACTAGTACAAGAAGGGAACCTGTGGCTGTCTGATCCCATCCTTGCATATAAGGTGAAATTTTCAGGCTATTGACCTCAATATTTTAATATACTCTTGAAACTTTCCAAAAAGAAGATTCTGTGACTAATTTGGTGATTCGATGAGGAAGAGCATGGGTTTGGATTCTGACATGGATTCCAGCTCAACCTGTTTAATAGCTAAATCACTTAAAAAACTTATTTTGTATATCAGTTTCCTTCTCTGTAAAACAGTTGTACTAAATGAGATGAGCACTAAGAGCTATTAGATTCTTCTACCTGATTATTCTTGGGGCTCTGATATCTATTACTGATCCCCTCTACACAAAGTAGGCACACAGTAAGTGTTGTTGATAATAGTACTGGTGGTAATAATTTTTTGATAACTTGGAATTTAATGTTTTAACTTTCAATTTGAAAAATTAACAGTTAGTAGCAATTTAAAAATCTGGTGCTGTAGCAACCTTTAATTGGCTTTTTTTTTTTTTTTTTTCTTTTACAGACATCAGTAGTTTATTGTTTGTTTAGTCCAAACACATTCAAAATGGAAACTGAAAGAATACTTTAAATCTGAAACAATTAAAATAGATTCTACTAGCATATAATGCTTAACGTGTGACAGCAATAAAGGTGATAATCCATTGTCTCCTACACCTACTAAAGCTGCGATGGTAAAGTCAATTTCCTTGCCGTTGTATCATAAGGATAGAATCTTACCATTAAAAAAAAAAAAAAAGATCAGCAAACAACAGTAATGGCAGATTGATATTTTTACTCTGGTTCTCTGAAAAGGGGACAAAATTGTTAAAGGCCCATAGCATGGCTTCTTACCTATGATAATCATTAATGGATCCCCAAGGTGCTGGACAAAATTAATGTAAAATGTATTTAGGATAAAAACTGAGTTTTCCTCAGGGTCATAGAAACTTCACCAGTTCTAATTTTATTACTTTGCCATATAAGCTTTCACAGATCACAGAGCGGTTCTTTGCTTTGAACATAATTACATAGCTCAACTTCTTTATGGTTCATGTCTGAAATAAAATCTTGCAGCTTCTTGCAGAACTTTCCAGCTGTGTCTACATTTTACTCCTCTAAAGTAACATTCTACCTATAATGATTCCTAGATCACTCAGCTGGGTAAAAAAGCCTAGTTAAACTTTAAACACACGAATTTAAACAACAATAACAGATTAGAGTAGGTCTGTTGAATGACACAATGATGAAGTGTTACGTATGCCAAGTACCAAAAACAGTATATTTGCTCTTTTCAATCTTTTGGTTATTTGTTTCTTATAGAATTTTGCAGCCATAGACAAGATCACAATAAAGTATAATTGCAATTACTGAAGACCTGTATGTTTGCATGGCTTTTATTTTGAAACAAAATAAAATGCTTGCAATTTTGAGTTGCCATTGCAATGAATTCTGAACTACTGCAAGTCATACTTTATGCAAAAGCCACTCTACTATAGATTATTTAAAATGAAAGTCTGTTTAACTATATGGCTGATCTATGTAGGAAAGATTCCATGGCAGTATTAGGATGGTATTTGTCTCATACATCTATAGATATTCACTAGAATTGTTAAATACATAAAAAAGAGAATTTTAATTAGAGAAGTATAGGTATCTATTCACTAGGTAAGTACTTATTTACAAATAGTATCTCAAGCTATCTCTATTTCAGGCTCTTTTGAAGTAAGCTGGCCAGGTGTTTGGATTTGAGGGACTCCTAAGTTCCCTCCCAACTCTGAGATTCTAACAACACCCCAAGATTTAACCAGCTGAAGAGTCAAAGTTGGAGTATCATCAGCAATCTCTGTATTTGTATTATTGTTTTGATTTTAAAGAGAACTTTGTATACAAAAGTTCCCATCTATATATGGTGACTTATTTTTATATGGTTATGCTAGAGCATTCTGTATTATAACTTGAAATGTTTTAAGTTCACATATATTATACCAATTAAGGCAAAATAAGCCCCTATCTACACTGGATATCGGTGCCTTATATTTATATGTATATGTATATTCTATATTTTCTGAGGACATAATGAAACACCTAAACTTCTCTTCAGAGAATTAAAGAATAAAGTACCCAAAGATATTTTTTAGCACTACTGAAAAGATACTAAAACATGGTTCTTATACATGGCCTGGTCTAACCTCCTGGTACAACCTTGATTTAAATTTAACTGCAGTCAAGGAGTAAATGTGTCAAGTTGATATTTCATAATAATATGTTTTCACAATAAATTATTCAAAAATAACTTGTTTTGAGATTGACAACTAAACTTTTAGTCAATCATAGAAAGAGAGGCTAATGTTTATCTTTGTACTATCACTATGTTTGAAAGAATACTTAGTGTTTAACATTGTTAGTAAGCTACTGAAGAGATTCAGTCTTCTTAAAATTTTAGAAATGTCTATTTGTATTTGTGTATAATATGACTTTAACATTAAAATAAGTCACCAGTTAGTTATGCTGTGCTTTTTCTATGGTTATTAAATACCAGTCTTATCTTTTATCGAAGAAGGATCCTAATACAATAATTTACTAATATGACTATAATTACTATATATAACTAGTAAGGAGACTGACATGTAATCTAATACTTGTAATCCTCATGTGCTACTAAGTAAACAGATCAGGTAAAGTACAGGGATTAAAAGCAGGGGGAGGAGGAGTAAATTGGTTTAGGCAGGGGCCAGGCCTTTAGAGTACATACTACCTGAGCACAGCACTGAAGGATTAATGTGAGAGGTCCAGGCCTGCAGGCAGCAGGATATATTGTACTCTACAGGAAAAGCATGTGCAAAGACATGGAGGCAGGAATGAGTGTTAAAAATGAAAGACTGAACACATAATAGAATTTTCTTTCTCCCAAACAAACTACTAAAACAACAGAAATGAGTTGTTGTTTTTTTTTGTTTGTTTTGTTTTTTTTTTAATCAAAGAGACCAGGAGAAGAGAATAGCAATAAAATTTTAGAAGCTGGAAGGCAGATGGGCAAATGGCAACTGACTTAGTAGGATTGAAAAGCTGAATTCTTGGCCATTCATGGGGAATTCTAAGAAGCAATCGAATTCATGTAGCAAACGTTTCAAAAGGCCTAGGTACAGGAGGCACCAAGTACTTCTGGAAGTGGGGATGAAGAAGAGGCTAATCACAGGAGGCTAGTCAAAAACCTGTTAAGAAGTAGTCAGACCCCAGATTTACTTCCCTGTCCTTCTAGCAGACCGTTGATACTCCTCCATTATGGAGGTGTAGAAAAAAACTCAAAGTTTATTTTCTAGAGAAGGTCTCTGGACTGTAAGACACCCAGCATAATTTTAAGACACCAGGAATAATTGTGTGCAAGGATGCCATACTTGTAAACAAGAACATTAAATGATACACAATATGGAGACCCCTATTCTTCACCTACTTGGCTCAAAGAACAATGCAGGAAGCTAATACTGACAGAAAGTTAATATCAGAAGGGAAATTGGAAAAATCTTTTTATGGAATCTGAGCAGTGTCAAGAGAAAAGAATCAGACTGACAAGGAGGATTCCTTAAGGAAATGGCTCAGCCAAGTCACTTTGCGGTAAAGACCTAGAATACAAGCTCCATTTGAATACCGAATATCCCAAAATGTAAAAAGAGAGGGAATGCAGAAAATAGTGAAACTGTACATATTAAAGTGTTGCTGAAGCAAACACAGCTTTTTAGAATGTAAAGTGCTATGCGGCTAGTAAAGCGTCAGGATGAGATCACAGAGGGCCTTCTACTACATATTCATAGTAACTATACATATTTATATAACTATATATCATAATTTATGATAGGTATCAAATTGTTGCTGAAACATTCTAAATTCAGAGGCAGCAAAAGAGGAACTGATTGGAGGGTTATGAGGCTCTTGTTATGTAGACAAATTAGGTCACTGAAATCTTTGATGTATATTCTTATATATTTTTTCTAAATATATGCACATTCAAGAGAATTTTAATTTATAAAAAATATCTCAAGCCATGCTTACTACTTTAATATATTTTAATCACTTAAAAATATGACTATCTCACTATGTCAATAATATATTTTAAATATCTTGTATAGTTATAATATTCCATAGTATAGACATATGATAATTTATTTATCCAAACCCTTATTTCTAGATATTTAATTATTCTGACTTTTTGAATTAAAAATAAGATTACAATAAATATGCTTATCTGAACATTTGTTCCAAAGAAGATATACTAATGGCCAACAGATACATGAAAAGGTGCCCAACATCACTAATCATCAGGGAAATGCAAATAAAAACCACACTGAAGTATCACTTCACACTATTTGTATGGCGAGTATCAAAAAGACAAGACATAACGAGTGTTGGCATGGATGTGGAGAAAAGGGAACCCTGTGTACTGTTGGTACAAATGTAAACTGGTGAAGCAACTATGGAAAACAATATGGAGGTTCCTCGAAAAATTTAAAAAAAGCAACCCTATAACCTAGCAGTTCCACTTCTGGTTATTTATCTGAAGAAAATGAAATCACCGTCTCAAAAAAATAATATCTGCCACTCCCGTGTTCACTGCAGCATTATTTATAATTGCCAAGATGTCCACCAATGGATGAATGGAAAAAGAAAATATTACATATGATGATGAAATATTATTCAGCTATAGAAAAGAAAGAAACCCCACCATCTGTGACAACAGAGATGAACCTTGAGAGCATTATTATGCTAAGTGAAATATATCAGTGAAACACAAATACTACATGATCTCACTTATATGTTGAATCTAAAACAAAAACCTGAACTCATGGATACAGAGGACAGATTGGTGGTTGCCAAAGCCTAGGGGTTTGGGGAGGGGTGTTAAATGGGTGAAGGGGGTAAAAATATATAAACTTTCAGTTTTAAGACACATAAGTCCTGGGATGTATTATACAACAAGGTGACTATAGTTAATAATACTGTATTTGAAAGTTGTGAAGAAAGTCGTCGGCAGCCGTCCGTCTCGAGACGATGGTGTAGCTTCTTAAGAATCTATCTGCACCGCCGAGAATGGTTGTGCAGTCCGACTCGGGAGTGACACGGTATCTGTCTCCTCCCATGTTGAATCGACATCTTGCGATGACGCTGGAGTGTCCTCTCCAGTGAAGCTGAAGCTACAGAGCCTGGGCAGGGTGATATGGAGGGTCTGCTGTTGCCCATGCAGCAGACCCCCCCTCTCTTCGCAGCTGAAGGGTCCAAGGGAAAGACGGAGTCAATACAGCTTGGCTTCAGGTGCGCCGCAGGAGTTGCCGGTGTTGACTACAACGTCGAACCGCCTTAGGGACTCCGGCTCCGGATTTTCTGTCGGGGTTTACTCCCTTAGCCTTTCCCCTGAAGAGGTATGCCGCAAGGCAGCGGAGGTTTTTTGGAGTCAGAGTTTTCCTTCTCTGATGTGCCCTGACTGGAAGATCGAACCAGCGACACTTAGCTCGCAGGCCGACGCTCAATCCACTGAGCCAAACCAGCCAGGGCCCTGTGAAGAAAGTAAATCTTAAAGAAAAAAAAATGTAACTATATGTGGTGATAGATGTTAACTAAATTTATTGCAGTAATCATTTTGTAATATATATATTAAATCATTATGTTGGACACCTAAAACCAATACAATGTTCCATGTTAATTATATCTCAATTTAAAAAATGAGAAACTATTTTAAATAAATAAATGTTCTTGTACAGTTGTTTTGCACATCTTTACTTGCTCAGGATAAATTGCTAAAAATAGAATTATTGGATCAGAGATATGCATGTTTTCAAGGTTTTCAACACAAATTGCCTCTCCAGGAATTCTAATAATTTATATTTCCACATTCACTGTAGGAGAGTGCCCATTTCCTTAAAAACATCATTAACAGTTGGGATGATAATAAAAACATTTGCCAGCTTGATAGAGAATATCAGTTTCTGCTGTTTCATATGCTTTTTAAAACTTAGTGTAGTTAAACTTTAAAATATGTTTTCTAGCCAATGCTATTCATTCTTTTGTAAAATATCTGTTTGACCATGTCAGATTTTGATCTTTTCAATTGTCAGAGCATTTTATATAAGATTAGTATACATTTAGCTTATTTTAAAAAATTTAACAATCAAACTAGGAACCACAGAGGTTATTAGGAGAAAGAAAAAAATCTCTTTTTATAGCTGATTTTAAATGACCAGAGGTGAGACCTACTCTTTTGGTGAATTTGCTAAAGTTTGATAGTCTCCATATTATATATTTAAATGCCCAATTTCTTAATAGATTTAATTTGCACATTTTTTTCAGTGAAAAATAATCCATAATTAGAATGCATTAAGGGCTAAATAAATTTTGAACCAAAATCTCCATCATTTAAGATTATTTTAGATCAATAAAAGAATAGAATTTTAATTATTTTTAAAAATTAAATATTTTCATAAAATAATACCTTTGAATAACACATCTGTTAAAAAAAGAAAAAGAAGAAGAAAATTTCCCCAATGGTCCAATGAAAAAAACATTTATTTACATGGTAAGGCTGTAATAGTTACATAATTATTTTTGTTGGCACTGGAAGGCAATTCCTATGCCCACAGTGTGGAAAGTATTACACTTGTGGGCAAAATGGTAAAAACATAAGGTTAAAAAGGTAAAATAGAAACATATGGGGAAAATGTGTCACTAATGACACTATTTTGGGTATGGAGAAATGCACAAAATAGTTTGGTCATTTCTAGTCAGAAACCTAATAACTTGCCAAAGTTTTCTTTCATCAGAGATTAGATTCATTTTTCTCAAATCATTCTTTTTGTTGGCTAAGGCAATAATCCTCTAATACTCCTATGTGAAAATAGACTATATGTGTGCAGATTATATTTTATGGCAGATTAGTGGGAATGAAAACCTGTTACTGAGTGCCTCCACTGGTGACCGCTGGAGAGAATATCCTGCTGTCGGTCCTAGGGGAAACTCCATATGCAGTGCTCTTGGCCTTGGCTTGGCCCCTGCCTCAGGTTTCCTGCGCTCCTCACTTTAATTCTGATGCAGCCCAAGCCTTGGCATCTAAGTTCTCTGCCTTAATTGATAAAAATTCTTACCCTAATTCCTAATTGTTAATTTTGTTTGATGACTGAAATTTAGCATTCTATTTCTTAAACTGAACTTTGATGTCTATTAATTCTGCATAATGATTGAAAATTATGTAATACTGACACTGATCTACATAGCTTATATCTGTAGCATCAAAGACACTCTATCATTACACATATATGTTGTATCTTTAAGTTAGGATTATCACACATTAAAATTAGACAGATTATATTTCCTTTCCGAATTCCTCCAAGTATTCACTTCTCATGAATAAATACTCAAAAAGAACTTGAATACAAAAAAGAAGAAATTAAAGTTGAAAGCATGTAGGATCTCTGTCAGAAAAATGTCATTAATGTAACAGTGCAATTAACATCACAAAGGACTTGGGGAAAAGAAATATTTGACCAATTACTTCAGTGTGCTTCAAAGGGCGTATAAAAAGGTATAAAAAGCCTTGTTGTTTTTATTGATTGGTTGGTTGATTGATTAATTTTTATCCTCACTGGAAGACATTTTCCCATCACTCTTTTTTTTTTTTTAGAAATGGGGAAGAGAGATAAAGAGAAAAAGGAACATAGATGTGAGAAACATCAATTGGTAGCCTTCTAATATGTGCCCCAACTGGGATAGAACCCACAAATTGGGTCGGAGCCCTGACGGGAAATGGAACTTGTGACCTTTCAGTCTACAGGACGATGCTCCAATCAACTGAGCCACATCGGCCAGGGTGAGACTCATTGTTTTTAAACATATTTGCATAACTATGTCATACTAAAGAATTTTAGCATAGTAGATTTTAAATATTTTTAAAGTTTACACTCGATCATTTTTTACTACAGTTTCACTCAAATTATATTTATAAAGTACAGTTTAGTTGATAGGGTATTTTCAGAAATAATTATTTTGTCCTCAATCTGAACTCTGTAAGAGAAACATTATCATCCCCATTTTACATTTACCCTTTTCTTTGACTACTTCATTTCCAATGGCCTTCATCTTATTCTACTTTGGTTACCTTCCTGCTAAGTTTCATCTTGATGCTTACCATCACTCAGAACTAATCCTTCTTGGAAGTACTACATTAGAACACCTCACTAATGGACTATAATCTCCTACCTTTTCAGTTCTTTATTCAGCTAATCCCCATTATAACTATTATTCAACCTCATGGGACAATCAAGGCCCTTTTGCCCTATCTTTCTGTCCTTGTACCTCCAATTCCTTCCCTGTCCAGTTTAGTGCTATGGCAATCATTTTAACCTTAGCTCTTTTCCCATTGTCCTTTCTTTGCATAAATACAGTAAAATATCCAGCCTAGATATATCCAACTGACCATCTCAGCCCTGCCTATTCCTAAACTCTTGAGCTCAAGCTGCTCAGCCTGGTGTCATGATATATTTGAGATATTCAGATTGAACTGGATCCTCAACACCCAGGATTACTGAATCCTTCTGTGTTTCATAGTAGTGGCTCTCTAGTTATCTAGAGGAATTCTTCCAGACATCCTTTATTCTCATCAAACTTCTGATCCTATCTCATTGCAGAGAAAAACTAGAAGCTATTATGTAACTTTCTGCCATAGATAAGAAAACTAAAAGTCAGAGAGCTTAAGTATATTTATCAAACTGCACAGCTAGTAAGAGGCAAAGCAAATCAGTCTGAATCCAGAGTCCAAGATCTTACCATCTACATGTTATAATGCTTCTCATTTTTCTCTTTCTCAGTGACTGATCTGCCATTCTACCAGTTCTTCAAGACAGAAACCTAGGCTACATCCTTGACTCTTTCCTCAACTTCATTATCAACAGCCAATTGTCTGTCTATTTCTGTCTTCACTGGCATTTTCCAAGAACAAGGCACCATCATCATGCATTTGCATTACAGCAACATCCTTTAAATTTGCTCCCACTTAATCTCTTCTCTACACTGAAAACAGTGTGAGCTTTCTCTCCAACTCTCATCAACTCTTTGAAACTCAATCCATTAGACTTGAGATAGGCAAAATCTTTCTGTAAATGGTGAGATAATAAATATTTTAGGGTTTGTGGTCATATGGTATCTGTCCCAGACCTAATTCTGCTGTTGCAGCACAAAAGCAGTCATAAACAATGCATAAACAAATGGGCATAACTATGTTGCAATAAAAATTTACAAAAACAGTGGGCTAAATTTGACCCATAGGCTGTAGTTTGCCAACCCCTACTTTCACCATATTGCATTCATCCATTCCATTAGCATGAAGTACCTTCTATGGACTAGGCATTGTATTATTGGCAAGAGATAATGTGATGAGAAAAACAGGCATGTTCCTTGTCCTTCATGGAACTTAAAATTTAGTAAAGAGGGAGGTATTAATTTTTTAAATTCCATAAATATATAAAACTGCTACTGCCACAAGGGAAAAATAAACAGTGTTATGAGATCCCATAATAGAAGGATTCGACCTAGACACAGTGATCAGAAGATTTTTCTGAGGAATGCTATGTTTTAGATGAGCTTTCAAGAGGGGTGGGAAGAATATTCTGGGAAGAGAGATCAGCATTTGTATAGATACTGCAATAGGAAGAAGCCTGACTCATTTCTGGATCTGAAAAAGGTGAAGAAGAGAGAGACAACAGGAATTCATTGAGAAGGAGAACACTGGAAGAAGACTGGATTTGGTGGGAAAATAAGAGTTTGATTGTGGGAAGGTTGAGTATGAGATAACTTTGAGATATCCCAGAGAAGATTTTCAATAACCAAATGGGTATATGGACCTAGAATTCAAATATATCAGGGCTAGAAATATGGATCTGCTGATGGAATATATACCTAAGAAGATACAATATATAATAGAACAAAGAGAAAAGAGCCTGGGACTCAATATTGAAGTATTCTGTCATTTAATAGTTAGTCAGAAAAGGATGAACCTGAAAAAAAAAAAGTGAAAATTCAGAGAGATTGAAAGAATGTCAGCAGAGTGTTGTGACACGGGAGTCAATAGAAAATAGTATTCTAGGGAAGGAAGTGAGTTTAACAACGTTAATGCGACTGAGAATTCCAGTAGGAAAGACACTGAAACATGTCCATTGCAGTGAGTGAAATGGAAGCCACTTGTGATCTTCCAAGTCGCTGACACTCAGTATGGTCTTCCTCCTTAGGCCCCCCGCCTGTGCTTCTCCTTCCACCTGCCCTCAATGGAACAGAATCAGTAAGATTCTCCTTGCAAGGTTTTGGATTTGGGGGCAGGTGGCTGGCTAGGTGTGGATATAGAGTGTTGGAAAAGAAGGGCTTAAAGAGAAAAAACATCAGGTAACATAGACAAAATGAGGTAGCTGAGAATTTATAGTCTATCAAAGGCAAGTAGTAAAAAGCAGTACACTGTGTATAAAGGCAGCTTTCATTGGAGTGAGGCTCAGAAATTGTGGCTGATTGAGATAAGGGCTAAAGAGAAAAGTGTATACACTCTTATTTTTAAACAATGAACAATACATTTTCATACATTTCATTTTCTGGTTAGCTATAATCACTGGGGATTTTATCAGGCATCAGGGAGCTCATTCTCTAGCTCATGAATTACATGGTACATTCTAGAGTCACAGAGTATTTTTCTCAAATATATGATGGTAAACAAGAAATAATGTATAAAATCATCAAGCATAACTTTTGGCATTTAACTAATATCTAGTACATATTTATTGAATTTGAATCATTGTAAAATTATGAACTAATTTTACTAGACATGTTAACTCTTTAAAATTTTTTATTAAAGTATAATTGGCAAACAATATTATATTAGTTTCAGGTGTACAACACAATGGCTCCACATTATATACCTTACAATGTGATCACCATAACAAGTCTAGTAACCATCTGTCACCATAGAAGGCTATTATGATATTACTGACTAGATTCCCTGTGCTGTGCATTACACCCTTGTACCTTATTTATTTTAGACCTAGGAATTTGTACCTCTTATTTGCTTCCATCTTTTCCACTCATCCAGCCCCTCCCCTCTGGCAACCATCAGGACATACCGTTCTTGATTCATATGCAGTGAAAGTGTATTACCTTGAATATCATCATTGAATGTGCAATACTGATTTTGATACTTGTTCAGGAGACGAAATGCATTTCTATTGGCAAAATCTTCAAATTGAATAAGGCAATTCATGCCATACCTATGGGACAAAACATTTACATTAGAAGAGGTTAATGAAGTAACATTTAAAAATAAACATTTAAAAGTAGCCTACAGAAAAGGCAAAACATTACATTTTAAAGATGATATCTTGTTACATGGTATAAATATGTAATACAGTGCCTGTTCAGCAAACATTTAGTGCATGCTTACTACAGAAAAAGCATTTAGTTGGTATTGTGAAATAATACAAAGGCAATAATACAAATGTGGTTCATATCATCAGGGAACTTAATATTTAATGGAAACTAAAATATTTTGAAATACATGAAAAGTAATATAACAGTGTTATACACAGGAATTATAGATGATAAGAGAACAGATATTACTTCCGGCTGGGGTCACAGAGCAGGTAACAGAAGAATCGAGTTTTAATGTATAGTTACGACTTTTAAAGTTGAGATGTAGGGTTTTACATGCTGAGTAAATAGAAGAAGCAAAACTATTGAAGTGAAAGTTGGGGAAGAAAAATATTGTTCAAAAAATGTCAAGATTGGCTATAATGTGGTGATGCATAGTCTAGTCTTGTAAAATCTAGACTTATCTATCCCATGGCCAGCTGGGTTATTTTATTTGAATGTACCTCAAACTGAAAAGTCCAAAATTGAACTCATTATATTCCCATAATACCTATAAGTACTCAACAAATACTTGTTGAATTAATGTGGTTTATAAATATTTTCTCATTTAATCTCAAGGTACAATTTTATACACAAAGAAAGTCTTGGGTAACTGGTAAACTGGGGAGGCGAGATTTGCATAATTTCTCTACTATGTAGCAAGAAACAAAAACAAGTTCACTTCATATTAATTTTTAAAGCATAACACTAAGTAGGTTACAGACATTTTCTATATCAATTGTTTTTATTAATGAAAATAAAAATGTTAGCCTAGTCAAAACAAGATTTAAAAAAAACTCAGTTAATACTTTAAGATTCCACTACATTTTTCTCTTTTGCTTGAATTCTCAAATAAAAACAGAAATTTCCAAATGTAAATCAGTTATTCTTATAATGTTTCTTCATATTTAACTTCCCCTTCTTTAAAAATATTAATTTTCTACAGTTATCTAAGAAAAAAATTCCTATGAAACTGCTATGTTTTTCCATGAGCCTCAATTCTTTTCCTTATACATTCCTCTTTCATTTCCTTTTCCTTCTATCAGTCTTTTTGGTAATGTTGATTATTTGCTCAGAAGATTTTCTACAATAGTCCATTAGGAATTCAAAAGAAATAATATTTTACAGGTGGCCAATAGGCACATGAAAAGATTTTCAACATCACTAATTATCAGGGGAATCCATATCAAAAGCACAGTGAGATATCCCCTCACACCTGCTAGAATGGTTATTATCAAAAAGACAATATATAACAAGCTGTGGAGGAAAAGGAAGACTTGTACACTGTTGGTGGCATTGTAAATTGGTGTAGCCACTAAATAAAATGGTATGATGATTCCTCAAAAAATTAAGACGAGAACAACCATATTCAGTTATCCACTTCTAGGTATGTATCCGAAGAATATAAAAACACTAATTCAAAAAATATATACACCTCCATATTCATTGCAGCATTATTTACAATAGCCAAGATATGAAAACGAAACTAAGTGTCCATCAATGGATGAATGGATAAAGAAGACGTGAGATATACACAGATGATATTGTGTGCTGGAGAAAGAGTCATTGGGAGACATGGAAGATGGGGCTAGGGACAGAGAGAAGAGTATTTTAGAATTTAAGATCTTGGCAATAGAACTTTTAGACCCAATAGCTTCTTCCTGTGAATTCATATTTTATTAGCTATTCTCTGCTCATATATACATAGTGGGACAGTATGCATCCATAAAATAAAGGATAAAATCTTGCAATTTGTGACAACATGTATGCACCTTGAAGATATAATGCTAAGTGAAATAATAAGGAGAAAGACAAATATCACATGATTTCACTCATATGTATAATCTTAAAAAATAAAGCAAAAACAAACTCAGATAGAACAGAGAGGTGGTTACCAGAGGTAAAGGGGTTTAGGATGTAGGTAAAAGGGGTAAAGGGTGTCAGGTGCACAATAATGGATGGTCACCAGACTTCTGAAGGTGATCACTTTGTAATGCATACAGATGTCAAATTATAAGGTACACCTGAAATTTATATAATTTAAAAAATAATACTACTCTCATGGTAAAAAAATATTTTGGTCCAAATAAAATAATAAGAAAATTTCTATATGAGCAAAGAATAGCTAATAACATATGAATTAAGGGGGAAAGGTTAATGATCTAAAGGTTCAATTGTCAAGATTTTAAATTCTAAAATACTCTTCTTTCGTCCTACCCATGTCTTCCATCACCTCTGCTGACTATAGCATATAGTGTCTTCATTCTTGTCCTTCCTTTCCTCCTAATTCATTCAGCCTTGCTTCCCCTCTGTATGCAAAGACATTATTTCAGCAGTGCACTGGCCATCCCTAGACTCCCTGTCCCTTAGCTTTCCCTCACTCTGAATAACTCCCTCACTCCACTTAAATGGCATGTAAGTCCATGCTATTGAGTCCCAGCCAGGACCTTAATCAAGTCCTGCAATATTTGTTTTCATTGCTTATTGGTCCACAGCATGATCTCAAAAAAGCTTTTACAAATGTTTTATTATTTTTTTAATTCTCCCTGTCCCATGAGTGTTCAATCTCTTACCAGTCACTACCTGACTAAAATTAATGCTATCCAGAGAGAACAATGTTAGCTTCCCTGTCTCTCCTCCATATTTAAAAATCTTTGTACTTTTACTCTTATTTTCCCTCCTCTACTTCTGAGAAGTATTCTTATTTCCTTGCTTCTAATCTTTCTAAGGACCTATTGCTTCAACTTTATTTCTCTGTATTAACAGCTTCAATTTCTCCTTCTCCACTGGTCCCTTCTTATCTCCAAGGATTCTCAGGACTCCCTGATTTTAAAACCACATTCCTTAATCATGGCAAAACCAAAACCATGGTTATTCATCTTTCTCCCACTACCCTATTGTCAAACCTCTTAGAAGAGAGAGCAATAAACTTTCCTTCATTTCTCACCTCTTGTCAATATTATGCCTATAATTGAAAGATCATCTCAAAACATCACATCTTGTTATCATGATGAAGATGATGTCTCTTTCTTCAGATCCAAAAAAATTTTTGGAATTAAGTTATTTTTCTTTCATTGTGGTTATTAATGTGTGTTATTATATTTGTCCTTGATGAACTATTTTTTTAATAACATAAACTTCATAGTGAAAACTGGTACCTGAATTTTTGTTTGTATTTTATTGATTTAGGGAAGCTTAGTATATTTTTCCATGTCTACTGGTCATCTGTAATTCTTTCTGGAAGATTACATGTTATTTGGTTCATTTTTCTACTCTTATGGTCCTTTTTATTATTTCACAAGAGCTCTTTACAAATTAAGAATATTAACTTTATTTTATATATGATACAGAAGGTTTCCTTTTTATAAAAGAAATTTTAAATTTCTAGGTAGTCAGATATTTCCATCTTTTTTATTTATAATTTCCACCCTTGATGGTATGCTTATTATAGTCTTCTCTAAATAGAGTTTAACTGTTAATCATATTTTTATTCTAATGATACCATGGATTTACGCAATAATTATGCTCTGTGGTATTATTTTTTATTATTTAGATGTAGATTTTTTTTCAAAAAGAAAGACCAAAATTTCTGTTTTTGATATAATTCAGCCAACTATGCCAGCACCGTTTATTTAATAGTCCACCATTTCTCTCATTGCCTGTAGTCAGATACTATATTCTGATGTACAGTCAGGTTAGTTTCTGTGCTTTTCTCTTTTATTCTACTATTGCTAAAGACAAGTATTTTTTCACTGTGTGTGTGTGTGTGTGTGTGTGTGTACACACACTTATTCTTCACAACCACACTATGAAGCAGGTAGTACTATTATTTTCATCATATAGTTGATAAGACAGGCACACCATATTGATACTGCTAGTTAATGATAATCTAATAGTAATAATTAGTCTACTAATCTCTATCCAGAAAAAAATATGCCTCTCTTGTAATTACTATAGTTTTTAAATAACTTTAAAATTTAGTAATTTTTTTATCTCTCATTCTATTTTTTAATATTATCTTGCATTAGTTACAGGTGTACAGCATAATGGTTAATCATATACTTTACAAAGTGGTCCCCCAATATTTCAAGTGCCCACCTGGAACCATACACAGTTATTACAATATTATCATCTCTCATTCTCTTTAAGTATCTGCTTGGCAATGGCAGTTGTTTAAAAACAGGTTCTAGAGTCAGAGCTCCTGGGTGAAATCCTATCCTCTTTACTTATTCTGTATCTTTAACTGTTCTGTGTATCTGTTTACCCATTAGGAGAAATAAAAATAATGGCATATTACAATAAAGTTATCAGGATTAAAGGAAGTGATACATGTAAGTGCTCAGTGTGCAAAGACTGGCACATGGGTACTCTATCATCTTGAGATTTTTTTTTTATTATTTAATAGCAACAGTAGAAGCTAGAGACAGTGAAATATTTTGAAAGGCCTAAGAGAAAATAACTGTCATCCTAGAAAAGTATATGTAGCAAAGCTATTCTTCAAGAGTAAGGATATTTTTAAGATTAATTTTATTTTATGTATATATGTATGTATGTATATATGTATGTATGTACATATTAAAGAAAGGGGAAAGGAGAGAGAAAGAGAGGGAGAGAAACATTGATGTGTGAGACAAACATCAATCGAGACAAACATCAACTGGTTGGCTCTCACACACCTCCAACCAGAGACCTGGACTGCAACCCAGGTAACTACCCTGACTGGGACTTGAACCTGTTGCCTTTCAGTCTGCAGGACAATGCCCAACCCACTAAGCCACACCAGCCAGGGCTGAAGTGACAACATATTTAGACAAATAGCTATCAAAGAACTTTTACTAAAGGAACTTCTAAACGGTATATTTCATGAAGAAATAAAATAAACTTAGAAAGGTTTGTGATATAATAAAAAGTAAAATATAAGTAAAAATAAGTAATTTTTATCCATACAAAATAGCAAAAAGGATAAGCTTATTTCTGGCATGATTGAGTGAGGAGGTTAGCAAATTTGTTCCCCAAAGAGCAAAAAAATAGCAGAACAAATCCTTCAAACCAACCATTTCAGTAATCTGGAAATCAACTACAGGCAAAAGAAACAAAAATTTTAAAGTACAATGGGAGAGTGAGGTCAATTTTGAACGGGACAGACAAATGTTTTGCTCCTTATATATGTGATTTCATTCGAGGTAACTCTTTAACTATTTTTATTAAAAATTACAAAAGTGTTATTAAGAATGGGTAATAGCATTTCTATAGTTATAAAGTATTACTTTTTTTTTTTTTTTTTTTACAATCTAAGCAGAGAAACAAACTTTGTGGTAGCAACTGATTACCCCAAACACAAATATCAGTCAATAATCATCTGGTGCTTATAAAGGTTCCTTCTGAACACCTCTGGTTTCCATGCTGGCCTTTAGAAAGTAAAGGGTGCATGCTTTTCGACAGTGCCCCCATATGGTTTGCTCCCAATGTGTCATGTACTAGCGGTCTAGCAGCATTAGATGATCTGTCATTATGTTCCAAAGCAGCAGAACCCTGTGGTTTCAGCATGTGAGGAGGAATCAGAGCCTTCTCAGTTCTATTCCTGGATCTACCACTTACTTGATTCTGTGGTTTTGGGCTTGTTACAGTTTCTCTGTAGTTAAGACAAAATCCCCTCACTATGGTTTGCCTTTGGTGTTTAGGACACAATGTGGTCAGGCTATAAATTTATACTGTTTTCTAAGTGAAATCAAGGCATAGGACTAGGTAGTAAAGTGATGCACAAGATACCTTATCATTTACAAAATTTATTTTAAAAATTTCCTTGGAGAATACCGCCTATCACTTTTAAATTCATGATTTTTCTCTTACCTGGTAATTAACTCTGATTAGACTCCTAGAGCTTTAGAGAGGCATTCTGAATTTATTCTGTGATACAAGCATCTTGCATCATATAATAAAAGAAAGCCATGGAAGGCATATTTTGTTCCAGATTGAAGCAGCCTGGTCACTATGAAATTATAAACAGTGGAACACAAGGAAGTGAGCCAATTCAATTCTACACAACTATGAAAAGAACCTACTATTTTATGATCAAAATATCTTGTAAAATAGTGGGTGTAAATGGTTTTAAAGTTAACAGAAATACCACTCATAAAATTAACATGTAAGAATTGTAGAGAATTTCCTCTTGTGGCAGTGTTAAATCAGACAAAAACCTTATTACAGAGAAGAATGACTACATCTAACACTAAGTGCTGGAAACTGTGCTCCACACTTTATAGGGATTATCTCATTTATCTCTCTCAGTAAGACAATTAGGCATGTTATTATCCATTTTACAGACAAAGAAAGTAGAGCTCAGAGAGATGAAGGGCCCTGGTTGAATTTATACTGCTAATAAGTGGTAGAGTCTAACGTGACCTACAGGGCCATGTGTTTAAACTACTATATAGGCCCCTATCTGGCTTCCATGGAACACTAACTTCATGGTCAAGTCAATAAAGTGAACAGTATATTTAAAAATAAAGGGAGTGCACTGATAAAATAAAGGAGTTATAATTTTATCATAAAACTAGCATTTGTGTGCATTCAATGTACTAGATATTTTTACTATACAAAGTATATAGACAGGTATTGGTGAAAACATTAGTCTTTCTTTGGTTATAAACTATCAAAAATTCACTCTAAACAGGTCAACCAAGAACATTTTGATTTTTTTCCCAAGAGATATAGTTTGTTTTAGGATTTGTTACATACCTGACATTGTGCAGCACTGACAATACAGAGCATGTTAGCTCTCATGGGTAAGGTAATTGATTCCAATTTACTCATTTTTAATAATGTAACTAAAGTCTGAGGGAGCTCAAATAATTGAGCAGTAAATAGAAAATATGGGTCTTTTCCTTAAAATGCTTATAGTCTCATTGGAAAGGCAAAAGATATAAGCAAAAAGAAAAAAAAAGTCAAAGGTCCAAATTAAAGGCAAAATCAGAGGTACACACAGATAACTATAGAGGTTCAGGAAGACCACATAAATTAAGTGAGACTTAAGTTGAGCCCTTGGATAAGACTCAAATGAGGAAAAGAATAAGACAGGCAATAAAACCACAGAGGTCTCAGTTTGTGCCAGAGGACATTAAGGACATTAGTTTGAGGATCTTGAGAAGATCCATACTGGTCACTGAGTTTCAGATTATGAATAGTCTTGAATGCTAGGACAAGAAATTTAAAGTTAACTGATGTTCTCTTTAGCCGTTCCAATTTAATTCTTTTTTGTAGTTTACGCTTAATTCCCTATAACATGGCTCCAATTCCTACTACTTAACTTCTGTATTATTTTGTAACATTTAGTCTTTTGATTTCTCTTATCATTCCTTCTATTATATTTTGATGGCACTTCTTAAATATTTCTGTGACAGTGGAGTTTACAAAGATTTAGCAGTAATCATCCTTCTTTCCCCCTGTAATCTTTCCTTTAACAAGTCCATCTATTCTTAGGGATTCAGCAATCATCTTTAGACAAATTACTTCTAAGTCTCTTATCTCTGTTGCTGATCTTTGAAAGAAACTCCAACTCTATGTTGTCAAAATGATAATAAGAAAGACGTGGAGACGCTATATTATGAATCTTTTTTTCTTTAATGATGAATAAGTATTTAAGATAATACTTTATATATTGTCAATCATTCTTTCTCAGTAATGAATTCCTATGAAAGTATCTATAGTATAAAAAAAATTACAACTCTTTTATATCAAGGACAAGCAATGAATCAGAAAAAAAATGGAATCATTTCATTTGAGCATTATCTGCTTCTCAAAAAAAAGCAGAGTTTGTGAAATTATGAGTTATAATTCAAAAAATTTTGAAGTTGCACTTATAAATAAAATTGTTTTAGTATCTTTTACTAAAGATCATTTAAAATTACTCCATGATTCCATAATCAGTGAAATCTTTTCCCTTATGATTTTAATTTAGTATATAAATTTAAAACCGCTAGAAATTCTGAAATTTTTTCCTTATAAAACTTATTATGCAAATTTTCCCATTTCCATCACTGGCACAAAAATGTCAAAACACGGTAATCACTTTCTACTTAACCTCCCACCTTACATTCTACTGGTCAAATTTCTGTTATGCCTTCTGATACGCCTTTCATATTAGTAATTATGATTTATAGTATAGGTGCTCAACTCAGGTTCAGGATCTTTGGACCACATGATTGCAAAAGTAGTACAATCTCCTGATTAGCTTCCTTGCTTTTTTTCTTCCCCACTGAAATCAGTTTTCACTAAAAAAAAAATTGTCATGCTATTTTAAAGCAGGTCCTATGTAAAGTAAGAGCTCATCTAACCGTATATCCCACTACTCCCCAAAATAAACTATCCTTTTTTTCTTCCCTTATTTATTCATTTATCAAATGATACACTGAGCACCTACTAGGTGCTAGAACAAGAATTGTGCTAGGTGCTACTGACACATTTCTGCCCTCACAAAACTTAGAGTCTTATGGGGAACATAGTAAATAAGGATTATAACACAGTTTGATAAGTACTATAACAGAGAATATTCAGGATGCCAAAACACAGAGGAGCACCTATCCAGAATAAGGAGATTAGGATAAACTTTCTAGAGGAAGCTAACGCCTGAAGGAGGAGCAGGAGTTTGCCACACTAAGAGGAAAGGGAAGAATTGTGAGGCAGAGGGAACATCCTCAAAGACCCAGAGTTAAATAAACCAATGGCATATTCCAGGAACTGAAGTAAGTTAAACATGACTAAACCACAGGGCTTGAAGGGAAGGAGACAAGAATTAGGCTAAAGAGGTAACCAGAGCCAGATGGGCCTGTGTTCAGGGATTTGTAGCTAATACTAACAGTACAACATTAATCAGGAGTGTGACACGATCAATTTGCATTTTAGACTAACTGTGTGGTCAGGGTGAAGAATGGATAAGAGAGGGGTGGGACCAGACAGATGCAGGAAGTTTTCTTAGGAGGCTGCTGTAAAACTCCAGATCTGCTTCTGGAAAGAGAATGGTGATGGGGAGAAGTAGATGGATTCAAGAAATATTTAGGAGACAGAATTGACAATATAAGGTGAAAAGAAGTAGATGATGAGGAAGAGAAATCAAGGATGTATTCCAAGTTTCTAGCTTGGCAACTTGGTAGGGGATGGAATATATCACAAATGTGAAACCTCAGAAGAATCAGGATTAGTAGGAAGATCACAAGTTCAGCTTTACACATGCTGCTTTGTAGCAACCTTAGAGATCTGTAAGCAAAGGAAGTTGTGAGAAACTGAGAGACATGACTTTAGTATTTCAGAGTTTGAGTGGCTGTAGGTGAAGAAAGGCCCATGATACAGCCATGAGTGAGTATCTCAATGGTGGGGTACTAAAGGCCATCAGAAATGAAGGTCTTACGAACAAGGAAGATCAACACACACAAAAAAGTCATTGATGTAGAAATTATAAAGTGGGTTAAGAGCAAGACTTCGAAAATGGACAAGGATGGTTCTAAGAGAGGAGAGTAGTTAAGAAATTGGGAGAAGATAAAGATATGATAAACCTAATGGACATAAACATGAAAGAAATGTATGGGGGGTGGGAAGACTGACATAAGGAAGGAGTACTAATAGTCCCAAAGGAACTAAGGGGAGAAAAAGAAAAACACTGATCTCATCTCCCAATCCGAAAACATTGTGTGAGCCAATGAGATGTATTATTTGAAAGCACTGTAGAAAAAGTGAAGGTCTTAAGTGTGAGCCATGTTTCAGCAAAGCAAGGAGTTAAAGCAAATATCTAGTGAGAAAGCGAGGATGTAATTCCTTTTATTAAGAAATAGGTTTCCAAAGGCATAATGGAAAGGTTTGAGAGAAACGGGAGTGGAGTGTTGGGAGTTTGGTTTAGGGGAGATGAAACATAAAACATGAAGTATGAAAAAGCATGAAGTATGTGAAAGAGTACATGGAAATGGACAAATGACATGCTATTTTTACATTTGAACAGGAGACTAAGCATAACAATACAGTGAAGCAAGATTTCCTAAGAATTAGGCAAAGGTGGAGCGAGGACGTGGGCATATGGGAGGGGAAGGGTGCATCCTGGCCTCTGTAGTTGAGAGCACCACAGGTGCAGGCTAAAATCCTCAGGGCTCTCAGGACTGATCTGGGCTTCAGCATGCCATTGTATTTTGATCTGCACCATTTCTCATGCCCAGAATGCCTTCATATAAAGGATGCAGAAATTTAGGAAATGCTTTTATGAACCTCATCTGCAAACTTACCATAGAGAATTAAAAGTCTCCTCAAATGCATGTTCCCATAAATACCTTATCCCCAACCTCAATCGTGTCATTTACTTAAACAGATTGAATCACTGAATCAGTCTGTCTCCTTCACAGTTTAGTCTAGATCGAACTGTTTATTTCTAAAAGCCAACAACTTCCACAAAAAACAAAGGATAAAGTTTAGAGTAGCAAAGATAATTGTATGTTATTTTGTTACATATTATCAGATCCATGAAGCTTGAAAGTTCCTTGGTGACCATTTAGCAACAAGTAATGCCAAGGAAGGTTAAATGACACCCAAGACGCAGGAACAGACACACAGGTGAGTATTGTCACCTAAGAGAAAAGCCAGAAAGGCCCAGTACAATGGCCGCTTGAGCCAGTAGACCATTTTTTTTATGTAGGAAAGTAAGTTCTATCTTATTTCAGACTATAAAAATAAAGAATATTTTCAGAGAAAGTTGTCAGAATTTATATATTCAACTGAGTATGAATGTTTCCCTTCAGAGTATCTACTTTAAGGCTACAGATTTATTCAATGATGCCGTACTGCTCAACTCCTTTCAAAGTGAGTTTTAAATTATTTATGCTGAGCAAAGTAAGTCAGTCACAAGAACCATGTGATTTCACTCATATGTGGAGTGTAAAGCTGAAACCCATAGACACAGACAACAGTACTGTGGTTACCAGAGGGAAGGGGGTAAAGAGGTATTAAAGGGTAAAGGGAGCAAATACATGGTGACTAAACATGATCTGACTGTGGATGGTGGGCACACAGTGCAACATACAGAACATGTATCACAGAAATGTACACGTGAAACCTATATAAGCTCATTAACCAATGTCACCCCAATAAATTTAAATATAAAAATACATAAAATTTATTTTTGTATTAAAAAATCATTTCATTACTTCATAGTTCTATCTTATAGGTGATTCTCTTCCCTCTTTCTTGACTAGTAATACTGGATTTGAACAAATACTTTGTGAACAAGATCCAAATACTAACTTGGATCAATGTTCTTATTCTATTTTCAAGAATCAATATCAGCCTCAAAGGATTTGCCTTGAAGTACCATCATTGTAAGGTTTCAAAGAATTGTTATAGGTTGTAAAGATAGTCTTCAAAGAGGAATTCCAAAAGTACTGTGAACATTAGCACTGATCATTGTAGAGTTCCAGCATATTCTTGGAAAGAGGTAACACTCATTTGGATTCTAACTTTGTTTAAAAACAAAATCACACTTTGTGTGTGTGTGTGTGTGTGTGCGAAACCTCAAAATCAAAGTAAAAATGAAAAAGGACTTTGAATGTATAACTATTTAAAAACTTTGAAAGATAATACACATTCTTATGCCACTCAATAACAGAAACCTACGCATAGTATTGGAGAAAAATCTGAGAATTAAATGTTTAGAAATAGCTGAAGGCACAAATCCACTGTAAATTACAAATCTGGTCTCTCTGGCTCAATCGCGTGGCCCAATGTCAAAATCTGAACACTAACCATCTTCTATAACAAGAATCCACCTACTAATCATGTGTCTTAAAGATCTGTCTATTTATAATTCCATAATAATAATATTTCTTAAGAGAGTATTTTTGCCTAATACTAATACAAATGCCAAAGTATCATTTTTCACTACTTTATTAACAAGCTTTTCCTTCCCACATACTGAGGGCCTCATGAACTAAGGCCATCGCCTTTTCCAGTGGGATGGAAGGTGTTTTAAGCCCAAACTGTTTCTATTGGTACCTGTACATACATTAACTTGCTTGTCAATGCTTCCCCCTCTTAAAGTAGCTCAATAATTAGTTGAAGTGGTTTAATCCAACATACTAAAATTAGAATTCTACTGCAGAGTTCCTACTAAATTATGAACAATTCTTAGGAACAAAACATAATGTAGTTCTAAGAATGGTTTTAAGCCATTTTTGAATGACTAACATTTTTAAAAATTAACGAGTACACTCAAATTTCAGTCTAAATTTTCAAGAATGCAACTCTTTCTCTGCCAAACTGACAATTTCAAAATCTGATTAACAAAGCATGTTTGTGGCAGAAGGATGAGTTTATTGAGTTTACTACAGCAAGGATGTGTGGAAGTATGATAACTTATCATTTGTAAAATATAACTTTATTCTTGTATCACCGAGAAATATAAACCAAGACAAGTACTTTCTGTGCCCATAACAATTGTTACTGAAAAGAAGACTTAAAATGAAGTTAATATTCCAATTTCCTTAAGAGCTAAGTACTTGGATTTGAGTTCTGCCTCTTTACTTACAAATTGAATCTTTTGGGTCAAATTCCCAGTCTTTCTACTATCCTTCTGAGAACTCCTTTTGTAATTCTAAATCAATTTTAAAAAATTAGGAAAATATACTCAACAGAGGTCAGATGAACAATGCAGGCCATCTACTACTATGCAAAATATTTAAGTGTTGAAAAAGTGATCCTGTCACAAATCCAATTAATGAAAGTGTGGAAATAAAGATTTGATAAGTTTGCTCTCAATGTAATCCGTATGGAGAACAGCTGTAGCCTCTCTAATAAGAGATCTCTGAATAAAAACTATGACTATCAATGAGCCAAGAATACATGGCAAGATGTATAAATGTTGTGTTGTCCCAATAGGAATATTTTGGTCCACCTGTTTTTTATAGACGTGCAAGAACATAAATAACCTCTAAAAAATGGATAACTACAGTTCATGTTTTTTAAGGGTATTAGAATCCCATGCTTGCTTCTGAACAACAGGAGACTGATTTTTAAAAAGGTCAAGAGCAATACTGAATCAATATCTCATATATTTTTCTTTTTATATATACACATAGCTATTGTGTATATGTGATACACTTCACCACTGATAATCCATTGGGGAATATTTGGGGAACAGGAACACACATACATCACACTTGATAACCTTTTACAATAAGGGAATAGTATCAACATTCTCACTCAAACAGCCTAACTAACCAATGCAAATGTTGCATTCTTATTTTGTTTTTCCCACTCCATTATGTTTTATACTGACTAATGAAAGTGCCAAAGGTGGACATTCTTTAGAAAAGAGAAAATAAAGAAAATGACTGGAAAATCTAAATATTGAATAATAAATGACAAAATCTATAAAGTTACCTAGAAAAACAAGTTACTACAGAGTTTCACATCAGGCTAAGATTTTTTCTGTGCCTTGCTTTCTTTAAAATCAACTTTAATGACACATGATTTACATACAATAAAAAGCATCCACTTTAGTTGTACAATTTACTTAGTTTCGGTAAATGCATACTTGTGCAACCACCTCTATAAGCAAAATACATAATATTGTCAATATTCAAAAAAACTCTTCTGTAGCTCAATCCCCAGCGTAACACTGGCCCACAGACAACCACTAATCTACTTTCTATCACTATAGGTTACATTTATATTTTCTGGATTTTCTTATAAGTGGAATAATATAAGCTAAATGTTTTGTATTTGGCTTCTATTGTCTGGCATGAGTTTTTGGGATTCATACATGTTGTATAAATCATTAGTTCCTTTTTTTTTTTCTTTCCGCTGAATAGAAGTCCTTTATATGGCTACACCAGAATTTGGGTATATTATGACAAATGAACATTTGGGTTGATTCCAGTTTGAGGATATTACAGTAGTCCCTCTCTATATCGTGGTTTGCTTATCGCGGGATTTTAAAAAATATTATATTTAATTATTTATCGTGGATTTTTTGCTATATCGTGGGATTCTGTGGTACTGTATACATATGTTGTTAAAGTTACATAGGTTTAAGAGTGTAGAATATGTTTAAGAACATAAGTAGCATTTATAAAAGTGTGGAAAAGGTTAATAAGGGAGTGAGAAATGTTAATAAGGGACTGGGAACGGTTTATAAGTGTGTGGGAAGGGCTTATAAAGCCTTAAAATATATATAAATACTAAAATAAATGTAGGGTTCCCATTTCGCGGATTTTCACCTATCACGGGAGGATCTAGGACATAATACCTGTGATAAGTGAGGGAATACTATACAAATAAAGCTGCTATGAACATTTTAAGTTTGCATTTCTTGGCTTCTGGTCAAGATCATGGGATAAGTTGTGGGGAACTAAAAAGTTCCTCAGCTGAAGTCTTACTAACCGACATCCTAAAGTTCTGCTTGACATGGCCTCACCATCCCATAATAGTTGTTTACTCCTTACTAGGGCAACGTCCCTCTTTCTATTCCTGGGATTGCTGTCCTGCAGTTTAACTCATATCTGCCAGATAATGCCCAAGCTGCAGCTGCGTTCCCCCCGAATGAAAAATTCCTCTTCTCCTGAGCTATAAGAATGCTGTTTTGACTAAGAATAAATGAGACTTGATCAGAGCACTGTCTTGTCTCCTCTCTTGGTGTCTCTTGCCCCTTCTTCATCCTCACTCCCCCTCTAGGGTCCTCGTTGCTCGACATGCGGGACGGGTCAATAAGTAAATGCGGTGCTCACATTTTCCCACAACCACATCAAAAGCACAACTAAACTACAGAACAATCACCTGAAATCTAGCTGAATGGAAGTCCTACAACTAATGATATAAAGAAGAAGCAACATTGAGATTGGCAGGAGGAATGGAGACAAGGAACAGGCTGGTCCCATGTGGCAGATAAAAACTGAGAGAGATATCTCAGCTGCAGAGGTCCCCCTGAGGAGTTAGGAGTCCTAGCTCCACACCAAATGCCCCTACCCCAGGGTTTTAGTGCTCAGAAGAGAAGTCCCCGTAGCTTCCGGCTGTAAAAACTAGCGGGGGTTATGGCTCAGTGAGACAGAGGGCTTCCAGAGTCCCAGGAACTTATTCAGACTCATTGCATCTGAGCTTCAGCACTGGGGCAGCAGCTCAAAAGACACCAGGCACATACAGGGAGGTACTGAAGTGTCTGGCATCAGATCGAGAGCTGGAGGGGCAGCTTTCTCCCAGAATGAAGGGTTATTAAAGGCTACAGATCATTTTCTGAGCCCTTCCCCCATGGAGCTGGCTGGTGGGCACCATACCTGTCTCCATCAACCTGGTTAACACTTTTTTTATACTGACCGCATGGTGAAATGGTAATATTTTCAGTATACAGGGTTATTAAAATGAATTTTACATGTCTATCTCTTTTTTAACTTTTAGAAATGTGGCTATTAGATCAACACAGATATGCTGAATTGATTTGGCAAAGATACAAAAGCACTTCCCTGAGACCCTGCGCCACCTACTTGTGGGCCCACCCAAGCTATTTCCAGTGGCTTTTCAATACAAATGGCCTTTCTTGCCTCATGATTCAGACTTTCCTAAAATCTCTCAAAAAGCAGCATCTGGCCTTGACATGCCCCATACCTCTTGCTAAGTGGCTACAGGACTGGCACTAGCAGCAGCCAGTCTGCTTGGCCTCTTCTGGGCACCTCCAAGCCCAGCACAAGTAGCAATTATTTTCAGATCACTTTGTAGCTCATGCAGAAAACAGGTAGTGGCTGACCTTAGCCTGCACCTCTTGGGATGCCCCAGAGCCAACACATCCAGTGAACAGCTTAAAAAAAAAAGGACTCCTAACCACCTCCACAAGTGATGCACTCAAAGATAGACTCAGCAGCATCAGAGCCCCACTGAAGTAAGTTCTGCTCTGTGAGGTGGGCTCCTGCACAGCTGATCCTCCAAGGTGGTCATAGCCAGTCCTTGCAGCCAATCGGTCTGGGGGTAAATCCCTACCACTGAGGTGCCAACAGCAATCAAGGCTCAACTACAACAGGAAGATGTGCAGAGCCCATATGGGAAAGGGGCACACCTGGAGTCCCCAGCTCAGGTGAATGAGGAGGGTATGTCACAGAACCCTACAGGCAGCCGTCCGTCTCAAGAGACGATGGTGTAGCTTCTTAAGAGTCTATCTGCACCGCCGAGAATGGCTGTGCAGTCCGACTCGGGAGTGACACGGTATCTGTCTCCTCCCGTGTTGAATCGACATCTTGCGATGACGCTGGAGTGTCCTCTCCAGTGAAGCTGAAGCTACAGAGCCTGGGCAGGGTGATATGGAGGGTCTGCTGTTGCCCATGCAGCAGACCCCCCCTCTCTTCGCAGCTGAAGTGTCCAAGGGAAAGATGGAGTCAATACAGCTTGGCTTCAGGTGCGCCGCAGGAGTTGCCGGTGTTGACCACGACGTCAAACCGCCTTAGGGACTCCGGCTCCGGATTTTCTGTCGGGGTTTACTCCCTTAGCCTTTCCCCTGAAGAGGTATGCCGCAAGGCAGCGGAGGTTTTTTGGAGTCAGAGTTTTCCTTCTCTGAACCCTACAGGACACCTACTATATTAGGCCACTCTCCCAAGACCAAGAGATGTAGCAGCTCTACTTAGTACATAGAAGCAAACACAGAGACGCTGCCAAAATGATGAGACAAAGAAACATGTCCCAAATGAAAAAAAAAAAAAAAAAAGACTAAAACTCCAGAAAAAGAACAAAACAAAATGGACACAAGCATGCTACTAGATGCGGAGTTTAAAACACTGGTATTCAGGATGCTCAATAAACTTAGGGGAAGAGCAGATGAACTTAGAACTTCAACAGCATAAAAAAAAGGACATGGAAACCACAAAAAATAACCAGTCAGAAATGAAGGATAAACTAACTGAAGGATACACTAACAGAAACTTTGCAAGCCAGAAGGGATTGGTAAAAATATTCAGTGATAAGAAGCAAGAACCTATACCCAAGATTACTCTACCCAGCAAAGTTATCACTTAGAATCAAAAGACATATAAAGAGCTTCCCAGACAAGAAAAAGTTAAAGGAGTTCATCATCACCAAACCAGAATTACATGAAATGGCAATAAATACGTATCTATTAACATTTGAATCTAAAAGGCAAAATAAATAAGCAGAACAGAAACAGACTCATAGATACAGAGAAGGTTTTGACGGCTGCCAGAGGGGAGAGGGTTTGGGGAGTTGGGTGAAAAAGGTGAAGGGATTAAGAAGTACCAGTTGGTAGTAACAGATGTAAAGTACAACATAAGAAATATAGTCAATAATATTCTAATAATTATGTATGGTGTCAGATGGGTTCAGGATTTATCAGGATATCACTTAGTAAGTTATGAAATATCTAATCAATGGGGTGTACAACTGAAACTAATATAATATTGAATGTCAACTGTAATTAAAAATTTTTTAAATTTTTTTAAAGTTTGCATTTCTCTTTTGAAAATACCAAGGAATGAAATTGCTTGGTAGTATGGTAGATATATAAAGAATACAACTGCCAGTTTCCAATGTGGTTCTGCCATTTTACATGCCCACCAACAATGTATGAGTTCTAGTTGCTCCAAAAATTTAGCAACAGTTGCTATCATCAATCTTTTAAATTTAAGCCATTAAATGGCACCTCATTGTGATTTTAATTTGCATTTTTCCAATGACGAGCTTACACGTGCTTAATGATCTTTGTGTTGTTTCAAATATTTGTTTTAAAAACTGGGTTATTTGTCTTATTATTGAGTTACAAAGGTTTTTATTAAATATATTCTGGATAGGAGTAATTCATGAGATATATGTATTATGACTATTTTCCTCAATCTATTGCTTGCCTTGTCATTTTCTTAACAGTAACTTAAAAAAAATTTTTTTTTAACAATTGTATTTATTTATTTATTTTTATTTTTAGAGAGAGGTGAAAGGAGAAAGAGAGGGAGAGAAACATCCCTGTGTGGTTGCCTCTCACGCACCCCCAACTGGGGACCTGATGTGCAACCTAGTGATGTGCCCTGACTGGGAATCGAACCAGCGACACTTGGTTCACAGGCCAACGCTCAATCAACTGAGCCGCAGTAGACAGGTTAACAGTAACTTTTGAAGATCATTATTTTTAATTTTATCAAAGTCCAATTTAACATTTTTTTTCTTTTATGACTTGTGCTTTCTGTAAGAAATGTTTGCCAAACCCAAAGGCACAAAGATTTTTCTCCTATATTTTCTTTTAAAAGTGATATAATTTTAGCTTTATGATCCATTTTGAGTTATTTTTGTGGAGTGTTAGATATGGGTTGAGGTTCTTGTTTTCCTTATGGATATCTAATTTTTCAAAGACTATTTCTTAAAAGAATTATCCAATCCCTATTGAATTACTCTAATATTTTAAGCACATTGGTCTACTTCAGGACTTTCTATTCTTTCCTATTGATCTATTGTGCTTTATTGTTCTATTGCTTTATGCCATTATCACACTATCTTAATTTTCTGTAACCTCTTATAATTTGAGATTTAAGGAGTGTAAATCCTCCAACTTTATTCTTCTTTTTCAAAATTGTTGTAGCTATTCTATTTTCTAAGTCCTTTGCATTTCCTTATACATTTTGAGCATCTTGTTAATTTCTATAAAAAGACTGCCAGGTTAAAGTTTTAAAACTTGTTTATATTTTTGTTATAAAAAAATTTAATAAAGAATTTCAATGTAATGGTACTGCATTTCCTTGAATATATTGTATTACTTGGAACTGTATATAGATAGGATGTCTGCATGTAAAAGTAAGTTTTAGACATGTACTTATAATCTCACTAATAAATACCTATATATTTTTTTGACAAAATATTTTAACCATAGAGAAAAGCTTCAGAAATATTAACAAACATCCATGTGGTCCCTACACAATTTTATAAATGTTAACATTATAACATTATAATAACCATATTTATTTCAGACAACAAAAAACATCACACATGAATTGAAACTCCCACTGTTCCTCCTGAATCCCACTTCCTTCATATAACCATCCTCCTAAATTTGCTATGTATCATTCCCACACATGTTATACTTTTACTACAAATGTCTAACTTCCAAAAGCAAATATAACATTGTTTTTAAACTTTACATACATGGATAACTGTATCTGAATCTGATGAGTGTTGAATGTTATCAGATTCTTCTGACTTGATAGTATAGTGCCATTATTACAAGCTCAGCCTAAATGTCTCCTTGCACCATTTTTTCCTCAATTCAATGATTATTAGATATATTCCTGTGGACACATGAAGCATCACTTCCTTCCATTTTTATGTACTATACAGTATTCATGGTATATCTAGGCCACAATTTATCACTTCTTCTCTTGATGGGTATTTAGATTGCCCCAACTTTTCATTACTACAAACAATGTTGCTGTGAAAATTTCTGCACGTCTCCTTATGAACAAATTTCTTGGCAGTGCAGGTGCTGTGCAGTAGGTTACAATAATCTTAACTATATTGCCAAAGCGTTTTATGAAGCTGCACTCTTGCAAGTAGTGTACACATTCATCTACAACCTCACAACCATTTGGCTTCATCAGATTTGAACATTTTCATCAATCTGATGGATGTGAAATAGTATCTGATATCTGCAAAATGGCAGTATGGTGCTGGGCAGCCATGAAAATGTGCTGCTGGAATTGTGCTTTTACAAAAAAAAAAGAACTTGCCTAGGTAACTGCCTCCAGCATCAATGTCTTCAGATCTGCTCCAACATTCAATCCAAGGCCATGCTCTTCCTACCGAGTCCCCAGTCAATTTTTCAGCTTAGCTGTAGTACTGGGGCCTGGTCATTTGTACCCAGTGTGGAACTCATCTAACAAGCCATCTTTGTTCTGGAGCTCCCCACTGGGTTGGCTGAGACCATCAGATATATACTATAGCCTAAGGTCCTCTTTGTCCAATTCTGCTTCCCACATGTGCAACCCTTTCCCCTCCCTGTGTATGTTTCACAGGCATTACTCTTACACACTTTTCACCCTTCAACTCCATTTCAAACTAAAATGATTGAGGTCACAGCTCAAGCCTCCGCTGAATCCAACTGCTTGGATTTGTATCCCAACGCTACTTATTACTTCTGGATGTTAGGCAAGTGATTTAATTCCCTTAAACCTCAGTTTCCTCATCTCTAAAATGGGAATAATAATAGTACTTACCTCACAAGTGTGAGGAATTAAAATAATAGAAGCCCTTGGAAAAACCTCTGGCACACAACAAACACTCAATAAATACTAGTCTTGTTTGCCCAGTGTGAATTCCTTATTTATCACAAGAGTTGTGATTAAGCTCAAGGACATATGAAACCATGACTGAGTAAACAATGACATGAGAATATTTATTGCTCCTTTCCTTAGATATATGTGTATATTTAGTATGTGTTATTATGGCATGTGGGTAACAGTAGAGTGATCTCAAATAAAATACTCAGTGATAATAAATAGTTCCAGTCTGATTATCTGTGCCAATGATTAATCTACATTCTAAAACTTGTTCCTCTACAATTTATGTATTGATTTTTGTTTGTGCTTAGAATAAATTACACATACAGGTAACATTAAGGAATATAAACTGTAACACTAGAGAAAAATTGTTGGTAGGCTTTGATTAAAAGCCTTTTCTATCATAAAGTGCAGTATATATTGGGATTTCATAGTCTACAAATCTTGAGATTGTTCTATTGGCTTACTTTTGGGAAGATATTAGGAATTAGTCAAACAATATCATAAAATTTTCCCAAGACCTTAGAGAAGTCAAGATATAGCTTGCATTCTTTTTTAAACTGACATTTTCCCCCTGAAATTATTTTCTCAAACATACCCACCAGTTCCCCCTTTTTTCATTAATAAATGAATCAATCTATGAAGAAAGCTCAAGAAAGAAGCTTAGTAACTAATGCATTCTTGAATTCTTGCCCAGGTTGATGAGAATTCAGAAAATTAGTCTTTTTAGTGTTTAAGAAGGACCCAGTTCAACTTTATAGTAATGTGATACTATTCACTATCTTCAGTTTTAAAACTAGGAGTTTGGCCAAATATAAACTTCTGGAATAAGCAAATGCCTGCAAAAATAAAAGTCTCCATTAACTTTTTGACATATATTCTCTGTCTCATTCCAAAATTCCATATTTCTCTATAGCAAGAAAAATAATTTCTATATTGTTCCAAAACTCCATATGAAATACATGCACAGAGGACCTCTGTAATGCATTTATGCAAAGAGATCATATATCTCATTCTTTAATCCACCGAATGGAAAGAAAAACTAAGACAGTGCATCAAAAATAGTGCTTGAATTTTGTTTAGGATTTTTGCATCCATATTAATCAGATACTGGTCTGTAATTTTCTTTTTTGTTTTATCTGTGCCAGGTTTTGGTTTCAGGGTTATGTTGGCCTCATAAAAAGTATTAGGAAGTATTGCCTCTTATTCAACTTTTTGTACGCGTTTCAGAAGGATAGGTTTCAAATCTTCTTTGATGTTTGGTAGAATTCACTAGTAAAGCCATCTGGTTCTGGACTTTTATTGTTGGGGAGATTTTTGATGGTTGTTTCAATTTCCTCACTGCTAATTGTTCTATGTAGATTCTCCAATTCTTCATGATCATGGTTCAGTCTAGGAAGGTTACATATTTCTGGGAACATATCCATTTCTTCTAGATTATTGAATTTGGTGACATATAGTCTTTCATAGTATTCTAGTATGATCCTTTGTGTATCTGTGATGTCTGTAGTAACTTCTCTTACATTTCTGATTTTATTTATATGAGTCTTTCTCTTTTTTCCTTAGTGAGTCTAGCCAGTGGTTTCTCGATTTTATTAATCTTTTCAAAGAACCAGCTCTTTGTTGAATTAATTTTTATATAGCCTTTTTGTTATCTATTTCATTCAATTCTGCTGACTTTGGGTTGCTTTTGTTCTTCAGTTTCTAGTTCTTTAAGATGTAATGTTAGGTTGTTTACTTGGGATTTCTCCTGTTTCTTAATATAAGCCTGTAATGATATAAACTTCCCTCATTTTTTTTTTTTTTTACTTTTTTTATGGTAGGGATTTTATTTTTTATTGTTTTTCTATTAGAGTTGTCCCATTTTGCCCCTTTGCTCTTCCCGGCTCCACCCACTTCCCCCTCTCCCACAGTCCAGCCCCACCTCATTGTCCATGTCCATGGGACATTCATATTAGTTCCTTGACTAGACCCTTCCTCTTCTTTCCCCCTTTTACCCCTTCTGCCTCCCCTCTGTTCCCCTAAACTTTCCTCTTATTACTGCTTTTGCTGCAACCCAGAAGTTTTGATATGTCATACTGTCATTCTCATTTCTCTCCATATATCTTTTGATCTCATCTTTTATTTCTTCTTTGACCCAGTCATTTTTCAAAAGTGTGTTGTTTAATCTTCACATATTTGTGGGTTTCTTTACTTCCTCTTTGCAGTTGATTTCTTATTTCAAAGCATTGTGATCAGAGGATATGCTTGATATAATTTCAATATTCTTGAATTTGTTGCAACTGGATTCAGTAGAGGATTGGATAAAGAAGATGTAGTACATATCTACTGTACTATGGAATACTACTCAGCCAAAAAAAGGGTGAAATATTGCCATTTGTGACAACATAGATGAAAACATTGGGAATATTATGCTAAAATAAATAAGTCAGTCACAAAAAGCTAAGAAACATGATTTCACTCATATGTGGGATATAAAACTGAAAATGTACGGCAGTTACCAGAGGAAAGGGGTGGGAGTAGTAAAGGGTAAAAGGGCCCAAACATACAGTGAGTGACAGGTGCTTTGACTTGGGTGGTGGGCACACAATGCAATATGCAGATCATGTATCACAGAAATGCACACTTGAGACACCTATATGAGCCCATTGACCAATATCACCCCAATAAATTTAATTAAAAAATAGTGGCAAAAAGAGAAAAAAAGATTTGCATTATTGTCTCAGTGAAATGAATTACTGTACTTCAATTAATTTGAATAGTAAATTCTTATTTGGTTTTCTAAGACATATATACTATAAATTATATTTTTTATCAGACTATATATGCTTTTTCATACTATAATATAACTAATTAATTAGCACTCTTCTTTTTTTTTTTTTTTTTTTTTTTTTTTTGGTACCTCTTAGCTAAACTCCAGAAAAGATTAGGTTACAGATTTCTGGATAAATGATCAAAATCCCTCCTCTTCCTAAAACCTTCCTCAAAATAAAATTAAAAAAAAAAAAAAAAAACTTGACATTTATTCAGGAAAAATCCTATTTAACCATTACACTTTCCTTTGGCCAAAGTGATCACTACATCCTATTAGTGATTAGAAACATATGAGTAAGTGGGTTTCTCAGAAATGTATTAACTAGGATTTTGCAAAAATAGCAATCTTTACCCAAATGGTTTTGAGAACTAGTAGACAAAGCAAAATAAAGCATGACTCTTCATATAGCATTTCAGTTCTCAGAACTCTAACATACTATTTTTTGTAAACTCATAATCTCTGAGAAGACGATGCATAATATGTGAATTTCTCATTCTAATTTAACAAGAAAACACCTTTTCAAAGCCCAAAATGAGTTGAATAGAATACTGAAAAACCCTGCACATATAACCTTTAACTTAGGGTTAAGAAAGGTTCTAATTTGTTAAACAGTTTATAATAAAGATCAAAATCTGTTAAGAGCTCATTATTGTTCTATACTAGTAAATAGAATAAGGATGTGATTTTTAAAGGGACAATTTTAAATGTCAAAACAAGATATATGTATCATTAAAGCCAAAAAATGAAGCTAATTTCAAATGAAGAGAAGTTTGTGGCTAGGTTAAGTAAAAAACAATCTAACAAGGGGCGTCACACAAAATTTCAGGAAAGGATCTTTTACTTTCTGGAAACATTTTAAAAAGACCTCAAAAAGGAATGGGCTCATGATTTAAGGATATTCCTATCTCAAGATTATTTATTGCTACAGCTCTAACTCTTTCCAATGCTAGACATTAAATTTAAAAATTCACAAAGTTCCACAAAATTCAAAAGGGATAAAAATTTTTAAAAAGAAGTATGTCAAATGACAACTTATAGTTTCATTAGTGCACCAAGTTTTCTTTTCCTAGGGGTGGCTCTATCAGATCACAAGAGAAAAAGGTATATGGCAGTTTAGGAGGGGGGGATGTGGCTACCCCTGACTCCCATGTAGGCTGTAACTGGTTTTTTGAAAGCTGACAATGCTTAAATCATAAGCAGATGTGCAGTAAAGAAGTTCCCACTCTTCCTTCTCATATGAGCTGTATTAGTCACTTCGTTTTCCCATAAATTGATAACAATAACATTTTGAGGATTCTGTGGTTTCCAGAAAAAGAAGGGTAAGGTTTATATTTTCAAACCCCCAGTTAAGAAGAATTTTTTTCAATAAAAGAGAATACAGATTCACAGAGATGCTGCTTGTAAGCAAAATTTCAATTATGGAACATTCCAAATTCTCGACATACCAAGCAATGTAAAGACAATATGGGTTATATAAGAGGTTATAACGTCAAGTAAAAATTTCCAGCTTCATAGTCAGAGTATAAGACTGTCAAGACAACATTTTAAAATGTGGAAATCATTAAGCCAACTCACCAGATACGTGTAAGGACCCTAGGACTACAAATATAAAGTGTCCGTGACAACGCAACACCAAATAAAGAAACAAACAAATCCACAAAATTTTCTTTGAAACAATGGCATAAAAATATCTTAACAATGTCATAAATCCTAATAGACAAAGTAAAGAATTTTTTTCCTGGAACATAATTTGCTACCTTAAACTTTACATTGCTATGTGTTAAATTTCAAAATTTCAAATGTTATTGAAGATAATTTGCATATAACACTTCAATTATATTCAAACACAATATTCTAGGCCAGATGAAATAGGAGAAAGTGAAACAAAGAATATCAGGATTAAAGATGGAGAAACTTACATGTTATGCTTTCAAATATTTCTATGGTTCTGTATCAGGGAAGCTATGTTTTACAGGTAACTGGAAAGGCAGTGCGGTCAGCACCATACTCTGGCCAGCTTCCTCCGTCCAAGGATTAGAATCGCCAGCTGAAGCCAAGATGAGCTCTCCACTGAAACTAGTGATATACTTATCACGTATTTACAGATTTAGTTTCTATCGACATATTTAGCATGTGTATATTTAGCATATCTATAGACAAATAATTGTATACACCTATAAAATTTATATATTTATTTACCTGTTTATAGAATTAATGTTTACCTATAGGCTAATTCTATAAAAACAAATGAAAGCCCCTCAGAATAAAGGCAAAATGACAAGTTATAAAAGTATTATATTAGTTTCCAAATTTCAAATTATCTCTTTTAAGAAGATATAAGGTTTAGTATTTCTAAGAGTACATCTTTTACAAAACCACTGCTAAATATAAACAATGACTAAATATATTATATGGGAATGCTACATTTTTCTAGCTTTGATTCACAGGAACCTTGATATGGAGACTGTTCTCCAAGTTTTCCACTATTATCAATTTTTTGACAAAATATTTTAAAAGTTATAAATCAACCATCTCAACTCAAAACTTATATTTTCAACAAAAATCCTAAAAGTTAAGGATTTTGATTCTATGATGAAAAACAACATTCCATGATTGAAACGTTTTTCTTTTACATATAAAAGAAGTTAGAGGTTGATTTCTCTTATAATTAATTATACTAAAAGATTTAGATTGATTTTACGATCAGGTAAAATCACTAGCATTTTTGAAAGATTTGATGTCTGCTGACAAGCATCTACTTTATGTTGTGTTATAAAATAAAAGTTTTATGACACTGTCTCTGCTGCTTTAGTAAAGTCTTATTCTACTAAGGCTTGTTATCTGTACTCAGACGTGTGCTCTAGGCAGGGGCCTTATATGGTTAAGTTCCTGTTACCCTTTCATGTCAAGTATCCTATTTTTAATGATGAAAAAAAGTGAGTTTTCAGTGTAAGAGTTTAACTTCTTACCTTGCTTAACTCACTGCTCTGATTGGTCCTGTTAATTTCCTCTTTCCTGAAACTCTTATCCTTTAGTCTCACGGCCACCTTTCAGCCTCTGGCTCTCTGGCTCCCTGCCTCTGCTGTGTTAATACTCAAACACTGGTGTCTCCCACTGCCCTGCTAACACGGAAATATGGAGGAAAACATAAAATTATTTTATCTTTACTAGCTGACTTTTAAAACTTCTATTCTGATTTCTCTTATGAAATTAATGTGTTCATGTTTATGTTTCAATAAAAAGAAGGGATGGAAAGTGTGTATTTATTAATTGCAAAAAGTAATATGATGGATAACATACTACAACAGGAAAGAGACTAATAACTTATATGCCACAGTTTTCTGGCTCTGCAATAAACTTAAGAAAGTAAAGGCTTTTAGAATGAAACATAGCACATTAAGTCTTAAGACATAAATGATCTGTTTTGAAATAAAATGAATCCCACCTCAAGGAAATACTTAAAAGATGAATGACAGTATTCCTTTAGAAGAAAATACAGCAATAAACATTCCCTCAAAGATAACTTTTAACATATTTTGTGAACTAAATGATTAAAATAGGACCGGCCACTTAGAAATTTGTTATATTGTCTTTGGTGAACAGAATATTTACATTCAGAATTCACTCACTGTAAGACACAAGATGTGTAATGCTGACCATTTACCTATTCCAACTTTTAAGATAATGCATGAAAGTCAATGGCTTTTGAACCTGAGTATAAATCTAACAGGCCTATATCTCAGCTCCCACTTTAATAAAAATCAACCAATAATTCTACATCAGCAAAAAACACACCTGAAAACCAATCCTCACATGCCCACTACAAGTATGTCAGCTCTGGGTCACGGGTAATTACAGGTCAAGGAAGACCAGAGGCTCAGTGGGGCTTGTGTCAGGACAGTGAGAACACTACAGAGTTTAAGGTAACACAGCATGGGGGAAGGATTTATACAGGACATGGTGAGGCAAAGTCATAGCTTGGGCTGTCAAACTAAAACTGAGAACAAAAATAAAATTTAGAATTCATCTCAGTATATCAGAAAGCTTCCTTATCTTCTTAGACCTTTTACTATTTGCATCTCAGACTTCTAAATCTAGAGTCAAGGTTTCTAGTCTGACATACAATCAGCTAGGAATTTGACACTCCAATCATCACAACGAAAAAGCTGAACAAACTCAAAATAATAACTTTTTAAACTAATTATGCTGCCCCCCAAAACTGGAGAGACAGACAGGCAAATACAAAGGGTAACAGCTTACTTATAACAGAAGGCCAGAAGCAAACCCCACAACTGGAGTCAATATTTGTGCCAATGCCTTAAACTATAATTGATGGACTGTTGACAGCTCAGTGTATACTAACCTGAGAGTTAAAAACTCCCAGAAGTGGGCTGGGAAGGGGGCAGTCTTCGGGAGAACCGCCCTACACTTCTGCCTCCAGGACTTCACCAGGTTCTCACTTGGAAGATGAGAGAAATCCCCTTATGCTTCCAGCAGAGGGAAAGAAAAAGAAGCCTTTTGAAATACACCCAGAGTCCTCTATTTTCCTTTAAAAAGGACCCTATAGTCTTCAACCTGGGCCAAATAAAACACTCAGCTCCACCTCCCTCTAACTTCAAAATGGAGGAAGGAAAATACCTAGCTTAGGCTCACTAAAAGACTGAGACCAAACATAGGGCATGCTTCCATTGCCCCCACATCTTATTACTACCTCAACAGGGCTCCAGGAAAACAACAGGAGATTACAGCTGAAAGAATTGTAAGCCTCATACTCTATTTAATGTATCTTTGAGAAAATCCAAAGACAACAGGGGAGACAAACACAGCAGTGAAGACATTTTATCCCCTAACACTACAGCTACAGCAACAGTACAGCCTAACGGCTAGTCGGGTAAACCAAAACCCTCACTCCTTTTACTCAATATATCATGTCCAGCTTTCAACAAAATGTCATAAGGGGGTTGAAAGGTAAAAAATACAGTTTGAAAAGACAAAGCAATCATCAGAACCAGATTCAGATATGACAGAGATTTTGGAACAATCATACCAGAAATTTAAAGTAACTATGATTAATATGCTGAAGGGTCTACTAGATAAAAGTAATAGACAACATGCAAGAACATATGGGTAATATAGACAGAAAAGAAGGAAGCTCTAGGAAAGAATAAAAAAGAAATGTTAGGAATGAAAATTATAGTAATATAAATGAAGATTGCATTTGATAGGCTCATCAGTACACTGGACATGTAAAAGGAAAAATTAGTGAGCTTGAAGAAATGTCAATGGGAACTTCTAAAACTGAAATACAAAAAGAAAAAGAACAGACTAGTCAAAAAGTGTGGAACAATTACAAAAGGTATAGTATACACACAATGGCTATAACAGAAGGAGAGGAAATACTTGAGGTAATAATACATAAGAATTTTTATAAAATTAATGACAGATACCAAACCACATATCCAGGTAACTCAGAAAACACCAAGCAGAATAAATACACACAGACACAAAAATCTATAATTAGGTATATCACATTCAAAATGCATAAAATCAAAGACAACAAGAAAACTTTGAAAGAAGCCAGAGGAACATGGACAATGGGGGAGGGGGTATGATTGTGAGAGAAGCGGTGGGCTGGGTAGGGGGAGCAATGGGGGAAAAATGGGACAACTGTAATTGAAAAACAAAATAAAAATTCTATATAGAAAAAGAAAAAAAAAGAAGCCAGAGGAAAAAAAGAACATCTTGTATATGGAGGGAAAAGATTATGGATTATATCAAATTTCTCTTCAGAAATCATGCAATCAAGAAGAAAATGAAGTATTTAAAGTATTAAAAGAAAAAACAAATCTAGAATTCTGTATCCAGTGAAATAAATTATCCTTCAAAAGTGAAGGAGAGATATTTTCTGAAACAAACAAAAATTGAAGAAATGTGCCACCAGTAGACTTGCCTTGCAAGAAATGTTAAAAGAAGTTCTTCAGAGAGAAGGAAAGTGATGTAGGCCAGAAACTCAGATCTACACAAAGAAAGGAAGGGAATTAGAGAAGAAATAAATATAGGTAAAATAAAATCTTTTTTATCTTAATTGATCTAATAGGTAAGTTTCTTCAAATAATGGTAACAATATATTTGGTGATTACAGCTTATAGATAAGTGAATAAGTGACAGCAATAAGGAATGGCAGAGAGGAATTGGGAATGCTCTGTTATAAGGTATCCACACTACCCATTAAGTTATGCAGTATTCTTTTAAAGTGAACTTTTATTAATGGTAAATGTATATTAAAAATGCGGGGACAAATAAAAAATTTTTAAAGAAATATAACTGATACAATAATCCAAGAGAGAAAATAAATCTAGGGTTACCAATTGTTTCTTCCTTTCTTTTTTCTTTTACAACCTTCAATATAACTTTTACTTATTATTAAATTATACGTATTGAGGTGACATTGGTTAACAAGACCATATAGGTTTCAAGTGTACAATTCTATGACATACCATCTGTATATTGCACTGTGTGTCCACCATCTGAAGTCAAATCTCCATCTACTGCCATATATTTGACCTCCTTGACCCTTTACTACCTCCCCCAACCCTTTCTCTTTTATTGTACTACTTAACTCCTTGGCTTTCCTTTACTTACAGTATCTGTTAGATACTGTGGCTTTTAGAACTCTATATATTTCCAGTTTTGGCTCCTCTAATTGCTCTTTTTTGCTGCTCATGTTTTGGTAAGATGGTGAATAAGTTAAACAAACAAACAAAAAAAAACATTGCACATAATAGTGAAAGAATTGATCCAACAATCCATTGTCTAGACATGTGTAAATATGAGAAAATTTCTATACCTCTGGTCTCACTATGAACATATATTGAGGATTAGTTGATTACAACAGCTCTGTTCAGGTGAGTATGATAATACTAGCAATAAAACATATCTATATCTCCAGTGCTCAGAACAATACCTAGAATATAAAAAGTATTCATATTTACTGAATAAGTAAATTGGTGCTTTAAAAAAATACTTGATACCTGATAAGTAACAAAATTTTTTAAAAATATTATTTGCCAAATTGCTTTAATATCCATCTCATAAATAAAATTAAGTCTCCTATTTTGGTTTGCATTTCTGAACTCTAACTTTACAGAAGTATTATGAGTATGCCTTGGAAACATTTTGCATCTGGCACATTACAAGGTGTTGAGACCAGGTGTCTAAGTCTTTAAATATAAAACACTCACTTGTCTCACTTGTGAAAAAATACTTGGAAAGTTTTCCAGATATGTACACAAATTCAGGCAGCCTTACCCCATGATTAAAGCCAGTTGTATGTAAATTTAATACAACTTTTCAAAATAGCAAAGCATGATAGTGAACTCAAATAAAGTGAGCAAAATCTGCTCCTGATTTTAATTTCATATGGTTTGGCACTTAAAAAATAAGTTAGTACTAATCTATTCTTTCTATAAAAATCAGAAAAGACAAGTGAGATAAGTCTTCTCTGACAACTCATCTGCTTCACGTTACTTATTAGGTATACTGTTCTCTATATTCTCTTAGAGCACCCTAAACTCATTTCCACTGCAAGGCTTATGGAAAAATGTCTGATTATCTATCTCTCTCCCCAACTACACTGAGTTTCTCAGAAGCATCTGGCAAAATAAATTCCTGGTACATATAGGTACTCAATGTGCTTGCTGCGTGAATAAATAATTCAAGGTGTCCCAAATATTTTCTTTGAATACGTTCACAGAAATCATTTGCATTAGTAGGGACAGCTGTAAAAGACAGGGCTAATTTCACTCACTGTATACCAATAAAAAACATTTGTATTTATTTATTTTTCCTTTACCCTCACTATAATTTATTTGTTTTCCTATATATCAATATAGGTTAACCAGAAAAAGCAAGTTAACTTAACTATAAAAATATTGGTATAACTGTGAACCTAAATTGAAGTGGATATTCATATTAAGACCTTTTTGGCTATGGAATACTCTTTTTCTACACATAGAATTATATAATGCTAACACCAACCAGATTACCAAATTTAAATTGCTATCTTTCTATGCAAAAAATGTCTGGGAAATTTTTTTAACTCTTGAGGCTGGAATTCTAACATTTAAAATTCTGGACAAGCAGTGATTTTCTTCCTCATTGAATAACGCACCATTGAAATCAACATTTAATGGCAACCGTTTCATATTAGAGGTATGAAGTGATTCTAAAGAAAAAAATATGTTTTCCATTCTTTTCAGTTTTTTGTAAAAATAGCATGAGTTGTTATCATGGTGATATATCAACCTGCATTAAGTTTAGGAACAAAAGGCAAAAGAAATGTGATGACTGCTAGTGCTTTAGTCGGATGAAATCTTGTAAAGCAAAATTTAAGTTCAGAAGAAATCTATTGTGTATTTACAATTCAATATGCATAACTCTGGAATATATTTTCTTGTTCTGTCTTTTCTTAACATTACAATGTTTAGAATGAAGAAATGTGCATTGGAATACATTACATATTATAAAACTGACTAGCACAACAACCTTAACCACAAGAATATAAGGGGATAGTAAATATTTAATAGTCAATGAAAATTTAGTGTGTCAGGGATTGTCAAAACCAAGTGGACTGTTTTTTGTTTGTTTATTTGTTTTGTCCTTTCACCTAAAATAAAAAGCATGAAAGCTTAATTATAGTTAACTACCAACTTTAAATTTAAAAGGTTAAAAATCTTAATGTAAACTACTTTGAAACCAGAGATAAACTGAATGCATTCAACAAATATTTGCTGTTTTCTAGGAGTCAGGCTTTGGGGATAGAGCAGTGAACCAAATAGACAAAAATCCTTGTCCTCATAGAATTTATATTGTATTTATTTGAGATAGATAATAAATAAGAACAAGTAAATAATACAACATGTTATAAGCGATAAGTAGGGTAGAGAAAGCCAGCCAGCATGAAGGGTGGAATTTTAAACAAAATGATGCAGGAAAAACTTCACTGAGGATGTGACAAGTGAGTCAAGACTTAAAGGAGGGAGGGGAAAGGGAGAAAGGCCTGCAGGTTCAAGACAACAGCAAGGGCAAAGAACCTGGGACAGGAACGTATTTGAAGTGAACAAGGGACAGCAAGATTTGGAATGCCCACTGAATAAAACTTCCATTGAAGTCACCTACATTTCTTATCTCTTTATAACTCAAGTACCAGAAAATATCATCAAACTGTTTTCTTTGTTTAGAGAAGTTACAATGTTTAGGAAGAGAGGAAAATGCATCATTTTCCATCAAATCACCTATTTTTCCATAATTGCCATTTCACAGTTGTTAGAGTATTTCTTATCTTCATGGCTACTTGTTTAATATTCAGCCAAAAGCTTACATTTATTGTCATTTATATTTTTGCTATGATACCAAAGGCTGCATTTATAAGATGTTTGAACACAGACTGTGCTACACGTGCCATGTTATTTGCACTGACACGTTTGGATAACATTCCTTTAAATCAGAGAGGAATGCAATGTAATAATTAAGAGCATGGGCTCTGGAGCCAGACTGTCTGAATTTGAATCTCTGCCCTGTCACTTTCTAGATGGGTAGCTATAGAAATTTACTTAATCGCTCCATGCCTCTGTTTCTTATCTGAAAAAATGGGATACATAATTGTAAGAATGTCATAGAACTGTTTTGAGAATTAAAAGTATGAAAAGCACTTAGAACAGAGCATGGTATATACCTTAAAAATGTATTAGCTGTGGGACTGGGTGAAAAGTGTGAAGGAATTGAGAAGCACAGATAGATAGTTACAAAATAGTCATGGGGAAATAAAGTACAGCAGAGGTAATATAGTCAATAATTTTGTAATAACTATGTATGGCACCTGGTGAGTACTGGAAATATCAGGGGGAACATTGTAAAGTACATGATTGTCTAACTACTATTCTGTACACCTGAAACTAATATAAAGTAATATTGAATGTGAACTGAAATTTTAAAACATTTTAAAAATAGCCCTGGCTAATGTAGCTCAGTGGATTGAGTGCTGGCCTGCAAACCGAAGGGTCACTGGTTTGACTCCCAGTCAGGGCACATGCCTGGGTTGTGTGCCAGGTTCCCAGTTGGGGGTGTATGAGAGGCAACCAAACATTGATGTTTCCCTCTCTTTTCCCTCCCTAAAAATAAATAAATAAAATATTTTTAAAATTTTTTAAAGAAAATATATATTAGCCATTTTGAGAGTTGTTATTGCTATTAATATTGATAGAACACATCTGGTGGGGGTTTTTTGATGTATCATAACCACCACAAAAGTAATTATAATTCTTAATTTTTAATGTTTCCTTATGATGGCAACAGTAAAAATCATTCTTTAATTTCTGAAGATTCAAATTAATGATGAGATTTGAATGTATATCAAGTGTTCATTCTTGTATTTACATAGACATTTCTTTTAGGTTACAAGCCTGTACAGCAAGTTACTGTGCGAAACAACAGGAGATTAAATTAAACACACCAGAAAATGATGCAATCTAGAGACTCAGTAAGCACGGGTTCCAGGAGGCATATTGTTTATGGGAAACTTTTTTAATGAGTAGAAAGGGTAGACTCTGAAATAATGGAAGTATAGTATAGTAAATACGTAAACCAGTAACAGTCATTTACTATCAAGTATTATGTGCCAGACATCACTGTGTGTGCTACACTTTTATATGACTGGCAGTAAAGAGAGTTAACAAGCAGGTACCATGCACAGTGTGGAGACACTGGACACAGGCCAGACGCAGAAGGATGGCTTGAGGTTTCATCACACGACTCAGAACACTGCAAAACTTAAAGATTAGGAGTTGTTTATTTCTAAAATAGTCCACATAATATTTTTGGACTGCAATTAACTGCAGGCAACAAATGGCAGAAAGCAAAATTGCAGATAAGGAAGGGACTGATATACAGAGTATACAAGGAGGGGTGGAGGGTGCAAGAGAAAAAGCCAAAGTGCATGGGCCAGATCAGAAAAGGATTTATATGTAGAAGGTGAAAACAGTTAATAAAGGGGTAGAGATAAGTTCTTAAAGACTTATTACTATGATACAAAAGAAACTAGAAGTCACTGAAGGGTTCTGTATGGTGATAAATGTATGAAATGGTCAAGGTCTAGGGAAGTTGGGTTATGGTTGTGGAAATGGAGTCAGCATTTAGATCAAGGACATAACAAAGAAACTATCTGCACGGACTTAGTAATGGATCTGTTCTTAAGATAAATGCACAGGAAAACATGGGGGATCATAGAAGCCAGTCAAAAAGAAAATATTATTTCAATTTCTGCTTTGGGAAGTAATCAGATGTTACTGATATAGAAGTTTTAAAAAGAAAGAAAGAGATAGTGAAGAATTAGACTAGTTGATCCATGTAAATAAGTTATATAAACCCAAGTCTCACTTAATCTTTGCAAGTTAACTTAACAGTTTTTAGTTTCTTTGCATTATCCTTTATTGAGAATATAATTTCTATCATGAACTTGTTTGGAAAGTGACTATATAATGAATGTGCCGCATAGAGAATATAATATAAGACAAAAACTTTTGTGAATTTTTTTCTCTTCAATTAATCACCTTGTCTCTTGAGCTCCTGAATGAAATAAACTTTAGGCAAAACAAGAAATAGCTAAAGGTTATGCAAAACAAAATAGTTCAAAATGTTGAATGAGAAATTTATGCTTCTGGGTCAAGTATAATTATATGATGTGATGATCAAACATTTTCAACTAACTTGTAATGATCACAATTATCGAATCACTGAATTTTATGATACAAATCAGCCCTGAATGTTTAAACAAAATACAGCTTCTTCAGTATTTTAATAGAATCCTAAAGTTAGAACACTTTAGAGAATGCTTAATTCTAACCCATCTTCCCACTTCAGGCAGAAATCTTTCTATATTTAAGTACATTTGCCCATTCACTTCAAGTGACAGGTCAGAAATAATATTAACAACAAAAACAATCAAGAATAACAACTACTGAGTGATTTTTATGTGAAAGCATTGTGGTAAGTACTTTTTTTTTAAGTATATTTTATTGATTATATTGTTGCAATAGTTCCAATTTCTTTTTCCTTTGCTCCCCTCCGCCCAGCACCCAGTACTTTTATATACATTATTTTATTTCTGGACAATACCAACTATTAATGTTCTGTATAATATTAAATCAAATTTGCTAGCATATAACTTTTAATTAAATTATTGGCCCTCAACATCCTTCCTGGGGAAAAATTATAGTTCCTATTTATTACTTACCAAAAGTACTTACGTTTTTAAATATTTAATCTCAATCATCACAACAAACCTGTTACTATTTTTCACATTTTTTTTTCAAGAAAGAAACTAAGCCTTAGGGAAGATAAGTAAGTTTCTCAAGGTTGCAAATGTAATTTAATGGAGCCAAGGGTTGGCTTCAAAGCCCAGGTTTTACTTATCACATGTCCATGAGATATGGGCTTTGTACACTGACAAAATCAAGTATCTGAACTTCCTGAACTGAGAGTCAGATCCCAAACTATGGTGAACTCCCTAAAGTAAGAAAAATCATTTTGTGAGGCCTCTGAAGAAAAGGACTACAGTATAAACCTATCCCAGGCAACACCACTTCAACATGTTGTTCAGCAAGACAGCCTTTTTTCCGTTCCATTTCTACACATCTCGATCTAACCATATTAGTTAACAATAAATTTAACAGTTGCTTATTTTGTTTCTATTCACAAATGTGGCAATCTGTACCATCTATACTGTAGGATGTGGTTTTATTTTGAATAAAGATGGAAAAAAATATGGATCACCATCTGTGGATGCACAAAAGTCTTAAGAATTAATCACTACATTATGGTTAAATCATTGCATGCTATGTTAATTCTGGCTTGCTTTATAATTTGTGAAATAAAAACAGTCCAATGATGGAAAGCTAAGTTAGCCAGAATGTGATCATATTGGTAATATGATTATTTTGTTCTTATGTCGTGATTGTGGTGAATTTTACATAAATTTTGTTACAGCTTTCAGTAATGAGACTTTGAAATCTATTAGCTCAGAAAATATTTATTACCAACTTGAATTAAATGTAGTTAGATTACTTTATGTAACATACTGACTTTGGTACATCTATCCCCTCAAGGGATAATATTCTATGTTTGTTAGATTTGAGAAAATCAGGTATTCATCACTCACCACATCCTTATGGCTCTACTTTCAACATGAAAACGATGGTGGTAACTCATCAAAAGTAAGTCATGTTTAAACTTTCATTTTCTAGTGTGGTGAAAGATTTTTTGCCAATCTACTCACATTCTCTTGTGTGACCTCCATCTGAGTAGCTCAATCCAGTTTAACAAATATTTATTGTATATCTATTTTGTGTCAGGAATTGATATAGAAACTTGTTCATAAAATGGACAAACTGGGTCCCTGTTCTTGAGGGAATACATATTTTAGTAGCAGAAGTACACAATGATCAAGAAATGTAATAAATTGTATAAAGAACAGCAAAGCAAGAGTATCAGGAGAGCCAGGGTGGGGAGAAGATTGGGCAGCTTTCAGTATTGCATGGGGTAATCAGGGTAAGCCTCAAAAGAAAGTAAGATTTCAACAAATACTGAAAACAATTAGGTTATTAACCAAGCAGATTCCTTGGGGAAGACTACTTCAGACAGTGGGGAGAGGGAGAGCAAATGTTCTGAATTGGAAACATGCTTTGAGATTCAGTGATAACAGAAGCAGGGTAGAGAGTGTGGCTGCAGCAGAGAGCATCTCAGGCCAGGAGGGGCCATTGTAAGGACTCCGGCCTTTACTGACTGAAATGTACTTTTAACAGAACCCCTGGGCTGCTCTGATTGAAACAGAACCCATGGGCTATTTAGTTAGGGGCCTGATTGCCCGCTGCCAGAATTATAACTCTCAGTACCAGAGTTTGGTGAAAAGAATAAGAATTGTTTATTTGCACATAGTTCTGCTTCCCCCTCCCAGACCTGGCCAGTCTTAGGAAAGTCAGAAACACCATTTCCCTACTTCCTAGGCACAGTTCAGCTTTACCAGTAGCTGCCAATCACTCAATTCTGATTGGGGAGGTCCTTTCTGTGCTGTGGTGCCCTCCAGCTCTCAATGCAGAACCGCCTGGATTCTCAGACTCCTTGTAAACTGCCTTCTTCCTGCAAACTGCGTGGATCTCCTCTCCTCAAAGCAGCCTGGAGGCCCCCTCCTCCAACCCACACAGAGGGAGCACCCGAGAGTGAGAGAGAGCTAAAATGTCCGCAGCTGCTTATATATCCCTGACTGCGTGCTCTGACGCAGTGGGTGTTGCAAAGAGTTCTGACCCTTCACAGAATCCTACGTAGGCTCTGTCTGCTTCTTCTGTACCATCCCACAGTCCAAGACCCCTCCCATCTTCCTGAGCCTTGGAAGTCTCAAAGCGGTCTTGGTGCAACAAAATTTCCAGCCACTAGTCCCAGGCATGCAAAGGCATCCTGAATGCTGCTTCCTTTTCCCTATCTCCCAGCCGCAAACTCTGGTGTTTGTTTCTGGACTCCCCTGTTTCTGTAACATACTGATCATCAACAATAAGGTCAGGTCAACATATGAGATTAACTGAAAATTAGATTTCACATTTCCTAAATAATGTTTTTATTAGAGATTGCAAGATTTTAAAAAGTCCCCTTAAATTTCTGAACTTACCTCCAACCAACTTTCTAATATCCTTAAGCGTCCTTTATCTTTCAGCCTCTTTAATATCCAATAATGGAATTATATGTTTCTTGTTCAAATATTGTTATACTATTTCCCCATCAAACTAGCCATACATATAGTCTTTTAAAATAAGAACTAAACTAATTTCATATATACACAACTTGTTTCATCTCTGATTATAAATACATATAAAGAGGGCAAGAAAAAATTGAACAAAAGACCTTATTTTGACCCAAAAGACATTAATACTGATATTCTTTTTTGCTTTTGTTTATAGATTAGTCTCTGAATATAACTAAGTAAATTTACATTGAGTTTCCTTTTTCAATATGACCAATAAGCAGATATATTCACTCTTACTTTCTAACTTATGACATATGGTACATATAGATGGAAAACCATAAGAAACAAGCTTTTAAGAAACTGGCTCATCTTGCTAAATGAAAGTCAAGAGAATAGACAAAGAACAGAAACAGAAGAAGCATAGTATACAGACTGCCTTTAAATTGTAATTATTAGCTTCAGTAAATATAATTTAGCTTTAATAAACTCAGATAAAATATTAAGGAATTACTCTTATCTCAACGTTGATTCAAACAGAAAATGATAGGTACTCATAAATGCAATAGGAATTTATTAAAATACTTTTCTTCTTTAGAGGAAATATAAACTCTAGCACATAAAAATATCTATATAATTAAAGCTCAAATACTTAGTTTACTACAAGCAGAGCCACTTTATTTGGAAAACTGTGTGTTTCTCTAGTTAACATTAGAGAATCACCTTTGCTTCAGAAGTATGTCACGTAGTTTCATGAAGATTAGATTCTATGTTAAGTATGCTTTCAACAGTAGTTACTTTATACCCACTACATGCTCTAGTATATTGTGAGATCATCAGAAAAAAAGTAATCCCTTGTAATAAAGTTCTTTTTCTGACTCAAATGGGATACATAAAATAATACATTTCATAAGATTCATACAAATAGAATACAACTAGTGTAAAATAATTATAACCATGTTAAAGGACTTCTGAATTAATACAATTAGAATTAATGAATAGAATAAAATAGGATTACAAAAGAAAAGTATCTAAAAAGGAAGAATCATAAACCATGTTCAGAAAGAAACAGTAAATTTGACTTGTTCCTCCAAATCAATTGGCACACCCACAGTTGGGATGAGATATGGGCAAAGATGTAAAACTAACATAAAAATGCTTAAGTATATATTCACTTCAAATATTTTAGAAAATATAAATGTGATATATCTATCTATCTCTATATATCTACACATATATATACACATAATGCAGACCTGTATATTTCTAATTTCTAATTATTACATGAGCTGTTTTACATTGAATAAAAAGTGAAAAGACATAAATAGAAATAGTTGGCAGTCTAAGAAAAATATGGCTATAGTTAAATTGTGAATCAGATCATTCTTTGGATGGGAAAATGGAAAAAAAACTGAGTCATAAATATGATTTGAATCATGTTTCTTAGTAACATAATTGCTGATTTTTCTCATATTGACATTCTTTCCATTTGATTTTTTTTTTTTCTAATGATTTACATCACCTTTGGACACAGGGAAGAATAGCAGCTGGTGTCCCAAAGACTCATATGTTTTCATTAAATTTCTTCTAAAAACCAAAGCATGGTGATTAAAGTGACAGGTAACATGCAAAGGGCTTCAGAGATTTACAGATCAAATCATCTGTTATAAATATATCCATTCATCTAAAGAAAGGATCGGGCATAAAAGGCAGCGACTGGAACAGGTACATGAAGGCAGCACAGAAAGTCACCAGGAAATTAACTGCAGCAGAAATGGCAGGAAGAAGGATAAGGGGGCAGTACAGAGCCCATTCTCAAGGGAGGCCAAAGTGGAGAAGCTACTGAACTGTGACCACATGTAAGGGTGAAGAGCACATAAACCTACATATCTCATGACTTCTTTAGAATCATAGGATATTATTAATAATAACAATAAATTTAGCAAATGTGGTCATGATAAACAGGGGCTATATATCTTGTTCCTTTAAAATCTGATGTAACCTTTAAGAATTTTGACCCAATTAGTAGCTTCTCTGAATGGTCTGGTTCATCTCAGACAGTCAAAGCTTCAGTTCAATAATGAATCAGTGATGAAATCATCTTTTTATAAAAACATCATCCTACCTTGCAGCATATGGCAGATAGTATGGCTTTAGACTAAAATTATTCCTCTTAAATGTTATGTGACGGATCATATAAAATTTGTGATGACAGCCAGGGTTGAAGAAGGTTATCTAAATATTATAATAATCATCTTTTTGGCCATTTCTAGTGCTTCCAAGTGACTTTTAATTTTAATCACTTAAACTGGAAAAGAAAACAAATATAGTCCTCGCTGAATGCTTTTATTTTCATTAAAAAAATTAATAACAGCTTTTAAAAGCTCACTTGAGGTAATTTCTTTTTCATTTGGTTAATAAATTCATCAATAAAATTCTGATAAAAAAAGAATTATAGGCAGCAAAGCTGAGCAGTCACTAATTTTCTTATTAACTTTCAGGGGCAACTGATTCTAGAAAAAAAGGCTACTATAAGAAGTACAACCATAAAAATGAACACAAATATTTAAGGAGTACATACATATGGTGATTTAACATAGACTTGGCAGTATCTAAGGATTATAAGAGCTTTACTATTTCCTGAAGTTAAATAATATGAAAAGAAGAAAAATTTTAAAATACCAGAGTTCTTTCATTCCTACCTATCATTTTAAAATATACAAGTAAAACAAATCAAATTCAATCATTCATCTAAGAAATATTTACTGAGTATTTATCACATGCTATATCAGTGGTTCTCAACCTTCCTAATGCCATGATCCTTTAATACAGTTCCTCATGTTGTGGTGACCCCCCCACCATAAAATTATTTTCGTTGTTACTTCATAACTGAAATTTTGCTACTGTTATGAATCGTAATGTAAATATCTGATATGCAGGATGTATTTTCATTGTTATAAATTGAACATAATTAAAGCATAGTGATGAATCACAAAAACAATATGTAATTATATATGTGTTTTCCGATGGTCTTAGGCAACCCCTGTGAAAGGGTTGTTTGACCCCCAAAGGGGTCATGACCCACAGGCTGAGAACCGCTGCGCTAGATAATATTTTAGAAACCAGGGATATGGCAGTGAAGGAAAAAGAAAATTCCCTGCTTTCAGCAAATTTACAGTACATGAATGTAGACAGGACATAAATAAATAAATATAAATATGTCAGATAATGATAAATGAAAAGAAAAAAATAAGTTGGGGATAAAATTTTATATAGGTTGGCCAACAAAGGCCTCACAGAGAAAGTGATATTTGAGGAAATTTTAAAGGAGATGAGAGAGCTAGCCATGTGGGAAACTGGACAGAGGACAGGAAAGATTCTAAGTAGAAGAAATATAAACCTTGAGGCATTAGCATGCCTGGCTTGAAAGCGAAAAAGAGGAAACAGGCCAGTGTGGCTAGAACAAAGTAAGCAAGGGGAAAACTAGTAGGAGATAGTGTAAGGAAGGTACCAGAAAGTCAGATAGTACAGGGCCTTTTATGCTACTGCAAGAATTTATTTTTATTCTGGATAAAATGAGAAGCCATTGCAAGGTTTTGAGCCGAGAATCATTTTAGCTTTTGTGTTGAGTATAAGCGAAAGAGCACCAAGGAAGGAGGCAGTCAAACTAGTTAGGAAGATTATTATAATAATCAGGGAAAAGAAGTTCAAATAAGGAAAATAATAATACAGGCAACAAGAAGTGGTTAGAGTCTGCATATATTTTGACGTAAAGGCTAACAAGTTTTGCGGGCAGTATGGGTATGGAGTGATAACTCCAATGTTTTCAGTCTCAGAAACAGGAAGAGGGCAGTTGTCATTTACTGAGATGAGAGATACTGGAGCAGTGGGTGGGCGATCAGGGGTCCAATTTTAGGTATGGGAACACCCAAACATTTAGAGGGCACAGAGCTGACAGTGATACCAGGAGACCTGAAGCATCAACATGCTGTCTCTTCTTATTAGAAGCGTATGGAGGCCAGTAAGAAGTGAAGCTCTAGCCAGGGTCTTGCACCTAATGGGTCCATTGGGACCACAGACCCACTTGGTGGTGATTTCCTAAGTCCCCAAATATATAGTCAGAATAGACATACTTGATAATCACATCTTTGGCCTATGAGGTAAGGGCTATAATACTGTGGAGAAAGCTGAGAATTTGAAACTGCCCCACCCCAACCCTGACAAGATAGTAAATAAAAAAACCCCAACATAGTATTGGTTGGGGTGGGGGTGGGGGAGACTGGCAGAAATGAGTGTTCTTTTAAGGAACTAACTAGCATGCAGCGGTGGTCCCAATGAAGTATTCCAAGGCTGATGGTGAGTCCATGCTGCAGCTTGACTTCTTGTATCTACTCCTGTCTGTCTGCTCCCTTCCACAGGGGTTGATTCCAAGAACACTCTGTAATAACTCCTTCTCAGAATCTCATTCCTAGGTAAGTAACCCAACGTGCAATAGTAATTTTCCACCTTAAATTAATGTACATTTCCTTTTAGAACAATTTTGGGCTTACCTTCAGGACTACTTTCCAATATAATTGGGAATTGCTGATTTCGCTTTTGAAAAACTTCCCAAAGCAGTGCCACATGAGGAAGTATTTGTGAAAAACCTTTGGGATTTTCCTCTAGGAAGAGCCCAGAAGTTAACACCTGATTTATAGGTGCTCTTGGTATTTAAAATTATTGTTGACTCTTGTCAATACCCATTTCCTTACCAAAGATCTTAGATAACCCTGCAATTCAACATTAAAAAAAAAGTTTTTCTGATTTTAGATTAAAACAGCACATCACACAATTAGCTCATCTCTCATTTTCTCCAGAAAACTTTTTATTGATTCCAAATAAAACTATTTCTTTTTATTTCAATAGCATTTAAGTATATAGGCTATAGATATTATATTGATAACAGATTCTTTATAAATATATTGAAGTCTATATAAAGTTAGACTTTATTTACACAATAAAAAAACTACAGAGATAATTTCATTCTCCTTTTATATAGTCTCATGGATTCTCTACATAATCTCTTGATTAATGTTGCTACCTGAAAAGTTGTAATTTCAAAACCTTACGTAAATTTTAGAGTAAGGAATTTAAAATTTAATATGAAAAACTACTAGCATTTAACCATATTAAGCAATACTGAACTTAAACTGCAGAGTTTCTCAACTATTTCTATGAATAAGTTACGGATTACTTAAATAAGTTAATAAATAATAACAATAATAAATCAGGCATGAGTTTTTAAAAAGTATCCATACTAACTGCCAATATACTCTGCATTTAAACCTTGGGCAATTAAAGATTTAATTTATTCTAATTATTATGCAAGCTGGTGAAAGTACTTTCTGCTATTGGATACAACTTCTTAAAATTAAACCTTATAATAAAAAGAAACCAGAAGTATGTCTCTAGTTACAGTTGATTCTAGTCATGAGTTTATTTCTATGAAAAACCAGGGCAACATATATGTTTTTAAAGAGTACGTGGTTTCTGTGGCTATACAGTAATAAACAGGATGACTGTTAGTGTGACAAAACTCTCCAAGAATACATTACTAAATTATGGTAAAAGTCCCTTCTTTGAAAAAAGGAAACTGGAAAATTTTACAGGAGTACGTGGCCCACAGTTAAATACTACCTAGACTAGGTGAAATATAGTACTGCATTTTAATCAAATACTGTATTTTTAATCAGAGATTCATGGATTGTGATTGGATGTGCTGGTTCTGGCTCCATTCTGGGCCTGTGCATTGCACTAATTCTTGCCCCTTCTTCCTCTGCTTTTCCTACCACAAAAGGGTCAGATATACTCAAAGAGATGATCAAAAATCAGATTTTATCAGCAGCCTGAAACTAAGTACAGACTAACAATAACTGTAATAGAAAAGCATCTTCAGGAATAGCAACAGAGACAACCTTTTAGGAAATAAACACATGAAGTTATCATTTGGCCACTTAGCTACGAGGATGTGTATTTTATTCAAATCACTTCTAATTATTAAATATACAGCACAAAATTTGTACATTTTATACTTTATTTTGTTATTTTTTAAAGATTTTATTTACTTATTTTTAGAAAGAGGAGAAGGAAGGGAGAAAGAGAGGGAGAAAAACATCAATGTGAGAGAGAAGCAGCCATCAGTTACCTCATGCACAAGTCCTACTGGGGACTGAACCCGCAACCCAGGCAAGTGCCCTGACTAGGAATTGAACCAGCGACCTTTCACATTGTGGAACAATGACCAACCAACTGAGCCATACCTATAACAGCAGGTTATCTTTAAAAACTCGAAATTCAATTTAAATATAGAAAAAAATAAAAATTATACATACTTGGAAGAAACTGCCTCCATGAATTCATCCAAAAAATCATCATATTCAGGACCTCTCACTCTTCTCTGCCGTAGTCCAATGTACAGTGGGTCTTTAAGTAACTCCTAATAAAAAAAAAAAAAAAAGTTACCAGAGATACAAAAATAACTAAAGGCAACTTCTAAGCCTGTTTCCTCATCTGTATAATAAGGAAAAATGGAAATAAAATTTTGCAAAACTGATTAACAAGCAACCTTCAGAGTTAATATTTAGTATTATTTAGAATATATATACAGTATTTATATGTCAAATAAGAAAAATAATTAATAAACATTAAAAACATTGTGCCTTATTCTGAGGGAAATAAAAGGAATTAAAATCTCTCAGTGGTATAACTTGAAAAGCTCAGTTCAAATTTTACAGGCAATGTTTATCACATAGAAAAAATAATACTGAGTTCTGAAATATTATATTAGCTTAGAAAATGGAAAGTCAGCAATTCCTGTCTTTTTTTCCTGTTTCTGAAAGCAAAGTATTCTACCAACATTTGAGTACACCTTTAATATTATAGTTGACTAATATTAAAAATAAAATTTTTCAGTCTTGACTAAAGTTTTTCTTAAACTTTACAAAGTGTTCTTTAAAAAACTGGTATATGTGAAACAATATTACTGTGTTCAAGTTTTAGTATATGTAATATTTTTGTTTTTATTAAATCAGTTTTTAATTGAGGTGTAATTTATATACAGTAAAATGTACCCATTCATGACAAAATTTCTCAGTAAACTAGGAACAGAAAGAAACTTCCTCAACCTAATAAAAGGCACCTATTAGAAACCCACAGTTAACAACATATTTAACAGAAAAAGATTGCAATTTCCCTAAAACAGGAAATAAGACAAAGATAATTTACTTTCATCACATCTATTCAACACTGTACTGAAGATCTTAGCCATTACAATTAGGCAAGAAAAGGGGAAAAAAGAGGAATATAGATTGAAAAGAAAGAAGTAAACTATTTTTATACATGATTGTGTATATGGAAAACGTTAAGTAATCTACAATAAAAATCCACTAGGAAAAAATGTGAATTTGCATGATCACAGAATATAAGGTCAATATACACGAACTGAATGTATCTCTATAGACTATCAATGAACAATTAAAAATGAAATAAAATACACAATTCAATGTATAACAGAATTCCCAAACATGAATTCCATGGGATTTTCTTAGGGCAACAGAAATTATAGCCTGGTTCACACCTGTTGTCCTAGTGTAATTATTCATAGCATCCTCTTTCGTTATGAAAGTGTCTTGGTTTGGCCAGTACATTATGTGGTTATCCTACTTACAATGTACTGCACAACAATGACTTAAGGCTTTCTGGCTAGCTGGAAGTTAACATATATAATCATACAAAATGTATTTCAGATGAAATGTAAAATCTGAAACTTGGTGCTATTGTAAAGCTCAGCTGTTTCTCGAGGTCTAAACTTTAAACAATCTACTGGCAGGCTTCTGAACAGCTGAGGCTGAATTGCCAGTGAACTACTAATGGCTGCCAGAATTAAAATCCTTTCTACGAGCCTGAAATGTATTTGGACTTCTAAAATGTGAATTAGAAAAATAACACAATTGAGAAAAAAATACTACATGTTTCCTCTTCTTTTTTCTCTTGTTCTCTCCCATGCTAATAAGTAAAGTATATATCATAAAAAGACTAACTACAATGAAGAGTCAATATAAAGATTTAGGAACAAGATAAAGCTTTTGAATTAAATTGCAATGTTATAAAATTCTCCCAATCATAATATCTCTGTCAAAATTTACTGCTTTTGTTTTTTTTTAATTTCATGGCAATTAAGGCTTGCATGATGAGTGCATTCTTGAAGAGTTGACTGACAAAAAATATGTACAGAAAGCAAAATTACCTATTTTTTATAATGGCTCCAAAGACCAAGTCACCTGGCCCAGAAGTAATATTAATTGATCATATTAAAAGCTTCTTGTGGCCAAGATTAAATAGTTAATAGAACTTTTTTGGAGAATAAATGAAAGACTTGGTATTAAGCAAGCACTTAAAAAATGTTAGCCCTTCTTTAGCAAGATATGTCACATGTAATGTAGGTGGTATCACTGAAGACTTATAGCATGAGAGAAAGAAAAAGATTAGAAGAACAGTACAAAACAAAGCATATGGAAATGTAAGAGAGTTCCAAAAGGAGAAAAGGAGGGTACATATTGGCAAAGTTAATTATCTTACTTACTAGCACTATCTCAATTCTGGAACCTTGAGATTTTTATTTGAACCACTCATTTACTTGAAGCTAATAGTAACCATTATCAACTCACACCTTGTTGCTGTCTCTCACATTTCTATCTTTCTAATCTGAAGTTTTTGAGAATTAAAAACTATTTTCTTAATATTTTAAGTTTTTATCATTAGAAAAACAATATTTCCTATCAGAAAATTTGAGAACACTGAGAAGTAAAACAAAACAAAACAGAAAAAGAATACTAATAATATCTACTCATTCAGAACTACCTACCACTATCACCTTGATGCATATTCTTCTAGGTCCTTTTCTTTATATCTATGCATGTATAATATTATCTGTACAAATCAGACAACATAATACACTGTTTCATAACCCCTTTTCATATAGGACTATACTGTGAAAATTTGTCATGTCAATACATGAACATTTTTAAAACTTGTGATCTATATTAGAACTCTGCCCTCAAAGAGGATGAACAAATTATGTTCTCTCAATGACATTTAATAAGAATGCCTATTTTGTTGCCTCAAGTCAAAGTATTATTTTGCCATATGTGTGTGTGTATGAAATATACATATAACTATAATAAATGAAATGTGCAATAAATAAAACACATATAAATATACTATTTACATATCATGTTATCAAGTAGCATTCATTTGTATTTCTTTTTTAATATTGCTAAACATGTTTTCATAAGTTTATTGACCATTTTTACTTCTTCGTTTGTAAATTATCAGTGTTCATATGTCATTAGGAAGTTTGTATATTTCACATTTGACATTTTCTTATTGAATTGAAAGTACTCTCTGATATTGAGAACATTATAAGCCTTTATTTGCCAAGTTACGACTAACCCCTATTTTAGCACTTATTTGAAAATTGTATTTATAGTATACCGATAATCATTTTCTTGCTATTACCTCATTATTTTCAAATGAAAAAACAAGATTCCACAAAGCAGTAATATATACTTTTTGCTCATGTACCAGTAACATTGGGCAAACTGCCAACATTCAGTCAAGAGTCTAAAATAATAATTAAAATGAAAATACATTGTGACAGAAGATGACATGCCTTTGGGTGGTGAGCACACAATGCAATACATAGATCATGTATCATAGACTGTATACTTGGAACCTATTTGATCCTATTAACCAATGTTACCCCAATAAATTTAATTTTTAAAAAGTCAGCATGCATATAAGTTGGCACAAGTGTTAAAAGTGGTAGAAATAAAAATGATTATGTTTGACTGTGATTCAGTTAAGTCTGGAGTGAGGGCCAGAATTTGGCAATCTTAACACACACCCCTGGTAATTCTGAAGTGCTTGGTCCCTGGAACACATATTGAGAACCATTCATTTTAAACTTAAGTTAAAATTATCCTACCTTCCAAAAGGCTCCCATCTCATGTAAACATGTTTTCTATTTGAGTTTGTATAATGGGGATTTCTAAAATATATCACAAACTTCAAAAAGTTCCTTATAGTTGTAGTTATAATGTATATACAATTAAACTGAATGAAGTCTCCATTCTCTTTTCTAAGGCATTGGTGTAGTGTATCAGACAATAAAGAAATTCTTGATATAACCCATTATTAATCCTCTAATTTAGAGAGGATGAAGTAAAAGACCACCAGAAAGTAAGCACAGGACAGTACAAACCGAAAGCCTGGGGACAGAGGGATTATCTTTTCTCCTCTGGCTTTCGTATAATGATTAGTTCCCATTCCAATGCAGGATCACTTGTGTGAAGTGGCAAGTAATCCCCATAATATGAAAGGATCAAGGCTAGAAGTTAAGGCAGCTTGAGGGAGAAATGATGACATTCTAACTGGGACCATGTAGGAGGCAGAATAATAACCTCCCTCTCCCCTCAGAACCTGTAACTATGTTACCTTATATGGCAGAAGAGACTTTGCAGATGTGATTAAGGGTAAGCCCTTAAAAGTGAAAAACCTTTACTGACTATAGCCTGAGAATGAAAAGTGCTGATGGAAGAAGGGTCAGAGAGATACTACATGCTGGCTTTAAAAATGAAAAAGGGGAACACGAACGAGGAATGAAAGCAGCCTTAAGGAGCTGGAAAAGACAAGATGTTACTGGCATCTTTTATGATTTTAGCCTTTTGAGACTTGTGTCAGGCATGTGACCTATTTAAGGTAATATATTTGTATTGTTTTAAACCACTAAGTTTGTAATAATTTGTTATGGTAGCAATAGAAAACTAATACAGGCCACATTCTACTGCAATTCTGGCTTCTGTACAAGAGTTGAAAGATACATGGTGGGAACATCTATCTTTCTCTCCGACATAGTAGCTTCATGCCACAGATAAATAGCACTTTCCAGAACACAAGGAGGAAGAGGCTTCAACTTTGTGAGTTCGAGTTGCACTAAAGATTCTAGATCTAGATATACTATTCACATTAACTAAATGTCAGACTAAATATAAAATCAGAATCAGAAAAGCTGAGGCCTGGAGCAATAGTTTAATAAACAAAGAATACCTGTGCAGAGATAATATTATCCTACTTGTACTAACCATGCTCTCTTGAAGACTGACTGCATGTCTTCCAGGCTGAATTGTGCCCCACCCCCAAATTCATATGTTGAAGTCCTAACTCCCAGTATCCCAGAATATGACTGTATATGGAGACAGGGTCTGTAAAGAGGTAATTAAGTTAAATAAAATCATTTTAACTGGTGTTTATAATAAGAAAAAATTAGGACACAGATGCACACAGAGCAAAGACCATGTGAAGACACTGGAGGAAGGCAAGCCAAGGAGCCAGACCATAGAAGAAACTAACTCTGTGCATTGTGAGAAAATAATTTCTATTGTTATGGAGCCCTAGCAAGTTAATATACTATGCAATACATCAAGCACTCTTGTTTTTTTAAAGGCAAAGGATAAATTTTATTTTATTTTTAAGTATATTTTATTGATTATGCTATTATAGTTGTCCCAATTTTTCCTCTTTGCCCCCCTCCACTCGGCACCGTTCTTCCTCCAGCAATCCGCCCACTTAATTCATGTCTTTGGGTCATTCGTGTAGATTCTTTGGCTTCTCCATTTCCTGTGCTGTTCTTAACATCCCCCTGTCTATTTTGTTCCTACCAATTATGCTTCTCAGTCTCTGCACCTTTTTCCCATTCTCCCCTTTCCCCTTCCCAGCTGATAACCCTTCAAATGATCCCATACCTATGATTCTGTGCCTGTTTTGCTTTTTTGCTTTGTTTGCTTGTTTGTTTTGGCTTCAGTTGTTGATAGCTGAGAATTTGTTGCCTTTTTAATGTTCATGGTTTTGATCTTCTTTTTCTTAAAAAAGTCCCTTTAACATTTCACATAATCAGAGCTTGGTGATGATGAACTCCTTTAGCTTTATCTTGTCTGAGAAGTACTTTATCTGTCCTTCCATCCCAAATGATAGCTTTGCTGAATAGAGTAATCTTGGTTGTAGGTCCTTGCTTTTCATCACTTTGAATACTTCTTGCAAGTCCCTTCTAGCCTGCAAAGTTTCTTTTGAGAAATCATCTTACAGTCTTATAGAAGCTCCTTTATAGATAACACTTTGCTTTTCTCTTGCTGCTTTTAAAATTCTCTTTATCTTGAACCTTTGGCATTTTAATTATGATGTTCTTGGTGTGGTCCTCTTTGGGTCTACTTGTTTGGGACCCTCTGTGATTCCTGAACTTGTATGTCTATTTCCTTCACCAAATTAGATGAAGGAAATAGACATATTTCTTTTATTGTCCTTTCAAAAGTTTTAAATTTCTTGCTCTTCCTCTTCTCCTTCTGGCACCCCTATGATTTGGATGTTGGCACATTTGGAATGTTTGACTCTTCTTATACTGCCCTTGTTTTTTTGAATTCTTGTTTCTTCTTTTTGTTCTGGTTGAATGTTTATTTCTTCCTTATGTTTCAAACCACTGATTTGAATTTTGGCTTCTTTTCCTTCACTGTTGATTCCCTGTAGATTTTTCTTTATTTCACTGAGTGTAGACTCCATTTCTTCCTTTATGTTGTTGCCACACTGAATGAGTTCTCTGAGCATCCTGATCACCAGTGCTTTGAACTCTATATCTGATAGGTTGGCTATCTCCATTTCATTTAGTTCTTTTCTTGGGGTTTTGTTCTGTTCTTTCATTTGGGCCATATTTCTTTGTCTCTTCTATTTGGCAGTCTCCCTGTGTTTATTTCTATATATTAGGTAGAGCTGCTTATATTCTCTGTCTCAGTGGTGTGGCCTATATAGAAAAGGCACCCGTAAATTGTGTGGTGAAGCCTTAGGTAATTGCCAGGGTGGGGTAAACCCCTTCACTACTGTGTGGCTCTGTGTGTGGGATGGGAACACTAGGAAAGGGGACAATGTCACTGACTGGCATTGGGGGTTTACTGGGCACTCGACCCATTTCCAGTCACTTCACCACTTCCCATACGAGACTGGCACCCTTCTTGCTGCTGCCCTGGTGGTGAAACTCAGAGTGGGTGGGGGTGGGTCTGCATACATTCTAAGTCCATGAGGGCCCTTTAAGTGGTGAAAACCCAGCAGTTTCTTCCTCCACTCCAATCCTCACTGGTTTTTACAGCCAGACGTAACAAAGATTTATCTTCCTGGTGCTGGAACCCTGGACTATTGAACCCTGGTGCTGGGATTGCTCACTCCCAAGGTATCCCTCCTGATTTTTATCCACCACTTGTGAATATGGGACCCTCCATTCCACTGCCACCACCTCTGCACCTCTTTGCACCATGTTGCCTCTCTGCCTTTTTCCAAGACTCTTCTCCTCCTACCCATCTGGATAAATGTGGCTTCTTTAAAGCCTTGGCTGTTGGACTTCCATACAGCTCAATTTTCTGATGGTTCTGAGTGTTTTTAGTTTTGAGATCTGGTTGAAACTCCTTCTATGGTTGCGCAAGGAGGCAAAGCATGTCTATCTACACCTACATATTGACCAGGAGTTTCAAGTACTCTTTAATACCTAATAATACCTACACAAGCATGGAGGGGACACAAAAATATACCTATTCATAGTATTCATAGTCAAATATATAGTAAGCTTTGATATTAGTCAATTATATAAGAAAAACAGACAATAAAGATAACTTCTATGAAAAGAGTTTTCAAAAACAAAAAAAGTAAGAAACTGGACATGGTATGTTCCTAAGAGACAATTAAAGAAAATTTACTTTGAGTAACAAAAATAAATAAAGAAAATGTATTTCAGGTAACAAAATAAAATATTTTAACAACTGCTTCACAAGTAAATTTAAGAAAATGTAGACTGTGAAATAATAAATGATAGAGAAGTTGAAAACACAAATATCCTTCCTAAATTAATGCTTTGCTTTATTAACCTAAAGAATATGAGTATTATATTATCCTGGCATTTCTGTGACTCTGTTTCAGGGTCTTCGTTCCTTAAACTACCTTCCCTTGAAAGTCAAGTTTGACTTTATAGCGAGTGAGAACTGTCTTATCAATCAGCTGCTAACTCCTTTCCTATTCTCATTACTACTCAATATGGGTATATATGATAAAAGATGAAAACATCTGTAATTTGTATAAAAAGGGGATCTAGTTTTAAACTTTGCTACATTATTCTAGATTAGAATTGAAGTGGCATTATCAATTAGTTTTTATATTTTTATTATGAAGTGTAAAACTGGACAGATTCACAAAATGAGTGAGATTAAAAATTATTACCACAGGAATATGTGACTAAAAACAGTTTACGGCATGTGAAAGTGTGGCAACATAAAAACTCCATTACATTTTACACAAACCCATTGACTTAGTAATATTTTAGTTAATTTAGTATTCTTTTTGTCTTCTCAGCACCTGAAACCTGTATAATCTTGTTAAGCAGTGTTACCCCAATAAATCAAATAAACAGGAAAAAAAAGAAGAAAGAAGTAAATAAAAAGGTAAAACATCGGAATGAATAAGAACATTAAGAGTTGATAACTCATTTAACTCCAAGTATTTTTTATGCTTACATATTATATTTTTTCTATTAATATATTAATTAAGAGTTAAGGACATAAAAATTTAAGTTAGACTGTTTAAAAAGAATATTAATATATTTTGAACTCCAATAACGCACAACAAAAAGAAAAAGTCATGTGTTAGAGCATTTCTACTTACTTTAAGCAACAGAAATCTGAAATGGCTTCTATTCTTATTCTGAAATGTAAATGTTTTATTGCTAATGAAACACAGTTAATATGTGTGAGGCAAAACCAATAAAATTATGAGACAACTTAGTCAAAAATGAAAATATATTTTGCTTACTAAATACAACATATCTCTATTAATTCTTAGAAAGGAAAAGATGGATATGTACTTTAAAAGAAATAATTCTTTTCATGAACCAAATAAATGTCATTATTTCTTTACTTAGAAATGCAGAACACCATAAAACATAGCAGAATAAACCACTGTTTCTATTGCAGATGAAACAATTTTTTATTAACTGATTATTATAAGAACATAAGAAAGCTGTTATAACTTTTATATTAATTTTATAGCCACTTTTCTGGATACTCTAATTTGGTCATGGTATTTTTTAGTTGATTTTCTTGGGTTTAAAAATAGATAAACATTTTACCTATAGATAATAATAATTTTGTTTTTTTCAGTCTGTCAGTTATATCCCATTGGTTTTCCTTGTCTTGTTGCTCAGGTTAGCACTTTCAAAAGAATGAAAAAGAGAATAGTATTGACAATAGGTGTCTTGATAACTCTTTAAAAGAATGACTCTAATATAGCACCATTATGGTGTTGCTAATGGTTTGAATGCAGTTTTTGACATTAAAAAATACTTTACAATATTCAATTTGCCAATATTTTATGAAGGACTTCTGTTTCTACATCTACAATTAATGGAAGCTAACATTTACTAAGTGCTTACAAAATGCCAGTCATAATTCTAAACACTCTTAAGTGTATTAACCCATGACAACTCTATAAGACAGGTACTCACTTTACAAGAGGAAAATGAAAGCCCAGGAGAGTTAGGTAACTTTTTCAAGATTACACAGTTAGCAAGTGATGAATCTGGGAACATGGATAAGCAGAAAACTAATAAGCAGTTTCTTGTTATGTACTATATATTTTTACAAGGTTTGGATATCAAGTGCACGTTCTTTGCATAAAATGAAATGTGAAGCTGTCAATTTTAATATGCTCTGGAACAGTTTATAGAGCACAGGAACTATATTTTTTGAAAATTTTGAATAATGAAACCCATATCTTACAGGTTTGAAAGTGAATTCTACTTAACATTAAAATTTAGACCTATTTTTCTTTTTTTGTGTGTTTGTCTCATATTTTTGTCTACTGTTTGCATGGACTCTGGTAACACAGTTCACATGCATTCAACTATTTTGGAGAGGGCCTAACCATTTATCTAGATGCCTAGGGGCCACAAATTAGAGTCATGGGGGGAGGCTAGCTGTGCCAGAAAAATTAACCATGTGATTTGGGGTGGGAGACCTTGAGTAATGTGGTATTAGTCAAACTGGAGACTGAGTTCACATGGTAATCAATCAATCGCACCTAGGTAATGAAATCCCAACTAAAAACTCTGAACATTGGAGCACATATAAATCTCACACTTCAACACTGGAAGATAATGTGTCTTGAGTTCACAAAGAGAGGAAAATAGAAGCTTCACATTTAGAACGCTCCAAGAATCTGCCCTATGCATCATTTCCTTTGGCTGATTTTAATATGTATCCTGTCCTTGTAATACAACTTAACTGTGATTATAATAACTTTCAGTGAGATCTATGAGTCCTTTCAGCCTTATAAAACCTGAGAGTGCTGTGGAAAACCCCCTACACACAGTTGGTGTCAAAAGTATCCAAACTTTGTAGTTTGGATAATTTCAGGCATAGCTAAACAAACTATCTAAACGAACAAATAATTTACTTTCTTTTTAGAATGAAAACTCTGGCTGATCATTTATAATATACATTTTCACCATTAAATTTCTTAAATATGACTTAAAAAATGTAAGTTATAAATAGATAGCAGAAATATACAGTTAGAGACTAAGAGTATATTGGAACTGGCAGAGAAATGGTTTGCTAACTATCCTTAATGGTTGGTCAAATGTCCCTATCAAGCATTTAAAACATGCTAAAATAGTTATACATGTATCTCCCCTTCTAGATTCAGAGCATCCTGCTGGCAAGATCTTAACTTGTTTTACTCTGATATTATTTAGCCTTCACTTAGGCCTTGAGAGAGAGAGTAGGGGCTCAATATTTATCTAACTCAATTAAACCTACATAATCTAACTCAATTAAACTCTACAAAGCACTTTGAAGAGTTTCAGGAAGGACTCTCAGGCTAAAAAGATATTCTCCAATGACCTGTCAAAGAGTTAAAACTCCACTGCTTGATTCCCCCCCCCCCCAATATCTCAACAGTCCACTGGTAGTAAAAAAATAAATAAATAAATCTAGAAATAACACATAGCACTTTAACAAGAGATCCATTTAAATTATCAATTATTTTAATGGAAAAAGAATTTTAAAAGCTAGATCTACAGAAGGACAAAGTAGGAAATCTGATGATGGATAGATGGGTTTGCAGGTTGAGGGAGGCTGATATGGAATGGAATAATGTAGAAGCAGTGAATACCAAAGAGGAAGGAATACCAAATGGACATAATGTGAGAAAATTCAAGAGAACTAACAAATTTGGCGATTTTAAGACCCATCTTTCAGGAAATCAAATATTTCATATAATTAATACAATCTATCAAGGCAAACAGTCAGTGTTATAGTTTCTTTAGTGCACACTTCTCTATGTCCACATTATACAAACAAGTCTAAAACTGAATTCTTAAATTTTTGCATGCCTGTTTTATCACTCTGTGGCTTTTCATTTCTTCCTAGAGTTTTTAAGATGTTCTACAGATTTTGTGATTTTAAACTCTAATATCAATGTAATTTTTCAGAGAGCACTGTTTTAAAATATATGAATAATAAAATATGTTTAATCTACTCAATTTTAGAATAACCGTTTTAAAGAGGTCTTTTTGATAATTTCTAAGTTATTTCTATTGGTATTGAAAAAAAATACCAAATAAGTAATGTTTTTATCAAAATGAATCCTTTATAAAAATTAAAAGAGCACTCATGTATACACAGGAAGTTAAACATAAAAAGAACATAAAGATTGTTACATTATTATTATAACATATAACAGGTCAAAAATTGTATCTTGGCCCTGGCCAGGTAGCTCAGTTGGTTAAAGCATTGTCCCAACACACTAAGGTTGTGGGTTTGATCTCTGGTCAGAGCACATACAAGAAGCAACCAATGAGTGTGTAAGTAAGCAGAACAAGTTTCTCTTTCTCTCTCACTCTCTCAAATAAATAAAATTAAATTGTATCTAAAACATATACTCCATAGAATAATGGTACAGATACTAATCAAAGGATAATAAACACTAAAGAAGCCGTTAAAAGATTATGACACTATAAAGAAGGAAAAATGAAAACAGAAAATAATTTTCTTGTAAGAGTTGGGAGAGAAGAGAACCAGCCAGAAAATAAATTTTATGAGGTTCCTGGGTTAAGCTCAAAATGAAATTCTGCTTTTTTAAAAAGGTGACTAGCTTTCTTAGAGATTTAACTTGTTACCTCATTTTCTGTTCCCACATCCAGAGTGACAGGCAGGCATTCTTGAGGATTCATCCCTCCACAAGCTGTATACAGAGCCAATTTTCCCACAGGGATTCCCATTCCATTACAACCAAGGTCTCCCAAGCCAAGAATGCGCTCTCCATCAGTCACTACAATAGCCTAGAAGGAAAAGAAAAAATATCTATTAATAGAGGTTCACAAAACCTGGGGCACAGTTCCTGGTCTCTATTTCTAAAGTTAATATTTTTGTAATGAAATACTAAACCTCAAAACACATAAATTGAATATATATAGAAAAGATTTTATGTGATTGTATGTGAAGAGTGAGGAAGATAAATATATTTGATGTATACATCTTGTATTTTTTAAAATACAAAAACTATAATCAATTTGGTTGTCAAAAAAAGAAGGGTATGCACATAAAGATTTTTCTCCATTTACAACCACTTATTTTTTAATTATATTTTATTGGTTATGCTATTACAGTTGTCCCCACATTTTCCCCCTTTGCCCTCCTCCACCTGGCCCCCTCGCTCCCTCAGACAATCCTTATACAGTTGTCCGTGTCCATGGGTCATGCATTATGTCCTTTGGCTAATCTCTTCACCTTCTTTCATCCAGTCTCCACCCTTACAGTTGTCATCTGTTCCACGTATCTGTGCCTCTATTTTGCTCATTAGTTTATTTTATTCATTTGATTTCACATGTAAGTGATACCATATGGTATCATTATTTCACTTAGCATAATAGTCTCCAGGTCCATCCATGCTGTCGCAAAAGGTAAAGAGTTCCTTCTTTTTTACTGCCACTTAGTAGTCCATTAAATAAATGTACCACGGCTTTTTTTATCCACTCATCTACTGGTGGGCACTTAGGTTGTTTCTATATCTCGGCTATTGTAAATAATGATGCTATGAACATAGGCTTGCATATATTCTTTTGAAATGTTATTTTGGGCCAAGGAGGGGACAAGTACATTTCACTTTCCTTAGACAAGGCAAGGAGTATAACACTGGCTCTGAAGCCTGCCTTCATAAATAAATTAGGTAAAATTCACTAGAAAAGCTAGTGAATACTACTGAATTGACATCATGATAATTGTCAATATGTTACAGAATGGGAAAAATAATAGACTTGCCATAATGGGAATATTTGATAAACTTACCTTGATTACATCTTCTGGCCATGAATTAAGAATTGAAGCAATATGCCCTCGATCATGGATACTAATAAAAAGACCTCTGACGGGAAAAAAAAAAAGAAAGGTAGTTTTAATTTACTTCAGACTTGTCAAACTATCATAAACATTTAAAATTATTTTTCCAAATAGGTTTAATGTATCTTTGTTTTTATCACACTAGTAAAAATTACTCCCTTAGACAAATAAAACAAGGAAGAAATTACTTTAAACAATATATTGACATCTACAATAAAGATACATTCATTCTAATATTACATATTCTTAAGTATTTTAAAGAAACATTATTTTATATAATTTAAATAGCATTAATTCCACTTATAAATTCATTTACAGTCTTTCATTATATAATATGTATGAAAGCCCTTTGAAGAACATGAAATAAATGCAAGCAAGCATTTTCACTATATATCCCATTTATTAAATATTTACAGCAAACATGTATTGGCAGTGGCTGAAGTGGCTGATAATGCTGAGTAGTCCTTTCATGTGAAACTTACCTGATTCTTTGATTTGTGGTCTTAGTTTCTGTTTGCAATACTATTATTTACATTCTCAACTGAAGTCTTTAGTACTTCTCACCCCTTAAGTCCCCAGTTTCTATGAAAGCCTAACAAGTAACTTCAAAAATTAAGATAATTTTCTTTAAATTTCTCAAATTCACTTAAAAGTTTTACTTTAGTACTGTTAAACATACCTCAACTGCAGAGAACTACATACGACAAATGTACTGCAGCTTAATGAATTGTTTATAAGGCAAATCACCCTTCTACATAATATCTACTGAAGCAGAAAAAATCTTGTCAGCTACCCAAAAGCCCTCTACATGTTTTCTCCCAATCAAAATTTCTCCCTCTTAAGAGTAACAAAAGTCTCCTGACTTTTATGGTATCATTTCCCTAGTTGTATAGTTTGATCATTCAAATAACAACCCATCCCTACGCACTACTGTTTAATTTGTCTGGTAAAGTTTCTGAAAATCTAGATTTTGCTGATTGCATCCATACAGATTAACATGTTATCTTTTACTCTGTATTTCTTGGAAAATTGGTAATCAAATCTAAAGGTTTAATCAGATTCTTCCATTTTTTTTACAAGACACTTCATTGTTTGGTCTTATTAGAAGATGCATAATATCTTGTAGTCCTTTTTGTGATTTTAGTAGCTGTTGGTGTATAATATCTAAATTCATTAATTCAAAATGGTGATATTCCAGTTCTAGCTATCATTACTTATTAGCTGGAACACTTCTTCTTTAAAAATTAAATAATTGGGGTTACATTGGTTAATAAAAAATTATATAGGTTTTCAAGTGTACAATTCTATAATACATGATCTGTATATTGTATTGTGTGCCCACCGGGGATAGAAAAGGATAAAGGGGGACAAATATATGGTGACAGAAGATTTGACTTTGGGTGGAACACTTCCTTAAAGAGAAATTGCACAACTGTTGTTCGGTTAACCTGTGATAAAGTTTATATTTAAACAAGGATAAATGCTTGATTCTTCCCCTTTCTTAAAAAAGAACACATTTGTTAGAATCCTCCAAGAGTTTCCACTAAGGTAGGCGTGTGTGTGTGTGTGTGTGTGTGTGTGTGTGTGTTGTTTGATCAATATGAGCTCATGGATTTAAACATATTTTGTGTTAATTCATTAGTTATTTTCTTTATTAAAACTCAAATTGCCCCCTTTTATAGACAGAGGAAGACTCTTCACATTGGTCCCTGAATCCTTTTAACATGACTATAGTGTTTTGGGATAACTTTCTTGTTCTCTGTTATAAGAAGGTATTCCATCTTATCTTGAAAATGTTTGTCCCAAGCCAAATGAGTCATTTCTCTAAGAAGCCCTAATTTCTTTTAGTAGGAAGCAGTATTTCAAGACCAAAATCTAGGTATCAGGGATCCCCACTACTAGTAGTAGCTGGTCTAGGTATAGTTATTTTTAAAAAAATTACAAAACAAAATTAAAATTCACTTTCTATTTATAGCTAGAAATCTAACTGGCACTCTTCTCTTATATAGTTTACCACTATGATTTCCTAGCAAACTCAACTCACCACTCTCTGAGGACCATTTCACACCCCTTTTCTCCTCACCCCTCCTCCACCTACCCCCCTGTCACTCTCAGTTGATAACCAAATGTTACATGCATACAGAAACAGATGCAACAGGGTGAAAATTACCTCATCCTTCTAATATAAATTCCAGTAACCCACTTGCATCTTTTCTTTCTTTAAATAGACCTTATTTTTTAGAGCAGTTTTAGGTTCGCAGCAAAACTAAGAGGACAGTACAAAGATTTTCTATATCCTTCCTGCCCCTACACATGTGTAGTCTTCTCCATTATCAACATTCTCCACCAGAGAGGTATACTTGTTACATCTGATGAACCTACACTGACACATCACTATTACTCTTTGTATTGTACATTCTATAGGTTTAGACAAATCTATAATGACATACTGCTATAAACATTCATGTGCATGTTTTTGTGTGGACATAATTCTTCAACTCATTTGGGTAAATACAGCAGAACCTCAAATAACATTCTTTAGTTCAACATTGATGAGAAAGAAATTACTTCCCAGCCAGGGCCACTCTCTGTGTGGAGTTTGCATGTTCTCCCCGTGTCTGAGTTTTCTCCAGGTACTCAGGTTTCCTCCCACATTCCAAAAATGTGCACAGTTAGGTGAATTTGTGTGTCTGAATTTTCCCAGTCTGAGTGAGTGTGGGGGTGGGTGCATGTGATGGAAGGGCATCCTGTCCAGGGTAGGTCCCACCTTGTGCCCTGTACTGTTGGGAGAGGCTTAGGCCACTTCTGAACCTGAACTGGAAAAAAACAGGTTGGAAATAATTATCTTAACTTGTCTTTAATCTTTCTTAAATGTACATATATCTCACATTTATTTCCATGTTTAATATTAGAAATATTTGGGATCTTTATTTAGAAGTTTGGTAATGTTTTTGTGACTAGAAACATGCCTACAGTCAAATTGGTTTTGTTATACATTGTTTCACTTACAGATGCAATTTCTGACAACCTACCCACGACTTACTGTCCCAGGAGTGCAATTACTGGATCGTATGCTAAAAGTATGTTTAGCTTTGTGTCGACCTACAGATTCTCTTCCAAAGTGGCTATACCATTTTGCATTCCCACAAGCAGTGAATGAGCATTCCTGTTGCTCGATAACCTTGCCATCATTTGGTGTGGCCAATTTTCTAGGTTTTGGTCATGCTAATAAATGTGTTGTGGTATCTTATTGTTGTTTTAGTTTGAATTTCCCTGATGACATACAATGTGAAGTATCTGTTTATGTGCTTACTTACCGTCTGTATATGTATATTCTTTGGTGAGGTGTCTATTAGTCTTTGGCCCATTTTTTAAAAATTGGGTTGCTTTTCTTATTGTTGTTTTATGAGTTCTTTGTATATTTTTGAGAATAGTTCCTTATCATATATGTATTCTGCAAATATGTTCTCCCAGTATGTGGCTTGTCTTTCCATTCCTTGACAGTGTCTTTCATTGAGAAAAAAAAATTTTTAATTATAATAGAGTCCAGTTTAGCTATTACTTCTTTCATGGATTTTGCCCCTGGTGTTGCATCTAAAAAGTCATTGGCATGCCCATGGTCATCTAGATTTTCTCCTATGTTACCTTCTAGAGGTTTTATAGTTTTGTGTTTTACATTTATAAATTTGATCCATTTTGAGTTCAATTTCATAAAGGATATAAAGTCTGTCTAGATTCATCTTTCTGCATGTGGTTGTTCAGCTGTTACAGCATTATTTGTTAAAAGACTATCTTTTCTCCATTGTACTGCCTCAGCAATTTATTTTTGCATTCTCTGCCTTTCCTCCTATTATAATGGAAGAAAGTCCTATTATCAAGGCTATCTTCTCACTTGTGCTCTGAATCCTGTCCAACATCAGCTTCTGAAAGGCTTCATTCCTGCAATTATCCCATCTCGACGCTACACCATCACTTTTTCTAGTGGCTCAGTCTTACTGGCATAACAACCTGCACTGACATTATCCATCATTTGAAAAGACTAGATTTTGTCCCCTACTTTCCTATCCTTCAGAGCAAAACCATGCAAAGATCTGTGTATTCTCCTTGTCTCTATTTCTTTACCCTCTTTCTCTCTTCAATCTATTAATCAGGCACTTTTACACAGGAAAACAAACAAACTCACAGAAGTCCAGAAGACTCATAATTGGCAAAGGTCAATTGTCAGCTTTCATCTTCCTTGACATGGCTTTAAATATCATGTTCATAATGATGACTCTTAAACATCTATCTCCTTGAGTTCCAAACTGTAAATATGATCACCTACTTAATTTTTCTCATCATAGGCCTCAACTCAAACCTTAGTTCCTCAGATAGGCTTTCTCTGATAACAGCAGTTGAAGCACCTCCACCCTAACATTTTTTCATCTTAATAATACTTAGAAGTATCTGAAATTATCTTATTTATAGTGCCATGTGCTTACTTTCTCTTCCTTGCCCCCACCTCCTACCCTCTGGTACACATATACACACAGAGCGGCAAGTGCCTTAAGTACAGAGACTCCGTTTGCTCACATTTTTTACCCTAATCCCTCTGGGGTGCTGGCACACAGTGTGCGTCCAACAATATGCTCTGACTCAGTGCTGAAAAATAAGGCTTCTCTAGTCAATATTTTTAAGTACAGAAAAGATGAAATAAACCCATACTTATATTGACTTATTAAGTAACCAAAAATTACATGATGATAGTAAGTGCTCCAGGCAGATTACAGATGACTATCTGACTCAACAAAAATATTAATTTACCAAATTGGCACTAAATTATATCATTTCCTTTTTTTTTTTTTTGCTGCTGTTTCATATGAATTTATTCTATTTCTCAGAAATCATTACAAGCTCTTCATAAGTTATATATTTCTTTCAGATCCCTATCATATTCAACTGTGGAATCAACAAGATCTCAATAAATAATTGTAAAATTAGAATAAAATGTATTTGGGTTTTTTAAAATAAGGCTTTTTTTTTCAAAACATAATTCTACTTCACATTTTTTTAAAAAGTAAAGTAAAAGCAAATACATTTAGCTTTGAGCAGAAGGGAAATCAGTGATTTTTTCAAGCTTGGATAGCTACTTGGTGGCAGAGGTAGAACAAATTATGACGAGCATAATTACTTAGTCTTTCCTCTAGGCTGGCACCTGAAGTTTCCTGCAAAAATTACAAATAATAGCAATAAAATAAAGAATAAAGTATTTATTCCTCATTTTTAAGGGCAAATACATACATCCTATCAAACATTTATTGGCAAATGTAATGAAAATATCCTTCAGTTACTTGATGTTATGAAATGAGAGTCATAACTGGGGCTAATATGAACTGACCACGCAATGGGATCCAAGAGCAGAATAATAGACACTCAATGATAGAAGAGAACTAGACTATGTAATGTCATTGCATTTTATGCAAGAAGTCAAAGGAACTAAGGACAAGAAACAACAATAAAAACAGGATACATCACATAAAAAATGAAGGATAAAACCACATAATCATATTAATATCAACAGATGCAGAAAAAGCATTTGATAAAAGCCAGTGCCCATTAATGATAAAAACTCTCAGCAAAATAAGAATAGACAGAACATACCTCAACATAATAAAGGTCATATATAATGAACCCACAGCCAACATCATACTCAATGGGCAAAAACTTTAAGTATTTCCCTTAAGATCAGGAATCAGACAGGGAAGTCTTCTATTACCACTCTTATTCAAATAAAACTGGAAGTACTAGCCACAGCAATCAGACAAAAAGAAATAAAAGGCATCCAAACTTGAAAGACAGAAGTGTCACTATCTGCAGATGACATGATTCTGTATACAGAGAACCCTAAGATTACACACACACACACACACACACACACACACACACACACACAAATAGAACTGATAAATGAATTCAGTATAAAATAGCAGGATACAAAATAAATATCCAGAAATCAGTTGCATTTCTATACACAAATAAGGAACTATCAGAAAGGGAAACTAAGAACACAATCACATTCACAATTGCTTCAAAAAGAATAAAATACCCAGGAATAATTTAAATCAAGGATGTAAAATACCTGTACTCAAAAAAGTATAAGACACTAAAGAAAGAAATTAAAGAAGAAACAAATAAGTGGAAGTACATATCGTGTTCATGGAAAGAAAGAATTAACATCATTAAAATGTCCATACTATCCAAAAACAATCTATAGACTCAACACAGTTCCTATCAAGATACCAATGACATATTTCACAAAGCAATAAATAAATATTCAAAAATTTATATAGAACAACAAAAGGGCCTGAATAGCCACAGCAATCTTGAGAAAGAAGAACAAAGTTGGAAAAATCACTCTATCTGATATCAAACTACACTACAAAGCCAACGTAATCAAAACGACATGGTACTGGCATAAAAACAGACATATAGATCAACAGAACAGAATAGAAAGCTCAGAATAAGCCCACACATTTATAGTCAATTAATATTTGAAAAAGGAGGCAAAAATGTACAATGGGCTAAAGATAGTCTATTCAATAGAGAAAACTAGACAGATACATGCAAAAAAAAAAAAAGATATTAGACTACCTTCTTACATCATACACAAGAATAAACTCAAAATGGATCAAAGACTTAACCATTAGACTCAAAACCATAAAAATCCTAGAAGAAAACACAGGCAGTAAAATCTCAGACATGTCTTATAGCAATATTTTTCTTGATATTTTCTTGGGCAAGGGAAACAAAAGAAAAAAATAAACAAATGGGACTACATTAAGCTTAAAAGTTTGTGCACAGCAAAGGAAACCATCAATAAATGAAAAGGCAACCCACTGAATAGGAAAACATATTCTCCAATGATAAATCTGATAAGGGGTTAATATCCAAAATTTATAAAAAACTTGTAAGACTCAACTCCAAAAAACAAAAGCAATATAATTTTAAAATGGCAAAGGATCTGAATAGACACCTCTCCAAAGAAGAAATACAGATGGCCAATAAACATGAAACATGCTCAACCACACTGAGATATCACCACACATTTGCCAGAATCGCTATTATCAACAAATGTACAAAAGACAAGTGTTGGTGAGGACATGGAGAAAGGGGACCCCTAGTGCACTTTTGGTGGGAATGCAGGTTGGTGCAGCCACTGTGGAAAGCAGTATGGAGTTACCCAAAAAATTTCAAAACACAACTGCTACCATGGCCAAGTGGCTCAGTTAGTTGGAGTGTCATCCCATACACCAAAAGGTCGTGGGTTGGATCCTTGATCCCCAGTCCGGGCACATACCTAGGTTGCAGGTTTGATCCCTGGTCAGGTGCTTAAGAGAAGCAACTGATCATTGTTTCTCTCTCATCTCTCTCCCCCACCCATCCTTCTCTCTCTACAATCAGTAAAACATATCCTCCAATGAGGATTAAAAAATATGGAACTGTTATATGACCCAGTGATTTCACTTCTTGGAATGTATCCAAAGAATCCCAAAACACTAATGTGAAAGAATACATGCACCCTATGTTCATTGCAGCATTACTTACAACAGCCAAGATTTGGAAGCAGGTTAAGTGTTCATCAGAAAATAAGTGGATTAAAAAAACTGTGGTACATTTACACAATGGAATACTACCTTGTCATTAAAAAAAAAAAAAAAAAAAAAAAAAAAACAGGAGAAAGACAAATACCATATGATTTAACTCATATGTGGAATCTAATGAACAAAATGAGAGTGACTAGAGAGGAGGGGGATAGCGAGATAAGGGGGGAAAGAAGGGAAAGGGTCTAGTCAAGGAACAAGTATAAGTGACCCATGGACGTGGACAACGGGGTAGGGACTGAGTGTAGGAGCAGGGGGGTGGGCAGGGCAGGGGAGAGCAATGGGAGAAAAGTTGGGACAACTGTAAAGAACAATAAAAAAAATACTACTGAAAAAGAAAATTATGAATTCATAAGGAAAATAGAGGCAGACTTATAAAGAGCAGGCTGACAGCTGTCAGGGGAAGAGGGTTAGAGACGGGGTGGGAGAAGTACAGGGATTGAGCAAAAAATAGAAAATGTCTCACGGCTAGAACAACAGTGTGGTGATTGCTGGGGGCAGGAGGAGTGAGGAAATGTGGAGGAAGGTGTAGGGGGTATAAATGGAGATGGATGGAGACTTAACTTGCAGTGGTAAACACACAATACAGTGTACAGATGATGTGTTGTGGAACTGATCACCTGAAACCCATGTAAATTCTTAACCAGTGTCACCCCAATAAATTCAATAAAAAGGAAAAAAGAAGTCTGTATTCTTGCAGACTAGCTTCTCTAAACCCAAAACTAGTGATCAAACTATTCAACCAATTAGTCTCATGTCCTTTGTTAATACTGAAGAAAATTGATGGAAATCCTTATGCATATATTCAGAATTATAGAAATAGGTCTTCATTAATATCCAAAAGAGAAACAATCCTGCTGTTTAAAGTACCTGTCTCTAGATGGGTTTTTTTTTTAGAGAAAGAAAATTCATCAATAGAAAAATATAAGCTACATAGGCAGATCTGATATACTGCCAAATACAGTTGAAGCAAATTCCTTTGATGTGAGGTTTCTTTTCCTAGGAAACTGATCACTCTCAATCCTGCTCTATGAACCAAATAATAACTATTTTCCTTCAGATTTAGATTATCCCTGCTCAAATTCAAACTTATACTATCACTGGAAATCTGCCACTGGTTTCCTTTCAGTCTAGCATAACTGACAATATGCTTCCAAAAAGCGTAAACTGTGTTTTGTCATATCAATAAGACTTCAGGAAAATTAAAGGATAAAGTGAAACACCATTAACTGCCATTGGAAAGTTGTGCCTGAATTCTAGCTCTCTCAGCATTAGAGGCTTCTCCTATATTTCCATCACGCCTTCTACTTATTCTATCATAACATTTATCACACAGTATTATAATTGTTTGCTATTGTTTGTCTCCTTCATTAGGCCACATGCTTCATGAGGCAAACTATTATGTCCGTTTTATTATGATGACCTAACACAGTGATTTTCAACCTTGTTCATTCCATGGCACACATAAACTAAATACTAAAATTCTGCAGAACACCAAAAATATATTTTTTGTCAATCTGAAAAAATAAATAGGTATAGATTTCATTCATTCACACCAGTGGCTATTGTTGTGTTGGTTGTTGTCATTGTGTGTGTGTGTGTGTGTGTGTGTGTGTGTGTGTGTGTGTTGGATAAACTAAGGGAAAAGAGGTCTATGCCTTGACTACTCAGGTATCACATGTTTTAAAAATTTTTGTGACACACTGGTTGAAAATCGCTGACCTAACAATTCTTCACACTTAGTAACTGTGGCAGATTAAAGATGGTCACAAATAATTTTGGCACTCCTTCTATAGAAAATGGGGTCTATGTCCCTTCCTTGATTCTGGATGACCTTTGTAACTGCTTTAACGAATAGAATGTAGCAGAAGTAACGATGTGTTAATTTCCAACCAATTCTTAAGAAGCTAGAAGTTCCACTTCCTCTCTCTTAGAACACTTGCTTTTAGAGCCCTAGGACTGATGAGTATGGTTGAGAAGACTTTCCAAGGAACACAAACGCATGAATAGTTTTGAGGGAATCAATTTCCAAATATTGACCTTCCAAATCTCTTTTTCCTAAAATTGATCTAAGACCTGGTGTGGTTATCCAAAGATGAATACACTCATGCAGAGTCTCCATTCTCTACCTCCTTTCACACTAGACCTTCTAGTTTATAAAAGACAGACATCAAATTATGTGTCCTCAATTTTACTATACAAATCCTTTGGGATTTCATTGAATTTGGTGAGGCTTGCCTAGCCCCATCTTTCACATATTCCAGATACAAGTGAACAGTGATACTAGAACAAGAATTATCTTGGTTCTGAATCCAGATACAATATATAGTGGGATCACTGGGAGGTGGCTTCAGTTTTGAAGGAGATACCAACAAAAGTAAGGCCAAAGAACCACACATTGAAAATAGCTTCTTTTTTCCACCAAAAAATTTAATAAAATGCATACATTTTCAGCTATTCTCAATAGTTTGGAATATGTCTACAGGAAATAAAGAAATCTTCAAACAGTTGCAAATAGTGTTTAGTGATATAGATTATTTTCAGTGTAACCAATATTTTTTAAAACTACTAAATATTTCTATATACTAGATAAAACTAACAAATGAAAATTTAATAAATTTCATTCAAATAAAAGATGTAAACTTAATTAGATGCTATATAATTTTATCAAATGTATGAAATATTTATTACTATTACAGTTAATCCCTTTATTTTTATATAGTTTTATATTTTCTACATATTTGTATAGAAGTTAAAATTATTAACTACAAAATCAATTAGTTTTAAATAACATACTTTTAATCTTTCATTAAATTTTGACATGTCTAACAAAATTAATGGATTTATATTTTTGTTATTTACAGATATTTCTTATCTAATTATTTCTAAAAGCCCAACACCAGAACTTAGAACACGCATACATACATTCTTACCAAAGTAAAATCATACCTCGTTTCGCACTCCACACTTAAAAAAAAACCTTGCAATATCAGCTACATATTACATTGCTTTATAATAAATGAATGAGATATACTTACTTTTTAATTTATTTTTTAAATGGATAAATCTATTTAATTGCCTGCATAATTTTAATCTTGATGTTCTTTTATTAATCAACCATATATGTTCTATAAATTATTTCTCAGTAGTATTTATAATATTCAGAAAAAAATTAACACATTTACTTGATCTGGCTGAAAGTCTTTTGACTGAGAAACTTGATAAAAATAAATGTTTAGGCCAATTACAGTATTCCCTCACTTATCGTGGGTATTACGTTCTGGACCCCCCCCCCCCCCCACAATAGGTGAAAATTCACGAAGTAGCGAAGTAGGAACCTTACATTTTAGTATTTAAGGCCTTATAAACCCTTCCCACACACTTATAAACCTTTCCCAGTCCCTTATTAACCTTTTCCACTCTTTTACAAACACTATTTATGTTCTTAAATATATTCTACACTCTTAAACTTATATAACTTTAACAACATACGTATACAATACCGCAAAATACCACGATATAGTAAAAAATCCGCGATAGATAAATATAATATTTTTTAAAATCCCGCAATACAGTGAGGCCGCGATAAGTGAACCGCGATATAGAGAGGGGCTACTATAGTATATATTACAATTATTTTTCATTAAGCAAATGATCTAAGTCTGCAACTTCCAGGTTTTGACAAATTATAAACACATTTTATATTGAAAAATATGTAGTATAAAAGATGTACTGAAATTAATTTTCAATTAAGTTTCAACTTTCTCAACCATTTCTGAGTATATCAGGTTATACAAATGCCTGTAAGTAAAACAGTAATAGATTAGTGGCCATTGGAGAAGATTAGGTAAAGACTTTTGGGGATATTTCTCAGAAATTGAAAAAGTTATGAATCTAAATATTGGGTAACAAAAAGCATTTTACAACTCAAGTTGTTTCTAATTCTTTGCTTTCTATGTTTTTTAAGGAGAATGCAATTGAGTTGTCATTTGCTAGATTAATTTAAAATAATTTCTCATGATATAGCTCTGTGCGGTTTTTCCATTTCATTAAATGATCCATTTCCAATAAAATTGTTTTTACATTAAATGGTTAGTAAAATTTTAACACACATAACTGTTGTTGGATCACTTCTATACTAGTAATAATCTCAGCAGAAATTATTAACAGTTGGAGGCTTAATTGCAGAATAAAAACATTAATCTCACTTTATATACGTATCTTTGTTGCACAGTAGTATAATGCTTGATCAATAAGAGTTTCGCCCATTAAAATGTATTGCATTAGTATAAAATCATAAATAGGAGTGAAATTAAAATACAAATTCAAGGAGATAAAGGAACATTATAATATTTCTGTTAGAGAAACACTTGTTTCTGTTTATTTTAAATGGATTATAGACTATAAGATTGTATTCCTTTGAATACATTTAAGTGAAAGATACAACAGTTTTATTTTGATATGTTAATAATTTAAGTATGCTGGAAACTATATTCCTTGCAACTATTCAAACTTATGACAAGTTTTTAGATGACAACTAAAGGAAGGCAAGGGGCACACAGTTTTTCAAAATTCTCTTAAGGGGTTTGCAGACATAATAATATGATGATCACTGATCTACTGTAATAAATACACACTTGACGTTTCACTATGTTGACAGATGTGCCATGTTAGTTCACTAAATGATGCAAAAATTCAATATTAAATTACATTTGTTCCTGAATGTGACTGACCACAAAACTGAGCAAAATTCTTAAATCAGTTGAGTGGCATTCTAAGAATACATGTACTTGAATGAAGGATTAGCAATGATTTTAGAATTCAAGAAAGAGTTTCTACTGCATATGTTTCATGTTCCACATGAAACTTATGAATTTTGAAAGTTATCTTCTACTATTTCTCCACTATTCTTATTAAGGATTCATAATTTCCATATACTGTGAATAGCTGCAGAATTCTCCCACTGGTGTAGCTATACATTGGTCCATCCATAATATGACATGAAGTAACAGAAAGAAATTAAGTTTCTATCAAGAATGTCTCTTCAGAATGGGGAAAGAAAATTATTTGGCATTGATGAAATTACCAGTTATTTTTAAGCATGAAATTGCAGACAAGAATATAGTTATTGGAAATATTTAAATTTATCCTAATATTTGGCAGTATATTAGCAATTAAATGAATTTAATATTTTAAGCTCCCAAATATATAACTAACAAGTCAGTTTAACACGGAGAGGTAATAGTTTGGTGAAGAATTATTTGAAAGAAAAATGTATGAAGTCTGAGATCTCAGCCATCGGCCTCCCTCAAGATCTTGCTTAAATAACTATGTCACATGTTCATAGCTGTGAAAACAAGAGGCTGGTGCTTAAGAGAGCATTAAAAAGTGATAGTTTTAGTTTCTGTTTTTGTTTTTTCTTTGATACTAAAATAAACCAAATCAGTAAATTGATAAATGTTTTCACTAAATTAATAGTTTGAGGCAGTCACCAATACAAGCTATAGATTCAGTAAATCCATATAATCATTCAAAGCACAGAAAAATGACTGGAAGCACAGAGATCCAGAAAGAAGGCCGTACTCTTGTCTTCTCTAGGCTGAAAGAAGGTACACCACTTTGGAGAAGTAAGATAATATTTTTCTTTGTGGACATGGGCTTTCCACTTAGCTTGGGAGAAACTCAAGGGCTGATAACTGTCTAAAACCTGGGTTTGCAAGATTCTCATTTAAAGACCATTAATATAATGGGGGAGAGGGGCAGGAAAAAGATGGTCTAAAGAAAACTACTGCAATTGAACACAAAATATAGAAAAAGCCCAAGAATGAAAATGAAGTTAGTTCTCAAGTCTACTAAACGAAGTATACCATTGCATCTGGGAAAGACAAAAAAGGCATCAGATTTCTTCATTTCTGAGAGGAATTTATGAAATGAGTCTTTATAAAAAGACATTGACCAATATATTAGACATTGTTCCCAATATAATTTTTAATAAAAGATATATAAGAGCCTTCTCTATTTGGTATTTCTCATATGAATCCTGATAAAAACCATATAATAGTAAGTTACAAAGGCCTGCAAATTAGGTTGAATAAATCAAAAATAAACTTAACTGAAAACAGTTTTCTGTACTGTTAAAATATCAAACAGGGAGGTATATTCTCTACTTAGATATCAATATTTGTCTGTTGATTGAAGGGGTATGAGTAAAGGGAATGTTTTATATAAATTCAACATGGCAGTTAGCAGATACTTGAACAATAGAAATATTTAATATAAAAGTTTCTTAAACCAATTCAACGAGCTTAATACATAAATTAAGACTCCTAGCAACTTATCCATCTGTTTTTCAACCACAAGGAATTCTTCCCACCATAGTCATTGGTGGTTTTCTCTGAGTAAGGAGTAAAGAAGAAGATTGTCCTCTGGGATTGTTTGGGGTTTTTTTGAGCACATATCTCATTCCAAATAAAAATAAATAAATAAAAGACCATTTCCAACACTTGGCTATTGTAAATAACACAGCTATAAACATGGGGGTGCATAGGTTTTTCTGAATTGGTGCTCCAGGATTCCTAGGATATAATCCCAGCAGTGGAATCACTGGGTCAAAAGGCAGTTCCACTTTTAGTTTTCTGAGGAAATTCCATACTGCTTTCCATAGGGGCTGCACCAGTCTGCAACCCCACCACCAGTGCACTAGGGTTCCCTTTTCTCCACATCCTCGCCAGCACCTATTTTTTGTTGATTAATGATAACCATTCTGATCAGTATGTGGTAGGATCTCGTTGTGGTTTTAATTATTATGCAGCAGAAAGAAAAAAGGAACTCCTACCTTTTGTGACAGCACGGATGGAACTGGAGAGTATTATGCTATGTGAAATAAGCCAGGTGGTGAAAGACAAATACCATATGATCTCACCTATAAGAGGAACCTAATGAATAAAACAACAAACGAGCAAAATAGAATGAGAAGCGTGGAAACTAGGAACAGACTGACAGCAACCAGAGGGGAGGTAGGAGAGGAACAAGGGTAGAAAAAAGGGGAAAGGTTTAGTCAAGGAACATGTATGAATGACCCATAGACATGGACAACAGGATGGGGATTGACTGTGGGAGCTGGGGAAGGGCTAGGTGGAGGACAGAAAAGGGAGGAAAATTGGGACAGCTGTAATAGAACAATAAAATATTTATTAAAAAAATAAAAAGTAAAAGAAGAAAGTTTAACATACACACACACTTTGGTATTGCTCATGTTAGTGAGTTACATACTTTAATATGCACAGTGTTCAAATTACTTCCTTATGTCATGAACAAAATGCATTTCATTAGTACAACTTCTCACATTATTTAGTGAACTTTGCGCTCTACTTAGTTAAATGAGAAATGATGACTAACAAAGAAAAAAGAAACCACAGTGCCATGCTCAAGACTTTATTGTCAGGAAGATAATAAATTAAGCTAAATTTGATATAGAAATATTCTTTGCAAAAATAAATACATAACATCAGTATCTCATTTATCTTACTGGAAAAATTAGTGATCATCTTCTTATGTAAAAAAAGACAACTCCCAACATCAAATAGATTTTTTCTGGGTGAAGGCTTCTTTGATAAATTTTAGTTTAAATTATAGTTTAAATTATTTATATAATTAAATTAAACCTTATATAGTTTAAAGACAAAGATATTTGTATTTCCTTGGAAATACCAGATATAATATACTGGTCATGAAGCAGAATAACATATAAACTTTGTGTTCTATAAATATTTATAAAAACATGTTTCCAATAATTTTGTGAGTTTTGATTTGCTAGTATCTTAGATGTGCATTAACATTTGAAATCTATAATCTGTATTTATAGTTTTCTCAAATTCTTATAATCCTAACAAATAAAATATGGTTGATAATTCATGATACCCATCCTTCTCTACTCTTATATTTTGCTAAGTACTCTTTATAACCTCGTAAGTAAGTATGTTCCAATTGTAACTACTGTAGTCATAGTGTTAAACTAAGTTTAAGTACTTAGGAGAAGAAATTTCTGTTTCATAAGTTAATTTGATATTTGAGTATTGTAGGCACATCTGAATTTCAGCTATATCAGTTTTTAATTTCTGCTATACATCTCCTGTCAAAAGATACAGGTTAAAGAAAGACAATCTTATTCAAATACAATATCATGCCCTGGCCAGTGTGGCTCAATCAGGTACAGCACTGTCCTCCACACAGAAAGGCTGCAGGTGTGACTGCAGACAGGGCACGTACTTAGGTTGCAGGTTCAGTCCAAAGATGAGACATGACAGGAAGACACCCAATAAATGTATCTCCTCACATCAGGGTCTATCTGTCTCTTCTCTGTCTCCTTGCCTCCGTCACCTTCTCTATAAAAATGCAATGAAAAAACTGTCCTTGGGTGAGGATTAGATAGGTAAGTAGATAGATAGATAGATAGATAGATAGATAGATAGATAGATAGATAGATAGATAGACAGATAGATAAAATAACAATACTTATTTTACAGAGGAGGAAACTAAAAATCAGAGTATTTATAGTACTGCTGTCAAAATCGCACAGTTAATAGGAAGCAATGAAGAGATTTAAACCAAGCCACCTCAGGTCCAAAACACCTACCATGCCAACAATGTTTTTTCATGCTCTAGTGCCCATTTACCCACTCAATAAAGACTGGTGGTTCTATTAGATTCTGGGGTAGCAGTAAAAGGTACAGAGTTGCCACCCTCAAGAAAAAAGGGAAGACAGTCATATAGAAGTCAGTTACTACACGTCAGTGTGACATATACTGTGAAGGTGCCCAGAGGTTTGGGGGACACTCAACTTCAGATTAGGTACCAGGCGTAAAGTGTAGGAAAGAGAAACCAATGAATACTGAGAGTAGGCAAAGGGGATAAATCATAAATTCCTTGAATGCCATGCTAAGGAGTTGGATTTTATCATGAGAAAATGGGGAGTCATTCAATGACTGCAGTCAGGAAAGTGACATCATTAGGCATCCCTTTTTGAAAATCCACTCTCTTTTAAAATGAAGGTTTAATTTAAGAGTGGCAATGAGATTAAATTAACAAGAGATTCAACAGATAGGAGGTAAAATTGACAAGACTCATAAAGGGAAAGAGAAAAAAATCCTGGATATCTCTGCAATGTCTGGTTTAGGTGACTCAGTCAATGCTGTTGCACCTCACAATGTTACAAAACCTGGGGGACTGAGCTGGCAGGCGTGGAGGAAGAAAATAGGACCCAGAAAAACACATTAGAGAACACTTTAGTGGATCTCTGCACTTGTACAGATTAAGAAGGAAATATATTGAAGAGGGAAAATGTAGTAGGTTTAGTTCATGAAAATAAAATGTTAGGCCAATGAATTCACAGGGGACATGAAGAGGAATATATGAGATAAGGAGGATGAGGCTGCAGAATTATTTACATACTGGCAACCACAAGAACCAGATGAGCCAAGAACACAGCTGGTGTTAAACTGGAGTAGAAGGTCCAGCTGAGAGTGAACTGTTCAGGCAGTTATAGAACTCCACCCTCACATTAATATTTAACTTTAAAAACTGTAAGTGCACAGAAATGAAATGAAGAGTATTTAGAAGCAGTGTAAAACATGGTCTAGCTGGCTCTTCTTTGAGGGAGAAGGGTTGTTCAGGATGGATTTGTGTAGTGAACAAAGAAAAGGATCATTAGAGTAATGAGTTGAGTTATAAATCGAGTGAACTGTAAAAAGTCTGCAAGCCTGAGAAATTCTTAAGAACAGCAGATCTACTTGTCTCCTGCTGAGGTTTTTAGGGTTGGTGTAAATACACTAGGTGTTTGTATCCTTGTCACCTCACCTACTTACAGCCATCACTGCAGGACTAAGACCGTGGAATTATTCCCACGCGAATTGGTTACTGATGTTGGTGACTGTGTTAACTTACAGCCTTGCTTGATTTTGTTGCTCCAAATCCTAGGAGGATCAAATCCACTGAAAGTGATTAGGAATTATGGAAGGGGAGACAATATCACAACAGTGTTCTTACTTATCTTCCCATTTCTATTCTAGCCCCTAATTTCCAATCTTTCATTTCCGTAGAACCGGAGTACACCACTACCCCCTTATTCATGGGGAATACATTCCAAGACCCCCTGTGGATGTCTGAAACCTCGAATAGTACAAATTTTTATATAATGTTTTTTTCCTATATATACTTACCTGTGATAAAGTTTAATTTATAAATTAGGCATAGTATGAGATTAACAACAATAACTAATAATAAGATAGAACAATTATAACAATACTAATAATAATAAGTTATGTAAATATGGTCTCTCTCTCCAGTAATTTATATATTTTTCAGTCCAAACTTATGCCTGAACCTATGTAACAATTCCTTACTGGCAATACATGACTTGGACTCACTCATTTCAGGGGGTCCCTTGCTGAAATCTCCACATAAGCTCAGTGTGTCCCCATACAACGGGTTGCCCTCATTTGGAACACATTTTCTGTTCATGTCTTCCATCCACAAATGTAACGCCTTTGCAATCTTAACTAAGCACTTACCATGTACTGTGCATGTCACTTTTGCAGTTTGAGGTACGACAGCAAAACTAGCATGAATTTCTGTTCCCTCCTTTACAATTTCACAGCTAGAAGATTCATTCTTACTGTAAAGGTTATCAACCTCAGCATACAAACATTTTCTTTCCTTATTAAGTCACGAGCTTTCACCTGTTCGCTCAAAGGAAGCATTTTATGGCTTCCCTGTGGCATATCCAAATTGTCGGGCACTTGCACTTTGGGGACATTATTAAGTAAAATAAGGATTACTTGAGCACAAGCACTGACATATGGCAATAGTTGATCTGATAACCAAACTGGCTAAAGTGGCTTACAGGTGGGGAGCATATGCAGCATAGAGACTCCGGACAAAGGGATGGTTCACATCCCAGGCAGGATGTGGTATGAGATTTCATCATACAAACCAAAATGGCACTCAATTTAAAACTTATGAATTGTTTATTTCTAGAATTTTCCATTTAATATTTTTGGACTATGGGTGACTCCAGGTTTCTAACTGAAACAGAGGAAAGTGAAATCCAGGATAAGGGGGAGCAGGGGGACTACTGTAATCTTTTAGAACTTTAATTGGATGCTATCATTCCTTTGCTTCAAATACAATAGCTTCCCAAATAGATTAAGAATAACAATGAAACTTGACCATGACCCACAAGACTACTGGCTGTTTCAAACCTCATCTCACATGACCCTCTATACTTTCAGAACGTTTGAACATGGTATTTCCTCAGCTTCAAATGCTTTAATTTCTGGTTTTCACAAGCTAACTCCTCATTATTATCCTTCAGGTGTCAGCTTAAATACTATCTCCTTAGAGACACATCCCTGAGTACACTATAAAAAGGAAATCTCCCTTATTATTCATCATTATCCTCTATTCATTTCCTTCTCAATACAAGCTGTACTCAGATATTTCTTTGCTCACTTGAATAGTACTTGTAAATTCAACAACGGCAAGAAGTATGTCTTTTATTCACCTATACTCAGATTAGTAAAGTGCTTGGCATGTAGTGGACACTCAATAAATTTCTATTAAAGAAAGAAAAACAAACTAATGAACTCAGAATACATGATAAGCATGCAGCCTCTCTGAACGACTCAGACTCAATGCAGAAAACATAATCAATCTAAGATAAGAAGACAATCTTGGTCTGCAAAAACCTGATGGTTACTTTTATATGTCACCTTGGCAAGCCATTGTATCCAGATATTTGGTTAAACATTATTCTAGATGTTTCTATGAAAATAATTTTTAGATGAGATTAATATTTAAATCAGGAGACTGAGCAAAGCCTATTGCCCTCCATAATGTGGACGTGCCTCATCCAATCAGTTGAAGGTCTTACTGGAAAAGTAACCTCCCTCAAAGAGGAAATTCCACCAGCAGACTGCATCTGGAGTCAAACCACAGCATCAAACCTTCCCTAGGCCTCCAGTCTGTCGCCCATCCCCATAACTGCCATCTGAAGATTTGTGGATTTGCTAACCTCCAGAACTGTGTGAATCAATTCCTTAAAATAAATGTGTCTCCATACACACATGCATGTACACACACATACTACTGGTTCTGTTTCTCTGGAGAACTCTAATAAAGAGGTATAGAAAATAGAAAATGTAAGTTCAAGACTCAACTCTGGTACTTACTACCTGGGTAATACTGTGTTTCCTTGGAACGATTGTTTGCAATTATAAAATGAGTGGATTTTTAAAAAATCAACAACTATCAAATGTTTATGGCTCCATTTCCACATGCCACAACTCAACTACTGTTTCCAAATAAATATGAACAGAAAATGTACATACAATAATTTTAGTTAAGCTCTTCATTTATTCATTAATATAAAATTAAAATATTAGCACACTAATTAAGTATAGATTAATAACTGTTGTTCTGATAGTTAAAACCCAGAGTACTTTTTTAATTCCTCACCCAAGGATATTTTTTCATTGATTTTAGAGAAAGTAAGAGAGGGAGAGAGGGGGAGAGAGGAAGAGAAAAGGGGATTAGGGAGAAAGGTGAGAGAGACAGAGAGACAGAAACACATTGATGGGAGTGAGAGACTATGGCTGGCTGGCTTCTGCACATGCCCTGACCAGGGATCAAACCTACAACCTAGGTATATGCCCTGACCAGGGATGAAACCACAACCCTTTTTGGTGTGCAGGACCACACTCCAATGAAATGAGCTACCTGGCCAGGGCCACAGTATTTTTTCCCAGGGTAGAAAACATGGGAATGAATCCTAAGGTAACACTGAATTCATCAGACAAATGACATTTATTTGGCAGTTTGTCAATAAAAATTAACTTCTTCCATTAGGGAAATAATATACTTACACATTTTCAGCTTTTAAAATAAACTACCTCATTTCATAGTGAAATGATGTTTTATTTCACAAGGTAGTAATATTTTCATAAAATATATAAAATATGATACCCTCCAAATTTTTATAAATATCATTCATTCAGCCACCAGACTAAGATTAGGATTTATGTTATTAAATAAGAAATTTCTTTTCTTAGAAAGAAATGAAAAACTTTCATGATTTATTTTAAATAGGCAATTACAGCAGGTCCGCAAATGATGTTTCATTCAATATCAGTTTGTTATAGCTATGAGATGCCATAGGAACTTAACTCTTGTTTACATCAATTAGCTTCTGGTAAAAACTGGTTTCATTATATTTCATTTTGCTTACAGTCACATAACCTACCAATGATGTTAAAGGAGGACTTCCTGTACATAATTTGTAATTCTATCAAATAGTTTATAAATTTTACTGCAATGAATATAAAACATAATAAAATGTATAGTATTGAGCAAAAATTGAGCATTTCAATTATTTTAAAGAGTTAAACTTTATCTCATATAACATATCCAACTCATTGAAGGTATATAAAAGAATTATTAGACAATATTAAATATATATTATTTAAAAAAAAAAACTGATTAAAACTAATCTTCAAATTTTCAGAGGCATACCTAGAAAGCATGCAGAAAATTTTGGAAAAGATAAAGCAAACTCTAACCTGGCTATTTCTCCTGAACTACTGATTCTGGTAGCAGGGCCCTGTGGGGAAGGGTGGAAGCACTGGCTCAGAAAAAATTATAACTAATAATTTCTCTATTAGCTAAACTGCAACTAAGTTAAGAAAAACATATAAAATAAATGAGTTTAAAAGCAAATACAGAGAAGCAGTATGAAAAAACTACAAAAAATAAAAATAAGATCAGAATAAAGTTATTACTTTAAATGAGAAAATGTCAACATTAAATTTTTTTCCATTCAAATTGAAGAAATGTTGAAACCAAAATATTATAACCAGGATATAGCTGTGTAAACTGACATGTGTTTATGTACTTGTTTGGAGGATGGACTAGGAATTCTGATGAGATGTGTCATCAAATCACTGTAAATCTGTTTAAAATAATTTATTTTAAAATATTTAAGAATTCTTAATATTGTAATTAAAAGTTTTTACTTTTTTGTTCATTAGATTTTTCTTACAGGTGAGGGCAAAGCGGGGGGTATTGTGAAAACTGTAATAGAATAACAATAAAAAATGATTTTAAAAAACTTGTTACTGAAAAACTTGCTGAAATAGGAAGCAGTGTTATTTGAAATGATGTGTGACTTGTACTTTAGGACATGTTCCAAATATCTGGAATTATTCCTCTGTAGGCTGCTTTTTCAAAAATTCACAGCCTTTTCTAGTTAAAAGTGAGTGACCTTCGGATTTAACTATTTTAGAATCACACCCAATGCAAGAATCACATTTAGAATCTGTATGACCAATGATTATCGAAACCACATGAATATTTCCAATGAGGGAGATTAAGGAAGTCTATTCCAATTTCATATAGTTAAATTATCAGAAATATTTCTTTATACTGAAGTTAAATCTAGCTCTGTAATAACTTCCATCCACTCATTTTTACATTCTGGGACAAATGTACCCTAAAAGTCTTTCAAATAATTGAAGACTTAACTATATTCCTTTCAAGTCCTTTCTTTTAGGCTAAAAATTTCTATTTCCTCCAATTCTTTCTCATATAGCAAGTTTTCAATAACTGTCACTTTTTCAGTTACTCTTCTCTGAATGTATCTCAGTTTGCCAATGACCTTTCAAAAAATATGGCATCCAATACTAAACACAGATGTGATCTGGGTATGTGATGCAAATAACCACTGTCTTCCTTTTTAAAAAATTCCTTATTTTCAGTAACAAAGACTGAGAATTATAATCCTTCTTGAAAATACAAAAACAACCAAATTAGTACAATGTCATAAATACTACCTGAGATTAACTTGGAAATTTTTCTCAATTCTCCATATGTTATGTGTAAACTAAACTTAAATCAAAACACTTGGGTGTACCACACAAATTGCAGCAAAATTATTTTTGGATCCTAAACTTGAATTTCCATTTAAGTTTTCCACACTTAAGTCTCTGGATGTATATGGGGACTTGATGAACTGTTACTTTACACTTTAGGGTCTTTTACAGAAAAAGATAAGTTTCGCTGCCTTCCTAGAGAAATTTATAAGTCTATGCATACATTTAGACAATCCTTAGATCTTTATGTGAAGAATTAATGTTTGAGTCATTCCTACATTTTTTCCATTCTACAAATTTTTCCTAATTAAAGCAATATGCAGGAAGACAGATAGTTTGCTATTTTAAACTATTTCTGGGATCATTCTGAATTTCTAATACTTAAGACTGAGGATATTCTACCTCACTCCCATTTTTAAGAAGTCACATATACATTTTCATAAATATCACATTTAGTCTAATCAGAAATACAATTAATTTTAATTAACTAGTAGTTCAAGAAATCACCTAAATCTCCATAATAAATGAAAATCAACTTTTTCAAATAAGTATCTCTAAAAAAATAAAAATCAATTGAGGTGACAGTTAAGAGACTTGAACTAGTCCAGACATTCCATCTAACTTGTTTCATATACTTGAGAAAAAATTCACCATGTGCTTTTCTCATACTTTAAAATAGGGTAGGTAAAAACATTAGGTCAATTTCAAGGGAAATCAAATAAATGAATAAAAGTATAATTTTGAATAAGTATAATCAAAACCCAAAGCTAATTGCTGTAGGTAAAATGGTAAAAAGTTTATTACATTGAACATTAAAACGATCACTTCTCTGGAAGCATTTAAAAATTAATTGTTCTCTTAAATATCAACTGCTTGGATTTCTAAATACATAGAAAATTACAATACAGTAAAAAATAAAAATTACAAGCTAAGCCAGAGATATAAGCCAAAAACATTCCCTGGTTCTCAAGAGTCTCCTAAATATTTCTAAATATTTTAAAACGGATAAATTGAAGAAAGCCAAATTCAATCAAGAATAGTCCTGGTTCAGAGCAAAGGGGGCTGGGAGAGAAGTAAAAGTTAAAGGGCGTCAAATACAATATATGGTGACAGAGGAAGATTTGACTTTGGGTGGTGGGCACACAATACAATATACAGGTGATTTATCAGAACTGTACACTTGAAACCTATATAACTTTATTAAACAATGTCACCTCAATAAATTTAATTTTTTTAAAAAGACAGTCCTGGTTCACCCGAGCAGCTCTGGTATCCAGGACTACCTAGAGGTTTAGAACCTCCTCACACCTACCCAGAAACTCTAAAAGCTCTGAGAGCTGAGAAGACCTAGGACAGCAAGAGATGTCTGTTAACATATGGGCACTGGATTACCTGGCATCTTACATCACAATGGTCCACTAACAACTAGACAGCATTAAACTACTGAAAGTGCCACAGCCTTACTTCAGGGGTTAAATTATTTAATTTGCAGCTATTAAAACTGGCAGTGAAACCATGTTTCTTTGCCATAAACAACTTTAACTATGTTTATAAACAACTGCTGAGTTATTGAAATACTTAGGCTTAATAAAAGTAAAACTGCCCTTACATAGCTATATAGAGCACCATATAAAGAGATTATGTTTAAGAAAACCAGGAAGATGTAGAGAGAAAAGTTATAAAACAAGAACAATAAGAAAATTTCCATTTTACTAAATGTTCATTTGATAGTTATTATAACTATATTCTTCACAATATAATGAGAAAATTTTGGGGTTAAAGGAATATTAACCTTGGATAGGTTTCTTTTACACTTATTCCTTTTAAACTTTCTTTCTTACTGTTATTTCACACACCAAATATCAAATAAAACTGACACCCTCACCCAGGCTACAAAATTTGCTTAAGTCCTGGTTCTCTGAGAAACTATATGTTTCTCTATGAGTAAACAATCTCCACTTCCAATCATGGTCATGGTTATGACCAATTCTATGTTACTAGGTATACATTCTCATATGAAACTGCACATGGGGTAATAAAGAAAGCTTATTCCTCACAGTTTAAATAACCAATACTCTACTGCAAGTCCTTTTTGGAATTCCAAAGGAAACATGTATACAAACAAACAATAAATGTAGAAAAACTGTTTTAGTATTTTGTCTTGGTTCATCTTAATGTTTACTTTTATGCATTCCCTTAAGAATTTTCTAAGAAAGAATAAAAATAAAAAATAAAACATCTTAATGAATGATTCTCTTTGACAATTAGTCTTTTTGTTAACCTTCATCACTTTCAAAATCAAAACAGGTACCAATTATGTGGCATATATAATGTGATTTAGAATACTAAGAGCTTTAAATACATTATCTACTAAGTTCCAGGTCCATACATTTAAATGCCTACTAGACACACCCTACTTGGAAGTCCCAAAGACATTTAAAACTCATCATGTCCCAAAAAGAACTTTCTATCTCCCTTACAAACATATTCCATTATTCTGAAACTTGATGAATGGTACCCTCATCCATTTAGTCATCAAATAACCTGGGAATTTTTATACCAGTTGTAATTAACAGCTACTTGGGAACAGCTACTATATGCCAACAATGATGCTAGGAATGAATATTGCCTACAATAAACCTAGTCCCTATCCTCCAAAAAGTTACAAAATAAGCACAACTCTGTGAAAGCTTAACAGTAAACAATCCTTTTTAATTTTAGTTAATTCAAGTTTTCTCCACTTCATTTGGGCACTGAACACTTTTTTTCACCATAACTTTTGGCAAACCAACCAATAGTACTTGTTGAATCAGACTTTGTAATTTTTTTGAATTTTAATTAATAATCTGTTGTATTAGCTCATCCTTTTTGCCAAAATCATATTAGCAAAATACTATATAAAATGAGTAGTTGAAGAGTGTAACGTTTTTAAAGCTGTATTGCCTATATTTAATCAAAATTCTATTTCTTCACAGCCTGATTCCTTGGAGCTGGTCCAATTTCTTTCAGGTCTATTATTTATGACAATTTACCTGTTAAAGCAATAAGCTTAAACAATAGAAAAAATAAAGAACGTTATCAATACTTCATGGTTTGCTATCTAAGAGCAAATGAATATAGTAATATTGTTACTATTTCTGTGAGGTAACAAACAACATATATTAATTCAGCACCAACCAGGCACTAAGTCAAAATGGGATGAAAAATACAGAGATAATTTATGAAGTATGACCTCTTCTCTCTGATGCTACTGAAGTATTTGGGACTTAATGAATAGTAAAGTACCAGCAAAAATGACCAGGAGTATTTTGATAGAACATTAGAAATATCAAAAGTACAAAAGAAACATGATTAATTGCCAAAAGCATGATAAAAATGACATATAGCTAATAACTGATAAGAGAGGAATATGATTCCTGGAAAATGCAGTGTAAAATATAACAGGTAGAAGTATTTCCAAAAAGTATATATGAGTTAGCTATTCTTTATGTACACCTGCATCAGTAATCTGCACAAAACATTTCTTTAAAAAAAAAGATTCACAGAATACAATTAATTTTTTTGTTAAGTACATTTTATTGATTATATTCATACAATAGTTCCAATTTCTCCCCTTTTCTCCCCCCCACCCAGCACCCCACCGCAGCAGCAATCCCCCCCCCAAGTCCATGCCCATGGTTTGTACATACAAGCTCTCCTGCTTCACCCTTTCATATATTCTTCTTTTTTTTTTTAGAATACAATTAATTTAATTAACACAGTAAGCTTAGCATTCTGCAAAAATACAAAAAGAATTGTCTCTAGCTTCCAAAAATTACACCTCTATCAACAAATTAACCACAATCGGACATAACTGTAATCCACTACCAAATATTGGATCTGCAAAACTCAAAATATTATGGGCACATGGGAAGAAGATAATCCAGGCAGTTCTTAAAAATGATTATCCATGACAGCTTGAAAAAAATCACACATATTATCTATGCCAAAAAGAAAAGAAATTCCACACAAAACTAATAAATGGATATTCCAGCATCATATCTTAGGAAAAAATACTGGAAGTAGAGGTATTCATATAAGAATTTATTTTTGGATATTTACCCAGATTTTAATGCCATATTCAAAATTAAAAATAATTTCTAGTCAGAAAAAATTATCATTAAGATATATTAAAAAGTATGACATCCAAAGACATACCTGTGTGCAACCGTATTACACTTAGTAATTGTAATATTAACCCTTAACTTTCACCTATTTTCCTAACTACTACCATAAAATCTACAAAGTAAATATAGTAAGAGTTATAACCCTCCTGTTCACTTTCTGAATACCTTAGAATACCTGCTGTTGCAGCAGGAAATCCTTAATAGATGTTTGTCAATTTTGGCTTTTAAAAAAGTGTGTTGTGTATCCTAACTGATGCCTGAAAGATCTATCATTATTCAAACATAACCACCACTTCCTTTCCAATTAAATATAGTGTGTAAATTTATGCCACATAATATTTTCAAACAAGTTCCCTTTCATAATTATGGGAGAAGCCATGAGAACTATTCTACTAAATAACTTTAAAATCATCAGAAGTTTAACAAAATATACACATTAAAAATCAACATGACAGAAAACTGCCATAAAGAGATCATATAGAAACTTTACTTTTTTGTGAATAAAGCATTCCTTTACTTACATTTCAAATATTGCGAAAATTTGAAAGAATAAAACAATGGATACCTTCACCTAGATTCAACATTTGTGAGCATTTTGTTACAAATACTCTCCTACTTTCTGCCCCACCACCTTCTCTCCCTCTCCTATCATTCTATCTATCTGTCTACCTATCCATCCATCCATCCAGTTTATTTCTGACAAAGCCCCTAATCAAATGCATTAATATTTCTAAAGTAAAACAAATTATACTAAGTTGGATAAAGACTCTAAATTTAGTTCAAGTTTTACTACCAAATGGATTCAGATAGATCAGGTGTATCCCAAAGGAGATTTCTTTTAATGTTCTGGTTTTCAAAGTTTTGGATTTTAAAAATGTGGATAAAGGATGTCAGGCAGTAGTATTATCCCTATGTTACAGAGGAGGCAACTGAAGCACAGAAAGATTAAATAATTTATTTGAAGTGAAAACAAGTAGCAAAATCAGTAAATGAAAACAGGCAAACTACTCCAGAGTAGTTCAAAGTACTGCTTTTAGAAACCTCCAATCCAAAAGGAAAATTCTTATGCCTTTTTTTCTTTATCCAGAATCTGACCTCTTACCCCTAATTCCATAGCTGCCCTCCTAACTCGAGCCACCATGATCTCTCACTGGGCTTACTGCAATAGCCTGCTAACCACGCTACTTCACTTAACAGTAAAAGCCAATGTTCTTTAAAATAGTGTTCAAGGACCTGTAGGTTCTATGCCCTCTCATTTCCCTTACTTTTGCTATCACATCTACTACTCTGCCCCTCTCTCACTCCGCTCCAGCCTCACTGGTTTCCACGTTGCACCTACTCTCCATGCATGTTCCCATGTATGGCCCTGGCACTGACAATTCCTCCTGCCTGGCACGTGTTTCCCTGTATCTACATGACGCCTCCTCTCCTTGCTCCAATATCATCTTCCAATGAGGCCTACACTATCACTCTATTTAAAATTGGAGGAGGGATAAATGGTGATGGAAAAAAAATACTTTCAAAAATTGCAACTGCGCCCCATCAAAATAACTGACACTCTAGATCCCCCTTTCCTGCTCTACTCTTTCTTTCTCTTTCACATTTACTACCTGCAAACATTCTAGACAATTTACTTTTTTCTGATTTCCCTGTCTTTCCTACTTAGATTTATACATACACCAATTTATCCCACCATTAGAAATTCATGTAGTATATAAGTGCTCAAAAATAATTGTTGCTACTGAGATTTCTATGTCAACTTCAACCCAAGAACTTTGAGTTGAGCTCTTCTACATTTTCTATAGTTCTTAGCATTTCTTAGCATCTCATAGAAAAGTTAGAATTTCAATAAATATACTTAGTCACATTTTAAAAAAGCCAAGTTTTATACAATTATGCTTTTATTAAGGTTCTTTCTTTATGTAGAAGTATATTTTATAGACATGGACAGATGTTATGATGTCACTTGGAGAAGACAATAAGGCAAGTAACAGTTTATGTAGTATGATCGCTTCTATAAGGAAAACAGTATGTATTTGTGTGGATCAGGGTTTTGGGCATGATGACATTAGGTATTTTTAAAATGTTCCTGTCTGTATATTTGTATTTTCTCATTTTTTCATTAATGAAAATCTATTATTTATATCATTAAAAAATAATATACTCTATACCCAAAATGAATTATTCCTCATAATACATTACCAGCTAAATTCTAATTCTTGTCCTTCTATGAAAAAAAAATATCTATTCACCATTATATAATGCAATAGATATGTACTACCAATGTAATTTAATAGACCTCCTATAAATGTTGATCTGATTCTTCTCTTTATACAAGGGGTGATGCGGCTAATTTTTTTCTTTATGCAAAGGCAATATGGCATAAGTATGCTAATTACCACTACATCCGTATTTCTACGTAAAATCCACATATTCAATCTAACTTTCAAATAGTACCCCTGAAATAATCCTTTCAATGATAATACTTTCAATAGGCTTTTATATTTGTAGTGTAAACTTATCAATATTCCTTTTTATCATTAAATCAGAACTATATATAGCACAAATATATTCAACTTGAGCTTTTGCTGTTGCTGTTATTAAAAGTATTAATATTTATTTACTTCAATTGGTCCCTGCTTCAAAAGTGTTTGTGTTGAATAAAGTAAAGCTATGGATTTAGAAAACTTGTATTTCACTTAAGGGAAATTGACAAAAGAGCTATTTTAATGTCAGCTCTGGATTTAGAAAAAAATATTCTCCTATTTTCAGAAAAATTTGGAATCTTTGTGATAGCTTGTAAAATGTATATATAATAGTGGTAATTAATATCTCAAAGACAAGGTAATTATGAGCAATTATTTTCTTACCAAATAAGTTCATTTATAGTCTGTAAAAGGTAACCTAAATTGGTTTAGAAATACTTCCCTCTTATCTTAAATCTAGAAAGAAAATACTGTATTTTAATCTTATACATTTATATTCAATGTTCTTTTAAATGAAGTTTGATTTAGATTAAAATATTTTTAATTTCAGTTCCATTCAATATTTTATTGCAAAAACTTTATCAAAAAATAAAAACACAAGTTATATTTAGAATAAAAGTTTACATACCTTGGCTTCCGAAAAACTAAACTATATTGCTGGCAAGCCAGACCCACAGTGGGGGTATAAACAATAGGCATGAATTTGTCAATGTCAGACATTAGCACACTATAAAAGAGCTTTTCATTTCTATCTTGAAGATCCATTAAGAGAAGGTACCTGTGGAAATTGGACAAAATGAGGTTTCCATTCCAACGAAGTCATGAAATAGCTGATTAGAAACTTAATTAAACATTTTTCAACAACATATGAAATATTTTTTAGGTCATATATAAAACATCTGATCAAAAAAGACTCTAAATATATTCTTAAATACCTCAAAGAATGTAGAACCACAAATCTGAACTAGTGTCATTCAAATCTTAAAATTATTGCTAAAATAGCACACTTTTACTTAATATTTGAAACTACTTTATCCCCATTTTTAAATGAAAGACAGATGAAAAAACTATTATACGTATATCATTAACTTAACCAAGTAAATACAAAGATTTCATCCTTTAACTTTCAGTGCTGAAAACCAAGGAAAATAGCAAAAGAAAAATGAATACGGAATGTAGCACCACCCCTAAAAATTACTAAGGTAGCATGTTCAAGGGACTTTTCTTATTGTTTGTATTAAATGGCCTTTTTCTTTCCAGAGGCATTTTTGACCCAGACTTATCTTTCTAAACATCAACCTTATATGTTACTTGTAACCTTCAATGGCTTAGAGAATAAAACTCAAACTGCTTGGTACAACTTAAGAGAATATTTCAAAATTGTACTTAATAATCTTACTAGCCTTTTCGGATTGATTTCCATTCCCTAAAATAGCTGAAAGTACACAGCATTTGATGTCAGAGACACACAGGTCTCTAATGCTGGGCAAATAGGTGGATTATGCCAATCAAAAGAAATTAATATTTGGGAAGAAGACTATGACTTTTAGACAAGCTAAAACTGATCCAGCAATGTGTAAGTCAATCATCATTGCTAAATCAATGATGAGTTCTCAGACCTCATCTTATTTCACTTAACAGAACATTTGATGCAGCGGCATTCCTACAGGTCAATAAACTTTCTTTACTTGACTTCCAGGCCATGAAATTCTTTTGGTTTTCCTCCTAGCACACTGGTTTTCTGTTTCCCTGTCTCTCCTGTTTCTTTGTGCTGCTTTCTCTTCTTCTCTGAAAGCTTTCTAATACTCATCTGTAATATACTAGGAAATTATGTTGGCTTTACCTCAATATATATCCAAAATCCAAACACCTTCATTGCTAACATCCTGAATCTAAATCATCATTTTACCTCTTGCTTGGATTACTGTAATAATCTCCTAAATATTCTTCCAGCCTACATGCTATCCTCAACATCACAGCCAACTGTCTTGAAATATAGCTCAGATCATGTTGATTTTCTGTGCAAGACCATGAATGACTTCCTTTTTCACTCCAAATAACAGCAAAAGTCCTTTAATGGCCTTCAAATACATCATTTGTCCTCTGTTACCTAACCTCCTTTCGCAGACTGCCATTTTTCCCCTCACTCACTCATTTTCAGACACAGGTCTCCCTGCTGCTGCTTGAACGTACCAGCTAAAGAACACCACTGGTTTTCAGTCTTCTTCGTGGCTAACTGCCTCACTACCTTTGGTTACTTGCTCCTAAATCATCTTCTCAAACAACTCCATCCTGATCACCCAATTTAACAATGGAAACTGACCATACCAATCCTTCTTACCCAAGTCTACCTTTTCTTTTCTTTTATTAGCACTTGTCATTTTCAGCATATTAAATAATTTGGTGTTTTAAAATAAATTTTAAAAATAATTTATCTAAGTCCAGTGAGGGCAGAGATCATTGTCTATAATCCCAATATCTAAAAGAACATCTGACATTGAGTCAATGCTCAATGTCTCTTTGTCTATCTGAAGAATGATCCATGGTAAAAATATGAAAGTTCACATGCTCTTACAAGGTAGCTAACAAAATGGCCCAGGAAAAAAAAAGGAAGTAAAAACGTTAGAAACTGAAGGAAGAACCTAAGGAACAAGTGAAAGGGACTGTGAAGAAATTTAAGAAGCAGCAAAAATACACAACTGGACAAAGTCCACCTCCTTCTCCAACTGTCCCTGCCTGTCATCACCTATGGGTTCATGAAAAACATGGCCATGGAAGGAATGGCGGTTATCACAGGCTCAGCAATATGGACTTCCAGTCACCAAGGTTGACCTTGCTTTAGACACTGCTGAGTGCCCAATCTGCCAGAGACCAGCATTGCATGCCTGATATGCTACCATTCCCCAGGGTGATCAGCAAGCTACCTGGTGGCAGAATGATTACATTCCATCATGGAATGGGCAGCAGTATTCTTATTGGAATTGACACTTACTCTGGATACAGATTTGCCTTCCCTGCACACAGTGCTTTAGCCAAAACTACCACCCAGGACTTACAGTATGCCTTACCCACCATTATGGTATTCCACAAGGCACTGCTTCTGGTCAAGGGACTTGCTTCAGAGCAAATGAAATGTGGCAATGGGCCCATATTCATGAAATTTACTGGTCTTACCCTGTTTCCCCACCATCTGAAAGCAGCTGGCATGATGAAATGGAGGAATGGCCTTCTGAAGATTCAACTATAGCACCAGCTAGATAGTAATACTTTGCAAAGCTGGGGCAAAGTTCTCTAGGGGGCCATGTATGGTCTGAATCAGTGTCCAATCTGATGCTATTTCTCTCCCAGAAAGGATTCACAGGTTCAGGAACCCAAGGGTGAAAAGAGAAGTAGCATCACTCACTATTATCCCCAGTGGCCCACTAGGAAAATTTCTGCTTCCTGTACCACGTGAACTTATGCTCTGCTGGCCAGTAAGTCTTAGTTCCAAAGGGAGGAATGTTTCTACCAGGAGACAATGATTCCATTGAAATGGAAGTTAAGGCTGCCACTAGCTACTTGGGACACCACACGCCTCTGAGTCAACAGGCAAAGAAGGAAGTCACAGTGCTGGTTAGAGTGATTGATCCTAACAACTGAGGGGAATTTGGACTGCTACTCCATTGTTACTATTATTCTCTTTAGTACAAAGGAATTCTTCCAGCAGTCTGCTTTAGACTTGAACTGTACATCTTTTCTTGTTCTCCAGCCTGCCAGTCTACCTACAGATTTAGGACTTACCCAGCCTCCACAATCATGTGAACCAACCAATTCCTTGAAATAAATCTGTATCTTCATCCAACAGGGAACGCGCGTGCGCACGTGTGTGTGTGTGTGTGTGTGTGTGTGTGTGTGTGTGTGTTACTAGGTACTGAATAAGTTACCTCTTCTAAACTTTGCACAATATTTTAAAATAACTATTGTTCTCTTCAACTCACAAATGAAAAACAATAAGAAAGGGCAGAGTCAAAAGCAAAGGGCAAGGCATAGAGTGGTCATGACAGTGGCTGTAGTGGTTTGCTGAAACCCCACTGCTAGTAAGATACAGACGGAATTTCGACCTAGGGCTATCTCATTGCACAGGTAGGGAACAACATCACCTTTATCTTTGTGCAAACATGGAAACTGAATTCTAAACACAGTAAGTGACCTAAATTCACAATAGGGTTAGAATCATTTCTTAAAATTGAAAAAGTGCACTTTCAACTAAAATGTATTTATAGTCTGACTAAACGCCACTTTAACCTCTTTTGCTCTGTCTAGGATGGCATTTCCTGATAATGTACCTTTACAGAAACAATTTTATCACAAGAGAAAAGTAGTCTCTCTGAGGATAACAGTTTAGAAAAAAAATCTATTTTATACAAATGTTCCTACAGAGAGTAAATTTTTTTAAAACATCATTGCATTTACAGGCAAATTCCCCTCAGAGTCAACTACCCTTTCCAAATCAATAACTATTTTAACTTTCTCATCTAATAAAAATAAACTAAATAACTGCCTAACTGAAATATAAAAATCACCCTCAGGAATGTGTTACCTGTCAAAGTCAGAGTTCAGACGCTCAAAATTTTTAATTACTCTAAGGAGTTGGATATCCTGACTGATGAAGCAAGGTGGCAGCAATCCATGAATATTCAACTGTTGTCTCTCTTCCAGGGTAAAAGCTAAGTCCTATGAAGGAAAGAAAAACAATAATTTAAGAGGGGGGAAAAAGACCAAAAGCATATATTTACACAAATAACACCCAACAAATATATTGAATTAACAATCAGAAAACCTGGTGATACTCTAAATATAGCCATTTGACTGAGTAGATCATATAATCTCTTAATACCTGAGTTTCTTCAACTTCAAATGTTAAAATATGTACTATAATATTTTCAGATCTGTGTAACTCACAAAATTGTTAAGATAAAATAAGGTAATGAATTGGAGAAAATGATTTGAAGACATGCAAATGGAAGATATAAATATTATTACTGTCATTAAATATAAAAACAAATAGGAGTTATTCTAAGAGATTTTAAAATTGTGAACATGAGTAGATCGCATATGCCCAGCTTTGCTTCTCCCTATAAAATAGGTCAAGTAATACTTTATATTAGATTGAAGCACCTGTTCCAACACTCCTTTCCCAAGTTATCTCCTACTATTCTTATACACTCCTAACCACACAAAACTCACCACTGTCTGAACACACCTGAACCCTTTTATTTTTCCATGACAACATGGTCAATAACGTCTTTCTTCCCTACTTCTCTGCCCTTCAAACCTTACCTCGTATGCTCTTCTCTTCTCTTCTCTAAAGCCTTCCCAGACTCATCCAATATGTCCATTAGAACCCTATTATTATACCTCTGCTATGTTACCTAGTCACATGAACACTGATTATATAAAACAATAGTAAAGAAACTATGAGGCTTGACAACAAGCAAACAAAATAGAACTGATGGGTTGACACAAAGACCAAGAGTTAACCCAAGAGATGTGCTCAGATATAATACAAGGGGTAGTAATAGCAGAGTAATCCCAGTAGTCACTAATATGGACTGAACAATTCCCCCTAAAGAGAGTTCTCCTCCTGGGGATTCTGAAGTCCAAGAGGTCTCTCTGATTAGACTGTGACTGCTATGCCTATGGGTCTGGCAAAAGTGCACCGACATGATGATAGTCAAGTTCGCTCATTGTGACTGCTACTGTCTCATAGACAACCAAGATGAGCAGACACATGTTCACTAACTTTGCTTTGGAAAATTTTACAGCCATCCTTTTCTGCCCTGAAAGTTTCTTTTGATAGCAAAATGACTCGTGAATCTTTGAGAAGTGTATTACTCTGGGAAATGGACAATTTGGTTCATCCCGAGGGTGACAGAACATGATTGGTGAGAAATGAACATGTCCAACCTCAGGAAGTAGGTGAAGGAAGTCAATGAATGAACAGCTCTATTTTTTTATTATTTTTTTAAAATATGAGTAGGCCCATTAATTCATGTCACTGATAGAAAGCCTTAAGTTTAGGCTCCCACAGACAGACTGAAGAAAGTCAAATAGATTTGTCCACTGAATGACCCCTGACCCTTGGTAGAACTCTCTAACTTGGCTGCAAGAGCTAGCTAGGACCAATAGCTCCTTTGACTTCTCAAAAAGTGTCCAATTGCAATTAGCACAGCTGGTGTCTAGTTACAAGATGTTTTTCTCCACTAGCAGCCACACTTAGGACTGAAAAGCCCCAATTGTTACATGCTCAGTTGGGGGTACTCTGCAGCTCCAATATGTATAAACTGCCGTAGGATGGTCCCTTTCCTAGAGGATAATCCAGTGTGCCTAGCCTTGCCTGCCCATTTACCCTCTCTTGGGTGCCTGGAGAAGAGGTAAGCACAGCCCCCAGTTTGGAGTTTCAGCACACACCAGGACTCACTGTGGTGTTGCTGGAACCTTTTATGTGCCATTTTCTTTTTTTATCTGTGATTTGTGTTCTCAAGCCAGAATCCAAAATGGCATGAGATAAGAGAATTTTTCTGTTCTTTTTTTTTTTTTTACTGCTTTATCCTTAGTGCTCAGAACAGTGCCTGACATAAATAAATTTCAGTAATTTACTACTTAAACAACAGTTTTAAATAATAAGTTTAAAGACTTATATTACAATTTTAAAAACAATGAAATTGCTGCTCAGAAAAAAGCTGATTAGTATAGTAATTCTGGTAAAATTACATTTAAAATGTAAAGCAACCTGAAAGGGATATTTGTATATAAAAGTAACTATAAAATGCATGTTAAAGATATAACTGAGAAGACTGATCGTTCAAAGTAAACTGTCATGAAATAACTCCTTGAAGTGAAACAGAATTATGTACAGTAATATATTTGAAAAAAACAGAAAAGTCAATAATTTTTTCTCAAACTTGAAATGAAAACTGTAAATTAAAAATGGGGAAAATAGCTAGGCTAAAGTTAGTTTCAAAAATACATGATAATATGTGAAGAAGCAGTAAACTTCTGAATTCTATGCCTTAAAAATCTGCCTGCAAAAATAATTATCAAAATATCAATATTTTGAGAATAAGGGTTGTTATCAGAAGTACTAACATATGCTCCTTTATTCACTTAATGGCACTTAACTATCATTTATTGGTGTAGAGGCCAGTCTTTTTACATAAATTTTCCAGTGTCTGGTATGAAACTAATTCCTAAATCTAACAGGTCTCCCATATCTACACCATGTAAATGATAATGCCGTCTGCCTATCTTTTGATGTTTAGTAACCATAAACTTCCATACACCGTTAGCCACATTTTCCAAGACATTGTAAAGTGCCAATTCACCTCTTAAAAAAACAACAAGGAGGGCTTAGAAATCTGGGTATTAAATTCTTATGATGGATTGCTATTCTGTTTCTACCCTTTATGAGTTTTAAAAGATCAGTGAGTAAGTAAAATTAAATATTACAATCCCTGAAAATGTAAAAATATAGGGTGATTTCATGTAAACCACAGTTTTAAGAATGACTCATCAATGTGATTCCTACTGCCCAGTAGCTTCCCAAAATGTATTCAGAGAAAGAATAAGTGGAATTTTGAATCATTTAACAATCTTGGCTCCATATTTCATTCTTTTATACTAACAGAAACATATTCATAGATATCTTTTATAGAAATTTATAAACAAATCAGTTATGTCTAAAACTTGACAGTAAAATGCTAGCTTTACACTATCTTTTTATTAAAAGCTGATGTAACATACAAGTGTTCAAAGAATTTTTACCCTACCTCTATCCTGTAGGGCCTAACAAAGGATGGCGTATCTGAAGCATACATGCAGGTTCTAACTTTCATTTGGTTTCTACTGAGTCTTTTCATGCAGTTGAAAAGCTTAGACATCTATACACATATTGGGTTTCCAGACTACCTATAAATCTCATTCCCTAAAAGCATTCTTATACACACTAGGTTCAACCCTGATTTTTTTCCTTTTCTGTCTTCCTTTTACTTTCTCTACTCTTTAAAAATATTTTTGGACTAGCTCCCTAGACAGCAGAATGGTATGTTGTTTCACTGCTAAGAGAAGAAACAGGACAACTATTCATCTGGACTTTACTAATTAATCTATGTATATCTTCTTGAGAAAACTGAGACTATCAAGCAGAAATGAAAACGAAATTCCTGGCAAAACAAAATACTTATATTTGAAACTATGTTTGTATGGAGCAAACATAACTAAGAAAGAAAGCAGTTTTATCCTAAATAATTTATTCGAAACAGAATATTCAGTATTCTATACAACCGTCTTTAATGTTTTCAATGAACTTTAGTAGTTTGCTTTCTTTTTTCCCTGAATAATGATTAAAAATCATCAGGCTGAATGGCAAAAAGGAAAATATCATCTAAGACATAAAATCTTTAAGATGAGAAATCTATACATGTATAATAATTCATTACAATAACCAGATTTTAATGTTTGAAGTCATAGTCATTTAGGACAGAGATGTTTATGTGTTTTGTTCAACTGGTGAAACCCTCATATCTAAAACAATTCCTACCATTTTGTAGGCAATCAATGAAAATATTTTGCATTAACTAATTATTAACGATTTGCTGAAACTATACGATTGCTATGATATGTTTTGGAGAAAACAAAGCAGACATGAATAAAAAAGTAGAGAAGCAAGTGGTGAGCAATAATTGCAAAAATCTGAAACAGCTAAGTGTACATCCATACACTAGAATATTCGTCGTCGTCATCGTCGTCGTCGGCAGCGGTCCGTCTGGAGAGACGATGTTGTAGCTTCTTAAGAGTCTAACTGCACCGCCGAGAATGGCTGTGCAGTCCGACTCGGGAGTGACACGGTATCTGTCTCCTCCCGTGTTGAATCGACATCTTGTGATGGCGCTGGAGTGTCCTCTCCAGTGAAGCTGAAGCTACAGAGCCTGGGCAGGGTGATATGGAGGGTCTGCTGTTGCCCATGCAGCAGACCCCCCCTCTCTTCGCACCTGAAGGGTCCAAGGGAAAGACGGAGTCAATACAGATTGGCTTCAGGTGCGCCGCAGGAGTTACCGGTGTTGACTACAACGTCAAACCGCCTTAGGGACTCCGGCTCCGGATTTTCTGTCGGGGTTTACTCCCTTAGCCTTTCCCCTGAAGAGGTATGCCGCAAGGCAGCGGAGGTTTTTTGGAGTCAGAGTTTTCCTTCTCTGATGTGCCCTGACTGGAAGATCGAACCAGCGACACTTAGCTCGCAGGCCGACGCTCAATCCACTGAGCCAAACCAGCCAGGGTACTAGAATATTACTCAACAATAAAAAGAAACAAACTAATAAAACTTGAAACAGAGTAATTTCAAATGCATTATGCTAAGTGAAAGAAGCCAGATTCAAAAGGCTACATACTGTCTGACTGCATTTATTTGACTTTCTGGCAAAGACAAAATTATATTAAAAAATCAGTAGTACTCAGAGCCTGGGCCATAAACAAATGAGTTGACTATGAAGGGCAACACGAGGAAATAATTTGAGATAAAGAAACTGCTCTTGATTTGAAGGCCTGGTTACACAACCTTGTACTTTTGTCAAAACTAATAGAATTACACAACAAAAAGTTAATTTCACTATACTGAATTTTATTATGCTCTATAAAAATTCAGCAGCTAATTTTCTCCTTACTAGAAATGAACATAGTTAAAATGACTAAATTAATTAAAATTAATTAAAATAACCAGACCAACTCATGCTGGCTGCACAAGGGATTCTGGCACCAAACACAGTTATGACAATAGTATTGACTACATTCCCTGTGCTGTACTTTATATCCTGTGACTTTCTTGTAACTACCAATTTGTACTTCTTAATCCCTTCACTCAGACCCAAACCCCCTCCCTTCTGAACACCCTCAGTCTCTCCGTATGTTCTCTGTATCTATGAATCTGTTTCTGTTTTGTTTATTTTTTTCTTTAGATTCCATATATAAGTGAAGTCATAATGGCACATCACTTCTAAAAGTGTTTTTTCTTACCAAAAGATTTTCAAATTAATTTTAATAGTAATTTGTAGAAAATTTATCTGCTAAGAGTACAAAAGAAAGGGCCTTGTGTTTTTATTATTTATCATTTTGAAATGAAATTATCAAATTGAGCTTTAGTTTTAAATATAATAGTATTTTCAGTATAGTAACATAGTGTATGTGCATTGTTTATATCTACATAAAGAGAAGTTATATTGATTTGTCCTGGACACATTCTACTAAAGAGCTCCTTTGTATAATTCTTCCAGTGTGCCAAAAATCGCTCTTTGAAGTTCTAGTTGACAACATAGATAACAACTTTTAGAACTTCCTGGTAGTATGCAGCCTCATTTCTTCAAAACAACATCAGTCAGAATGAATACATATTTCCAAGGAAAAGTTTATGTCAGAAAAATAATCGTATAAAATTATTATTTTGAATGCATTCAGCTGTGCAATCAAATTAGTGATAGTCTCCTTTAAGAGACAGAAAATCAACTACTTAAAAACCTATGGAGAAGTAAGTGGAAGTTACATTAACCTCCTCCAGGGACAAATCTGGCACTACAAATAAATTGTAGAGAAATCCTCCTGAATAACCAACTGAACACTAGCTGTAGAGAATATCTAATAACCACAGACAGAAGAAACCACTTCACCACAATGTGACTGGTAGGACGTTGAGAGACATGAGAGGGCTGACTGGGCTCCCATGGGCAGCAGCTAAAGATCTGGAGGGATATTTCAGCAGCTGGGGGGTTCCCCTGAGAAGTGTGGGGTCTAAACCCCAAGCTGGGTTCCCCAGCCTACAGCACCAGGGCCAGAAAGGAATGCAGATAACATTCAGCTATGAAGAAGAGCAGGGTCTCAGTCTGCAAGAGGAACATGGCTGGAGAAGCAGAGAGCCTCTTAAAGGGCCAATACACAGAATACCATTTGCAGCCACTTACCCTGGGCTCCAGCAGAGGAAGGGAAGATTGGACAAGAGATTATTGAGGTGAGTCTGGTGTTAGTAGCTCTGGGGAGAGAACTGAAGGCATAGCAGCCAAGATCCCTGCGCTGAGTCATTCCCCATACTGCAGGTGCCATCTTTATCAGGAAGAGCACTACTCTCCAAGTGACATCAGCCTGAGGGGAAGTAAGAGCTCCACTGGCAGGAATTACTCTGCCCCACCCTGTGGATCTTAAATTGGGCTGCTGATTACAGCTTGATTAGCTTAACAACTGATCAATTTCAGGGCTGATTAGTTTAACAACTAAAGCAGAAAATTAATTCAGTAGCCAAAATGAAAAGACAAAGAAACAGACCCCAAATAAAAGAGAATTCTCCAGAAGAAGAACTAGATGAAATGGAGATAAGAAATTTATCAGATGAAGAGTATACATCACATCATGGGAATACCAGAAGAAGAAGAGAGCAAGCAAGGCATCAAGAACCTATTTGAAGAAATAATGACCGAAAACTTCCTTAATCTGTGAAGGAAAAAGACACACAAGTCCAGGAAGCTCAGAGGGTCCCAACCAAGTTGGACCCAAAGAGGCTTACACCAAGACACATTATAATTTAAATGACAAGGTTTAAAGACAAGGAGAGAATCCTAAAAGCTGCAAAAGAAAAGCAGGGAGTTAACTACAAGGGAGCACCAATTAGACTGGCATCTCATTTCTCAACAGAAACATTTCAGGAAAGAGGGGAGTGACATGAAGTATTCAAGGTGATGAAAAGCAAGGGTCTACAACCAAGGCTAGTTAACCAACCAAGGATATCATTTAAAATAGGAGAAATAAGAAGCTTCCCAGACAAGAAAAAGCTAAAGGAATCTGTTAACACCAAATCAGTACTTCAACAAATGCTTAAAAAGCTTGCCTTAAGAAAAAGAAGAAGAAAAAGAGACAGAAAAAAAAAAGAAAAATAGTCCAATAATAAAATGACACTACATACATATCTATCAATAATCACCTTACACGTAAATGGCTTAAATGCTCCAACCAAAAGACAGAGGGTAGCTGAATGGATAAGAAAACAAGACCCATATATATGCTGCCCCCAAGAGGTCCATCTCAGATTGAAAGATACATACAAACTGTAAATAAAAGGAAAGGGATGGAAAAATATTTCATGCAAATGGAAAGGAAAGAATACAGGTGTGGTAGTAGTACTTATATCCAACAAAATAGACTTTAAAACCAAGGTTATAGTAAGAGACAAAGATGGACACAATACAGAATGATAAAGGGAAAACTACAACATGAGGTTATACCCAAGAAAACATTTATGCACCCAACATAGGAGCACCTAACCATGTGAAGCATACCTTGATGGACATAAATGGAGAGAATGACAGAAATATAGTCATGGTCAGGGATTTTAACACATCATTGACCTCAATGGATCGATCTTTGAGGCAGAAAATTAACAAGGAGACAGTGGCCTTAAACAACAAACTAGATCAAATGGATTTATGATACTTTTCAAGTGCACATGGAACAGTTTCTAGGATAGACCACAGGTTAAGATACAAAACAAGTCTCAATAAATTTAAGAAGATTGAAATCATATCAAACTTCTTCTTTTACATTTGTTGCAGTACTGGTTGTGAAACTAGAAATCAATCACAAGAAGAACACTGAAAAGCACACAAATATATGGAAGGTAAATAACATGTTATTAAACAATGACTGGCTAAATAACAAGACCAAGAAAGAAATCAAAAAGCTATCTTGAAACAAATGAAAATGAGAACAAACAATCCAAACTCTGTGGGACACATGGAAAGCAATCCTAAGAGGAAAATTCATAGCATTACAGGCTTATCTCAAAAAAAAAAAAAAAACAAGAAAAAGCTCAAAAAGACAATCTAACTTCACACTGAAAAATAACAACAAAGCCCAAAGTAAGTAGAAGGAAGGAAATAATAAAGCTCAGAGCAGAAATAAACAAACTAGAGTCTAAAAAAAAAACAAACAAAACAAAACAAAACAAAAACAGAAGATCAATGAATCCAAGAGAGCTAGTTCTTTGAAAAGATAAACAAGATTATCAAACTTTTAACCAGACTCATCAAGAAAAAAAAGAGAAAGGACTCATATAAGTGTAGTCAGAAGTGAAAGAGGAGAAATAACAACTGACATCAAAGAAATGCAAAGGATTTAAGAAAATATTATGAATAGCTAGCTATATGCCAACAAACTGAACAACCTGGACTAAATGGATAAATTCTTAGAAACATACAATCTTTCAAAACTAAATCAGGAAGGATCAGAGACTCTAAATAGACAGATTAGACCTACTGAAATTAAAGCAGTAATCAAAAAACTCCCAACAAACAAATGCCCTGACCCAGACGGCTTCTCAGGGGAATTTTACCAAACATTCTGAGAAAAACTAACAGCTCTACTTCTCAAAATATTTTATAAAATTCAAGAGGAGAGAAGGCTTCTAAACTCATTTTATGAGGCTGGCATTATCCTAATTCCAAAACTAGATAAAGACATTACAAAGAAAGGAAATTATAGGCCACTATCTCTGATGAACATAGACACTAAAATCCTCAACAAAATATTAGCAAACCAAATACAGCAATGCATCAAAATGATCATACTGTACACCATGATCATGTGGGATTCATTCCAGAAATGTACAGTTGGTACAGCATTTGTGAATCAATAAATGTGATTCTCTACCGAAATAAAATGAAGGATAAAAACCACATGATCAAATCAACAGATGCAGAAAAAGCATTTGATAAAATCCAGAACCCATTTATGATAAAAACACTCAGCAAAATGAGAATGGAGGGAACATACTTAAACATAATAAAGGCCATATATGACAAACACTCTGCCACCATCATACTCAACAGGCAAAAACTACAAGCGTTCCCCTTAAGATCAGGAACAAGACAGGTATATCTGCTTTCACCTCTCTTATTCAACATAGTACTGGATGTCCTAGCCACAGCAATCAGACAAAAGAAGAAATAAAAGTCATCCAAATTGGAAAAAAAAGTAGTAAAACTGTCCTAATTCACAGATGACATGATTCTGTTCATAGAGAACCCCAAAGATTCCACCAAAAAACTACTAGAAGTGATAAGTGAATTCAGCAAAGTAGCAGGATACAAAATTAATATCCAGAAGTCAGTTGCATTTTTATATACCAATAACGAACAAAGGGAAATAAAGAAAAGAGTCTCATTCCCCAGTTCTTCAAAAAGAATAAAATAACTAGGAATAAACCTAACCTAGGACGTAAAAGACTTGTACTCAGAACATTTTAAGACACTGAAGAAGATACAAATGAGTGGAAGCATGTCCCATGTTAATGGATAGAAAGAATTAACATCATTAAAATGTCCATACTATCCAAAGAAATCTATAGATTCAACAATTCCTATCAAGAGTCCAATGATGTATTTCACAGAACTAGAACAAATATTTTAAAAATGTATATGGAACCACAAAAGGCTCCACATAGCAACAGTGATCCTGAGAAGGAAGAACAAAGTTGGAGGAATCACACTACCTAATATCAAACTGTAGTATTAGGCCACAGTAATCAAAACAGCATGGTATTGGCATAAAAACAAACACATAGACTAATAGAACAGAATAGAGAGCCCAGAAATAAACTTACACCTTTATAGTCAATTAATATTCAGCAGAGGAAGCAAACACATACAATGGGCTAAAAACTGTTTATTCAATAAGTGATGTTGGGAAACATGCAGAAAAATGAAACTAGATCACCTTTTTACACCACACACAAGAATAAATACAAAATGGATCAAAGACTTAAATGTTAGACCCGAAACCATAAAAATCCTAGAAAAAAACATAGGCAACAAAATCTCAGACATTGCTCATAGCAATTTTTTTTTTTTTTTTTTTTTTTGGATATGTCTCCCCAGGTAAGGGAAACAAAAGAAAAACAAGTGGGACTTCATCAAACTAAAAAGCTTTTGCACAGCAAAGGAAATCACCAAAAAATTAAAAGACAACCTGCAGAATGGGAGAATGTATTCACCAGTATATCTGATAAGGGTTTAATATCCAAAATTTACTAAGTATTAAAAAATTCAATCCCCCCAAAAGACAAACAACCCAATTATAAAATGGGCAAAGGACCTGAAAAGACACTTCTCCAAAGAGGACACACAGATGACCAATAGACATATGAAAAGATGCTCAATGTCACTAATCATCAGAGAGATGCAAATTAAAACCACAATGAGATATCAACTCACACCTGTCAGAATGGCCATCATTAATAAATCAATAAACAACAAGTACTGATGAGGATGTGGAGAAAGAGAATCTCTTTTGCACTGGTGGTGGGAATGCAGCCACTGTGGAAAGCAGTATGGCAATGTCTAAAAAAATTAAAAATGGATCTGCCTTTTGACCCAGTGATCCCACTTCTGGGAATATATCCAAAGGAACCCAAGACACTAATTCAAAAGAACATAAGCATTCCTATGTTCATTGCAATGTTATTTACAATCACCAAGATATGGAAGCAGCTTAAGTGTCCATCAGTAGATGAGTGGATAAAACAACTATGGGACATTTACACAATGGAATACTACTTGGCTGTAAAAAAAGCAGCAAATTTTTCCATTTGCAACAGTATGGATGGATCTGGAGAACATTATGCTAAGTGTAATAAGCCAGTTAACTCATATGTGGACTCTAATGAATGAACTGAACAATAATTAATAAATAGTAATACAAGAATAAACTCTGTTTTGCACACTCTTAACTGTAAACCTCCTTTTGCCAGTGATTCTGTCAGAAATAACAAACATTTTAATGCTATTATATTTGTGACATACATCTTAAAAGATCATTTATATCTACCATAACTTGAAATTAGTCGTTTTAGACCCAAAATAAGGTTGCTTTATAACATGAATAGGTACATAGGCTAGTCATGTTGACAATCTTCCTCCTGATCTTTAAAAATAAAGTTTTATTTTAAATTTCCCATATTTAAATATTTTGCCACGCTATTTAAATCTTTAATAAAAAGGAATATATCTTACAATATCTCATATTTAATGTTTAAGATTTAAATATCTATAGTTCATTATAATTGGTTTCTTCTATAACACTACATATTCTACTTATTTGAAAACATTGCTTTAAGGAGTCCACAGACCTCATCATATTTCCAAAGGAGATTTTTGGCACAAAATATACTAAGAATTGTTGCAGAGAACCATGTTTCATTTTTCTAAGGAACATATGCATACTTCACATATCAACTTGATATTCCCAGAAATGCCACAAGATGGCTTTCTTACTTCAGACCCACAGTTGAGATTTTCAGAGATGTTTTGTCTCCTCTTATAGTTACTTTGTGGGTGATTGTGAAGCTCACTGTATTGGTTAAGGTTCTCCAGAGAAAGGAAACCAATAGGATGTATGTATATAATATACATCATACATATGAAGAAATTTATTTAAGGAATTGGCCCATACAATTATGGAGATTTGTAAGTCTCTAGAGCTGAAGTTAGCAAGATGGAGACCCAGGAGAACCAATGTTGAAGTCCAGTCCAAGTCTAAAGGCTTGAGAAACAAAGAGAGCTGACAGTATAGCCTGGCCTGAAGGTCAGGAGGCTCAAGACCCAGGAAAAGCTAATGTTTTTGTTCAAGTCCAAATGTAGGGAAAAAAACAACAACAATGTCCTAGCTTGAAGTTAGTCAGACAAGAGGGTTTCCCTCTTACTCACAGAAGGGTCAGCCTTTTTGTTCTATTTAGGCCCTCAACTGAATGGATGAGGCCCACCCAAACTAGGGAGGGAAGCTGGCTTTACTCAGTCTACCAATTCAAATATTAATCTCAAGTTGCCTTGACCAAGTAGCTCATCTGGTTAGTGCGTCATCTCAAAATACCAAGGTTGTGTGTTCATTCTCCAGTCAGGGCACATACAAGAATCAACCAATGACTACATAAAAATAAGTGGAACAACAAACTGATATTTCTAAGAGAAAAAAACTCATAGACATGGACAATAGAGTGGGGATGCTGAGGAGAGGAGGTGATGAGAGGAGGTGGAGGAGGGTATAGGGGAATAAACGGTGATAGAAGGATATTTGACTTGGGGTGGTGAACACACAATACAGTGTACAGGTAACGTGTTATGAAACTGGGCACCTGACACCTGTATAATTTTGTTAACCAGTGTCACTCAAAAAATCAATAAAAATGGGAAAAATAATATATTAAATAAAAGCACTGGTATATATATAAAAAAAACCCAAGTATTTATCTCATCCATAAACACCCTCGCAGTCATACCCAGAATAATATTTGACCAAATGTCTGGCAACCCAGAGTCCCAGTCAAGTCGACACATAAAATTCACCATCACAGTTACCAAATATTTTTCAACAAATATTTTTTTAGTAACTGCTCACAATGCTTACAGGCACTAAACCAATGACACAGTGATATGTCAAATATGGTCCATAGCTTCATGAAATTTATAATCTAGAGAGCTTAATAGGATATTATATAAATAGCTATACAAATAACTATAAAATAATGATGTGATAAGTACAGGGAAAAGAAAAGGGAAAGCTTAAGATCTAACTTAAGTTAGAAGGCTAACAGGGAAGAGCTTACTGAGAATGGTGTTCAAATGAGATCTGAAGGACACACAGAAGAGTAGGAGTTGACCAGGTGAAAAGCTGGGGGTGGTAGTGCAGATGAGAACAGTGGCATAAACCCTGATGCACAAAGGGCTGTATTCCTGGAGAAAGAAATAGGAAAGAAAACTGAACCAACTGTGGGAAGACGGCTAACAGATGAACAGAGAAGACAGGCAGGAACTAGAACAGGCAAGTCCTTGTTAGCCTGATAAAGTTTCAAACGTATCCTAAGACTAATGGGAAGACCCAGTTCTTTCCCTAATATACCGTTTCATGAAAATGCTACAAGTGAGTTCACCACACTCACCCCACAGTATTTGTTACTCACCACATTGAGGAATCCCCATGCTAAAGCTAACTCAGTAAAAGCAAAAACAACGCTTCAGAACCAGTTTCAGAGTACCAGGCTGATGCAAATTCAATCTGGGATCATGATTCTCAAACTGTTTTCCATGTCTCTGCATAATTCACATATATACTTCTAACTGCAGCATTTCTCTTTATAACACAATCTCCTATCCCCCACTCTAAGGACATACCTGATTCATGCCCTACATTAATAACATTTATGAAAAATAACTAAAACTACTCTTAACATAGTATTTCTAGTATGTAATGGAAACACTTGTCACTGCACAGTAGTTGTCTGCAGGAAGTGGGAGCAGCTAGCTAGCTGATGCACAAAAGTGGGAGAGGGACAAACTTTTCACATTTGTTTATCTTTTTATTTTTATATAGTGACTCTGTAAGGCTATTAAAATATTAACAATTATTAAACCATTTATCTCAATCTCTAAGAATACTTATCATTTACATTTGTTAAATCTCTATCCTTACGTTTCTGGCAGCTCTGGCTACGGCAGAGACTGCTAATTGTCTACCACATCTGATCTCCCTTCCTTCCCAGTAAGGGCACCATAATATTATTTGGGGCAGCAATACATCAGATAAAAGACTATAATTCTGGACTCCTTCATTGTTAGCTGTGGCCATGTGATTGCAAATGGTAGTGTTGTATGTGATGCAGGGAAAGCACCTAAAAGATAGCTGACTCTCCTTTCTTCCAGCAGTCATCTGGGAATGTGCACATACCTATAAAGCTATAGTCGGAACTATGAGGGGATCTTGAGGACAGTAAAGTAGCAATGTTCCGGATCACACTGTGAACACACCAAAAAGCCCTAAAGGGACTCAACAGTCACAGAGAAGGGAAACCCACTATTTTCCAGTTTCTCCAGCCCTAGCTCCAGAGGAATCTCATAGCAGGACCATGGCTACCACAGAGGCCTACAATTTAAGGGAGGGAAAATCACGCTTTATAACCAGAGGAGAAAAGGTCCCAAGATCATGGGTCAAATGGCTACTGCTTTTTTCTCTGTCTTCCAGTCACTTGGCCCAGATGCCAATGCAGCTGCTAGAAGTAAACAGCAGCGCCCCATTCTCTGGCTTGTGGGCTGCAAGCAGGGCCTGCAGAAGACAGACAGTTTCAAAGAAATCATAGAGAGAAGGGAACTGAAGAGAGAAATCCCCTGAAGTTGTTTATGAACTTCTGGGCTCAATTCTGAGCTATGCATGTATAGATCTGAACTAAACTGTGGAGCAAACCACTGAACACATCCCACACTGGACACTGGATGGTGCCCATAATAAACAGATCCAAACGGCAGTACAAAGCAGGCTTTGAAAATGGAATTAATATTGAAATCACAACCCATAGAAGCTGGGTCCAACTTACTAACTGACCTAACTAGGTTGAGAGACTTCTAAAAATAAAAAGAACAGTATTCCCTTTGGATTTAACTAAAACCTATAAACTCATACTATGCAAATATTCAGAATACATGCAAAAATTACTCAGCATACAAAGAAACAGGAAAGCATTAATTCTCAAAGAAATAGAAAAGAAACAAGCACCAATCCCAAGAAAATACAAATAAAGGGGTTATCAAGACCTTATAATCAGGACTTCCGGCCAAGATAGAGGCGTAGACAGACATGCTGCATCTCCCTCTACAACTAAGAAGGAATACAACTACCTCAAAACTAGAAACAACTAGAAGTTCCAGAAAATCAAACTGCATGGAAGTCCAGTAAACAAAGATATAAAGACGAAATACTCATCTGAACAGGGAGTAGGGGTAGAGCCGGGGCAGAGAGGACGCGGTGTGGTGGCAGCAGCAGCGGTGGCAGCGGCAGGCCAACAAAGTGCAGTCATATGTTTTGTTTTTGTTTTTATTAATTAATTTATTTATTTTGTTTTGTTTATTTATTTATTTTTAGAGAGAGGGGAAAGGAGAAAGAGAGGGAAAGAAACATCACTGTGTGGTTGCCTCTCAGTTGCGCCCCCAACTGGGGATCTGACGTGAGACCTAGTCATGTGCCCTGACGTGGAATCGAACCAGCGATACTTGGCTCACAGACCAACGCTCAAGCCACTGAGCCACAGCAGCCAGGGCTTTATTCGTATGTTTTAAAAAGTCAGAAGGGACACCTGGGGAGTGTTCCCAGCTCCTTGCCAGACCTTGCAGCCCATGGTCCAAGCACCAGGGAAAATCAAGCCTCATTGCTTCTGACAGTGCAGACCAGTGGGGGTTGGAGTGGAGGCAACCAGTGCAAAATGAGGAAGCAAGAATTGAAAAAAATGAGGAAAACTTCCCAAATTTTGCAAAGGAGATTGACATACAGGTCTGGGAAGCACGGAGGGTCCCGGGCAAGCTGGACCCAGAGGGAACCACACCAGGATGCATCATGACTGAGATGCCAAAGGTGAAAGATAAAGAGAGAGTCCTGAGGGCAGCAAGAGAGAGGCAGAGAGTTGCCTACAGGAGGGTGCCTATGGGACTATCAGCTGATATCTCAGAGGACCCTTTGCAGGCAGGAAGGGACAGGCAGAAAGTATTCACGGTGATGAAAGGCAACCTGCAACCAGGATTACTCTATCCAGCAAAGCTATAATTTAGAATGGAAGGGCAGATGAAGTGCTTCCCAGGCAAGGTGAAGCTAACGGATTTCATCACCACCAAGCCATTATTATATGAAATGTCAAAGGGACTTACTTAAGAAAAAGAAGATCGAAACTATGAGCACTAAAATGACAACAGACTCACAACTATCAACAACTGAATCTAAAAAATAAAAACAAAACCCAACTAAGCAAACCAGAATAGGAACAGAATCATAGGTATGGGGATCATTTGGAGGGTTATCAGCTGGGAGCGGGGAGGGGGATAAATGGGGAAATGGTGCAGGGACTAAGAAGCATAATTGGTTGGTACAAAATAGACAGGGAGAAGTTAAGAATAATATAGGAAAGGGTGAAGCCAAAGAACATATATGCACAACCCATGGACATGAACTAAGGGATTGGAATTGCTGGAGGGAAGGGGGGCACCTGGGCAGAGGGGAGCAAAGGGGAAAAAATTTGAACTACTGTAACAACATAATCAATAAAATTTACCTAAAAAAGAACTTATAATCAGTTATTGTAACCATGCCCCAAGCCATAAGGGCAAAATCTTTTTATATGACTGAAAAGATAGAAAGTCTTGGCTAAGAAATGAAAACTATAAAAATTAAAATAGAAATTTTATAACTGAAAAATACAGTAACAAAATATTCATTGGATGGGCTTAAGAATAGAATGAAGATGTGAAAAGAGTCAGTGAAGTTATAAATAAATCATTAGAAATTAACCAATCTGTAAAACAAACAGGAAAAAAAAAAAGAAAGAAAGAAAGTCAGAGCCTCAAAGACCTGTGGGCACCAAAAAACCCAACATCTGTATCAACAGGATCCCCAAAAGAGAGAAGTAAAAAATATTTGAAAAAAAACACTAAAACTTTATCAATTTTGGCATGAGATATAAAAATACAAAATCAAGAAGCTCCTCAAAACCCAAGAAGATAAACTCAAAGAAATCCAAACCCAAAATTTATATTCGAAATGCTGAAAACTAAGAAGAAAAGGAAAAATTTATTTAAAGAAGCCAGAGAAAAACAACAATTTATATGACTGCAGATTTCTCGTCAGATACAAAGAAGACCAGGAGGGAGAACACTGGCACTTATACAGTGCTGAAGGAAAACAACTATCAACCCTGAGCTCTGTAACTGATGAAAATACCTTTCATATATGAATGTGAAATAAAAATATTTTCAGATGAAATAAAACTAATATAATTTGTCTCCAGCAAACCTGCTCTAAAGGAAATGCTAAAGGAATTTCTGTAGATGGAAGGGAAATGATAACTGAGGAAAATTTGGTTTACCAGAAATGAAAGAAAAGCAAGAGAAAGGGTAAATATCTGGGTAACTATAACGGATTATCCTTTAGCTCTTAAAATCTTTAAAATATGTATGGCAGTTAAATGCAAAAATTATAAACATTACATTATTACATCTGATTTTTTTCCATAAAATTCAATAGCAAAACAACAATTTAAAAAACTGATTAAAAAATGGGCGGAGGATCCAAAAAGACATTTTTCCAAAGAAGACATATTGATAGCAAACAGGTACATGAAAAGATGCTCAACATCACTCATCGTCCGGAAAATGCAAATCTATACCACAATGAGATATTACCTCACACCTGCTAGAATGACTATCATCCAAAGGACAAGAAATAACCAGTATTAAAGAGGATGTAGAGAAAAGGGAACCTTTGTGCACTTTTGACAGAAATATAAATTGGCACAGCCACTATGGAAAACAGTATGCCGGTTCCTCAAACACTAAAAAATAGAACTACCATATGATCCAGCAATTCTACTTCTGGGTATTCATGTAAAGAAACCAACTCCAAAGGATATGTGCACCCCTATGTTCATTGCAGCATTATTTACAATAGCTAAGATATGGAGACAATCTAAGTGCCCATTAATAGGTGAATGGATAAAGAAAATGCTGTGTGTGTGTATATATGTATATATATATATATGCATGTGTGTGTGTGTGTATATATATATACATATACATATGTGTATATATATATATATAATGAAATATTATTCATTCATATGAAAGAAGCAAATCTTGCCATTAGTGACAATATGGATAGACTGTGAGGGCATTATGCTAAGAGAATTCAGACAGGAAGACAAAGGCTGTGTGATCTCATTTATATGTGGAACCTAAAAAAAATAAGCTCATAGATACAAAGGTGGGAGGTTGAGGGAACAAAATCGGTGAATGTGGTCAAAAGGTATAAACTTTCAGTTATAAAATATATGTCATGGCAACTATAGTTCATAATACTGTATTGCATATTTGAAAGTTGTTAAGTACATTTTAAAAGTTCTCATCATAAGAAATAAAATTTGCATAACAATTTCCAGTGATGGATGATATTCAGACTTTTTGTGGTAAAAATTTTAAAATATATACAAATAGCAAATCATCATATTCTACACCTGAAACTAATATAATATTATGTGTCAATTATATCCTCATTTTTAAATTTTTATGTATGGCTAAAATTTACATATATGAATATGTAACTAGATATAATACCTATTAAAGCTGTAACATAAACAGATAAGAATAATTAGACCTACATGATGGTACAGTATATTTCAACTGATATTTATTTTAAGTATATTTTGAAGTTATGTAAATTTTATTCCTAGAGCAAGTACTGAACAAAAAACTATACAAAGAGACATTGTCAAAATTCAACAGGTAAATTAAAAGAGAATAAAAATATTCAAATAATACAAAAAGGCAAGAAAGGAGAAATAAAGGAATGAAAAATAGAGGAAACAGACATCTGATAATAAAAAGGTGAGCAGAAATCCAAACATATAAACAATTACATTGTGTAAATGATCTAAATACAGAAATTAAAAGATAGATTATATCATAAATTGGCAACAACCACCAAAATTGACTGATCAGATCATTACTGCTTCTTACCTAAACGTTCCTGTGAAGATTCAGAATGTGCTGACCTTAACCTGTCTGGCTCTGCATGTCACCACTCCCAGCTCTTCCCTATGACTTATTTCATTGGGCCTTTCAAATCAGTAACGACTCATGTTATTTATCAAGCTTTGAGTCTCAAAGGAGGATTATAGTACTATTTTCCATTTTTTCCAATTTCTCAACTAAATTTTCTCATAATTTGGAAAAACATAAATTTTGTGAGAAATTGAGGAAGGAGTTCCTGTATGGATAGTTTTTTGTACCTTTGTTATGTCTTGCACTGAATGAAATATGTTAAAAAGTCTTCTGTTATTAATGTGATTTTTATTTCCCTTTGCATGTTCTGCAGTATTTTTAATAAAGGTGGCTGCTATGTTATTTGATGCATAGATATTATAACTTCATTCATAATTGCACCATTCAGCATTATAAAGAATATTTGGTTCCATTTAATGCTTTCTGACACAAACGCTACACTGTCTGATTTCCGGATAACTCTGATTTCTTGCTGTCTGAATTTTCCCATTTTTAAAAAATGTCTGAGACATTTTTTTTCATGGTGTATTTCTTAGATACAGCATAGTTTGTTTGTGCTTTGTGAAACAATCTGAAAATAATTTTATTTATAGGTGATTTATTCCCATTTGTATTTATTTGTATAACCAATATCTTTGCTCTCAATTCTGTCTTATTATTGTTATAGTTATCATGTGTAAAAATTAAATATAAGCAAGATTTTCAATAAAGACAAATTTTAAAGGTCTACAATAATGCTCATTGACCAAGTTTCAAGTTCTTTTTGGCTCTAAGCAAGTAAGTAAAGACTCACTGTTTTCTGACCAACCAGACCTGCCACTATCAGTAGCAACAATAATGTTCTCATAGTTTCAAGATCGTTGGTTTAAAAGACACCTCAATTTGGACACATAGAGGAAAACCAACAGGACCAGTAATGCCAAGACAAACTGGAGCCCCACATGCAACATGAAAACAGAAAAGAAAGGTACTCTATAATAACCTTCCCAGGTATGTGAATGCACTACTTAAAGAAATCATACAGCAGATTTTTTAAAAGTATGGATTGTAATTCATTAATGAATCAGAACCAACGTTTTAAAATTATTGGACTAGAATAGATACCACAAGAGTGCACTAAACACAGCTGGGGAAGTATTATATTATGAAATTTTGCCTCAATTACATAAGTCTGTTAGTTTGCTAAGGCTGCCATAACAAAGTACCAGACTGGGTGGCTAAGACAAGAAATTGTTTCTGGAGGCTAGAAGTCCAAGATTCAGATGTCCATGGAGTTGCTTACATTCTGAGGCTTTTCTTTGCTGTCTTACGGATGGCTGTCTTCTCCTTTGTCTTCCCAGTCTCCCTTACTAGTGTGTATCCTACCCTCCTCTTCTATTAAAGACACCAGTCATACTGAATGAGGGCCTACCCTAAAGACCTGATTTTAAATTAACTTAAATACCTCTTTAAAGACCTTGACTCCAAATATGATTCCATTCTGAGATACTGGGGATTAAAACTTCAACAAACAACTTTTGGAAGGACAAAATTCAGCCCACAACAATATATGTATACATATATTATGTGTATGGGTACTGAGTCACAAAGTTTGAAAGTATCTTAAAGGACTGTGAACAGGTGAATTTAAATGTATTTTTAAATATTCTAAATCAAGCTCTAATATAATGGAGTCTCAGGATTCCTTCAGTCTCCAGATCTCAGGTCTTAACAATACAGTTTAAAATTTACTACCCCAGGCATATTCAAAATGTAATCATGAATATTTGTATAACATTCAAGTACTTTTGCTGATGTTCTTCCTCAAACATTATCTGTTATTTTTTTAAATCCTAGCATTTTAAGTCTAGGATTAGTTTATTAGTACAGAAGCTCTAATAGTTATATTCCATGTTTTTAGAGAACATTATTCTTAATTATATTGACTTCCCAAAATACCAGATTAAGCTACAGAAACTTCAAGACATAGTATCTCTTCCCTCTCTGTAATCTCAAAAGCCTGAAGTACCAAAAACAGTTTAGTGGATGACTGATTTAGATACATCTTCATGGCCTAAGGGAAAATATCGATGTTTTAAATCCTCTAAATTCATTTAAGGCAATAGTCCTTTGTTTTAAAGTGTACAGGCTACCTCAGAGATATTTTAGGTTTGGTCCCAAAACTGACTGACCACAATAAACTGAGTCTACTAATAGAGTGAGATGCAATCTTTTTGCTGGTAAGGGGTTTTTCTTCAATTTGTAAAACACACAATACCTGTGAAGTGCAGTAAAGCGAAGCACAATAAAACAAGGTATGCCTGTACTACATTACATAAAGTTAAAAACAGGTAGAATATTTTAAATATCATTGTAAGAATACAAACACACTTTATATTTGGGCCCAATGTGTAAGAAAATTTCTTCATCATTTAAGTTAGAAACATTCCCAAATTAGTTCTACTGAATTGTAACATATCTGATGATGAACTCCAGATCCATACACTGTCAACAAAGTTTGTTGAGTTAGCTCAATAACATAAAAAAAAGTAATAACTAAGCCAAATCAGGCGATCTTGAATCTATAGTAGTCCCCCTTGTGCACAGGTTTTGCTGTGGTTTTAGTTACCCACAGTCAACAGTGGTCTGAAAATATTAAATGGAAATCTCCAGCAATTAACAATTCATAAGTTTTAAATGGCAAGCTGCTCTGAGCAGTGCGATGATGTCTCACACAGCCTGTTCTGTCCCATCAGGAGCCTGAATCATCTCTTTGTCCAGCGTCTCCATGCTGTATATCCTCCCACCTGTTAGTCCCTTAGTACTGTCCCAGTTATCAGATCAACTGTTTCGGTATCACAGGTGCTTGTTGTTCAGGTAAACCTTATTTTACTTAATAATGGCCCCAAAGAGCAAGAGCAGTGAAGCTGGCAATTCAGATACACCAAAGAGAAGCTGTTAAGTGCACTCTTTAAGTGGAAAGGTATGTATAAGGAAAAAAAAAGTAAAAATAGGGTTAGGTCCTATCAGTCTTGGAATGTATCCCCCATAGATAAGGGAGACAACATACCTGTATTTGTTCAGGTTGATTTTGAAAACCATTGGAAACAGCCCAAATATTTGTTTTGTCAGGGTAACTGATTATTTCCAAAATCAACCAGAATAAAGTAAATAAAGACTGATTTCACACCCCAGGAACTTTAAATTTTATGTCTTTGCAACTCACTCTTATCCCAATATTTCTAACTACCCAGGGTAGCCATGTTTTTTCATACTTCCAAGCCTTTGTAAACTTAGAGCAAAGTAGAGGAGCAAAAAACTTTTCTTCTGCTTTGTCTTCACAAAGATATTCTTTAAGCCATATCTGGCATTCCACGAAAATGTATGAAAGATTATAAAGGTCATGTGATGTCAGTCAAGCTCACTTATATGAATCTAAGAGTAAAATGTAAATTTGTCTCTCTCAGAGAGAAGATATATAGTTTTTACTGTAACATTTATAAATTAGAGGTTGCACAAATTATGTCATCAAAAATTCAAGAGAGAAGGGGTAAGTACATTAAAAATCTTGCAAATATCTGAGTGAAGAGGCAAGTGAGAAATCATATTACAATGAAAATCTAAGTATACTCACAGGAGAAATCTTATTGCTATATCCCCTGCACCCAGAATATTACCTAGCATATTTCTGAATAAACCTATTAATTAAAAAATAAGTAAATAAATGAAATTATCACTCTTACTTTACAAGGAGAGAAACTGTAACTAGTTTTAAAAATCTCATTCAAAAATCTCATAACTGCTAATTGGAAGAATTGGTGCTTGCCCTCATTTCTTCTAGACAGCAAGTCTTAGAATGTTCATTCCATTGCAGCACATTTCCACACTTGCTCAAAAGTTAGAAGGAAATCAGAACACAAAAATGAAAAATCTCAAACCTATTCCTCTTTTTGATATTGTCTGTACTCCCTATCACCAGTCTTGGGAGTTTTCAAATCAAACTCATCTTTCCACTCATTAGAGCACAACATTATTTTGTTTTTGTGCTATCCTATACTACCATTGCTGTTTCAACTGCAGCAAAGTAACAGGCAGGTCTGGAGGCATATGGTGTACACGTGCATTACACTGGCCTTCACATCAGTGGGATTCCAAGTTAAATAATATATCAGTTTCTCATATTGCTCAGGCAACTCCCGAAAACTGTGGTAGGTAAAAACTTCTGAATGATTCATTCTGGTATAGTTTACATTGAAGAAAAAGAGGAGGTGTAAGGTACCTTTCTTTCACAGTCATGAGACTTGTTTCTCTCTCCTTTCCCTACAATACATCCAGTTAGCTCTTGACATGCCAGGACACAAACACCTACAAAACCACTTGCCCAGAGGCTAATTTTTTTTAGACTTAAGTTAATAATAATGACCAAAAAAAAACTGACTTTGACAAAACACTATCACTAACTTAAATTGGATCAAAATGCCTAAAAAAATATTGAAGAGTGATGTCTTTTGGGAGTTTACTTGTAAGTCAGGTTATTATTTAATCTTACAGATATATAAACTAAACAAAATGTAACTATGAGAAAACTATCAATAAGTGTTTTCAACCATTGCATAGAGAAATAAAACAAATGAATTGAGAAATAAAAATAAGTGTTGTTATTTTTATTGTGTGTAGAATTTTAAAGAGTGACTTATGAAACATTACTTTTAGTCACATGAAAATTCCTGAGAAAAGTTTTGAAGCACACTCACCTAAATCAGAATGTATCCTTGAAAATCATAAACATTAAACATTAAATTAGATAAGCACATATAATATAACAGAGGCAAAGATAAGCACCCCAAATGCTATGATGATATCCTACTTGGAATGATATATATTTGAGTATAATAAACAAATAGCAAGAATCATACATGGATTATTATCAACAAAGAAAAATCCTATTTGTCTTAATGTTTTCTTTTTTCTTTTTTAATTCAGATCACATTTCCTGTTAACCTTGATTTTTATCAAGATGAAGCACCTCCCTGGAGTTGTCCAGCAGGAAATTAATATTTCATGGGATAGTCAGGCTTAAATCAAATTCCAGCTTTTCTGACTATATTCTACTACATAATATAATGGTATACAGAATCAACTGAGCTTAGACTTCAATGTGAATCTACTTTCAAAAAAATTACATTAAAGAGGATAAATGTTTTAGGATAATGTTCAAATTACCACTTGAAAAGCTACTTTGTTTAAAAGCTGAGTACTGTCTGGAAGACAAAAAGAAAAAAAAACATGGCTCATTTATTATTAAATAAACATTTATTTCATGTTCATTGAGCAAAATTCTATACTATTATGATTCCTGACCTATGACAATCGAAATTTTTAAAAAAAAGTTACAGTGCAGTAAATACAAAACGATGCGGTGGAACTGTATACATAAAAAACAGAGGTGTTGATAACAGTACTAAGATATTTAGGGAAGTCTTCCCTAGAGAGATCGTTATTAAATAAACTAATGACATTTTAACCATAGGAATTACACACAGACAAAAAGTAAAGAATTAAGAGATTCAGCAAATATATTTTAAGTGGAAGGCTAAGTTGTGGAACTAATGAGATAAATTTGAAGATGGAAAACCTAATTGACAGACTGATTTTTACATTCAACATAATAAAAAATAGTAAGATACTATAAATACTCGGGTAACAAAGAGTAACATAAAGAAAATGCTAATTATGAAGACATTTCTCTCATACCTATATGTAGAACAGTATACAATAATGAAAATAAAACTAACAGAATTTGCAATTTCCCGACAGGTAAGGTGATGAAGGTCTGTGTATGGCTGAAGAAGTCTTTGTATACCTAGGTGACAGACTAGGATGTTACAGAACAGTAAAAAATACTAGTGTTTCTTTGGAGCCAAGCTTAGCATAAAAATCCATAAAAATTCCTGGGCCAGTAGAAAACTTAAAGGCCCAGAAGTCATCAGTGCAAGGAAGATGAAGCAGGTCCCACAGCTATAATTTCAGTAGTGTATATGAGGATATTGATACTTTCATGAGGCACAACATCACTGTCATAGAACTGAATAAGAATGAACTTTACTCCATTAACCTCCCCAAAGTTGGTGATCTAGTTTTTAAATCCAATTTGATACTATACAGACAATAAAGTTCAATTACAAATTCAAAGATGTGTTAACATATGATTGCTGCACCTTTCTACCTTCGGTGAAAAATCTCTGCGATACAATTATTCTTAAGTAGAAATTAATCCTTATTGATGGACAGGAGTCAAAAGGTTTAAATTCATGTAAACAGTAAAGGGCTAATTACTTTTGCTCAGGGATTGTGTATTCCAGCTACCCACTTGAAAGAGACACTCTTGCCCCTGACATGAGCATTTCATACAGGTTATACCACTCATGTGGTCCTTTTTAAGTGGCAACCCAGTATTTGGTCATAAACAGAAGGCAGCTACACATGAAAGTCACAAATCGTTTTGTCACATCAAATTTTACCTTTGTTCTACTGAAAATAGGCCCCACCTGCAGAATAATAAAAAGGAAGGAAAAAAATCAAACTAACAATTAAATTCATTTTGAAGGAAAAAAAAGTATTTAAAATTTTATTATGCTTTATGATCACAAATACTAAATAATAATAGATTTTAAGAGTTGCCTATCACCACAAAAATTAAAAGAACTCAAACTAACCATACTTCATTAAGTAAAAGAAATAACAAATTTTCAAATCACTAAAAATGATCAAAAAATCACCAGCAGAGAATGCCCATCACAATGGTTGAGTAGGTAAGCACTGTGCTTACCTCCTCTCAAGACATCAAAATTACAACTAAATTATAAAACAACCACCCTTGAGAATCATCTCAGACAGGCTGAATAGAACTCCTATAACTAAAGATATAACGAAGCCACAGGGAGACTGGCAGGAGATGTGAAACAGGCTGGTCCCACATCCACGTGTGGCAGTTAAGAATCAGGAGGGATATCTAGGCTGCAGAGGTCCCCACTAAAAAGCGAGGGGCTCCAGCCACACACCAGGCTCCCCAGCTCTGAGCACCAGTGCTGAAAAGAGGAGGAGTCCCCACAACAACTAGCTTTGAAAATCAGCAGGGACTCAGGGGGAGAGGGGGCTGCTGTATACCCAGATGCCCTCTCAAAGGGCCCAAGTTCAGACTCACAAAACTCAGCTTAAGCTCCAGCTAAAGGACAGCAGCTTGAAAATTGCTAAAGAAATATGGGGAACCAAAATTTTCTGGCTTTAGAGCAAGTACTACCAGGTTTCACTGTTCCTTTGTTGAGCTCTCCTCACACATAGCTCTCCACACCCAGGTGATTCTCTGAGACAGCCTCTCACTCAAAGCACGCACAGAAGGAAACTCTTTCAGCAGCTGTCTCTCATAAGCTACCGGCCTTGGTCTACTCTGGGGACCTTCCGAAAACCTCTCAGATTCATGAACCCCAAACAAGCAACAACTGGCTTGCATGTACCCTGTATCTCTTGCTAAGCAGCCTCAATCACTGCACTGATGACAATAGGCTTTGGTTCACAGCACAGCTTCTCCCAGGCACCTCCAAGCCCAGTACAAGCAGCTACCAACCACAGGCCACTCTGTACTTCCTACCAGGTGGCCTCAGGCTAGACACAGAAAGTGGCTGACCTCAGCCTTCACCAAAGTCCTTCTCCAGAGGTCCTAGAACCAACACACCTGGTGGCCAGCTTCAGCCCTCACTGCAGCACCACAACTGCATATCCAAAGGGTGAATGGGGAAGGCACCAGAGTCTGCTAAGTGAATCCCACTCCATGGGATTCAACAACAGCTCCCAAACAACAGCTCATCCACTGTAGTAACGGGCCAGTCCTCACAACCAGGCATCCTCAGGGTCAAACCCACCCACTGATGCGCCAACAGCAATCAAGGCTCAACTACAACAGAAGGGCACATACAACCCACACAAGGGACACTCCTGGAGCACCTAAAGTGACCAGGGAGTCGACAGTATGCAGCACTAGGCTCCACAGGACATCCTACTATGTAAGGCCATCCTGCCAAGACTGGGAGATGTAGCTTATCTACTTAATTATATAGAAACAAATACAGGGAGGCAGCCAAAGTGGAAAAACAAAGCAACATGGCCAAAATCAAAAAACAGAACAAAACTCCAGAAAAAAACTAAACAAAATGGAGGCAAGCAATCTACCAGGTAGAGTTCAAAACACTGACTCTAAGGATGTTCAATGAATTTAGGGGAAAAATAGATCAACTCAGTGAGAAGTTACACAAAGATAGGAACCATAAAAAACAACCAATCAGAAATGAAGAATACAGTAACTGAAATGAAGAACACAATAGATAGAACTAGATAAGGCAGATAATCAAATCAGCAAGAATGCAGAAAATACCCAATTGGAAAAGAAAAAAAAAAAAAAGAATATAAAAAAATAAGGATAGTTTAAGGAACCTCTGAGACAACATCAAGTGTAACAACGTTCATATCACAGGACTACCAGAAAAAGAGGAGAGAGCGAGCAAAGGACTGCAAACCAATTTGAAGAAATAATAACAGAATATATCCCTGACCTGGTGACAGAAACAGACATACAAGTCCAGGAAGTACAGAGTCCCAAATAAGATGAATCCAAAGAGGCCCACACCAAGATACATAATGAAAATGGCAAAGATTAAAGATAAAGAGAATCTTAAAAGCAACAAAAGAAAAACAGTTAGTTACCTACAAGGGAGCTTCCATAAGATTGTCAGCTAATTTCTCAATAGAAACTTCGCAGGCCAGAAGGGATTGGCAAGAAATGTTCATAGTGATAAAAAAAAAAAAAAAAAGGACCTACAACCAAGTAAGGCTATCATTTAGAATCAAAGGACAGATAA